>NC_134572.1:199334419-199976561 GCF_050947875.1 Dermacentor variabilis | reverse complement strand
CAAATAACCTTATGGAGGACGCTACATGGTAGGTAAAATCATTAATATAAACGAGCAAAAGCTGAGGTCCGGGAACAGAACATTCTGGAACCCCGGAACTGAAAGGACAAAGGGAAGAGTCAAAAGTGGTAGCAGAGCCAAATTGTGTTCTAATAAGTTAGAAGTTTTCAATTCATGAGATAATATTACGGACAATGTTGAGTGTATTTAATTTCAGACATAGTAATTGGTGAGAGACGTAATCAAATGCTTCAGAAAAGTTTATGAAGATGGTGTCATTGTGAAATCCATTATCTAACGCGGCGCAGATGTTATGTGTCAATGAAATAAGTTAAGTATCACAGGAAAACGATTCACGGAATCCATGCTGAAAAGATTAAAAGAATGAATTTGTCTCTAGGAACTTAATGAGATAAGCGTATATTATATGCTCTAGAATTTTGCATGGCACAGTTGTTAGAGTAAGCGGCCTGTAATTGAAAGATAAATCCACGTCGCGAGACTTAAATAATGTAACCACCTTGCGGACTTTAAAATACTTTGGTAATGAGCACAAGAGAATAGACTGCGAAAAGATGTTGCACAAAATTATAGAAGGGTACACTCCGGTAATTTTCTAAAACTTGGAATTAATATAATCTATTCCTGACGACGACGGAATTTTTAATTTACGAATCAAGTTCATGACAGCATCGTAGTCAATTAACAAGGGCTCCATCTGAGGAAAATTCATCTTCGCAACTTCAGGTGGAGAAATACAGGGCAGCCCTTTATGCAAGAATGGTTTAGAAAATACTCCGCTGAGTGCAGAACAGCATTGTTCATGCGGAACAACAGCACCATCTACACCAGTTAACGATATTGTGTTACATTCGTTTTTCTAATATTTTTTCGTATTTTCCGTCAGTAGTGATGGAAGTGTACTGTAAAAGAAAACGCATTTAGCTACTTTGTGTTTTTAAACCGTGAATCAGCTTGCTGATACGCCTGCCAGCTATAAGTTTTATTCCGTCTTTTAACTTGGCGAAACAGCCGCTTCTTCCTGTTCAAGATACGTTTTAGAGATACATTGAACCACGCTGATCGATGGTTATATCGAACAACTTGGATGGGTATGTATTTTTGTACTGATTCCTTAACTTTATTTTTAAAGAGAGACCAGCTCTGTTCAACGCACCGATAGCAGAATCCAGCATATAATCTTCTACAAAAGTTTCAAGTTGTGTGTTCATTGATGCGTAGTCGGTTTTACTGTAGTCTCGAATAAATTTTTGTTTGCTATTGGGACGGTTGACGTTTTCTTTAAACTGGAAATGAATAAAAGAATGATCGCTAAGCCCTGGCAAAATACTTAAGGAATTACCAAGATCAGGAACGGTACTGAAAACTAAGTCGAGGATGTTAGCACTAATCTAATATTCTTAACGATAATATTGTTAGCATTTGTCTAATAATTCATCACTAACATTATTGGCCACTTTTCGTTGGAGAATGGTCTCGATGGCTATAATGACTGGTGGACACTCGATATTCCTAAGCCCTACGAAATACAAGAAATGCCAACTTCCCGTAGTCACAATCATTCCCACTTGCCCCAAACAATTAATAACATCGCAATAACGCAGTAATAAACTTACATAATTATTACGTGAGTTATGTACACCATGCGTGCACTAATGAACCCATGTCCAACTAGTGCAAGTCATGTTAGAAAACGACGCAGGTCCCTGGCCAAAGTCAAAATAAAAATAAACATTTCAATTTTATTTTTATTTGGAGGTTCGTAATTTTACCTGACTAGGCGGTATTGCATAGAACACTCCACTACACAGTACAAGTGACTATTTTTAGAACATACGAGACCCCCATATAAAAAGGCTGCAAGGGTTAAACATACTCGTCCTGTCGTCCTCGTCGTCTACCACAGTTCCGGTTTTTCGCTATATCAAAAGAGTGTTCCTTTTTCTTCCTTTTCTGCAGCTTGAGATAGATATGCAGTTCTGCGAGAATTATACCACATCGGTTTAAAAATTAAGCTTCATGCATTTTAGATCCATAGTCACATAAAATTTATCCGATTCAACGCCAACAAAAGAAGCAGCATGAAACTTTCCTCTGTCCACAAGAGCCAGTCTTGTTCGTACCAGCACTGGTGGTGTTGCTCGCCTGCCAGTGCTCTCCGATCGCCATTTACGAAACAGTGGTCTCAGAAAGTCATCGCTAGACGTAGCACTCATCACTACAAATAGCCAGCTCGAATTATTGACAAATATATTTCTTGAGGCCAAAGTGTACAAAGTCTCTGGCACATTTCCTTTTGTTTGCATTACTTACCATAGGTCCCGGCTCTCCTGTACTTCCTGGTGGGCCCTGGAGTCCGGGAGGCCCCTGAGGACCCGTTTGGCCGTCACTGCCCCTTTTCCCTTCCTGGCCTTTTTCACCCTGCGAATTTGATTAAACACAATCGCATATTTATTACTTTATAGGCCTCCTGAGCTGGAGCTTTCAAAGAAGCATGTCGCCACCTGCTGGCATGAGGCGAGAAATATAGTGCAACGGAATCCGACTTACTGTTTGAGTTGGCTGCGTGGCTATCACATACAAATCACCAATTTTCTTTATTCTTAGCACGCATTGCGTGTTTGTCACGTCTGTAGCGCCTAGGTTGCTGAGAATTTGCCTTCCTAGGACAGAGAGGCTACAACAGCGTTCTCGAATAGTTCTCGCCTCAGCCGCCAGACCTATGCAGAGAGCAACGCCCCGTGCAACGAAGTGTCGACAGCGACGCTGCTGCAATGTCATGAATCGCCAATAACAAGGATTGTATTACAAGGCTCATTGTTATTTCGAATTCCATTCGTCCGAAGCAGGATAGGCAATACCGCAGTATACGGACCGTTCAACGCATGCAAAAAGCGAAACTAAGTGAACACCGCGACGGACGGTCGAATTAGAAGCCTCCAGCGTGCGATCAGCAAGGTGGTCACACGTCGCACCGATCAGCGCAATTTTTCTGCCGCCAACACACGCACACATAAAAAAACAATAAAAAAGAAATGAGAAGAGGACATGGGTTCAACTTACACGGGAAGCTATATCGCGTTCTTTTTTAGACTTAATCGGCATCATTGTCACATATGACGCTCGATCGGTGATGATTAATTTCCTGCCACGCACAGATGTGTTTCATTCAAACTTTGGGCCACTAAATTACCGAGGAGTGCATGTCGCCTGCCACGCACCGCGCAGGCATCTGTCCTGCTATTAGCAAAAGAAAAAAATCACGAAAGAAAAAGATACTTCATAATGCGAAATTTCAGCGCAGCTCTATGCGTGTTTTCATTTCGCAATATATTGGCTGGCGCGGCCAATTTGTGTCGTGTGACACGTTTCAAACGACGCGAAGTATGGCGCGACTGCTTCACTAATCGAGAGATCGTGAGAGGCCGCGCATGGGTGACGCGTGAGCGCGGTTCACAGCAGCAGCCGCTGCAGACAGACCTGCGCTCATGCAACACATTCTTTCCATTTGCAGACCTTGTCCGAAAAGTAATGCCAGTGCCGGACGGCCGTCAATAAGCATCACCGACTAAATAAGTTATTCGTGTGAGAGTTCTTTTGAACTCAGATCGTCGCCTGAGTGTACGTTTAGTGTCACAGACATTAAACATTCCAAAAAGTACCCTTGCCGAGATTTTAACGAATAAGTTGCAGATGCGAAAAGTGTAGGCGAAGTTTGTGCCCAAACTGTTACCGGGCGATCAAAAACCGCGCCTAGTTTAAACGTCCCAGGAACTTTGGGGCTTATGTAAAGGTGGCCCCCAGTTGTTATGCAATGTCAGCATGGCTGACCAGTCTCGGGTGTTTAAGTACGACCTCGAAACAAAAACGCAAAGTACCAAATGGCACACATCAGCGTCCCCTCGCCCTAAAAATGACAGAATGGGAAAGTCAAAGGTCGAGACCATACTCATTGTGTTCTTTGACATGGGGCCCGTACATGGCAGGCTTTGACATGGGTCCCGTACATCCTAAGTTTGCACCACATGGTACAACCGTAAACGTCAAATCCTGCGTAGAAGTTCTCAAGAGACTCAAACGAAGCGTTCATCGTGTACGGCGTGACATCGCGGGCGATGTGGAACTCCGCCATGACAACACGCCAGCCCACCGCCTGGTCAATTTAATTGTGGCGACGGCTCCCCAGCTGCCGTGTATTCCTGGCGTGGCTCCCCCAGATTTTTTTTTTGTTTCCGCGCTCCGAAACTCCTATGAAAAGACATCATTTCGGGACAGTTGAAAAAGTCAAAGAGGCTTGCACCAAGGCTCTGCAGGACATTTCGAAGGAGACTTACCGCCACGCCTCCGATGCCAGTAAATCTCGCTGGAAGCGATGTATCGACGCAGGAGGAGCCTATTTTGAAGCCTTTCAGGGTGCTGTATATCGGTTTTATCAATGTATTTATTTTAATGGACTCGTCGACATTACGTTTCCGGCATGCCCGATGGCATGCCCGATGGCACGCCCGACACACATGGCGCATGCCATCGGTGAACATATGACGGTACACTACTCTGGCGCCATCTCGTAGTGGCACTTTTCCGCAGCTATCTGTTCGCGTAGCTCTGACGCTACCACTTTTTCAGCTCCCCTCGTACAAGCCATCGTTCGCGAGGAACTCGAAAACATTGGTCTACATTCTGTCTGTGCTGCCGCCAATCCCAGAGGTAACGAACGCCATTCTGTTTTCGCTGCACCTCAACGCATCTCCTTGCGTTATCGCAACCCGACTAAGTGGTGGACTGCGGATGACCAGCCAATATATTTCACGTGGCGCCGCATCGGTCATGTCGCCGGATACTGTTGCAACTTGTAGCCCTCAGCACCTCGCACGCCGACCAACCTGAGCCGCTTGGGTGGAAATGCCCGTAATGTTTCGCGCACCACCTAGTGTAACAGGGCCGAGAACTCTGCTAGGAACACGTGGTACAGTCGCTCATCATCACCACACGGCCCCCAGTCTCGTTCACCGCAATCACGTCGCCCATCTGCCCGTTCGCCGCAGCCGAGTAGCCTTTCGACCCCTGTGGCTTTTGACCGCACTCTTTTGGAAAACTAAGAAATGCAGCTCTCGGAGGTGGTGCTCCATTGCCAACTACTGCAACAAAACCTCTGTCTTTGCCCACAAAGAGAAGTGTAATTGACATTAAAATGGACTGCGCAACTGTCCAAGCACTCGTCGACACTGGAGCCCACGTGTCTGTGATGAGTGCTAGCCTACGTAGACGTCTAAAGAAGGTCATCACCCCAGCAGCTGTCCGGGTGCTTACTGTAGCCGACGGCGGCGTGCTGGCTTTCCTTGGAATGTGTTCTGTGCATTTAAGCATAGCCGGCCGCCCTACTCCGGTTCTTTTTCCTGTGATTGACAACTACCCTCACGACTTTGTTCTTGGATAGGAGTTTCTATCCAATCATTCTGCTTACAACGACTGCACAGCGGGCGTTCTTCAGTTAGAACTGCCTCAACTCGCTGACGCTACGAGAACCACCCTACCGCAGTTGTGCTGATTCACGATGTGCGTCTGTTACGGCGATTTTACCGACCAGCCTCAGGTTCCTGACGGTGAATATATATATATGCTTCGCCCCATCCTCGACGTGCTTTTGAACCGGAACGTTGCTTTTCCGCGTACGCTGATCACGGTTACAAATAACGACGTCGCCCAACCACTTCTGAATTTGAGCCTGTGTGCTTCCCGCCGGCATGTTCTCGGCCAGCATTTCTACTAGTTCTGAATTTAACATTCAGACTCCCAATGCCGAGAGTGGTTGATTAGCGCCAATTGCCTCTCACAGGTCTGGTTCGGTAATGGATGGCTTCGCGAAAATGATTGCACCTAAGCTCACCTCTGCCCAGGCCACGGACATACGTCTCCTGCTCTAATCGCACAGTGACATCCTTGATTTCGGCGACAGCCAAGCATCTGTTGTTCACCACCGTATAAACACTGGAGACACGAACCCTATTTATCGGCGTCCATATCGTGTATTGCTTGATGAACGTAGAGACATCCAATCAGAAGTGAACTAAATGATGCCCAAAGGCATCAGAGGCCTCGCATCACTGAACCATCAAATGCATCAGCGACCCATCACCAACCCATCAAAGAAGAAGGCACCACCATCCCATTATCCAGCCCTCGGGCTTTGCCTGTCGTACTTATGAAACAAATGCTACCGGGGATTTTCGCGTCGATTATTGTCACTGAAATAAGATCACACGAAAAGACGTCCACCCCCTACCACGCATCGGTGCTGCCTTGGACTGTCTGAACGGAGCTAAATACTTCTCGTCCATCGATCCTCAGTCCGGCTACTGGCAGATTTCAGTTGGTGAAATGAACCGCGAGAAGACGGCCTTCATCAAGTTGGATGGTTTATAGGTTCAAAGTCATGCCCTATGGCCTACGCAAATGTGCCTGCGAAATTTGAACATATGATGGGCTCTCTTCTGCAACGCTACAAATAGACCACCTGCCTTTGTTGCCTTGACGGCGTTATTGTTTTTTCTCCCACGTTCGACAGCCACATCCATGACAGCCACGTCCGAAAAGCCGGCCTTCAAATGAACACCACTAAATGTCAATTCGGGTACCGTGGAACACCTCGCTGACGCATTCGGCGTACAATCAGATCCGGAAAAATTTGGCGCCGTTCGCAGTTTCCCTGTGCTACGTTCTGCTTCTAACGTGCGCTGCTTCGTTAGCCTGCGTTCGTATCTATATCCTTTCCTTAAATATTTTGCCGATGTTGCTCGGCCTTTCAGAGATCTTCTAAAGAAGAAAACACCATTCTCATGGGGCCCGGAGCACGCTCCAACGTTCGTCGCTCTCATCGGATTTCTGACCACCCCTCCCATACTTGCCCACTTTGATCCCTCTACACCAACCGAAGTCCACACTTACACAAGCGGCCATGGCATCGGCGCCGTTCTCGCCGAATAACAAAATGGTGCCGAGTGCGTGACAGTTTACGCAAGTCGCTTGCTGTCACTTGCCGAGAAAAATTACTCGATCACCGAGCGGGAGTGTTTGGCCTGTCGCCAAGTTTCGGCCATATTTGTACGGCCGCACGTTTTTTGTCGTTACAGACCACCACGCACTCTCCCAGCTGCCTTCCCTCCGGGACCCGACAGGACGGCTTGATGGCTGGGTTCCGTGGCTCCAGGAATTTTCATTTATTCTCAATCACAAGTCTGGACGCCTCCAGAATGACGCTAACTGGCTCTCTCGTTGCCCCGTAGATCCTCCTGATTCTGCTGCGCAGGATACGGTGACCTGCGTGATGACTCTTACTGCCATGACCAACATGCGCCCTGAACAGCAACGCGACGAATCCTTACAGTCCATCTTTGCCGGAGTGCAATCTGGCAGCACCGAAGACACGTGCCGCATGTTCGTGCTGCACGATTGCATCTTCCACCGCCGCAATATGACACCCGATGGCCCTGAGTTGCTCCTTGTCCTTCCTCGTCATCTGCGATCCGTCGCTCCCGTACAACTTCATGACACACCGACGGCGAGACACGTTGAAGTTTTGCCAGCATAGGACCGCGTACGTCGCCGGTTCTTCTGACTCGTGTCTCTACCACTCTTTGCGTCGTTATGTCGCAACTTGCGAATTGTCTCAGCGCCGGTAGGAACCCCGCTCGCCACCTGTCGGCCGAATCCTTCCAATTGAAGTTCCATGTGAACCTTTCTTTCGTGTAGGCCCTTTTTCGACGACGACTAGGGGGAATAAGCGGATCGCCGTCGCTACTGTTCCCGCGACACGCTACGAAAAAGGCGTCGCCGACTATTTGCGCAACAGACGTCGACGATTTTCTCCTCCACGACGTCATTGTTCACCACGGTGCACCTCAGCAGTTACTTACCGACTGCAGCCGCTCGTTCTTCTCTACAGTTGTTGACGACCTCCTCCACTCTTGTGCCACTGAGTACAAGCTGTCCACCGCCTACCACCTAAAAACGAACGGTCTTATGGAACCTCTTAACCGAACACTCACAGAGATGCTGTCGATGTACGTTTCCAGCGACCACCTCGACTGGGACGCCACGCTAGCCTACTTGGCATTCGCGTATAACTCGTCCCGACATGACACCGCAGGATATTCATCCTTTTATCTTTTGTATGGTCGCGACCCCACATTGCCGTTTGACACCATGCTCCCTTCTGTGCCACCTGTTGCAACTGAGTACGCTCGTGAAGTAATAGATCGCTCTCACATGACGCGTCAAGTCGCCCGATGTCGTTTATGAACCTTGCAGCATATACAAAATTAGCGTTATGACCGAGACAATCGCGATGTTAAGCTCGCCTCAGGTGCTTGTGTGCTCCTTTGGTCACCATGTCGTCGGGTTGCTTTCTCCCAGAAGCTTCTCTCTCGCTACCCAGCGCCTTATGAAGTCCTACGTCAAGTTAACCACGTCAATTGCGAGATTTCGCCGTTACAGTCTGATCGGTCCTCAAGTCCGACGCATGTTGACATCGTGCGCATTTAGCGACTGAAGTCACGTTTCGCTTACAATTCTCCTACCATACGTCGAGACAGCGCTTCAGCACCCGGGGGTCCTGTTACAGAAGCATAAAAGAACAGGAAGGAACAGGAAGATCGCGAAACGCTGGCTGATGCGTGTTGTTGCTGGTCAGCCATTTTCAACTACACTGACTCTGATTGTGTATATATTGTAAATATAGTCTTTCTGTACTGGCAACATCCCGGGAACAATATTTTAAATACATAGTTATTAGACTTCCTTCTTACTTATGTATAAATATCATTTGTTCATACAGCGTTAAAATACTTCCTCCTTACTTCTGTATAAAAAACATTTGTTCCTGCACCATTAAAATGCCTGCTCCTTACTTTTGTACGAAGAACATTACTCCATACACCGCTAAAAGACTTTCTAGTTACTTTTTCTGAGGGAATATTATAAAATTACCGTTAACATGCCTTTTTCTAACTTTTGTATAAATAATATCTTTAATACTTCGTGAACACGCTTTTAACTTTTGTGTAAAGAATGTTTTACTATACGCCATCGAATTATCTTTTTCTAAAGGGCATGTACCTTCATTACGTAAGCTGCTCGTACTGTTTGCCGAAAAATATTCAGAATCGGAAGTAACTAATTCACAGCTTTGTAAAATTTTTCCAACACACTTTATTGTCGATCTATCACATACTCAAGGACTAAGCTCTGTGTTTTATATCACCGTTCCTATCCAAGTCGATGGCGAACTGTTCACGGAGTGTTACTAAAATGTTTAATTAAAGAAATATGTTAATAAAGTGTCATAACAAATTTCTTTTATATTCTACTGGAATAAGTTAGCCTGCGGTGACGGTGATTCGTGGGAAGATAGCGGAGTACTATAAAGGCTGGGCACAGTTACACAGCTTTATCTCGGCCTTATGGCTGATTTATGCACGGCCCGCACCGCCTGCCTGCGGTCATGCGGAAAACCGCACATTTCGCACGCTGGTGCACAAATATCGGTATACACTGGGCTCGCACGTGCAGTGTAAAGCGAAATATGTGTGCCAGTGTGTGAAACCTTCAGGAGGGTGGTGTGGCGCGCGGCTAGATCGTAAAACCGCTCTAAGCATGCACTGCTATTGAAGGGCAACGAATTAGCTCTGTAACAAAATAATCAGGTCAGTGCCCTCCGCGATATAAATGGTGCGCCCTATGTTGGAAGATGTCAGCTAAGTAGCGTCACGGTGTCTGTCAAAAAGAAGAAAAAAGAGCGGGAACTCAAAGAAAAACGGCGCTGATACACTGCCGCTCAATCCAAAAAGCTGCAAAATACAGCTGCTTACTGAGCGAGAGCAAGCGTTGATCTGAGAAAGCGCACAGGCCGAAATAAAAAAAATTACTGACCCAATTTCAAACGTCAACTTTCTGTGAAAGAAAGTGAAATTGTCCTTACTGCATAAAAAAAACGCAGTTTCGTTTCCATCCCAATTCTCACGCTCTTGTTGCTGCCTCCTACCGACAGCTCCTCCACATTAAGAGAAACTTACAGGTCGCTGCATCAAAGCGAAAGCAAAGTAACTGTAAATGTCATCTGACATGCTCTACGGCGATTCTTGCTTGCTGTGAGAAAACAGATCAAAATTTGATAATTATGCTATTTTGTTGTTCAGTAATTTCGCTTTATGAGACGACGACAAAGTTCTGAGCTCCGATGAGGAAATGCGGTAGCCTTGTGGCATGGGTAATTACAGCATTCCTCGCTACCAAAGCCAGGATATCAAACACCATGCTTTTTTCATGCTTTGGGCGCCTGAAGAACGGTATCGTCAAAGCCACCACGCGTTGGACGTCTAACTATTGACACGTGTACTTGTCTTTATCAGGCGACCACGTTCCGCCGCCTAACAAATGTTATCGCACAGTGCAGGACGTGCCTGCATGTATCTGAAGTTTCTGGCATGTTATCGATGGTTCCATCCGCTGTCTGTGACCGAACGTTCTGTATTCTGATTGAATGTGTGCCTGACGCGAATAATGTAGAATTTTGTGCAAGGCACGAAGGTCCTAGCTATTACTCTAGAACATTCGACGATTGATGTATAAAAGCCGACGCACTTGACCCAACTGATCAGATTTTCGACGATCGCCGACCATGTTCGCCACTCTAAGTGTAGCCTGTTTCTGTGGGCAGAGGTTCGCCCAATAAAAATTAGTTTTTTCTTTCACAGTATTGCTGCTGTGTTCTTCAACGTCACCACCACGTGACATCTGGTGGAGGTGCTTTTAGTTCATGTACCGGACGCCCCCGACAAGCCGTGACCCAAGCCCGGACTGCAAAGAGAACACCAACGTAGTCCCGGACCATCGAGCAAGCCGCCGTCTTCAACAGCTGCCCCTGGAGCACGGACTTCTACCTGAGCAGACCAACAAGATTGTGGCAAGACAACCCCAATGGCAGCCCAAGCGTCCCCATCGTGCTGCAGCAGCCCAGGGAGCCTCCGACGTTCCGCGGTTCAACATTCGAGGACCTGGAAACCTGGCTTGAGACGTATGAGAGGGTCGCTGCATTTAAGAGCTGGAACACTGACGACAAACTGCGACATGTCTTCTTCGCATCAGGAGACGCTGCCAGGACATGGTTCGAGAAGCAAGAAGCCACATTAACGACCTGGGACCTCTTCCGAAGCGGCTTCCTGCAGACATTCACAAGAGTCGTACGCAGAGAACGAGCCCAAGCACTACTAGAAACCCGATTGCAGCTGCCTAATGAGACCACCGCAATTTTTACATAAGAAATGAGCCGCCTATTTCGCCATGCCGACCCCTCAGCCGCAAGCGGTGACATACGCCGCTGTAGCCCGCCGTCACCTTCCCCCTCCGCGCCCACGGCAGGGCCCAGTGACGACACAGCTCCGTCGTCCACCACCACCCCCGCCGCCAGCACGTCAACCCGTCACACCACGCCGGATTCCTAGGAAGACTGACGTTTGGCGCGCCCCCGACCACCTTCCGCTGTGCTACTACTGTGGAGAAGCCGGGCACATCTACCGCCGATGCCCATACCGAGAGTTGGGGCTCCGAGGGTTCGCCGTTAACGCGCCGCGACCACAGATTGGCGAACGACCTCGCAATATCGCCGACGACCTTGCCCCTACTTAGTGGAGCCCTCGACGACCGTCCCGTTCACCGTAACCAGGCCGCTACCTGTCGCCCCAGCGCCGACCATACACCGGCCCAGCCTGGGGCCGCTCTGCGAGCCCATATACAGAAAACTAAAAGCAGCAACCGATAGAGGTGCTGTTGCTGTTCGTCGAACTGAAGAAGATCCTCCGCCGCCGACGAAGACGACGAAGAGACCATCTCGACGACCTAATGACGACAAGCCGCCGTCCCGGCGCAGTCAGGAAGCAAAGCCTACACCGACGAAAGACGACTTGACGACGCGACGTTCCAGCTTCAGTTCATCACGACGCAGCCGAGATCCGACGCCAAGACGCAACAGCAGCACCAGACAAAGAACCACCGACCTCGACGTGCTTCTCGACGGCCACGCAGTCACCGCCTTAGTAGACAAAGGAGCCGATTACTCCGTCATGAGTGGACCCACTGCCGTGCAGTTGAAGAAACTTAAAACTGCATGGGAAGGTCCTAAAATTGGAACTGCTAGGGGACACCTCATTACACCGACTGGACTGGAAAGTCTGCAAAGTCTGCACGGCAAGAATTACCGTTCATGACCGGACTTACCGTGTCACCTTCGTTATCCTCCAACAGTGTTCACGAGACGTCATTCTCGGCATTGACTTCCTGAACCAACATGGCGCAATCATAGACCAGAAGTCAAAATAGATAACGCTGTCGGAAGGTCAAGCGATACCGCCGGAGAGCTCTCGTAGTCACCGCGCCTTGAGTGTGGTCGAATATCTAGTGAGCATCCCGCTGCGCTCTAGCATTATTATTTCCGTCGGCACCGAAACACCCGCTGACGTAGGAGGCGTCATCGAGGTCGAGCAACATGTACTGCTCGACTGTGAAATTTGCGTCGCAAGGGAATTGCTCGACTCCACGGAGGGAAAGCGGAAGTTATGCTAACCAACTTGAGCCAAGAGTTCAACTACATCAACAACGATACGACAATCGCGTTCATCCAGGAAATTGTGGAAACCAGCAGTGCCCTTGCCCTCTCCGATTCAGCCGCATCTCCCCGAAGAGCATAGTCCCCGAACCAGACTTCGACGTCAATCCAAGTCTTCCTACGAGTAAGCAGCAACCTATTAGAAGTCTTCTCCGACGATAAAAAGACTGCTTTTCGACGTCATCGAGGATTCGACAAATACCAGTTGCAAAGCATCGCATAATAACCGAAGAGTGCGCGCAAACACTCCGCCAGAGCCCTTACCGAGTTTCGACGTGAGAACGTGAAGCTACTAGGCAAAAACTCGACGAAATGCTGCGCGACGACATCATGCAGCCGTCGAAAAGCCCGTGGGCATCTCCTGTAGTCCTGGTGAAAAAAAAAGGACGGAAACCTACGCTTCTGCGTCGATTATCGTCGACTGAACAAGATCACGAAGAAGGATGTGTACCCCCTTTCACGGATAGATGACGCATTGGATCTGCTCTGCAACGCTAAACACTTCTCGTCGATGGACCTCAAGTCTGGCTATTGGCAAACAGAAGTCGACGAGAGAGATCGCGATAAGACCGCCTTCATCATGCCAGACGCCTCTACGAGTTCAAGGTCCTGCCATTCGGACTGTGCTCGGCGACTGCAACGTTTCAGCGCGTCATGGACACGTTGTTAGCAGGATTGAAGTGGCAGACGTGTCTTGTTTATTTGGATGACGTCGTTGTCTTCGCCGGAAATTTCCACGATTACCTTAGGCGGCTTGCGACAGTATTAGAGGCCATTAAGTCTTCAGGGCTCACTCTGAAGCCGGAAAAGTGCTGCTTCGCTTACGATGAGCTTCTATTCCTAGGCCACGTCATCAGCACATCTGGAGTACGCCCGGAACCGCAGAAGACAGCTGCCATCGCAAGGTTCCCGCAGCCAATCGACAAGAATACAGTGCGCAAATTCCTTGGCTTGTCAAGGACTTTTCACGCATTGCGGAGCGGCTACCACTTCTAACCAAATGTGATGTCGAGTTTAAGTGGGAAACGCCGCAGGCCGACGCATGCAGTCCCCGCCCGTACTTGCACACTTCGACGAGGACGCCAATACCGAAATCCACACTGACGCCAGTAGCCTAGGCCTTGGCGCTGTCCTAGTCCAGAGGAAAGACGGTCTTGAACGGGTGATATCTTATGCTAGCCGGTCGCTGTCAAAAGCGGAAGGCAATTATTCTACGACTGAAAAGGAATGCCTCGCCATCATGTGCGCTACAGCAAAATTCCGCCCTTTCCTCTATGGCAGGCCATTCAAAGTCGTCAGCGACCATCACGCATTCTGTTGGCAGGCTAACTTAAAGTATCCTTCAGAACGGCTGGCACGGTGGAGCCTCAGACTGCAGGAATATGACGTCATCGTAATATACAAGTCCGGAAGAAAACACTTTGGCGCCGACTGCTAATCACGCGCCCCCATCGGTCCCCCGCCGCCAGACGACGAGGACGACAACGCCTTCTTTGGAATAATAAGCACGGAAGACTTCTCTAAATAGCAATGAGCAGACCCGGAAATAAATGGCCTCGTCGAGTACTTGGAAAGGAACACCGACGTTGTCCCTAGGGCATTTAAGTGCGGTTTCTCTTCGTTCACGCTACAAAACAACCTGCTCGTGAAGAACTTCTCACCAGTCGGCGCCAGTTACCTTCTTCTTGTACCGTCAGCGCAGCGTCCAGAGGTACCAAACGCCCTACACGACGATCCAACCGCTGGGCACCTCGGATTCTCCCGGACGCTGTCGAGGATACAAGAAAGGTATTACTGGCCGCGTCTGACCGCCGACGTCGCCCGTTACGTCACGACATGCCGAGACTGTCAGCGAGGCAACACATCACCGACAAGGCCAGCAGGATTACTACAGCCGATCGAACCTCCTCGCCGATCATTCCAGCAGATTAGGATGGATTTGTTGGGGTCGTTGCCTACGTAACATACGGGAATAAGTGGATCGTCGTGGTGACGGGCTATCTCACCCGCTTCGCTGAAACTAAAGCTCTACCCAAAGGCAGCGCAGCCAAAGTTGCGAAATTTTTCGTCGAGAACATCCTGCTGCGTCATGGTGCCCCAGAAGTTCTGATCACCGACAGAGGAACGGCTTTTACAGCAGAGCTCACCCAAGCCCTTCTGCAATACAGCCAGACAACCCACAGGAGGACAACTGCCTACCATCCCCAAAGGAATGGTCTCACGGAGCGCCTGAACAAGACCCTTGCCGACATGCTAGCAATGTACGTCGACGTCGACCACAAGACGTGCGACGCGGTCCTGCCGTATGTAACCTTCGCTTACAACACGGCGGTGCAATAAACAACACAGATCACGCCGTTCACGTAGCTTTACGGCAGGAACCCAACGACGAAGCTCGACGCCATGCTGCCGCGCGACCCTGACGAGGAGAATCTTGACGTCGCTACCTATCTCCAGCGCGCCCAAGAAGCCCGACAGCTCGCCCGCCTACGGATCAACAACCAGCAGCGTGCCGACAGCCGAAACTACTACCTCCGACGACGCTTCGCCGAGTACCAGCCCGGCGACCGTGTTTGGGGACTCCGATACGCCGACGAGGGCTCAGTGAGAAACTATTGCGACGCTATTTCGAACCCTACAAGGTCATCCGACGTATTGGCGCACTGGACTATGAGGTCGTGCCAGACGGCATTTCGCTATCACATCGGCGCCGCTCATGATCTGAAGTGGTTCAGGCAGTGCGTCTTAAACCCTTTTACGCACCCTGACGAACTTTCTTATTTTGTTGTTTCTTTGCTACGGGTGTTCTTGTTTATTACTTTCATTTGTGTGCAGCATCGGGATGATGGTTTTGATGATGATTGACACGTGTAGTTGTCTTTATCGGGCGACCACGTTCCGCCGCCTAACAAATGTTATCGCACAGTGCAGGACGCGCCTGCATGTATCGGAAGTTTCTTGAATGTTATCGATGGTTTTATCCACTGTATGTGACCGAACGTTGTGTAATCTGATTGAATGTGAGCGCGACGCGAATAATGTAGAACTTTGTAGAAGGCACGCGGGTCCCAGCAATTACTTTGGAATATTCGACGACTGATGTATAAAAGCCGACGCGCTTGACCCAACTGATCAAATTTTTGACGATCGCCGACCGTGTTCGCCGCTATCGTTGTGCTCTAAGTGTACCTGTTTTTGTGGGCACATGTTTGCCAAATAAAAGTTACTTTTGTCTTTCACAGTATTGCTACTGTGTTCTTCAACGTCACCACCACGTGACACTATAAAGGTACAACCACTTGACAAGAATAGATTAAGCGTTCTTTTGCGCTGGGCGCCATGAAGCAAATGTTTGTCTCTTAAAGCAGCAAGTGCTAAAAGATGTTCTGGTGCAAAAAAGAACTACACATTTAACCTTTATAATACTATTTTTTCGATTTTTATTAGATTTCCAGAAGAAAGTCACTCTTCAGAACAATAATTGTCCCAAAAAATAGAAATTATGCAGCCCCTAACTGCATAGTAAAATTAAGCCGGCTTTTGTGTCGGGTTTCTTTTGAACCTCGACCCCCATAGGGCGCATTACTCCCTCTAAGAGCACACAAAGGCCCGCCACACCTGTCACCGAGAGGGAATGTACGGGTGTCACTCAATCCTCGCAAGGTAGATGGGGTGCACGGTTCTGCGTAGTTTGGCGGTGGTGAAGGCGAGGCGGGTGGAAGGGAAGAATGTCACATACCTCTGTCACGCATGCGCACAAATGTGCAAGTGGTCCTAATCGAGGCAAAGAAGAATATCGTTAACGGTATCAGTATCTTTCCGACGCAGTGTGGTACGGTCAGAGCGATGTAGGCGTTTGGCCGCGCAGTGTGGCACCAATTTAGCTATTCTTGCAGCTGCATATGCTGTGTTGTGGCTGATTTATCGATACAAGAAGACGTTTCAGAAGCACGTGGAAGCGTAATTTACGAGTGAGGTCGCCAACGAGCACCATGTTTGCCAAGGCCACGGCATTTGCTTTATTCCATGTCGTGAACGTTTCTGCAACGTTTCTGCCAGATGCGATGCCGTGTCATGCGAAGTGACAGAGATTTATAATTGGAACTGTCCGAGTATTAAAATGCATAGTGCACCAGTAGCGAACAGCTGTTCCTGACGACAGCACTAGGTCCAAGTTCTGACTGTCTCCAAATTAAAAAAAACCTATGGTGTTTTACATACCAAAACCACTTACTGATTATGAGGCACGTCGTAGTGGAGGAATCCCGACCACATGGGGTTCTTTAACGCGCACCTAAATCGAAGTACACGGGTGTTTTCGCATTTCACCCCATCGGAATGCGGCCGCCGTGGGCGGGATTCGATCCCGCAACCTCGTGCGCAGCAGTCCAACACCATAACCACTGAGCAACTACGGCGGGTTGTCTCCAATTTATAATAAAAGGTACGTGCTGCTCCATTATTTTTCATAAACATATTTTCTTTGATTTCAGTTTCCTATCCCGGATTTGGCAGGTTGTAACAGGCGCGAGCTTTAACGACGTGAAATGTGTTGAAAACGATTTTCTTTGATACTTAATCTAGGCCGCGTCATGCGGTTGTCTTGAAGTTGCTATAAACACGAAGCGTACGAACACTACGTTTTGACAGAGGTCACGATGATTATTGTGTGGTAAATAATGTATGATCATGAACTCATTCTTTGTTCTTTCATACTCAGATTCTACAGGAAGAGAGGACGTGAAATTTTTAGCTTACAGGTACACGCCTACCAGCTTAAATCAACGTTATCATTCTTTTGTTTTTGCCATACTTGTTTAAAACAGACATCTGATTATCGGACAGTAGTGTACAGGTAACTGCCACTCACTTCCTTTTTCTTACAGGGTACAATGCCCAAAATCACAGCAACAAGATCACAAAAAAAACATATCTATTATAGCTAAGGTGCAACTGCAACCCACAATGCTGAAGCACCTTCCCGTAACTGCAGTCTGGTTTCTGCTGTTCCCAAGCTGGAGTGATGGAACGTAATACATGTCAGATGCAATCTTGGAAACGTTTGCAATTTGTCACACATTTAGTTAGAGTAGCTCCTTTCGCACCGTGTGGCTTCCGCTGCACAGCCCGTCAAGAGCTTATAATTTATAGATACTTCAGTGAGATCGCATAAACATCCATAAGGCGTCCGACGTTAATGGGGCACAAAAAATGAAATGAATAGTTGCAGCTTTCTCCATTATAGGTTGGTAAGGTTGGTATACTGGTTGATTTAACAGGTTAGTAAAACTTTATAGGCAGTATTCAACATGGATTTATTCGAACACTATGAAAGATCGTGGACAATGTATTTAGAATTCCGAAAAGCCAAATCATGGTAGGACCTTTGAAAAATATGACAAAATCATGATACGGCCTAAAATACTCTTTGTAGAATGCTACTAGGACGTTAAAAAGTCTACAAAAATGTTTCTATTCAAGGTAGGTGGCCAAATTTTGGCGCAATATCACTAGGGTGTTTAAAGAAAGCGCTAGCAAATTGTTAATAGGATGGTTCTAGATAGCTGAAGCTGAAGGGGAGCAGTTTTTCAATCAGCGAAGAATTTTCGCGGCGTGTAAGAAACATCAGAAAAAAACTATGGAACTACGCGAAAACTAGAAAGCAATCTGGGGACAAGATATCGCTGGCCTACGACAAAGTGCGTATCAATGATGACCTTTACCGATGGAATGAAGAAACAAAGGATGTGGCCCTAATTTACCACATTCAGCTACCTTCAGCAAAAAAAAAATACAACCAGGAAGCCGAAAGGCAAACAACACGTCCTCAGCGCAACGCACTCCTTTCTAAATAACTTTCTGCAATATTATTGCCCGTAGCATACAAAAAAAATTCACTTCCTCGAAACATTACTTGCTGGTATGGAACCAGATTTTGTTGCTTTAACTGAGACTTGGCTAACAATCGATATCAGGGATGCTGAAATCACAGCACCAAACTACGTAATCGCACGGAAGGTCCGGTTAAGACGTGGTGATGGCGTCGCCTTATTGATTAAAAAGAAAATCCCTTATATTGTGTTACCTGATGTCACAGGAGGGGAAGGAATTTCTTCTAAACTAAAATTTTCTACATGCCCTATTGCCGTCAGTTGTACTTATCATAGTCCCTGATGTGAGGTTTAAGTGATTGAAAGACTGCTTGTATAGGCAAAATAACGTTTTGTGGCCCAGACTAACCTTCTAGGAAATTTTAACCTGCCTGATGTGAACTGCCTAACATTTGAACACCACTCACCAAGTGCTGATATGCTTTCCGAACTCGTGCTTTCATTGAATCTCAGCGAAATCGTAACAGAGCCCGCACGTGTTCAAGGAACTGCTTCCAACAAACACACTTGATTTAGTTTTTTTAGCCATCATTTCCCCTTAGAGCAAACGTACATTGAATTCATTATTGGCATGTCTGATCATAATAACTTTCGGCCGACTTCCCTTACGACCACCGTGTGCCAATTTCTGGAGCACATCATACTGAAACATATAACCATTTTCTTAGAAAAGGAGAGTATCATATCACCATATGAACATGGCTTTCGCAAAGGTCTTTCTACAATCACTGAACTACTGGAACTAGCCCGCGACGTATAATTTAATATCGACCAACACAGACAAACAGACCTCATCCTACTCGATTTATCGAACGAACTTAATTGGGTATCACACAAAAAAGCTCCCCTTAAGAAAACTTTAAATTACTTTAAGTACAGGCCCCATAATTGACTATCTAACCATAATTGACTAAATAATTGACCAACTAACCGTACCCAATCTGTAGAAGTGAACGGAGAGATTTCCCAGACAGCCCTGGTAACATCGCAAATCCCCCAAGGAAGCGTTATGGCTCCCCTTTTATTTCTAATTTTTATAATGACCTACCCGCAAAACTTCCAGGAAACATTAGGTTATTTGCAGACAGCTGCATTGTTTATCGAAATATTAACTCACATAATGACCACATAACACTAAACAACGACTTTGAAGCTGTGTATGGTGGGTCCACTGGAAAATGACCATCGATACTAAGAAATCTGCTGTTCTTTATATCACCAGAAAAGAAAGTAACTCGAGCCTTATGTATACCATTAACGACGTGCTACTTGTGTTCATGAACTTGTATTGAGTTAATGCACACAAGTACCTCGGATTAACATTAACACACGACTTCAGATGGAACTCCCATATAAACAACTATACAGCGACTGCAATGAAACGCCTTTTCTTTCTTGGAAGACACCTCCGACTAGCGCCACCCGATACAAAGTTCTGGCTTTGTATCGGTCAGGTTTTTGAGTACGCAAATGCTATCTGGTTCCCAAACACTGAACATCTAATTAAAGAACTAGAAGGCATACAAAGGAAAGTTCTACTGTATGCACACAATAAACATAAACTAACAGACTCGCCCACCGAACTACTTAAAAAAGCTGGAATCTTAACAGTGTAAAACCCACCAGTATCAGCCCCTTCTAAACTTATATAACAGCTCCTACACAACAAGCCTAATACTGATACCTCTAGATACATCTGCAGAAATGAAACACGGTAAACGCGACATAAACAAACATTGAATGAGTACTCTTTTAATACCAATTGCTTGAAGAGTTCAGTCGTTCCTTTAGCGATAAGAGAGTGGCATAGCCTGAGTGAATCCATTAGTAAGAGCCTCTCACTAGATGTATTTGCTAATTCAGTGGACAAACATCTCTTCAGATTACAGCTCTTAATTACTTACTCTGGTTTGTTACTGATCTTAATAGCCTAACACTTTATTCTATAAGTGTTCTTTTTCTGTGAGGCAATATACGCATGGCTGCATCCTGTTTATCATGTTTAATAGGTGATTTATATCACGTGTGTTTTCAAGTGTTTTTTTACTTTCTTATTTGATTTCTTCTTTTCTCAAATTCTTCTTCGGTAAATTATATTGTAGCCAAATATTGCAGTTGTGATGACATACTTAATTCTTTTCTTTAGCGAAGCCAAAACCTTTGCGATAACACACTCATGATTATATAATGTATTTACATTCTTTGTTCGCAAATACTACCATACTACTATTTGTACCTTCTTTTTTACTGCGATAAAGACTTGCCCTTAAGGCATAATTCTTGGAGCGTATATGTGTATTATATGAGTGCTGTGAGGCCTGTGTAGTGTATGAATTGAAGCAGTCTTTTGTGGAATCTGTTGTCATGTATCCAGTGGTCATAGCTGGTTGTCACACTGTAGCCGAGGCCGGCTTGCAGTAGGAGACGCGAACGTTCCGATTGTAAACCCGTACATGTCCATATTAGGTGGTGTGCATCTGCTTCCAACAAAGGAACGGAGCAGTATGGACACGTAGCACCCAGTGGTAAATGCGACCAGTTCCACCTTGAGACAACAGCCGGTGTAAGGGCCACCCCGGCCCGAAGCCTCCCAAGCACAACTTCCTCCGCCCTAGTAAGGTGAATGGGGAGGGAGCAGACACACGGTGGGATAAGAGCGCGTGTGTCCTGCCGGATAACATTTTTACGGGCTCGGAGCGTGTTACGGGGTTAGGGTGGGAGGGGAATAGGTGGAGGATCAGGATTAGGAGGGCAGTGTGCCTGCTGGTCAGCAGCAATGTTGTGAGGGTTCGCTGAATGGCCTTGAATCCAGTGTACGTTGACGCAAGTAGCTGTTTTACTATTCATAGTGTGTATTGTCTCGCAGATTCCCATCGCCTTATCAACGTTCTTGAGTTCCTGAATAGGCGCTAAAGAATCAGTGAAGATATCTAGTTGCTTGATGGTAGGCAGCTTAGATGTCGCATCTTGTACAGCGTCGTGGATGGCTTGAAGTTCCATGACTAGAGCGCTGGCTTCCGTAGATAAATAGCGCTGGTGGCCGCTGATGAAATTATGCGTAGTACTCAGGAATGATGCCCTTCCGCCGTTTGGGAGAATGGCAGCATCCGTATAGACTTTGCAGGTGTTAGCGCATGATGCATCGACGATATTGTGTTCGTCAATAATAATTGTTGTATCGCTGCGTCGTAACTTCGTTGGCTTATTAGTCGTGATGCTGGTGAATTCCCAGGGAGGCATTGGATATGGCTTATTGTCAATCCGAGAGCCGCGTTGAAAATGAGCATGCAACGCAGCAAGAGCCGGAACAAGTTGCTTTTTTATTTCACGTGCATTTTCACGTTGCAAAATTAGCTCTGCAATTGTGTTGAGCTGGGCATGTTCCTGTAAGGTTGGTGTCGGAGTGATGCGGGGCAGTGCTGTGATTAAGCGCATAGCATCGCGATGAATCGTCTCCAACTGTGCCAGCTGTGCCAAAGTCAGCCGTTGAAATTGTGCCTGATATAAAATTCGTGCCTGCAAGACTGCACGCACCAACCGTCGAGCTAGGTCAGTACGAGCTGCACCTGCTTCTGCTGCAATGCGACGAATAAGGTGAAGGGTTTTTTTCGAACTCTGTCTGGTTTTACGGAGCCAGTGTGCACCACTGCCGGAGTGGTGAATATCGAGACCCAGTATGCGGACCTCAGAAGCCTCAGGGATTGTCACTGCGCCGAGTCTAAATGTAAAGGGGTGCTGCGTGATTCTTGTGCGTCCTTTCTTGTAGGCCACCACAACATAACTTGATTTTTGGGCGGAATTGTCCAACACTGCTTTCTGAGCGTAGTTGTTCAGAACATCAAGGGCTTCTTGAAGCTGTTGAGTTTGTCTAGATATATCTTCATGCACGGAACACAAAGTGACGTCATCCGCATAGATTAAGAAACTCAAGTCTGGAATCCGATGTAGTTGCCAGGCTAGAGTTATTAGAGCAACGCTGAAGAGAAGAGGAGCCAAAACCGGACCTTGTGGGACTCCTCTGTTCGATGTGAAGTATCTTTCTTGCCTTCCATCTACTCTAATCGCAAATGTGCGATTCTGAAGGAATGAGTAGATGAATCTTATCAGCCGCGGTGGAAGTCCCAGGTCGATGAGGTTGGCTATAATGATTTCATGGTCTATATTGTCGTAAGCTTTCGTTATGTCTGTTGCTACTACCGTGCGCACAGCGTGAATGTGTGGTGAAACCTGTAAAACATCTTCTGATCAGATAGAAAGTCCGTCTTCAGTTCCCAAGTAAGAACGGAATCCAATTTGAGCAGGATGATATTTATCGTGGCGTTCAAGCCACCAGGAAACACGTGTGGCCAGCGTCTTTTCAGCGAGCTTGCAGACAGTTGAGGTTAGTGAAATTGGGCGTAAAGACTGCAGGCTATTTGGAGATTTTCCTGGTTTCAAAATCGCGACAATAATCGAATGCTTCCAATCAGGTGGAACGTTTCCAGTCTCCCATACTTAGTTAATAGCCTGAAGATGTGCGTCGAGAGCTGCTCGTTCCATGTTCTTGAAAACCTCATAAGGAATACCATCGGGACCAGGTGTTGATCGTTGCTTCGAAGTTTCAATCGCCGCTATTAGTTTGGCCATGCTGAAAGGGCTGGATATATCGGATTTGGAAGTCGCGTCAGACTTATCAATTTCGGGGCAGTTTATAGGTGACGCCTAATCGTATTTCGGGAAAAACGCTCTAGCAGCGTGCTCTGCAAATTGATGTGGCGAACTCTGCACCGCTAACCTAACGCTCGCTGCAGGGTCAGGTTGCGTATGACCGCGTTCCATTGATCGGAACGTACACCAAAGCGCTCTGTTTACAATGCCCGATCCAAGATTCTCGCACCACTCATACCATCGTCGTCGAGAAAGTTGCTTTTCGTGCCGACGCGCCTTCGCCGCTATATGGTTAGCACGTGGACGGCTACCTGGTGCATCGGGATTCCTTGACGCATACACTTCTGCCTGACGCCGCTTCGCCCAAAGTTGCAAAAGGGGCGAGGGCCGGTTGAGGTGGTTCCTCGTCAACTGTGGTTACAGTCTTCCGGGACGCGCAAGGTCAGAAATTCGCGAAATGTTTTCAGCGCTAAGCGACAGCGTAAGGCAACTGACGGAGAAGGTCTCCCAGATACAAAGCGAGATGGCCTTTCAAGCTGAAAGTATGAATAAACGTGTGTCCAAAATAGAATCGTTCCTAGAGAACGGAATGTTGCCAATCCCTGGTCCTAGCGTCAATGTCGTACCACATACTACCATTGGGTCCCCTATAACTGGGGACAATTCATCCGCAGAATATGGGGACAAAAGTAGACAGCAACAAGATGGCGGGCTCAAATGAATCTTTCGCATTTGGCAATGGAACTGCTGGGGCTTTCTTAAGAAGAAAGCGCCTCTGCAGCAGTACATTCGCAGCAATTCCGAAAAACCACATGTAATCCTTATTCAAGAAACCCTATCTGCTGAAGTCAATTTGTCGGTATATCAATCGATTCTTGGTCAAACTGGGAGGAGAGGTGTATGCACCCTTGTAAGTCGTAAGCTCACATATATCACTCACGACCTGGGCATGGCCACTTGTAAGGCAGAGCATGTAATGATAGAAATCATACCAGGCCGATTGACACGCCAGAGCGTTTTCATTCTTAACGTGCATAGTAGCCCCAATGACCTTCGCCAGCGTTTCAAAGCGCTTCTAAGGAAGGCAATCAACCTCACCGGGACTAATCCTTTGGTAATAGCCGGGGACTTCAATGCCCCGCACTACGCGTGGGGCTACATGTCCAACACGGTCAAGGGAAAGGAGTTATGGCAGAATGCTACAGACTTGGACCTTACGTTCGTCACTGATAAGTCTTTTCCGACGAGAATGGGAGCATCTTCGTGCAGGGACTCGACTCCGGATTTAACGTTTGTCAAGAATTTGTCAAAGGCGCAATGGACTAACACTGCTGTTGATCTTGGCAGCGATCATGATATCCTCGCTACACACTTTCCAACAACACATAAGAGGCCGAAGGAGTTCTTCTTCACATGATTGGGACAAATTTCGCAAGATAAGGAAAGAGCGCCAACCTCCGACCACCAGACTGAGCCTCGAACAGTGGATGGACCAGATCAGGGAAGATATCAAGAGTAACACTCACAAAATATGCACGGGCCTTCCTGTTGAAAATATGGATAGTCGCCTAGCCCATCTACTAGAGGCTAAGCAGTCACTCCTCAATCGATGGAAGGGCCAACGGCTAAATCGCAGACTACGCAAAAAGATTGCTGAACTCAATAGAACCACAGAGGAGTACTGCCACACCCTCTCAAAGCAACAATGGGACGATGTGTGCAACTCAGTTGATGGTCCAATGCGGAATGGTCGAAACTGGAATCTTTTAAAGCATCTTCTGGACGACACCAACACAAGGTCCAACCAGCAGCATGCGATGGCAAAGCTTCTGCATACAGCCACACGAACCAAGACCACAGAGGAAGTCCTGCAGAGCCTGGTGGAGAAGTACCGCCCTGTTGGTCCCCGACAAGGGACATCGGTCGCCTACGCAGACTACCTTGGGCCATCCAACTCTGAGCTGGATGCAGGCATCAGCACGGAAGAGGTTAGGAGGGCGCTGCATGAGCTTAATAGCAAGTCTGCTCCTGGTCCCGACGGCATCACAAATAGGACCCTCCGTAACCTGGACGATCACTCGATAGAATACCTGACAGAAGTCATCAACGAGACATGGAAAGAAGGCAAGGTCCCGGAAGCATGGAAGCGGGAACTTACAGTACTGATTCCCAAATCTGGCAAATCATCAAGCCTGGACAACTTACGACCAATATCGCTCACATCCTGCGTAGGCAAGGTCGCGGAACATGTCATACTCAGCAGGCTCACGAGGTTCATCGAACACAAGGAACTCTACCCCCACACGATGATTGGCTTCAGGGCAGGTCTGTCCACACAGGACGCCATGAAGCTCATCAGGAGTCAGATCATCGACAATGACACGCGGGACACTCGGGCCATCCTTGGATTAGATTTGGAGAAGGCTTTCGATAAGATATCCCATCAATTTATACTGCAATCGATATCCGAGCTTGGTCTGGGTGTAAGATTCCATGATTATGCCAGGTCCTTTTTGCACCGACGAAGAGTGACTCTCCGCGCAGGAGACATGATCGCGGGAGAGGTGGAGCTTGGAACAAGGGGCACTCCACAGGGCTCGATGATCTCGCGCACTTTGTTTAACCTGACCATGATCGGCCTTTCCAGAATACTCTCACGAGTCGAGGGCATCAGGCATACCATCTATGCGGATGACATTACCATTTGGTGTGTTGGAGGAGGTGACGGACAGGTTGAGAGTGCGTTACAGGAGGCCATCGAGGTCACGGAGGGCTATCTTTGACCCACGGGATTAAACTGTTCGGCTAAGAAGTCAGAGCTTTTACTCTACCGCCCCTTAGGAAGAGGTCGTAAGACCATGGGCTGGACACCACTGTCAGACAGCACCATTTGTCTTCGCACGGGCAAGGGAGACAAGATTCCTAGGGTCGACGCAATAAGAATACTCGGCATGGTAGTCGAATCTACTGGCTCTAACGCACAAACGATAATCAAGCTCACGACCAAGACGGACAACGCAGTACGTCTCATCCGAAGGGTGGCTAACCGCCATCATGGCCTTAAAGAAGACAATCTGTTACGGTTGATTAATGCCTTTGTGCTTTGCCACTTTGCCTACGTGGCGGCTATGCACAGATGGCAAAGAGCAGAGAGGAACAAACTCAACACGTTGCTCAGGAAAATAACTAAGCGAGCCCTGGGTATACCGATCTTCACCAACACCAATCGCCTCCTCCAGCTAGGTGTGCATAACACTCTGGAAGAGATTGCAGAGGCTCAGGAAAGAGCGCAACTTGCCAGACTCTCCACGACCGCCGCCGGTAAGAGGATATTACAAGAGCTCGGCTACCCACCAACTGCAGAAGCACCAAGAAAATGCCAGTTACAACGGGACATACGAGATTCGATCTCGGTATCGCCGATACCAAGAAATGTACACCCTGAATATAACAAGGGTAAAAGGAAAGCAAGAGCTTCAACCATACTCAAACATATCCAGACAGAGGGGCGTAGAGCCTGCTTTGTTGACGCGGCCGCATATGGGAAGGGGTGCTCCTTTTCTGCAGTAGTGGTGGATTCCAAACAGCGACTCACAAACTGTGAATCTGTACGAACCGGAGATCCGGCGATAGCCGAGCAGGTGGCCATTGCCTTGGCGATGCTTGATGACAGCAGCGACGTCATCTACAGTGACTTACGGTTGGCTATTAGGGCATTTCAGTGTGGAGTGATCTCAGAACAGGCTTTTGGGCTGCTTCGTAGGGCAGGTCCGGATAGAATCAAGTATCACTTGCTTACTTGGTTCCCCGCCCACGTTGGGCACATGGCGGGTGTCCCCACGAACCTCAATGAGACGGCCCACGCTGCCGCACGCGCACTGACTGACCGGGCTGGCGCTGTAACGACCGAAGAGAGAGTTACGCATGGTAGGGACGCGCCTGCCACTTATAATGAACTTCTTAAACACTTCTATCTCTCGCGGTGACAATACCCTCCTCCTCACCCCCAGCTCACTAGGCCTCAGGCACTGACATTCAGACTGCTGCAGACAGAAACCTATCCCAACCTGTTCACGTTACATCCGATATATCCGGAGATTTACACTGATGACGCGCGCCCTGCTTGCGGGGATAGATCAACACTTTCGCACATGCTCTGGGGATGTATCTCTATAGCAAGCCCTGACCTCAGCTCAGCTAGGTGGGATGCGGCCCTCCGCAACCCACTCCTGACTGAGCAACGTTGGGCTGTCCAGCAGGCCCGCGATACGGCTGGCAGGCTAGGCCTGTCGGTCCCGACGTGGGAGCGGTCCACGACGTGCTAATACGCGTTCTGCAGGACTGTAAAATAAAAGTTACTCAGTCAGTCAATCAATCCGAGGGTACTTACTTTATCAATCGGTGATTCCCGAAACTTATCCCAATGCGTGACTGTTACTCGTCGTCGAATTTTCTTTATCCACGTTCTGTGCAAACCAATCATTATTGCATATGATCACCGCCCCATGCATCTGGTTCCACCCGCCACTGCGGCATTCCAGGACCCAAACACCACGTGAGGTCTGGAGCGTTTGTCCTAGATACAACGGGTAGAGCACAGGTAGCCACAGCGTGATGGTTCAGCACTGTAAAAGTGGCATCGCTCATGATGTTCTTAACTTGGTATCCTCTTCGGGAGTTGTACCCCCATTCTGTATGTGGGGCATTGAAGTCTCCACCCACGAGAATAGGCATTCCCGGGTACGTAGACCGGAGATGGACTATCCACCCCAAGTTGAAACGTGTGCGCTGTGGTCTGGCGTTGAATGACACTAGAATGACAGGAGTTTTCACTGGTCGTGTCAGGACCCCGACAACTTCTTGATTACCACTACACCATGGCTCCAGATCAATCACTGTGTGAGGAATATGCGATGATATATAAACTGCAGCTTTTCCCGGAGCTGAAGCCATTGTAGTAGCACGTCTATCTCTAATAGATGGGTTATGATACCCATTAAAATTGGACAGGGAGCATAGCTTATTATGTTCTTGAATAAGTATTGCCCATACATGTAGCTTATTGTATTGAAGCTTGGTTTTAATTTCTCCTAACTTGGAGCTTAGGCCCCGACAATTACACTGCAGAATTCCTTCCTGTGACAGCTGTGCAGGGAATTAGCCATGATGCAGGCAATTCTGAATCAGCAACGTTAGTTGAGCATGTTTATCTAAAACTGCTGTCCAAACAGCTTGGTTGACCTGTTGTGCCGGACGGGATCCAGGCGTGACGGTGGCATTCGCAGTGGTTGATGCGTCAGGTGTTGGTCCTGTTTTCTGACGACGCAGAAATACTAATTCTTTATGTTTGCGTAGTCGCTCAATCTCTCTGGCCAGTGCGTCTATGCGAGCGTCGATGTCATCATTGTCATCATCTGACTGATACAGAAGTTCCGGTAATTTCTGTTGCTTTGTCTGCGACTGCTTGTCACGTTTAAGAACAGAAGAATACAGTTGTGTTTCTGGATATTTTGCGTCTTCTGCCAAAAGCATCTCTGGCTCTTCTGCAAGAACCTCATAACGATTGTGTGTTGTTACTATAGTCGTTTTTGGTATAGCCTTTCGTATCCGTACAGTGGCCTTCTGTTTAGTCGGACAATTTATGCTTGTCATATCGTGCTCATCAGATTTACATAAGCCACATCGATATCCTGGTTGGCCTTCTGGTGTGAGCTTTTCGGGATCAATAGTACGCTGTTGGCAAAATGCCTGCATGTGTCCACGTTAAAAGCAGCGGTAGCAGAATATTGCCCGACGGAGGTAGGGTTTAGGTCGCAATATGCAACCACAGTATTAAAACCGTTCTGGAATACATTGAGGACCCTGTACCGTCACTAAGCATGTACGGCTTTTGCCCATGAATCTAGCTGCGAGTACCCTGTGTGTCGTGGAGGTCAATTCACGACATATTATATCTGGGGGTGTCTTCCGGGTCAATGCCATAGACACTCACCTCTGTATATTAGGGCCCGATGCAAAGTAGCACTGCACAGGTAGGTGTTGATCTTCGACAGCGGGATAGATGCTAAACTGCACATTTTCTGCACAACACTGAGAGATGCCAAGTGCACAGTGATCGAGTTGGTGGATTTATATGCTGCGAACCCTTTGTATCTAGTGGTTTGAAGATATTGCTCGATGACCCTTTGGACATATTTTGTGGCTACTGAAGTTATGTCCTAGCATGAAAGGGGGCGTATATGAACTCGATAGGATTGAGAACGGGTGGGTGTTGGGTAAGACTGAGAGGGAGCGGACGTAGGGGAGGCCGTGGAGGAATTGTCTGGGGTGGCCCTTACGTTTTTTGCCGGTTGCTCCGATGCGATGGCGTCTTGTTGAAGCACGTTGATAGAGGGACCTCGCTTGGCTGCATTCATCGAACCGCCAGAGGGCTGAACGTCCATAGGGGCACCATTGTCCATCGCCACGATTGCGGATAGGTTCACATTCACATCACGAAGTGGACTGTCCTTCGGTGTTGCATCTTGGGTATTCGAGCTATCGGTTGCACACTTCGGCTGCATGGTTGGCATGGATGTTGTCACGCGCAGCAGTATAGTGGAAGGTTCAGATGAGGAGCTCACATCTGGCACAAACACTTCTTCGTAGGCCTACGCGCCAGCCGGGCTTGTTGTGAGTCTATCAGACGAGCAGGATCAGTAGGACAAGGCAAAGAAGAGTCCTCACCAGAGTCCACACGTCCCCATAGGCTTCCGAGGAGCTTCGTATCCGGATAAGGGCGATATTTTCTTTGCTGTCGAGCAATTTCCAAGGAACCCAAGGAAACCACGTCTGCGTGGAAACGTCTTCGTCTTCTTCCCTGACTTCCTGTACCTGCCCTTCCTGTTATAATCCCATGAGACAATGATAGTATGCGAAATAAATAAACAAATAAATAACTAACAGATTTGTTTGGTGTGCGCTTGAGTGGCAGCCCTTATTCCGTGACGCCATTGAAGATAGCCGCTGCACGGGCGCGCGCCACCAATGAACGTTGAGCTTCCAAGGTAGAGCAGCCGAACAGGAACTCCTCCCAAGATTCTCTAGTAGGGATGGGGTAAGGGGATGAGAAGGAGAGTGGAACGGCGGGGCACGAACCCACGACGTGAATGGTATCGTCAAGGACTTTACAAGTCGGTTACGTGCCTGAGATTTTACGGCAAAAAGTGATGGGCCGCCCGCGGATTAATGAAAGTTTTGGTCTGAAGGCGGCGTAGTAGTTCGTCCGCTTTCGCCAAACCGCGTGCAGGGTTAGGGTAGAGTCGCGCGATGTGCGATAATAATCCAGAATGTTGCTGTAGCATGTGAGGCTCGAGTTGCCACGATCCGACTCAAGACATGGAGAGGCAGCGGTCCGGAGGAAAGAAGCACGAACAGCGGCATTCACCGCCTCGTTGCCGGGAAGACCAGTGTGGCCTGGGGTCCAGACTATTCCGATGGAGTGAGGGTTGAAGAGCCAGGAGGCGGCCCGAAGGGTACTAGCCGCCAGTGAGGCGACGGAACCCTGGATGCATAGAGTTTCTAAATAAATACCCTAAAGGGAAATGTGGCGCTAGTGTCTATGGGGTTCTCATGAGCGTTGCCTCAACCTACATGGGAATGATGGGAAGTACAGGCTTCGGATTGACTTCGATCTTTAGACTAGTGGCGTTTGCTTGCAGCGCGGTAAACAAAGCTATACTCAAATATTATGGCGTAAAATCTAATTTTATTTCTTTAGTATGTTGTATAATGTACAACACGCTACATAAACTTTGTTTGGCTTTGAGATGGAAGCATGGTTCACTATGGTTTGCTACTAGGACACACCAGGGTATGCATACTTGTGCGATTCTGTTCCCGATTTAACGCCAAAGAATAATTATTAATTTATTTTTGCAACAGCAATAACAACCGTGCATGTACTTATATAAGAATACTCATCAAGTATTTATGGAAATAAAAATGTTCTATTGTGAGAAAGTGTTGCGCCCTTGAGCAGAATGCTACAAGTGTCGTCTGCTACGACGCCTGCTCGCTGCAAACTCGAGACTTTTCTCGCAGACAACAGGCACTTGCGAACTCTCTCGCTCTTTCGAAAGGCTGTGTCGGCTGTCACGATTGCTGAACGTGTTCAAGTACTTTTAAACACATCTGCTGCAGTGCTAGCTAGGACGCTATTGGCCTCCTACGAGTATTTCGTCATCATATGTTATATTGACGTACCGCTTCCGAAGCGTTATGACGTGGCTTTGCACTTACCCATTTTGCGACACTGGACTACAGCCAGGGAGCAGCAACCTTTCCTACCACAAGTAAGTTTGTGTTCGCAAAGTCCAAAAGAATTTCAGTGAGCCCATTAACAAGCAATGCATAATGAAGCTCTCAATAAAATTTGATTGTCAAACCACTAGAAGTACAACTGTCTTGTGTCAGTAGTGCCTTCTTTTTCCTATTCTGAAGTTTCATAAAGCACGTGACGCTACAGTGTTAACCTAACACACTTAACAAACCAAGGTCCAAACGATCAAAACCTGTTCTTTCAACGTTTACGATGCCGTCGCTTTCTTGTTAGGGCTTCGACGCCACACCGCAACACAAACATCGTCCCAGTCGCTGGCCCAACGCGGTATCGCCACTTCGAGCAACATAACAAAGGCAGAGAGCTTTGCGTTGCACTGTCCCACTGCAGGTTACAGCAATTGCGCTTGGAGCGAAACCAGACCTGCCAAAAAATAATTGTAGACTAGTTTGCCAGTCAATAGAATGCAAATCCGAAGCCTGTACTTCCCATCATTCCCATGATGGTTGAACGATCGCAGCGCCAGATTTCCCTCTAGGTATACTAATATGAAACTGTATGCCTGTATGTATCGAGAACAGGCTGAGCGCGAATCTGTGAAAATAGTGCGAGTGGTGGGGTGGGAGGCAGCCAAAGCGATGGCAACCTCCTCTGTATGAGTTACAGTGTCGGCTCTGAAGGAGAGGTCATCCACGTGGTGACCCTCGGTGATCACAGCGGCCGTGAAGTTACCTGAGGCTGAAGGGCCCAAGACGTCTACGTAGAATAAGGTGGGGCGATCGGAGTGACCCGCCTGAAGGGCAGCAGCACGCGCTTGCCTATGACCGGGGCGTTGTTCGGGATTCATGTTCCGTTTGGACTTCACTCAAAGCTTCTGGCGCCAGAGTTCCGGTATGAGGGAGGGTGGGACCGCGTTACAGATTGTGTTGAGACCAATTCTGTGCAGCAGGTGGCGCGCACAAGGCGTCTGCGACGGATGAGTGAGATGATTGACGCGATCGGCTTCCTGCAGCTCCGCGAAGGAAGGCGGCGATTGGAAGTAGCGATGGGGAAGTCCAGCGCGCGCTTGTACACGGAGCGGAGAAGAATATTCAGCTGGTGTTCGTGTGGATGACGCAGGCGAAGGTAGAGGGAGGCGTCGAAAAGCCGACTAGTCACAAACGCTTGGGCAACCGGAGAAACTGGGTAGAGACCCGCCGAATCATACGACTCACTTGTTCACTGGTGTGTCGGAGAGCAGCTATGGTACCCTTAGAACCAGGGAGGACGAGAGATGAACCCCGAGAATCCGAAGGTCCTGGACCAACGGGACGGGGCCGGACGGGAGGGAAATCTGGGGTGGCGGTAGGCGGGAGACGCATAGGAAGGCCGATGTAGATTGGAAACATTCCAGGCCGCAAGAAGCGGCCTAAGTGTCCACTCAAAGCGCCACCTGTTGTAGGCGTTCCTCGATTTGAGCCGGAGCGACGGTGTTTGTTGGTCCAAATTCTAATATCGTCAGTATAGATGGCATGGTGTATCCCCTTGACCTTGTGCAGGAGAGAGGGGAGGTTCTGCGTAGGTTCTGAAGAGTAGGGGTGACAAGAGCGCTCCTTGAGGTGCACCCCGTTTGCTTGGGGGGCACGGGGCGTGTGCAGTGGAATCGAGGTGGACTAAGATGATGGTGCGATGAGAAAAAAAGCGCGGATGTAGTCGAAAGTCTTCTGGCCGATGTCTGTGGTGGAAATCTTAGCGAGAATGCTACAATATTTGGACGGTTATCATAAATAAGCAATATGTCGAGAGAACATAAGAGGTGGAGGAGTGTTCATCTTTGTTTAAGACGCATGGATATGTTCTAGGATTGATGTTAGCTTTCAAAGTGCAGAAGTTTTAGCGCTATCTATTATCAAAAGAGAAGTTACATATATACTGTGTGGCATTTACAGGCCACCAAGCAAGGATACTAATATGTTTTGAATGAAATTAGCGCTTTCCTTCAACAGCATATGAATGAAAAACAGTTAGTGCTGGTTGGGGACCTGAATATTGATATTCTGCAAGAAGCAAGATCAGCAGTTGCTGATTACCTGAATTTATTAGCTGAATATGGACTCATGAACGTAAAAAATGCCTACACTAGAGAAGAGTACTTAGGAAGCAGAATCACGAAAACATTCATTGACCACATGATATTTAGGCTGGCTAAACAATAATATAGGTCAGGCGTGATCAATCTAAAACTAGCAGACCATTATTTTACAGTAGGTGTCATCTTCTCAGAAAAATATGTTGAAGGAGTGGGTAGCTGTGTAAAACGGGATCACTGATACAACAAAAAAGTTGATGAATTGATCAAGAATACTAAGTGGTCGTCTCTATTAGCTCTTGACCACTTAAAGGCATACAATAATCTAGTGCAAACATTTCAAGATATATATTATCGAGCTACAAGAAGTGTGACATTGAAGCAAAGAAATCCCTATCATAAATGGATGACTCATGAGATAATAAACCTCTGCCACACAAAAGACCAGGCCTGGCAGAGATGCAGGAAAAATTCTGAAGATGAGGAAAAAGAAGAGAGTTTCGTACGCTACGAAATCTTGTGACCGGAAAAATACGACAGGCTAAAAGGCGATACTTCTTGCATCAATTCACAGTGAGCAATTACGACGGGAGGATGACGTGGAAAATAGCAAATGAATTAATGGGCAGATCAAAACACGTCAGTATCGAGGATACGGTTAAAAAGAACTTTCCCAACCAACGCCTGCAGACAATATGCGATAAGTTCAACGATACATTTATATCAGCTGCGGAAATACTGAGAGAAAGTAATGACAGTAACTCTGACTTGTACAAAAGAGTTCGCACATGCGCACACACGGCCTTTCTGCCACCTATAAGTGAAACGGATCTTTGGCGCATCATGCGACAGATGAAACTGATTAAACCGCCGGGAAGGGATAAAGTACGTTTTCGAGATCTATACATCCATTTCAATGAGCTGAAAGATGTAATGCTAAAGATACTAAACGGCATACTTGAAACTGGCGTTATACCGCAAGAGCTAAAAATATCGATCGTAAGACCAGTCTATAAGAACGGTAAAAAAGACTATACTAATTTTGTGCGCTTTAGCGCAAGTAATGGAATAACATATTGCGTATGTGATGCAGTCGTTTTGTGAGAAATTTTCTCTGCACAATACAGCTCAATTTCTTTTCACAAGAAATAGAAACACAATCGCACTCCTGGAAAAATTTTCTGATTACGTTCATAATCTTATTGAAAACAACCGTGTCGCTTTAGCAATTTTCAGGGACCTTACCAAGGCATTCGATACAATAGACGACGCTCTCTTAATAGTTTAGGTTTTAGAGGTTCATTTAACAGGTTCTTTGCTAACTGTTTTTCCAATCGATTGCAGTGCGTTAGAATTGAGAATGAATACGGCAGCTATAAAGAAATAAAATACGGTGTAGCACAAGGTAGCACTTTGGCACCAATACTTTTTAATATTTATGTCACTGACTTGGGCAATTTACAACTGAACTTTAAAATATTCCAATATGTAGATGACACCGCGCTTATACTAGGTACCGCCGAATACGAGGGAGGATGCACGCACCTCCAAGAAAATGTACATGAAATCGTGGAATGGTTTGGGGAAAATTGTATTTTCGTCAATCCTCATAAAACCAAATTCTTATGTTTCAGAAATCCACATAAACATTTAAGCCTCGATCGACCATTATACTTGCACAAATCTACCTGGGGCACACGTGAATGTGTGCCCCTGCAGACTGATTCGGTGGTAAAATATTTAGGCCTTTTTGTGGACGAGCACCTAAGTTCGAATAATCATGTGGAACACTTGCGCAAAAGTTTACGAACTATGGCAGCTTTAATATATAATTTGTGTGGGAAATACCCTCTAAATTTAAGAATTACAATATACAAAGCATTAGTGGAGTCTGTTTTGCGCTATGGAGTAACTTTATATGGTACATGCTCAGAACACAAAAGGCAAACAATTAATAAGCTTATCAAACGAATAGTAAATAGTATATCTTATGGAACAGTCTTACGCACGGCTTCTGTAAAAGAAAAATACTCTAAGCTAGGCATACCGAAGGTAAGCGAAATGTTTCGGTTTTCAGTGGTTCTGCGACACTATATTTCAAGAGATTTCAGGGTAGCTGTCCACAAAGAAGTGACACTAAAGAAAACAGACAGATACAATGCGCCAAGATTTTTCACAAACTATGGAAAAAAACGAGGAACTATTATGTCCCAGCGGTATTTAATGATCTCAGTGACGATTTATGCAATATAGTAAAAGAAGAACACTGGTGAAAAAGATAAGAAAGTGGGGCTTAGAAACAATGCAAAAATGACAATTCTGCGTGGCCTTAGGGCCATGCTCCGCTCCATGTTTACTCTTACGTCATGTGTCTAGTCTACTTATCGCAGCTTGTCAAGTTATACTTGCTTTTGTGTTCATCGATTCCTTTCTTTATATCTATTCTCTTTTTTATGTCGCGCAGGATGGCATCCTACTATCTGGTTTTTGTATTGTATATCATTGAGCCTTGTAAGTGCTGATGTATCCACCAGCTGCCTGGTCAGCCGACAAGCGCTATGTGCTTAGGCTGACCAGCAGATTCATGTGTATGAAAAAACGGGTGAATAAAACTGTATTGTATTGTATTGTATTTGCCGAACGTGCCCCGAAGATCGAGAGCGAGAATGGCTTTCTCATTTTGGCGCCTAGTAGTAGGCTGTGTGACATCGTGGTGGAGCTGTAGCAAGGCGTCCTGTGTCGACGGATGCGGGCGAAAGCCAAACATCGTGTCGGCAAAGGTCCCTCTAGCCTCCAGGTAGGCAGAAAGGCGGTCACGAACGATAGTTTCCATAAGTTAGCCGATGCAAGAGTTAATATCGAGTTATTGAGGTGGAGCAGCGATAAAAGAGCCTGGTCGGGGAGATTGGCTAGAAGGGACACTGTGATGACATCCCGCCTGGTAGCCGTGCGCCGTCACAATTTCGCTAGCGCAGCCCGCAAGTCGAGAAGCGTGTATGGACAATAGAGATTGGAGTCGGGGGAACCATAATATGTGTTTTCCGGGCCCACCGAGCCGACCATACGCCAAATGTGTCGGTCGCAGTGATCCTTCGCGAGTTGATCCGTTGCGCCCTGATAGGCCTGCAAGGCTCGCCGGAGTTGACGCTGTGTTTCTCCACGGGAGGTGGAGGGGTCCGGAGGGCTCCGGAAGAGTCACCACTTGCTGTTGCAGCTCATCTCGCGTGCTGCCTTCGTGCAGGCGTCATTCCAATTTGAATCGGCAAGCTTCGCAGACTGTGCCGCCGCTTGTGCGGCGAGCGCCTCGATAAGGGAGTGGAGTTCAGCTCGTTTCGCCGCCAACGGCGTATGAGGCCGAAGCCAGCATCCCAGAGATGGTGGAGCTTTGGTTCAATAGCAGGAGTCAGGTTAAAGGTGGCAAGGGCCTGAGTGAGCGCTCGTTGCGTAAAAAGGGCATAGGATGCCCAAGCCGCGTATTCGCCTGAATCAGGGATCGGGGGGAAGGGTTGAGATCGGGACTTGGTCCAGTCGGTAAGACGGGCTTGGCCCCAGTGTTGGCGCATCTTCTGTGGCACTGTGAAGGCAATGCAGAGCAGAAAATGATCCCTACCGCGGGTTTCATCGAAATTCTACCACATAGCTTCGCGGATGTTACGGGTGAGGGAGAGGTCCGGGCAAATGTCCCGTGAGACCGAATTACCGTAACGTGTGGGATGTACCGGCTCGGTGAGCAGCGTGAGACTGAGCGAGGAGATGAGCTCATTAAGCTGTCGGCCCCGGGTCTTCTCCTAGTGGTAGCCCCAATGAGGGCTGGGGGCGTTAAGAGGAAGCCTTAGCTCGGGTGCTCCTCTCTAAATACATGTAAAAGGAGAATTCGTTTTTCTCGGCAACCACTCCACCAAATTGGACGAGCTTTGTTGCATTTAAAAGACAAACTTAAAATCTAGTGACCCTTGGTTTGGAATTTTTGAGTTAGGCCGTCTAGTTTCTATTAAAAATTGGCAAAAATCTCGAATTTTCAAGAAGCAAAATTATCAAGTTTACAACTCTGTAACTCAACAACGGAAAATGATAATACAATTCTGTAAATTGAATCTAATAGTACATCTAAAGAGGACCAAATTGATATGATACACATGAATATACAAAAAATTAGTATGCTGGAAATACAGCTTATGCAGAACCCTTGTAGCCAACGTAACACATTCACGTAATATGTAAAATGACATATCGAATTTGCCCGCTTTGAATGATCTAATGGATGCCGTTAACAGAATTGCGATATCTTTTCTTGATGCAGAGCTATGAATTTGTAAACTTCGTGCTTCTATTTCTTTTCAAATGGACGATTATTTGAAAATGTTTTTAACAAAGTTGAAGGCCGCAAGATTTAAAGTCCAAAGGTCGCAAGATTTAAACTTTCCCTCTCAAAAGCAACAAATTTCATTATTATCGGTCCAGGGGTTATGTCCGAAAAACGCTTCTGCGTTTGACTCTGGAACCTCTGGAATTCCACTGTATGATATGGAAGCGGGACGACAGATTTCAATAGGGTGAGCAATTGGTGGTCATCATGAACTTCCTAGATTTTAGATGTGGTCCCCCATCACCTGTTCGGAACCTTGGGAGACAGGAAGGTGGATGGAAACCGTGTTTCCCTGTGTCGAGGTGGTGGTGGCCACTTTGCGGCGCCGGGGAGCGGTAGCGGCACTACTTCGCTAGTAGAGCGGGACAGTGATATTTTCTATTTAAACTGAGTAATCACCCATGCCTGAATGGCCTGCACCACCTTAGCTAACATGCGTTGAACGGAAAAAGCGGAGATGTGGTGGAGGAGCAGATTGTCAAGGCGGGACGTGCGCTCCTCGAAGGGCAAAGTTGAATCAATAGGCAGAGGGGCCTCAGCTACAGTAGCCGGTGGAGTACTCGGTGTGGGCGCCGCGCGAGACTTAAGGCCAGCGGGGCCGTCTGGGGAGGGACGGTGGGGCTAGGCGCCTGCGAATTGTGCTGTTGTAGGGGTGCATCTTGCTTGGTGAGTAATACAATTTGCCGCTGAAAGTCCGAGTTCTGCTCGCGGAGGGCCGCGCGTTTAGGAAGAGAGGGGCAGCAGGGGGTGGATGTAGAGAGGCTTGGCAGCAGCAATTACCGGCCCAGCTACTCAACTGAGGTGGCTGGAGGCATCGAGCGGTGGACATTCTTAAGTTTCGGCCGGGCGCGGGGAGCCAGGCTGTTTCGAGTGAGCGCCCTTCTTGTGCGGGAGTTGTGATGACGTGAACGCTCGACGACGTGCCAAGGGCAACGCGGGCTTCCGGTATTTGCCCGCGCAGCCTCTGGCCCTGGTCTCGAGAGCGAGCATCATGGCACTGGAGGCACTTGGGGTGGCAATCGCGGTCAGTGAGGCCTTCGGAAGCGATGCTCCCACATTGGGTAAAGCGGTCTGCGTTGGGATGGGAGCACACAGAAGGCGGGTGGCCTATAGTGACTCACTGAGGACAGGCCGGGGTTGTCTTTTTATATGGTCGAACGTACGTCGCCCCGGAGTGGTAAAAGATGAAGCGGGGGAGCTTCGTGCCCTCTGAGGTAACCACCGCTGCGGTAGAGTCGCCGAGTTTACTAACCGCAAGGATGGTCTCTTGGTGCCAATGAAATTCCGACTTGATCTTTTGAGGTGTGTCGTCAGGGTTGATGGCGATAACCGCCCTGCAAGTTTCCCCGGAAGGCTTGGCGTGACCTCGGACAGGCATTTTCATCGCGCGCAAGCTTCTCGCAAGGAGCTCTTATATAGGTTAGTGACTGTGCTCAAGAACTAGAGCTTGTGAAGCTTTATCAAGTGAAGTTTACGTGTTTTGTGCACGTTGGCTGGTCCGCATCGAATTTGCCTGGTGTGCACGGTGCACAGTTGCGCCTTCAAACCTGGCACAGGATACATGTGTTCGGCCTTCTTCCACTCAGCATTGTGCACTGCAGAGCCATTGCCCGTGTTCGAGTAAGTGTTCGAGCGCCCGAAGGTCACGCAACGCGTCGGCTTTCTCGCAACATAATAACCTGTAATAACCAGCATCTGACGCGCTTGCTCTAGATTTCAAAACTGGAAACCACTGTAAGGTGCCAGGACTTATTCTGAGCATTCATAAAGCACAGGTTAGCAACGTCACTTTTTATAAGATCATACCCCTGTCACACGGGAAGATTTAATGTCATTCGAAGCGAATGGCATTCGCATATAATCCCACTAATCGTGATTTACACGGGAAAGTTTAATGCCATTGGAATGGAATGACATTTGCCATCGAATGAGTTAGGGTAACTCAATCGCATTCGATTTCGAACCGAATGTATACTCTTCACCCCAGATAGACAACAGCGACACGCAACGCGAAAAAATAATGAGTGCATCAACAAAGTCAGAAGATATTTCTTTAGACTTATGAAAAGGAATAATTACTTTTGCCGCGATGATATTTTAACCATGGGCTGTGCTCAAGCGCTATTACTCTTTGCATCAGTAGTATGTTGCGGTGGTCTGCCATATTGGATGTGTTGATCAAAGTGCTTTTAGTTCTGTATAATTGGCGTCAAAATATTTTCGGTCGTTTTAAAAGTACTCGCAAAATTTCTTAAATGCGTTTAATAGGTACAACGTTTCTTTTAATTTACAAATTTTGTTCCAAATCTTCACTGCTATCATTTACGAATGCCATTATATTTTACTGTATAGCACCGCAAGAGACCGAATGGCATTCGATGCATCGAACGCCATTCTATTCGAATAGCATTAAATCTTCCCGTGTGACAGGGGTATCGAAATGCGCAGAATTGCGGGGAAGGTGCTCCTCAGCTCATGACATAAGTAAAACTAAAGCAGTAGCAATATTTCGAGAGAAATCAAGGTTCATGGGTCTGTCGCCAGGTGTAAATGAGCTGTGTGGTTGCTGGTTGTGTTATTTTATTCATTTGGTTTAAAAGGTGTTATAACTGTCAGAAAATAAACAGTTAAGAGATGTAACGCCCCCAGGCTTCCTGTTCCTTCTTGTACATCTTGTTTCCTTCCGTTATTTTGAGCTGCAGTATTTGAAGAAAACTTCTTTAGATGTCAGCTAGCCAAACCGCCATCCTTGTGGCATGTGGCTTTCAGCGTGTGACAATTCTTATGCAATATTGCAGAGTGGGTATGGGCCACTGGGTAGGTGCGCGAATATACAGTAGTAACAAATGGACAAAAGTTGTGACGTGGCAAGATAGAAGTGAATTTTGCTACAAAGAATTGCAGAATTTAACATGAAATGCATCTCGGTATAGAGAAAGTATGTAGTGATGTAAAAAGAAATTCTCCACAGCGTTGCTTGAGTGGGGAGTGCTGAGCTACACAGAAGTTAACAAGTTTGCCACAAGAAATTGAAGTCAGCTATGCAGAAGTGAAGAAGAAGCTGGCAACTGGAGCAGTGAAGTGTGGAGAAAGAAGCTAAGCGGGCATAAATATTCTGCTGGAGCCATAAATTATGCCTAAGAGACAAATTAGAGGTTACGTTAGCGAGACTGCGTTACCGCATCCCAACAACTTCCTATATGCACAGGACTGATTTGTCAGCTTCTCCTTTTTATATTTCCAGAAGAGGGTTGTAGCGCCGAAAAGGCAACACATACCAAGCGAGACGGGACAGGCGCCACGTCCAACTGTTTATTCACCGCGTATGCGAATGAATATAAGGACAAATCAAGATAGGTAGCAAGAACCACACGTGCGCGCGAGGATTTTTACAAAAGAAAGTGATAAATGATAGGAGAGGCCCGCACGTATCTCCCGCCCGTGTATCTAAGTTTCATTCTTATAAATGGGGATAGATGGGGCGCTAACACAATCGCTACTGTTTCTTTGAATATAGAAGGCTTCCAACAGTTCACGGGCTATCTGGTCCTTACTTCTGTTTAAAACCTTTTGCTTGTTTCAGCCTTGCCACACACTTAATCTTCCTTTCTTCTCCGCAGGCTTTACAATGATGCGGCAGATGAGAACCAGTGCCATTTTGTAAATCCTGGTTATGTTCCGCTAATCGTTCGTTAATACAGCGGCCGATTTGTCCGATGTACTTCTTTCCGCATGTGAGAGGTGTTTGATATACGACTCCAACGGCACATTTAACAAGCGGAGCTGCACGTCTCTTTTTACATTCTGTTTTGTTTACCTTGTTGGGATGAATTTTAACGCACAAGCCAGCCAGTTTCTTTGGGGCGGAAAAAACGACAGTAACCTTATATTTTATCGCCACATGCTTCAAATTGTGCGCTACCTTATGGGTGTACGGGATGACAGTCGGTCTACTTTTACTTTTGGTGACCTCATCTTGGTCGCCCTTTTTTCTACTTTCTGTCTTCAATTTTCGCAGCAAGGCTTCAGCTGCTCCGGTTAACATCGAGGTTGGAAAGCCTCCTTTTTCCAACTTCCTGATCTGGGAACATGCACCAACTATCCCCCCAACAAGTATTACTCATTTGTATATATAGTGCTGTGAACCGGAAACAATTGCCTACTTTCTCCTTGCGTGTCAACAGTTTTCCTCAGTAATAATTACGTTGGTCGAGGTCCCTATAAACAAGCCTGGCCTCAGCGTGAACGTCTCCATCCTGCTTTTGTTTCGAGCTACCACGTCAGGGTACAGGCCCTAGAATGTTTGCACAGAGATGACAGTAATATTGACGCCAACTGGCTGCCTTCATAAAAACAGTAAACTTCTGATAAATATTTATCTGCTTTTCGATTCACTCTGGCCCGATGACTGTTGCACTTAGAACACTGACCAGAAACGCCGTTTCCCCAGTATGCTTTTTTCTACCTTTCATCGCCCCATTTGCGCAAACCACCCAATTCTTGGCGGATCGCCCATGGTTGGTAAGTGTCTCTTGTGCTGAGAAAAAAGAACAACAACAACAATAGGACCAGAGTGCACATTGAGCGAGCAGCGTTGATCTATGCGGAAGTGAAGAAGGAAATGTAAATACATTTCAGTCGCACACGCATCTCTATGGAGGTATAGTGATTTTTGGTTACCTCAAGGCGTACAATCAGTGCATTTTACCCGTGCTGACATATGGGGCAAAGACTTGGAGATTGACAAAGAAGGTTGAGAACAATTTAAGGTCTGCGCAAGAAGCGATGGAACGAAGAATGCTACGCATAACGCTAAAAGAGAGAAAGAGAGCGGTTTGGATCAGAGAGAAAAGGGCTATAGATGATATTATAATTGCCATGAAGAGAAAAAAATTGAGCTGGGCAGGTCATGTAATGTGCCGGTTAGATAACCGTTGGACCATTAGGGTTAAAGAATCGTAACAAGAGAAGCGAAACGCAGTCGAGGACGGCAGAAGACTAGGTGGAGCGATCAAATTAGGAAATTCGCGGCCGCTAATTGGAATCTGTTCAGGCAGGACACGGGTAATCGGAGGTCGCACGGAGAGCCCTTCGTCCTGCAGTGGACATAAAACATGATGACAACGATGATGACGATGACAATAAATAATAATGCTAGTTAGCATTCACCGCCTGCCTTGTTTTCTGCTCCCCGTGTTTTAAATTTGTTGGTGTTGCTTTAAAAAGGAGCAATTAAAAAAGTCACGCAATCTTTGAATGAGAAGTTGCACGTTTTTTTTCCGTCACCCAAACCGCTTCAGGTGCTACGTGCGCGATTGTGTACGCCAGGATGCTGCATCCGCTGCAGAAGCGTTGATGAAAGTGAGGTCATTTAAATTATGTCGCATACAACTTGGAAAATTTCAGATAGGAATTCTCTTGCAAGTTTGAATAGCAAGTGCAAAACTTCATAGTCAAACAAATAGAACGCAGACGGCTGCGTAAATTTGCTCGCTCTAAATACGTCTTTGTATTTGGCCTGTTCACTCTTTCATTGTTTTTCGCGGTGTGTTGCACAGTTATAATTTGAAAGTGGATGGTTGGGTGATTTGAAGCCTTCTAGACGTGAAAGAGCGGATCTACCTGAAAAGAGTTATTGCATGGAATCCACATTCTGTAAACTTGACAAAAATCACTAAGGAAGTGAAAATTCATTATTGTTCTAGGGCTGTGTGTTTTTTATTATTATGAAGGTGTAGGAAATGCGGAGAAAAAAGTTTTCAGTCCCAAGAATTATATACTGCTTAAAAAGTAAGGGCTTTTATGTATCGGATTTAACTGCCAATTACCTTCTCAGTATGGGCACATAAATATAGCATAGTGTGGATTTTGTACAGTGAAAAGCCTGTGAATGCACATTGTGCTTTGTCCTACCCAAAGGCTTCAATCAATTGACAAGATGTTTCCGCTGCTATTTAGGCGATCGGTGGCTATTTCCTTTGTGTTTTCGGTAATTACTGATTGCACATTTTGTATGTTGTTTAATTGCTTTCTTGCTCACAGCAATATGCATGAAGTTACAGCTCGGTCTGCTTTATCGTTAGCTTTATGAGCTACACTTGTTTGGGAATGCTTTCAAGCGGGTCGGGGGTTTTCTAATACAAAAAGAAAACAGTAGTACTTAACTGTTAGGAGGACCTTCGCAATACACAAGGACATGCAGCATGGTAAACGAACGCAACAGCTTCTTTTTTTCAATTTTACGAGTTTGCGAGGCCACGGAGAAATTGCTTTTCAGAAACTAGGTTTCGTGCACCGAGTGAGTCTTGGGTAGCAGCTTGCAAGTTTTGGAATAATTGGCAGCGTTTTGGAACAATTAACGCTGAAAATGCTTCTGGAGAAACACTCACTTGTTGGCCACGTGGTCCGGCTTGTCCCGCGGGTCCTTGCAGTCCCGGCATTCCAGGCAGACCGCGGTCTCCCTGCGGGCCTTGTGGTCCGGGGCTCCCTGGGTGGCCCGCTGGACCTTCAGCACCAGCTTCACCCTTGGCGCCAGGGAAACCAAGAGGTCCGGGAGGGCCAGCTGGCCCCGGAATTCCGACCCTGCCAGTGTCACCGGTAGCGCCCTGCAGAAAAGGGCCATCATAATCCGCACTTTCACGGGCTAGAATGGACGGGGAGAACGGGGCGGGCAGCAATGCGACTTTTCCTGTAGCAAGTTGCAAAGTGTCTTGGTAGAGCTCAAACTTTTTACTATTCCGATGGACAAACATTTTATACACTGGAGGCGTTGTTCCATAATTTTAGTAACGCTTCAGGTGGTTCCTAGATCCTAAATGCCAACAAAAATGCTTCAGAGAGGCCGATAGGCAACTGAGCTTCTCCCATGTACAACCTCCGGAGGTACCTTAATGAAAACCAATAATTTTTTTTTAATGTAACAAATAAAAATGGTCATCTTGACGGTCTGCGCAGCGAAAAGTGAGAACCTCTTGTTAGTGATTTCTTTTTTTAGCAAAATATGCCGAGCAAGCTATTGGCATTGCTAAAATAGAATATGATTCCATCAATGCAACACTTGCGTTATTTGTGTCCCGAAGGCATTAGTTGTGCCCCAAGCTACCATTTTTGAAGTTGCTCATGAGGCAGGAAAAGGCAACACACAGAAGCTACCATTACGATATATTTTTAAGAGGAGTATTCAATCGGCACTAGCTGGTTGGCAGTAGTTAAGCTACACAGCACAAAAACAGGCTTCCGCCTAGCTCGAGCGTTCACTCATGTCGACTTCGTTGTCCTCCTCATATCCTACACTGCGGCAATATACCACTGAGCAAGGACAGATGGGCAGGAAAACACGCACATGCACCAGCGCTTACTCACAACTCTCGCTGGCCTGTGTGCCGTCCTCCCCACTCGTGATGTTTTTTTTTGCGTTGTCTCACATCGGATTTAGGACGCACCAGCTCACCAAAACCAGTTTTATATTACTGCAAATCTTATGTCATGGAGAAACTTCATTGCGCTTTTCGGCATGCTCTACAGCTTTTTCAAGTAAGGTTATACAAAAAGGGGCACGGCAAATTTGTATGATTCAGAATCAGAATTATTGTTAGAAGTTCGGTCAAATTTAGTATGCAGAAGGAAGTCCCATAGTCGAAGACTGTATCGGGACCTCCTGTAGTTAAGTGAGCTTAAATTAGCGAAGCCTAACGAATCCCACAACAGAAGTCACGTTTGCGCTTTTCTTGTTTCTCTCTATATAAATCCTGTTTCTTCAAACAAACATTTAGCTGGAAGTTAGCGCCTGTCCATCGTACATGTTCTTCTTTTAGTCCGCGTCATTGCAGCGCTCATTTCTTTTCTTCACGATACGCTCTGTACAATAATTAGCCCAGTTTATTGTCATAAATATCTTGCTGTAGTCTATAAATCATTTTACTTCATCGAATATTTCAATGGGTACTCATTTCATTGATATTCCTACGGAAGGATAAAAGACGAGAAAGGAAGAAAAAGATCGCGAGACGCTGGCTGCTAGGCGTTGTTGCTGGTCAGCCATCTTAACCACATTGAGTGTCCTTGAATATATATTGTAAATACAGTATGTCTAGCAACACTCGAATAACAACTACAGCATTATGTGCGGTCGTCCACTCCAAACGCACAGGTGAACTGGGTTTGCAGTTCCCACTTCACTACTTCCAATGTGTACGAACCAGGGCACAGCCTGCGATAAAGCCGAGTTACTTCTTCGCCTAAGGTTGCAACTTCAAATAAAGGATTGCATTCCAAGCTTGGGATTGTGAACTTTCCAGTGGAATCACCCATTTCTGTTTGAGCTTCTGCATTATACACAAATACAGCCTTCTTTTCGAGACACTTGCTTGTTGGGCTAGTTGGTACATGGTTATGCCACGAGAATGCCAGAAAACTTGAAAATGGAGAAAATTCGAGAGGCAGACATGGACAAAGCGACAGGAAGGTAGCTGTAACTACTTTCCTGTCGCTTTTTCTATGTCTGCCTCTCTATTTTTTTTCACTTTCTGTTTTCAAGCCCTTATCCGTCAACTTTTTCTTCAAGGTTTACCGTTTATAGCGATCGTTGGTGCTCGCATTAATTGGAGTCCCGACGATCGCATCATACATGCCTTCGGTGGTGCAGAATTCCCAATAACTTAAAATAAATTTTATTATTCGAGCTGTATCGCGTGCCCCAACGATAATAGTGACAATCAGGTGAAAACACGCCAAGCTAATTGTAGAGAAAAGACGCCTAGAACTACAGGACTTTTGCTTTCTTGGCATGCGACACGTTATGCGTAGCGTTTTACTTGATGCTTGAGGATCATGACGTCGCATGCGCCTCGTACGGCGCAGGTTGCAGTGATTACGTAACAACATGACTACGCCCAGAGGAGCCGCCCTCTTTGATCCGAATTTTGACTTCGTGTTTGCTATCCATAGTGGCAGCAACGAATAAATGGTAAAATCACCGATGGCTTCCTACTCTCTTACGCTGAGGACAAAGTATAAAGATGTTTCCGCCGCTGTGACAGAAATATGCTGAATGTCTTGACGTTGGTAGACATATACAGACGGTACTGAGCCTGGAAAGGGAAAGTGTTTTCACATCGAACTAGCAGATGGCGCAACAGCAATAGCATTAATAATGCGTTGGCAATGCAGAAGGCTGTGAAATTGTAACGTTCACTGCATCATTTATTTATTCCTACATTCTAGAAGCGTACGCGGTGAGAGTATATAGGTGCTTGATCCCTGCAAATAGCTACTGCGGCTCACTCGCCAAGTGGTGCATGTGCCTGACGTATCACTTGTTGTGGTAACTTATCACCTATAGCGCACGGAGCAAATCTAAGACGATGTAGGGTCGTTGTGTGACGTTTCTGTTAGCGTAATTACATAATATCAAGCCTCGAAAAATTATTTAAAATACCTCAACTATATATATATATGTATATATATATATATATATATATATATATATATATATATATGCATTGCAATTAGGTTCTTTGTCGCTCTGCGTCTGTAGTCCGAGGTACGCTATCAGCGCAGGCGGAGCTAGACAACGCACATGCGATAGATAGCGGTGGGTGAGAAAACTTAATACAACCGAGCGCAAGGGTTCATTCAAATCTAGCGGCCCTGTACTTGTTGAATGATGCAAATTCTGAATTCAGCACTGCCTATTTCGCCGGTGCGTGCTATGCCATGATTATTGGTACACATTATCAATATATTTCACGATTCACTTGCAGTTTGTTGAAAGACATTGTCACTACTAGTTACTTTTTGAATGGTGCTGTTTTCGCAGTCACTGAACTTGATGCAAAAAAAACTTTAAGAGCCGTGCAGCTTTTACGCACTTTTGCCGTCTCCCCGCCATTCCTATAGGTGAAGCAATACCGCAAAACACTTAGTCACGATTACCTCGATGGAAGAAGTACTGCACGTGTCTCACATGTGCTCCTCGATTTTTCGGCATAAGGCGATGTAATTCACCCCAAGTCATGCAAGTTCTCACACAACCGCATCCGTGCAGTTACTAGGACCGTGTGGATACCAAAATTTGAGATTGGAAACTATTTTTTTCCGATTTCTGAGGATTTTTTCTACGAGCAGAGTGTCGCTGCGAGCTAAGCCTAAAGAAAGCAGGGCCTTGCGGCCATGCTTAGGCGTGCTCCGGCGGGGCCATCGACCTTGCCGGGGAACTATACGCGAAGTGCTTCAAGAAAATGGCGTCCGCTATGCGTGTAGAAGTGGTGGGTGAAGAAATAATGCCGGAGGAAGTTTCCAAGAAGTTTGGCTGGCGCATCGTCGGGGGAGAAGACCCAGGAGCAAGAGAGCAAGCTAAATCTAACACCGGTCAACGGGGGGCCGGGGGCTGCCGGGCCTCGTCGCCCGCAGCGGAAAAATTTCAAGAGCAAACTACTCAACGCACCGAGGATGCCTCTGTTGCCGAGGCAAGATATCAAGATCGTCATGCGTCCCAGCGGAGGTCTGAACCTTGAGGAAGTATCTAGATTTAAGATCAGCCGAGTCATTGTCGCAGCTGCGAACGTGAATGGGGAGGGGGTGACGCAAGATGCTATCTGTCCGAACAAACAGCAAAACATAGTGGTTATCAGTGCGCCTAAACGAGAGAACGCAGACCACTACTCGGCAGTCAGATGCCTCCCTGTCAACGGCACGGCACATGAAGTCAGGGCCTATGAGACCGCCACTCATGGCACCGTTAAGGGCGTCATCAGGTGTGCCGCGATGACGAACATTATTCAAGACATCAACGACTACATCGTGCAAAAGTATAATCCCACTGCTATGCAAGCCAACCGCATCGGCAAGACGATGACGGCGGTCATGGCATTCGACTGCGGCAAGGTCCAGAACTACATCAGATATGGCAACCTGCTGGTCGAGTGTTCGCTGCATCGCAAGCAGATCGATATGTGCTACTGGTGTTGTCATCTCGGTCACCAGATGGACGTTTGTCCTAACCCCGAAGACAAGATATGCCGTGGTTGCGGTATGAAGAATACCGAAGAAAGCCATGTTTGCAGTAACCCCAAGTGGAGCCTCTGCGGGGGCAACCACCTCACCGCGGACAAGGAGTGTACAGCGAGATTCAAGACGCCATACATCGTTCGTAAACGGCGTTGCGAACGTCAGCAACGAGAAGCGGTGCAGCAGCAGCGGCAGCAGCCGAGGGGGCCAGCGTGGCAGCAGACAGCGTGGCAGGCGCCGGGAGGGCGTCGCAGCCGCTCTCCGACAAGGCGAGGGAGAAGCACGAGCGACATCAGGTCACCATCGGCAGCTGGGGCTCGCAGGCGGGAATCTCGTTCGAAGTCCAAGTCGAAGACCCGGCGGAGCAACGGCGCCGAGAAACAGGTGGGCTGGGCAGCGGGATTTCCCGTCGCTCTTCACAATAGCAATTTCCCTCCCCTCCGTTCCTCCCACCCTTCGAAAGACGAGTGTAGACACTGGAACTCAAGCTGATGATAGAGACGCAGAATAATCAGGTAAAGGCAATGATGGAGCGTATCGAGACGCTCAGCAGAACAAAGAACAGTGATCATGACGTCAGTGCAGTTAAAAGTAAGGTACCCAAGAGAGACACAACCAGCATTGCTCCGGCGGCGAAGAAGCCGATCACGCCACCGACGCTGATCACGTCCCCGGCGTTGACGCAGTCAGTGACACAAGCTCCACAGATAGAAACGGCAGTTGTTGCCATGGAGGAAGAGAAGGCTGAGGCCGCTGTTCCTCCGACAGTGGAATCGGTCATGAGCATGCTTACGCAAATCCCCAGCCAAGTTTATCAAATGTCTGCGCAAGTGAACAGTCTAGCAATAAGAATGGACAATATGGAGGCCAAATGCAGCCAACCCTTACAAAAAAATTATTGAGAAGGCATTGAAATATTGTTGGTCAATGTTGACTTTTCTATTGAGGAATTATTGAAAGTTTGTTGGAGCATTGCTCGGTTGAATTTTGAGGGCTCTTGAATATTGGCCGCTGAAATTTAATTGAAACACCATTGGGTACCTCAATATTGAAGAATCGTTAAGTTACCATTCGAAGTCCGTTGTGCTTAGACGGCCCGTTGTGTTTGCTTTGTTCAATGCTTGTTGGGTTACCATTGATTCTGCATTGGACCGGCGTGGTGTGCCCAAAGTGTGCCCAAAATGAAGCTACACCGGTTGCAACCACGTGCGCGCACACACACAAACACACACACACACACGAACTCTACCTTGACGTTTGTAGCGCCACCTAGAAATAGAAATTACTACTATTTCTTTATTTTTACAAAAGTAACGCTTCTAAAATAGTTTATAGCACTTTGCATATGACGAGGAAGTAAGGTATGATAACAGTCCGTTACCTGTATTTCTTTCATTTTTTTGGTGCTCTTCTATTTAACTGAGCATACGAGACCTGCAGGCTTGGGAGATGAGACGAAGACATTTCGGCGAGGCTCAAATAAATCGCATGATTCTTGCAAGGCGAAAGTCGGGAGAAGCCGCAGATAGAGCGATTAGCTGTGATACTGTTGCGGCTGTTGCTGAATCCGAAGCTCTTCGAAGTCAATGGTTATAGCGGCTGCGCACTGCGATCTCAAAAATTGCGTTCGTTCTTTGATCTCTAGCACCACGGCCACTGGATAAAAAAAGCTATATTTGCTTTACGGACAGAGGGTACGTCGCGGGAAATTCGAAGACCTTGCACATGTATGTTTGTAGCGTGTGCGCGCTTGCATCCTACGGTTCCCACAGCGCGTCCGATGCTCGAAGGGAGCGTTGTCGCGTGTCGGCGCCTGTCTTATCGCCGGCCGCGCTGCCACCATGTATACTTTTGGGGAACTCCACATGCGCGTAGTCACCGTGTTTGCAAGTGAATTTCGCACTCTTCTGCTTCCCGAAACGTGCTCATTTTGGATTGTTCCAATGGCTATGTCATCTAGTGTATCTTAAAACGATGATGGAATTTGTACACCTGTGAAGAAATAAATCATTATGAACTTGGGCGGTCATGAATCTATAGTCTAACGTTGCAGCTTTTACGTAGCGAAAACGGCTACGAAAGTGGGGCGGTCCCCGAGATAGGCGCTTCAAAGCGCCAGCTGTAGCGACAGCACGAGGAAGTGGCATGCGGCGGACGCGTCAAGCATTTCGGAACTTACTGGCTTTCGAATGAGAGGAGTATGCGCGCGCTCGTGGCCTATTGGTTAGAGTACCGGGCTCGGCGGCCGACGTTCGATTCCACCACATTGGTCAAACCTTATTTTCTTTTAATGAAAGCGAGGCGAAAGATAAACCTACCTGCCGCAAAGTGACAGGAATGAGGTTGGAACGCTTCACAATAAATTTTTGGAATGTCCTCATATGCGAGTCCTAATCATTGTATACAGGACTCAACTGCTGCACAACAAAAAACAACCAGAAAAGTCAACACAAATTACCCAATTAATTGTTTGTTGAGAACACTCAATGGTAATATTCTTGTGCAAGGGTTGAGTGAACTCAATTGCTCTTGAAAATTTGTTGAAGTCCGTTGTTTCAACAATTGCCCAACAATATATCAATGGTTAATCAACAGTCATTTTTGTACGGGAACTCTCCGTTAGTGTCATGACGTTGGATGCGAAAAATAAGCATCTCACCGTTGCCAAGATGAAGTCATCACGACTTAAGCTACGGGTCAGGCCGCGAAAAGTTGGTTCCGTGCGCAAATCTACCGCTCAAAAAGTAGAAAATGGCCAAGACTAAACGAAAGCAGAAAGAGACTGCGACGTTATTTTAATGGAGCTGTAGGAGTGTTAGAAACAGGATAGTGTAGCTACAACTATACGTTGATAAATTGGACCAGAAACCGGATATCATAGCGTTACAAGAGACCAACGGCTGGGCCAAGCTCGCGGGATACATAACTTATACGGACCCTAGCGAAAAGGGTACTGTGATCTTGGTCCGCAGCAACGTGCCGGCCACACAGCACGTGACCGCTCAGCAAGGCTGCGAACATACGCTCATCGAAATTCACAGTAGAAGAGCGGGGGTGACAAGAACATTTTCGTCCTGAATTCTTATTGCCAACCTTCCAGCAAGGGTCACTGACTTTAAAGGCACCATATTGGACTGCATTAAAGAAGCAAGAACAAGACCGATTTTAGTGCTACGAGATTTCAACGCGGCCCACACGATGTTGGGTTACGAATATTCGACCAAAAGAGGAAACCCATTGGTAAAAGCTATAGAGGATCACGACATGAAGATGGTTAACGAACCGGGCGTACCAACCAGGACAGGCACTAGCACGGTCAGAGACACCACTCCTGATCTGACACTAGTTCGGGGGAACCTCGATGTAACTTGACGTAACACGAGGGAAAATCTTGGCTCCGATCACGAGATAATTTGTGTAACCCTCGGGGGGACCGAAAATAAAGCGAAACTGGGTCAAGCCAACATTACAGACTGAGACCGGTTACGTAGAAGCGCAGACAGGGAAGGCGAGGACGAGGACGAAGACACCAATACGTATGAGGCGTGGGCTAAACAGCAACGCGAATTTGTAAAGAAATTTACGCAGAAGAATACTACGACTACGCAAGTTCCCTTCGTAGACAGCAGGCTTAGCCATATGTGGGCTGCCAGGCATGTTCTTACTCGAAGGTGCAAGAGGCGAAGACATAACAAGAAGCTTCGCATACCACGTGCATATACACGCGCTTAACAAGCAGGTGACCGAGGATGCGGAACAACTATGCAGGGACAATTGGATGAAGATGTGTGACGACCTGCAAGCCACACTGTCTACGAATAAAACTTGGAGGCTGTTGCAGCACCTCATAGATCTGTTAAAAAGCAAGAGCGCATGCACTCTAGACCTCACAAGAACGATCAACAGTTACGACGGGGACGGGGACAAGCTCATTCGTGAACTCACAAGTAAATACCTCAAGACCGAGAAGAGCGGTAAGCCGACTTACGCGTATGAAGGGGATAGCAACGTCTAGATGGACGAAGCCTTCACCGAACTGGAGCTGGTTGCGGCCATCGATGAAAGTAATCAAGACAGGAATTTACGGCGTTACATACAAGATGCTAAAAATGTGGGCGCCAAAAGCCGAGAAGAACTGCTAAACCTCGCGAACGCGTCCTGGGAGAAGGGTTTGTTACCAAAAGAATGGAAAGAAGCGGAGCTGCATTTCATTCCCAAGCCGAGGAAACCACCCCACATCGACAATCTGGGCCTCATATCCCTCACGTCGTGTGTGGGGAAAATGTTCGAGCGTATGGTTTTCAGGAGACTATAGAGACATTTGGGCGTCACTGATCAGATGCCACCGACCATGTACGAATTTCGGAAGCACCTGAGCACGCATGACGTCTTGGTGCAACTACACGAGCTGGTTATCAAGCCAGCGAAGACTCCTACGCCAAGAGCTATCCTGGCACTCGATCAAAAGGGGGCCTTCGATAACGTCACACACGAAAGTATTCTCCGTAACCTGCGCCAAACGGGGCGCGGAAAGCGAACATTCAAGTATGTGCAGGATTTCTTAAGCAATAGAACGACAACGACCAAATTGTAGGAGAGAAGTCGAAACCGATGTCCCTGGGAGACAGAGGCAGCCCGCAAGGATCGGTTCTTTCGCCGCCTCTCTTCAACCTGGCACTCCTCCATCTGCCGGTTTTGCTTCAAGACATAAAGGGCATAGATCACGCTTTCTATGCAGACGATATCACTGTGTGGACGTCGAGGGCAGGGTCGGAGAGACCCTTCAGGAGACCCTTCAGAGAGTGGCAATGACCGTGCACAAGTTCGCTAAATCGTGCGTCCTCATTTGCTCGTCACAGAAGTCAGAGTTACTCGACATCAAGCCAAGAAGAAAGAAAGGAGACCAAGAGAACGTCCGCATCAATATCGACGGGACGACCATAACGCCAACCACGCAAGCACGTATCCTGGGTGTCATCTTCCAGAACAATGGCAAGGCCGGGGCGTCGATCGAGAAAATCAAGGTTTCAACAGAACAAATCTCGAACATGATCAATAGAGTCACAAACAGACAAAGAGGATTGAAGGAGGACGATGCACTGACGCTCGTCCAGGCCTTTGTGACGTCGCGCATCGTTTACGCGGCGCCGTATCTCAAGTTACTCAAGAAAGACAGGGACCAGTTGAACGTCGGTATACGCAAGCCAACCAAGAAGCGCTGTGCATGCCGAAGCATTCTTCGACCGACAAGCTTCACGGCATGGCCAGGCACAACTTCATTGAAGAGTTAATAGAAGTTCATCTGTCTAATCAAAGAGTTCGACTCAGTCAAACTTCGGCGGAATGTCGCGTTCTTGCTACGTTGGGCTGGCAAGAGGCAGAGCGTAAGGAAACGGGGCCGTTATCCCGGTTGTGGGCGCATAAGATCGACAGTAAGCCGCTGCCTCGAACCATGAGGTTGGGTCGTAACGACGCCCGCAGAGCGGCTTGTATAGCAGCCTTGGTGGACACTTTAGATCAAATAGTAGAAGAGGAAGAGGGGATCACTTTCTTTGCAGACGTGTCATTACTGAAGTTTTCATCGAAAGCCACGCTGGGAATTACGATGCGGCATGTGCTTGTAACCTGCGCCTCCATCAAGACATCTTTTCCGGAGATGGCAGAAGAGGCCGCCATAGCGCTAGCGCTCGCGCAGCCCAAGGTGGGAAGAATTGTCACTGACTCGCAAAAGGCGTATAACAGCTACAGAAAGGGTTGGGTGTCTCTTACGGCACTAAATATTCTCAAGAGCGAAGGCGACGTACCTGAAAGGAAAGTTGAGTTGATATGGACACCGGCACACTCTGGGCTGGAGGCCTACGAACTTGCCCACCAGTTCGCCCGAGAGATGGAACACCGGGTAGAGGAACGTGCGCCACAGTCCATAATTAGTTATAGGGACATTACAAACCATTACAAGACGGAGAGGTGCCGTTACCCCGATCCTCACAAATCGCTTAGCAGAGAGCAAGCGATCTACAGGGAGATACAAGCAGGATCCTTCCCGCACCCTTACCTTCAAAACAAGATGTACCCGGAACGTTACGAGAAGGAATGTAATTTCTGCAAGACTCAGTTAGGCACGCTCCAACGCGTCAATGGAGTAGGCGATTTCGTCAAGGTAATCCCCGCACCTCTTACCTGCCCCACTACCCTACCCCATCCCTTATCCACCCTTACCGAGCGATGGGAGACCTTGCTAACCAGCCCCACCCTGAAAAACCAGCTCGTCCTGATCTCCAGGGGCCAGGCGGCTAGGGAAGCATATGGGTCCCTTGAAGAGGGAACCACTTCCATCGACGGCGTCTAAAAAGATGTCGAGCTCGGCTCAATAAAGTTGTTTCTCTCTTTCTCTCGCCTTCCCCTGAAAATTTCGTAAAATGGTTCTATGTTCATGCTTTCAAGCTTAGGAAAATATTAAATATTTCCGAATACCGTCTGGCCTAGACAACTAGGCTGCTCCTATTTTATTGTTTATGACTACGCACCATTAGAAGCGTTCTCCAGCTTCTCTTGACAAATTGTTGAACGCGTATTGTGTTGTTTGCTTTCTCCCAGAGCAGAAACTCATTTGTATTGTTGCATCCTCATTTCATGGCAAAACAGAAAAGCAAATAGCCCACTATGCCAAACACGTACCTTGATGCCTGGTATTCCAGCTGGTCCTTGTGCGCCTGGGTTCCCTGGCTCACCCGGCCTGCCAGCCTCACCAGGTCGACCAGGTGCGCCTACAAAACCCGCATCACCCTGCGGAAGAAACGCTATTCCAGCCAACTCCTTGCATAAACCGCACTAAGCGAACACAGCCATGGCGGCTAATTCTTATGCGTGCTGATTGGAAGAGAAATCGCGTATTGATATACCGCAAAACACTTTCAGGAAGACAAATATTTTCAAAGCCCACCCCCACACACACAATGAAGTGTGGTGATTTCGGAGGTTACACCCTATACGATTTAATTTCATTGATCATATAGGTTGTCACGTTGTTATGATGGTGAAGACGAATGCTATAACTTACTGGACAGTTCTAGTTCGTGCATAAACTTCTTAAGGTTTGCAGAATACAGGATTCCTGGACAGATGTACGGCAACAACAACGATGGTACCGACATCTGGTGACGCAATATACAACCAGAAAACACGATGAAATAATACCGCCATGACAAAAATATTCTACTTATTTGCTAGTATAAAGTGGCTAGAAGTAACACAATCGCTACGCGCAGTATTTTTTTTGTGACAATAACAATGACGCAGAAAAGATTATTTTATTTGTTTATTCAGTTACCTTGACTGGGGCATTACATATGGGGGAAATAATAACAAAACGAAGACACACTGTAACTCTATATAACTCAACTTTTCGAAACCATTGTACTTGGGAAAACCGCCACAATTACTTCTCCCTGCTTGCTACTGCCCAAGGCTCCGGTGATCCAGTAAACAGCAAACATTAAGAAGTCAACGGACTTACTAAAATGATCCGCTAAGTGAGCTCTGTAGGGCGAACTTGTGCCCAGCGGTAAAGGAAGGCTTCCACCACAACGAAGTGGCGCGCATGAACGTTGATCCGAGTGGAAAACTGATCTACGGGTAAGACGCGTCCGAAATTTGTAAATCGTACACTGCCCCGTTCTTGCTGGACTTTTTCTAAGGTCTTTTACAGACAGGGAGGCGCCTTTTGTGCGTGGCGGTGACTAAGCAACGGTTAGCCGGCGAGAAGCAGTCACCGCAAAAACAAATATATATATATATATATATATATATATATATATATATATATATATATATATATATATATATATATATATATATATATATATATATATATATATATATGTACACGTGTCAATGAGAGCGGGATGATGCAAATGTTATGTGAAGAATACGTTTGGTCTGCCATGCTTATCGTACGTTTGACAACACAGAGGCAAAAATTGAGCCGGTATTTAGCGTGCTTCAGGTATTATGAAGAAATGATCAAAGTCAAACCCAGAGCACGCTTGAGAGGTACAACTACTGAAAGTTTAGCCCTTTATGGTTTGCATAGCTGAAGCATTGCTGACGAATCCGTATTTATTTGGGTAGACTGAACGTTGAGTTGAGTTATGAATCGCGAGCACAGCATATGCAAGGCGACTCTACATGCGAGGAGAAAAATTGCCAGGAACACCGCAGGTGCACTAGACGCATAATCAGGCCTAGTCGTAACAGACTGCCTACATAACAGACATAACATTAGAGGCCTAATCAAAGGCTGCAGAGCGAAGCAAGCCAGTTATGAGCGGAGGTGGGTGCTCACTCTACATATAAAGAATCCGTTTTCAATTTGCTAACTGCGCAGAAGTAATGACACATTTAAAATATTTTTATTATTAACTTTACACATATTTATGGTTTCTTCGGTTGCGAATGCCTTAACTGCTGTTTCAGTTCTACGACTAGTTATTGACTTTATATTATTCGCACTTTGCAGTACATTTACTTTGCATAATCTTCCAATTACTGAGTGCCATATTGCTGTTCTTATGCTGTATATTTGCACAAATGTATATATTTACCGACAGGCTGCCCCCTTTCACCCTCATGCTTTCGGACCTCGTTCTGTATAGTTATCTAAGCATGTATCCACTTATGAAAAAATAAACTGAAAGTGAAACTTAAACTGGAATACATTTTGATGCTTTTTACAAAGTTCATTTCATATATTGACATTTCTGTGCCCTTCGTATACCAGTCCGGTAATAAACTTCGAGGAGTGCATTGAGGGCGAGGCGTTTCAAATGTTGCTTGCCAAGAAACCGTCGTACTCGCCAACATGTGAGAGAGTTTCTATGAGTTGCACCGACAATGTCCCACAGGAAGACGTCCCCCAGGTAGCCCGCAGGTAGCCGCAGGTGATACTGATTCTTCTTCTTCAGCTCAACGATTTAAAACGAGAGGAAGGGCCGAAAAGATATCGCCCTTACCTGATAGGCCGAAGCCTGGACGAACACTCACTCCGGCCGTACAAGTCATCCGCGCCCATGTCTAATTCACTTCCCACTGTCCACCTACTAGCTTCCGTGATGGCACCGCTCTCCTATGCAGAGTCCCACCACAATTGATACATCCCTAGCTCACCTACGTTGCCGCGGTCACATGGTCACTCCCACCGTCATATTCCATGCCACCGTCAACGCACTCTTTGAATTTCCAAGGCAGTCACTCCACCTTCTTCGTCCAGCCGACACACCGTGCACACCAGACAACAGGCCCATTTCTTTCGCCTGTGTTATTGCTGGTCACCTTGTGTGCGTCTGTGGTGGCTACTTGTCCTCTAACTATGGTGTCATCGACCCACCCCGCTGCTCGCCGCAATGTGACGCAACATGCAGCAACCCATCATTTATCGCAGTGACCCTTTGACCCCGACCGACGCTAAGACAGTGATCGTTCTCCTTCTCGTGACGCTCGCTGACACCTATGCATAGCCGATGATTACTGACGAGGAAATCTGATTATGGCAGCTCCTGAGGCAAGAAACGCAAGTTCGTCGAACTGTGCAAGACCTCACATTTTGCCCTAAATGCAATTGATGTCCCTGTTGAGGGCGCATCGTCCCAAGTACTTATCGCTAACCGTTTCCGTCAGGCATGAAAACCTCTGTGCTAAGCTAAAAAAAGGCACTGTCTCAATCTGGCATGGCGTTCTGCACTGCTAGCGTGGATAGCATATGTCTTACGGCCGTGCGCACCACCGGTGCCGTGACCCAAGATCTCCTGTGCATCATCGACTTTTTCTTGTCGCCATCGTACTCTCACGACATCATCCTGAACTGAGACTTTTTGTCATGTCATTGATCCTATACTGCGTTCTTCTCAGACACAAGTGGTCTTTTCCTCGTTATGTGATTTCCCATCAGTCGGCGTCCTCCTCAGTCTGAACAGCGTGGTCGTTGATTCGAATAGTAATACACCACTGTAAATACCGGGAAAAGACGGGGAATGCGGGAGATGGAAATTCAAGACGATGAGCAAAAGGTGAACAAAGTGAATGCAGCAGCCTTGTTCACGTTTTGCTCATCGCACTGTAAATACCAGTACTTCGAAGCCTGTCCTGTGTAGACATGCCAGACGCCACTGTAGCTTTCACGCCATCTCACATGCTTGCTCAAGGCAGGCATTGTTCCTGCCATCGGCCGTCCTCACTGCTGCGTCTCGACCAACCGTGATGCTCGTATGCAGTCCGCAGCGGTATCCGATCAGCCTACTCCGTGGAGAGACCTTAGGTTTTTTTTCCCGATAGTCGACTGTACTGAAGATATTTAAGTTCTGAATGGTGGATCCCGTTTCTATCTTGAATTCATCATATTTTTCTCTGTTCCGCTCTGCCTTTAGATGTTTTCTGCTATGCCATGGCCCCTGACTTTTCACGTCTCATCATGCCCAAGTTTTTTCTCTGCTTAACAAGTTTGCTTCTCCGCTTGACTGCACCCAAAATCCGTGGGTAGCATGACATTTTTATCTCATACCATGATGGCCATGAGGATTTATTTGCATTCTCACGGGGTGGTCACAGGCACCTAGCCTGCTTGAGTTAATTAGGCATAGTTTACATGATTCTCATTCTATAATTTTTGTATACGTGCCCTTAACCTTGTTTCCTTTCCTCAAAACCATTCTATGTATCTTGTACCAATATCTATGCGTGTAACGATTGCGGTCTTCCCTGACTTTTTTGAGCCGTAGTCTAAACAACGACATAGGCACCATAGGCACTGGTTCGCATGCCCTCTTACGGCAGTGCCAACATCGCGTTTCCGCGGAAGATCGCTGAGTTCTCACAAAACGAATGGTTGACATGGTGCAGCGCGGGGTGATTCAGCCTTTTTAATGTCCTTGGTCCCGAATACTGGGGTCAGGTACCCAAAGAGCTGTGCTTCTATTGGGGAAAAAAGAACGCTTCATGCAATTTTTACGCCTGTCGGCACGTAAACAAGATTACAATGGAGGACGTTTCTCGAATGCCTCGGATTGACAAAGGCTTTGACAGCCTGCAAGGCGCAGAATACTTCGCATCCCTATATATGCCTTCCGGCTACTGGCCGGTTCCCACTGTCAAATTTCACCACCCGAAGACAGCCTTCTTCACCACTTAAGTACAACCAACTGCACAAGTTTGACTTTAAGCCATCCGGATCTGCAATGCAGCCGGTATTTGTGAGCACAGGATCAATGTCATACTCCATGGTAACAAGTGAAAGACATGCTTAAGCTACACAGAAAACATAGTCGTGTTCTCAAACAATTTCCGAACACACCTCGTCTCTTTACGGAGATCGTGACCTCTCTTGCTTCAACTTGCATACACCTCAACCACAAGAAGTGCTCTTTGGCTACCGGAAACTTATCTTAGGTAACGTTGCCTCAAAATACGGCATCTTCCACGATCCTGAAAATATTCGCGCCGTCGCAGAGCTTCACAAGCCCACTTCCAAAGCCTTCCGGAGTTTCTAAGCTTGTGCTCGTATTTCCAGCGTTTCGTGGGCAATATCCCACTTGTATTCACAGCTTTGACGAACCTGCTTACAGCAAGGAACGACATTTCCGCCTGGTTATGATCATTTGATGAAGCCTTTGCAGAGTTTCGCCGCTGTCTGATCCCTGTCTATTTCTTGACAACTGTTCCCAGAGAGGTTCACAACGACGCCAGCAGTGGTGTCAGCCTTGGTGCGCTTTCCGTCCAACCGAAGGTTAGTTATGATGAGTACGTCATTGGTTATGCGAGTCGTACCTTTCAGGAAGCAAAGTTCAATTACTCTGTGACGGAGGAAGACCTGAAGTCCGCTGGATACTTTACTGCACCAATAACCTGGAGCGTCTGGGCTATATACAATTTCAACAGTCGGCCGCTACGCTCAAGATTACATTCAGCTGGCTCGTTGGCTGATCAACAAGCATGAGGTGTGTCAGAAGACACGGCGTGACAGTCATTAGCTCACAGCAACTTTTCCTCCTAGTGCTCTTGTATGGCTCTGGATACCACCTCACCCCGCTGGCCTCTCTTTTAAATTACTAACGCGATACCACTGTCCATACGGTATCATGGACGCCACTTCGCGTGAGAACCATATCATTGTGCCTGTTACACTATGGCCAGAACTTCTTTGCTGACCTCATGAGATATTGCACATTAGCCGCCTTAAGCCACATTGCGATCCCCTCATCTGGTCTTTTGAATGAGTTCCTTTAGTCACCTGAGTGGCTCCGATTTATCCTGGGAGCCACTGTGTCGAAGCAAGCGCATCTTCGTGTTTTCGGTGGCACCTTGGAGAAGACGACAACAATCAGTGCTGTGACTGCGCATTTGTACAGCCGTCCTTGGAGTTGGCTTTGAGATAAAGCTTCCTGCTAAGCATAATGCCGAATAATGCCAAACTGGAAAAAGTAATTGAAGTGTTACGTTCAAAAGGTGGTAGGGATGATCAATTTTTGTTGGTATTTAATGACTTTCACTAGTAATGTGGTCTATGCAATACATTCCTGTTCAATAAAGCAAGAGCCTGAGGGATGTGAACACCCAGATTGACAGAAACAAAAACTTTGAGCAACGCTTTGCTGACGTTGAGCAGTACCCACCATAAAAGAATGTAGGAAATAAGGACATTCCTAAAACATAAGGAGAAAGCTGCCTGTTGGTTGTATTGGCCTTACATGAAAGGATTGCCTGCCAGGAGGAGCCTCCTCATATAGACATTGTTAATCTTATGCTAGCCGATCCGGCAACCATCATTACTCCACAGTTCTGCCCAATAAAAAAAGGCCGCGTTTGCATCTAAAGCATGCAGGACACCACTTCCTGCAGCAATATACAAAATGAATAGCCAACCAAACAGCTGTCACTAAAATTGTGTGCCACTGGTGCTGCTGTCTGCAGGTGGGCATGTGCCTCATCTGGCTCACCTTCGGGCCAGTCTCTCCGCGTGGTCCTTTAGGTCCAGGAAGTCCATGCGCTCCCTGCGAAAAAAAGATATGTTTTCATAAGGCACCCACTAATAGCAAAAAAAATGACACATCGAAAGTTAGAGCAGTGACGTTGCTTCAGCCTTCAACCAATGTGTTGTGACAGAACTTATTTTGAGGAGGCGACAGGAGGCTCGTTTCGCTTTGGGCAAATAAGAACGCTCTGTGCCCTGTAAAAGAAGCTGTGTCACACAGGCGAGACATCACCTAATCGCGTGCTCTTGCGAGATGCAGCTGCTTCTTTCACAATTTTTATCATGGATTAAACTTGTTGTTTTATAGCGATAAAGTTCTTGTGGGCACTCCGACGCACTTTTTCTGTCGTCGTCTCCGTCACCGTGATGTTCCCTGTGAGGTCGGACGGTGATAGCCCCGTCACTGCACGCTGTGTGCGCGAGCGAGGGCGCGCCAGGAAAGCCGACGATCGCGGCTTAGACCTGCGCTCTGCGGGCGCTAGATCTAGCTCCCGCAGAGGAGGGCGGGGTAGAGGCTAGCTGTCTTCCGCATGCGAGGGACCCAGGCGAGAGGGGAACCTCCCTTCCCTGCGCCTGGCCCTTTGGCCTTGTACTCGGTTAGTCCCCGCGGACTGCGCGGCTAGCCCGGGAGGAGCCGGCGATAGCGGTTACATGTCGAGTGTGCAAGGGAAGAGAATGCAGAGGCAGTGCGCTGCCTTCGGTCGCGCGCATGGCCTATAGGCGAGGGAAGCGGCGGCTTGTACACTCGCCGCAACTTCGTATTCCGCGGCCGCGGGCGGTCACTTTATTTATTGTTTTTATTTATAAATACTGAGATCTTAAACAAGATCTTAGCAGCGTGGTACACGAGCAAGTTTACAAAACAAAATAAATACAATATTGGGAAAGTTATCTGAAAAAATTTTCACACAAGCGCTCCACACAAGCGCAAGAAACAGGCACAAAAACAAGCGCTTCAACGTTATTTCAGCGATTTTTCAAATGATACAGTCAAACAGTGCTACCCCTAACAGTCTCAGCCGTGCAAAAATAATTTTTATTAAAGATATGCCTCGAAAAGTGATAATGACTCATGTGTTACAGTTTTATCAGCCAGCTTATTCCAATGTACTATAGTTCTAGGAAAAAAGGAATACTTGAAGCAGTTGACGCGTGCCGTAAATTGAGTCACAGCTAGTGACTGTCGCTTTCTGGTAGCGTAACCTGTTGTATAGGTGATAATGTGAGACGCGTCTCGTCTTGAAAGCGATCTGGCGAGTGTAGGTGAGCCGACAGCTCATACCTTCGAGCGTGCTCTGTCCTCGCCGCTCAGTTTGCGTTGAGGCGACAGACAGTATGGAGATCACTTTGGTCGCTGCTGTAGCGCGCTTCGTAACGGAAGCGTTTTCTCAGCCAGTGTGCGCGCTCGTCGAGTGTGATGTGTTCATGTTCGGCTGTGGCCGCTGACGCCATGCTTGTTACTATGGTTAGTAAGCGAGCATTTCTAAGTTCATACAGCCCATAGGACTACTATCCCTACCTCTTATAGCTGTCTAGAGGTTTGCTATCGCATTTCGGGTGAAAGTGCGACATTTTCAGGCGAAGCTTCTATTGGCTCACTCGCATCGGCGTTGATGTTGCCGTTCAAAGAACATAAGCCGCCCGAAAATAAAAATTACTTGTAGGTAATTTTACTTTGTAGATATTTACATATAGATATTTCACAAAGAAGACATCAAACAGAAAGGCGTCCAGTACAGAAAACATCTTAATTTTAATCCGACAAGAACTGATATACATGAACCTGCGTGAACTGGGCAGCGTCATGCGTAGTTTCGGTAGGATACGCATGTACAGATTATGAGGTTTACGAGAAGCAATCTCATTGTGGGGACATGTCCCCGATGTGATTGCATCCAACAGCAATACAATCAGGGAGCAACTGCAGTCTGATACTTAGCATCACTTCATTTGACACTTCAATAAACCTGTGTATATTCAGAATCAGAATCACAGCTTATGAAACGTTCCGTCATGTTACAGTTATTTAGTACACAAAAGGAGGTCCTATAGTCGAAGACTGTGTTGAGACCTCCTGTAGAAAAGCATCTATGACAGTTCACAACTCAAAGCAGCAGAAGCACAAAATCATCATCAGCCTACTTTATGTTTACTCAAGGGCGAATGATTTTGCCATCAATCTCCAATTACGCTTGTGTTGCGCTAGTTGACTCCGACTTTAGCCTGCAAATTTCCTAATTTCACGACCCCACCTAATTATCAGAAGTGCTAGACTGCACTTCCCTACCGTAGGCACACATTGCCATTATTCTAGAGGTCCACCGGTTATCTGCCCTACGAATTATATGATCTGTCCAGTTCCATTGTATTCTCTTATTCACAACTGCAATATCGGCTATCTAAGTTTGCTCGCTGATTCACACCGCTCTCTTGATGTCTCATAACATTACACCTAACATGTTTCATTCCATCGCTCTTTGTGCCTTCACTGACTATTTCTCGGGCGTATTTGTTAACCTCCAAGTTTCTGTCACATATATTAGTAGAGGAAGAATGCAATGATTGCTCGCAATCATTTGCAAAGACAGTGATAGGCTCCCAGTCAGGATTTGGGAATGCCTGTCGTTTGCACTCCAACCCATTTTTGTTAAGTTTCGTTCTCATGATCAAGGTGCTCTATGAGCAACTGACCTAGGTAAACTTACTCCTGCGCAGACGCTAGAGGTTGACTGGCAATGACGAGTTCTTTCTTTCCTTGCCAGGCTTCTGAAGATTACCTTTATATTCCGCGAATTTGTCTTCAACCCCACTCATTACCCCACTCAGCGGCTACGGCGGAACGGCTGCGATCATGCCGCTGACCAAGAAATTTGTTTTCGTTGTGCAGGTTTTTCTGCTGACGATCACCGGTACAACAACTTCATGAGACGTACTCGAGGACACTTCTAGATCAACACAAATCCCGACAGATGGCCGCAATCAAGATCATCACTCAAGCAAGTCACCTTGGACACACTCCTCTAAGATATACGCATGTCCGTGACGTCATGAGCAACGTACAGTATAAAATAGTGGCCCCAGGAGTTCTTCACCAATGGTCACGGCGAAATGGCTGCGACCATGCCGCTCACCAAGAAATTAGTTCATGTTATGCAGGTCAGTTGTTCCTTCTCTAAAGTCAGGTGCGGAGATGAGCTTTTATTACTCGTTTTGCTGTGCCCAGGCGTTTGTGTGATTATTGCACATGGCTGCTACGTAGTTCTTACAATTTGATATGTGGTGACGTTGAATCCAACCCGGGACCCACTTCAGCTGAAAAGCTTCAAAATGTTCTGAGTGGGCAGACCGATATCCGCGCTGTTGTTACTGAGATGAAAACGAAGTTTAGCGAGTGTGAGCAACTCCTTCGTGATCTCGACTCACGTCTACGATTGCCAGAACAACATAAGAAAGGATCGAGAGAAAGCTATCCAATAATTACAGCGCTGAAATAATCGTCGGTGTCCTTTCAGAATGCGGTAACCTTGCCAAGTGCTTGTCGACCTCGAAGGTCGCAGTCGAAGGTCGAACGTTATTGTTTAGAAAGCGACGCATATTTAAGAAAAATTGTCGGGAATGACGTATTTCAGGGACAATTCACAGTTAAATGCAAATCTATAGCCCGTATTCACAGCCTTGACCGCCATCGAAGTAATTGCCTATTTCCAAAATTACACTGAAAAACAAACTGTCATTTGAAATGCGAGCAACCTTAAAAGAAGAAATATTTTCATCCAACGAAGCACTGCGCGTGCGTAAGCTTCTTTGGGAGAGCTCTAGGCATGGTGGAGGGAATAAGAAGCGCGTATCTCTCATCCATGATAAGTTGAAAATTGATGGTACGCTGTTTGCATGGGACAACGCTAAGAACGAACGTGTAGCTCTATCTAAACAACGGGGCCTCCCACATTGACGTAATGCGCGTGAGGAGACGAAACAATTAGGAATACTAAATTGCAATGCTCGAAGCCTTGTAAACAGAGTAGTAAATTTTGAACTGTTACTACTTGAACATGACCCACATATACCAATAATTACCGAAACCTGGTTACATGATTACATTAGTGATTTGGTTTTATCTCCTCCAAACGGTACGCTTTTCCGTCAAGATAGCCCAACTAGGGGTGCTGGCGTAGCCATATTCTAAAGAAACCCGTTGTCTGCTGTTGTTATGAAACAAATAGGTGGTCCCGAAAGTTTGTTCCTATGGGTTAACTGCTGGGACAATTCTTTCATTGTATGTGCTGCGTATGTACCTCCTCTGGCTTCCGCTGAATACATGTCCAAACTGTGCGATCATATGGCGTTGTTCACTAATAAGCATATACTGGCTGGTGATTTTAATATTCCTTGCATTGAGTGGCTTAACCCCGCTTCCTTCTTTGATGCTCACACTAGCCCGTTAGTTGATATTATGACCATGTGTGATTTGAAACAAACGGTTACAGAGTATTCCAGAGAAGTAGCTGGCGCCTGTTCAACAATTGATTTAATTTTTGTTAGTCGCGACATATCTACATGCACCGTCGATGTGGTTAACGGCATCTCGGATGAAAAGGCGGTGTGTCTTTTTTTTCGGCTAGGAGTTACGGAGTTGCAAAAACCAGAAAAAGACTAATTAAGGATTTTTCTAAAGCTGACGACCACGTCAAAATGCAAAGTTCGCGGGACTTTTGTGCTAACATGATGGGCAGCGTCATGATACTGTGGGATGCTCTAAAAGAGACTTCATTATTGAACTGAGAAGTTCGTTCCTGAAAAACATGTTCGTACCAACAAACATATTGCGTGGATTATCAGAGAAATTATCCTTTTTACGCCGTAGGCTAGAACAAGCTAAAAAAACATAAGAAATCCTTCAGCATAATTACTGATCTAAAAGACAAGCTTGTTACTAAACGTTCCAATGCCAAAGTTAGATATTTCACTAAATCATCGCCTTACTTCTTGAAAAAAGCCCTGATAAATTCTGGTGATATCTAGAAGAGACAAATGCTGTACCCCGTAAAATATTTTTGGATTGTTGTCTCGTGAATGATGCCCCAAACATTGCTGAGCAGTTTAACCATTACTTCTGTTCCGTATTTACTACTTCCGAGCACGAGGCAACGCCTGATAACTCTTTCAGTAATGTCTCCCTATTTTATAACATATGAAGGTGTACTGTGTTATCCTACTTAGCTTAAAAACGAAATCCGCAGCTTGTCCAAATAATATTTCAAACGCATTTTTTCGTGGGCAAGCCGAACAGCTTGCACATATTTTAATACGTTTTCCGCCTATCCTTCGAAAATTCCTTAATTCCTGATGAATGGCGCACGACACGTGTAGTGCCAGGGTTTAACATGGTTTAAAAAAGGCTATCGTCTGAACGTCGGCAACTACAGGCCTATTTCTGTAACTTGAACGGCATGTAAGCTATTAGAACACGTAGTCACGCATTACATATCCTCCATTCTTGAAGAACATTATTATCTGTCGCCTTTCCAGCACGGCTTTAGGAAACAATTATCAACAACACAGCTAGTCCCAACAATTCACGAGTTCACCGCATCGCTTCATACAATCAAATTGATGCCATATTCTTTGATTTTAGAAAGGCGTTCGACCTCTTCGGGCATAGCAAACTCCTTACCACTTGTAGTGATCTAGAATACCAGCAATCTAACCTCTGTGCCGTTTCCAAATGGTGTAAGCATTGGTCCATGAAACTAAGCAGTGATAAATCAATATTCATGCGCATTGCACGCAAATAGTGCCCTTTTAATTGCAGGTATTCTGAATCTTTATAAATACCTAAGCATTTATACCCCTCTGCTGAGGGCTATAAATGTTTAGGTATTACGCTAACAAACCGCTTAACATAGTCAAGTTATATTACTGAAACATGCTCATTCGCTTCTAAAGATCTCGGTTTCTTGAAGCACAAACTAAAGACAGCTCCATATTGTCACGTGGTAATGACGTTAAAGAACACAGTAGCAATACTGTGAAATACAAAACTAGCTTTTATTGGGCGAACCTGTGCCGACAAACACAGGTTACGCTTTAACCACAACGATAGCGGCGAGCACAGTCGGCGATCGTCGAAAATCTGATCAGCGGGTCAAGGGCGTCGGCTTTTATACAGCAGTCGTCAAATGTTCCAGAATAACCGCTGGGGCCCGCGTGTCTTCCACAAAGTTCTACACCATTGGCATCGCGCATACATGCAATCAGATTACACAAGTTGCGGGGAAAGACAGCGAATGGAACCATCGATAACATTCCAGAAACTTCCTTCACAAGGAGGCGCGTCCCGCGCTGTGCGATAACATTTGTTAGGTGGTGAGAAGTGGAAACCCGATAAAGATAAAGAAGTACACGTGTCATTACCCCCTCTTAAAAAGCATCGTCCCGATGCTACAAATATAAGAGACCGAAACACAAAAGGACACTTATTAAACAAAAGTGACAAAACAACGAAAATAAACAGTCCAAAGGTCAGTTACGCGAAGTCCCAAAGCTCATTGACGCTGGTAGTAGGGCTTCAGCCGCCCAACGTGGACTATTTCTGGTCGTGAGCGGCGCCGCTGTGAATGCGAAATGCCGTCTGGCTCGGCCTCATAGTCCAGTGCGCCAATACGTCGGATGATCTTGTAGGGTCCGAAATAGCGACGCAAAAGCTTCTCGCTCAGTCCTCGTCGGCGTATCGGTGTCCAAACCCAAACACGGTCGCCGGGCTGGTACTCGACGAAGCGTCGTCGGAGGTTGTAGTGTCGGCTGTGGGTACGCTGCGAGTTCTTGATCCGTAGGCGGGCGAGCTGTCGGGCTTCCTCGGCGCGCTAGAGATAGGTCGCGGCGTCAACATTCTCTTCGTCGGTGACGTGCGGCAGAATGGCGTCGAGCATCGTCGTCGGCTTCCTGCCATAAACCAGCTTAAACAGCGTGATCTGTGTTGTTTCTTGCACCGCCGTGTTGTAAGCAAAGGTTACGTACCGCAGGATCGCGTCCCATGTCTTGTGCTCGACGTCGACGTGCATTGCTAGCATGTCGGCGAGAGTCTTGTTCAGGCGCTCCGTGAGACCATTCGTCTGCGGGTGGTAGGCAGTTGCCCTCCTGTGGCTTGTATGGCTGTACTGCAGAATGGCTTGGGTGAGCTCTGCGGTAAACGCCGTCCCTCTGTCGGTGATGAGGACTTCTGGGGCACCGTGACGCAGCAGAATGTTCTGGAGGAAAAATTTCGCCACCTTGGCTGTGCTGCCTTTCGGTAGAGCTTTAGTTTCAGCGAAGTAGGTGAGATAGTCGGTCACCACGATGATCAACTTATTTCCGGATGCTGACGCTGGAAACGGTTCCAACAAATCCATCCCGATCGGCTGAAATGGTCGGCAAGGAGGTTTGATCGGCTGTAGTAATCCTGCTGGCCTTGTCGGTGGTGTCTTGCGTCGCTGACAGTCTCGGCATGTCTTGTCGTAACGGGCGACGTCGGCGGTCAGACGCGGCCAGTAATACCTTTCCTGTATCCTCGACAGCGTTCGGGAGAATCCGAGGTGCCCAGTGGTTGGATCGTCATGTAGGGCGTACAGTACTTCTGGACGCAGCGCTGACGGAACAAAAAGAAGGAAGCTGGCGCGGACTGGTGAGAAGTTCTTCTTCACGAGCAGGTTGTTGTGTAATATGAACGAAGGAAATCCGCGCTTAAATGCCCTAGGTACTACGTCGGTGTTCGCTTGGAAATACTCGACGAGGCCTTTCAGCTCCGGGTCTGCTCGTTGCTGTTTAGTGAAATCTTCTGCGCTTGTTATTCAGAGGAAGGCGTCGTCATCCTCGTCGTCTTCCGACGGGGGATCGATGGGGGTGTGGGATAGGCAGCCGGCATATGAGTGCTTTCGTTCGGACTTGTAGATTACCGTGACGTCATATTCTTGCAGTCTGAGGCTCCACCTCGCCAGCCGTCCTGAAGGGTCCTTTAAATTAGCTAGTCAACACAACGCGTGATGGTCACTGACGACTTTGAATGGCCTGCCATATAGGTAAGGGCGGAATTTTGCTGTAGCCCATATGATGGCGAGGCATTCCTTATCAGTCGTAGAATAATTGCCTTCGGCTTTTGACAGAGACCGGCTAGCATAGGATATCAGACGGTCATGTCCGTCTTTCTACTGGACTAGGACGGCAACGAGGCCTAGGCTAGGGCTTTGTCCTAGGCCTAGGACAAAGCGCCTGTAGTAGGCACACATGCCAAGGAATCTACGCCCTGCCTTCTTGTCGATGGGCTGCGGGAACTTTGCGATGGCAGCTGTTTTCTGCGGGTCAGGGCGTACTCCGGATTTGCTGATGACGTCGCCTAGGAACAGAAGCTCATCGTAAGCGAAGCGGCACTTTTCTGGCTTGAGAGCGAGCCCTGATGATTTGATGACCTCTAGTACAGTCGCAAGCCACCTAAGGTGATCGTCGAAATTTCCGGCGAAGAGGACGACGTCATCCAAGTAAACAAGACAGGTCTGCCACTTCAATCCTGCTAACACCGTTTCCATTGCACCCTGGGACTCTGCAGGCGCCGAGCACAGTGGGAATGACATGACCTTGAACTCGTAGAGGCCGTCTGGCGTGAAGAAGGCACTCTTTTCGCGATCGTTCTCGTCGACTTATATTTCCCTGTAGCCAGACTTGAGGTCCATCGACGAGAAGTATTTAGCGTTGCAGAGCCGATGCAATGCATCGTCTATCCGTGGAAGGGGATATACGTCTTCTTGATCTTGTCCCATCGACAATAATCGACGCAGAAACGTAGGGGAATACGGTAGCGCGATTAAAAGACGGGACAAAAGAAGACACATAGGGACACACACAGCGTCGTGTGTCCCTATGTGTCTTCTTTTGTCCCGTCTTTTAATCGCGCGACCGTACTCCCATTGAAGATGCATAACTAACAAGCCGAGATTGCAACCCTCGAGAAACGTAAGGTGCCGTCCTTTTTCTTCACCAGGACAACAGGAGATGCCCACGGGCTTTTCCACGGTGGGATGATGTCGTCGCGGAGCATTTCGTCGACTTGTTGCCTAATACCTTCACGTTCTGGCGTCGAAACTCGGTAAGGGCTCTGGCGGAGTAGTTGCGCACTCTTCGGTTATTAGGCGGTGCTTTGCAACTGGTGTTTGTCGATTCCTCGATGACGTCGAAAAGCAGTCGTTGTATCGTCGGAGAAGACTTCTGAGCTATTGTTGCTTGCTCATGGGGAGGCTTGGGTTTACGTCGAAGTCTGGTTCGGGAGCTATGGTCGTCGGGGTAGATGCGGCAGAACTGGAGGGAACAAACGCATTACTGGTTTCCAGAATTTCCTCGATGTACGCCATCGTAGTGCCCTGTTTGACGTGTTTTAACACCTGGCTGAAATTGGTCAGCAACACTTTAGCTTTTTCTTCGTGCAGTCGAGCGATCCCTCTTGCGACGCCAATTTTATGGTCTAGCAGTAGACGTAGCTCACCCTCGATGACGCCTTCTACGTTGGCAGGTGTTTTGGTGCAGACGGAAATGACAATGCTGGAGCGAGGCGCGATGCTTCCTTGACTTTCGAGCACGCTTAAGGCATGGTGCCTGCGAGAGCTCTCCGGCGGTATCGCTCGATCTTCCGACAGCGTTATCGACTTCGACTTCAGGTCGATGATTGAGCCGTGTTGGTTCAGGAAGTCCCTGCCGAGAGTGACGTCTCGTGAACACTGTTGGAGGATAACAAAGGTAGCAGTGTAAGTCCAGTCATGAACGGTAATTGTTGCCGTGCAGATCCCAGTCGATGTAATCAGGTATCCTCCAGTGGTCCGAATTTGAAGGCCCGCCCATGCAGTCTTAACCTGCTTCAACTGGGTGGCGATGTGTCCACCCATGAAGGAGTAATCGGCCCCTGTGTCGACTAAGGCGGTAGCTGCGTTGCTGTCGAGAAGCACGTCGGGTTCGGCGGTTATTTATCTTGCGTTACAGTTAGGTCTTGGCGTCGGATCACGGCTGTGTTATGTTGACCTGTGGCTGGTATGGGACGTCATCAGGTCGTCTTTCGTCGTCGTATTCTTTCCTTCCACACTTCGTCGCTACGGTGCCGTGTCGTTATTTCGTCGGCGGCGGAGGATATTCGTCAGTTTGACGAACAGCAACCGCACCTCCATCGGTTGCTGCATTTAGCTTTCCGGATATGGGCTCGCTGACCGGACCCGGGCTGGACCAGTGTATAGACGGTGCTGCGGCGACAGGTAGCGACCTGGTGACGGCGAACGGGACGGTCGTCAAGGGCTGCACTGAGTAGCGGCGAGGTAGCCAGCAATGTCACGAGGGCGTTCACCTTCTCTCGGGTGCTGTGCGTTGACGGCGAAGCCTCGCAATCCCAGGTGGCGGTACGGGCATCGGCGGTACACGGGCGGCCGGTGGTCGGGGGCGCGCCAAATGTCCGTCTTCCTCGCGTAGGTGCACTGGGTGACGGGTGGCCGTGCTGGCGGCGGCGGCGGCGGACGATGGAATTGCGGCGTTACAGGGCCCTGGCCAGGTCGCGGAGGGGGACCTTGACGGCGTGCGACGGCGGCGTAGGTCATCGCTTCTGCGTGGGGATGCGGTAATTGAGGTTGCACCTCATGAACTCCCTGCGATTGCTGAACCTCACCTTTCACGATGTCAGCGATCGAAGCTACTTGAGCCTGCGAGGAAGGCAAGACATTGCACAGTCCTTCGCGCACAGTGGCCCTGATGGTCTCTTGGAGATCAACGGGGCCCAGCGCTTGGATGGCGCACTGAGGCGTAAGCACTTGGCGGTTACATTGCCTAGAGCGCATTTCTAAAGTTTTCTCAATCGTTGTAGCCTCTGTCAGGAACTCAGCTACGGTCTTCGGTGGGTTTCGGATTAGTCCGGCGAAAAGTTTTTGCTTTACGCCTCGCATCAAGAAACGTACTTTTTTCTATTCGGACATTTCCGGGTCGGCGTGCCGGAAAGAACGGGTCATCTCTTCTGCGAAGATGGCGACAGATCATTGGGTAGTTGGGCTCGGGTTTCTCGCAGAGCTTCGGCCCTTTCTTTTCGGACAACGCTCGTGAACGTCCTCAGGAAGTCACTGCGGAACAGGTCCCATGTTGCAAGGGTGGACTCCCGGTTCTCGAAGCAAGTCCTCGCGGCATCTTCCAAGGAGAAGTAGACATGTCGTAGCTTATGCTCATAAGTCCAATTGTTAAAGGTCGAGATCCTTTCGAAGGTTTCGAGCCAGGTTTCCGGATCCTCCGACGTACTTCCACGGAGGGTAAGGGGCTCTTGGGGTTGTTGAAGTACGACGGGTGACACTGGGGCTGCCATTGTGCTTGTCTTGGCCACAATTTTTTTGGTCTTCTCAGGTAGAAGTCCGTGGTTCGGGGGCAGCTGTTGTAGACGACGGCTTGTTCGATGGTCCGGGACTACTTTGGTGCTCTCTTTGCGGTCCGGGCTTGGATCACGGCTTTGTCGGGGCATCCGGTACATGGACGAAAAGCACCTCCACCAAATTTGACGTGGTAGTGACGTCAAAGAACGCATTAGCAATACTGTTAAAGACAAAACTAGCTTTTATTGGGTGAAACTGTGCCCACAAAGAGAGGCTACACTTAAAGCACAACGATAGCGGCGAACACAGTCGGCGATCGTCGAAAATCTGATCAGCGGGTCAAGCGCGTCGGCTTTTATAGATCGGTCGTCGAATGTTCAGAGTAACCACTTGGAGCCGCGTGTCTTCCTCAAAGTTCTACATCATTCGCGTCGCGTATACATGCAATCAGATTACACAAGTTGCTGGGAAAGACAGCCGATGGAACTATCGATAACATTTCAGAAACTTCCTTTACATGCAGGTGCGTTCCGCGCTGTGTGATAACATATGTTAGGTGGTGTGAAGTGGTAAACCGATAAAGATAACCCGATAACACGTATCAATATGAAGTAACACTGCTGGCCTAGAATGCATCTATAAAATCTAAATTAGATTACGCTACTGTCGTTTGGGATCCATATCTCATGAAAGATATTAGAAAACTTGAGATGGTCCACCGAAAAGCGGTCCGTTTATTATTCATTGCTGACCAGACAAATGACTCGCCATCAACGCTCACGGCTAGTAATAACACCCCTGTTTTACAACACCGAAGAGCAATGGCTAGGCTGAAATTTCTCCACTCACTATAATTTCGTAAATTTAACATTAAACCTGAAATTTATTTATCACACCGAATTTCTTGGCAAACTAGACACACACATGATCATACTCTTGAACCTTACTTCGCGCGCAAATTCTTTCGTGTTTTTTTTTTGCTCGGGCCATAAAATAATAGAATGCCTCTCCCTTACAATTCAAGCCGTGACGCATTGGGCATAACGGGTCGCAAGGTTCTCAAGCGTATCTCTTCCGTCTATAATGAAATTTAGTCTCATTGTATTGTTTCCTGCTGCTTTTCCCCGGGAAATGTCTTGAAAAGCCCTTAGAACTTCAACGCTATTCATAAAAGGAGCCCCTCTATCCTGTTCGTCTCTACTTACATTGTTCTTTCGTTACCCAGGTAAAGAAAGAACAAATGTCAGTCAAGGTTGAACAGCACACTTCAACGTTGAATCTACCTCAAGCCATACGTTCGAGCAAGGTTATACGCATAACTGTCACAAGCATATCTATACACTTAGACTGTGTGAAAGGCACCCTGGTTGCTTAGTGCTTTTGGCGTTGCACTGCTAAGCGCAAGTTGGATGAAATGGTGGCTTGGGATTAAATGGGATTAAATGGTGGCTGATAGGGATGAGATAGTTGAAGTGGCTGAGGAGCTCTATAGAGATCACGGCTTGTCGGGGCGTCCAGTACATGGACTTCCGCCATATGTGACGTGGTAGTGACGTTAAAGAACACAGTAGCAATACTGTGAAAGACAAACTAGCTTTTATTGGGTGAACCTGTGCCCACAAAGACAGGCTACACTTAAAGCACAACGATAGCGGCGAACACAGTCGGCGATCGTCGAAAATTTGATCAGCGGGTCAAGCGCGTCGGCTTTTATAGATTGGTCGTCGAATGTTCAGAGTAACCGCTTGGACCCGCGTGTCTTCCTAAAAATTGTACATCATTCGCGTCGCGCATACATGCAATCAGATTACACAAGTTGCGGGGAAAGACAGCGGATGGAACTATCGATAACATTTCAGAAACTTCCTTTACATGCATGTGCGTTCCGCGCTGTGTGATAACATATGTTAGGTGGTGTGAAGTGGTAAACCGATAAAGATAACCCGATAACACGTACAGTACAGTACAGTACGAGTAGCAGCCACGACGATAATGTGAGAAAGAATACTCTAGATGAATTTGAAATCCCACAAGTAACGCCGGAAGAAGTAAAGAACGCCTTGGGAGCTATGCAAAGGGAGAAGGAAGCTGGGGAGGATCAGGTAACAGCATATTTGTTGAAGAATGGTGGGAACATTGTTCTAGAAAGCCTGGCCACCCTATATACGCAATGCCTCATGGCCTCGAGCTTACTGGACTCTTGGAAGAACGCTAACATAATCCTAATCCATAAGAAAGGGGATACCAAAGACTTGAAAAATTATAGACAGATCAGCTTACTGTCCGTTGCCTACAAAGTAATGGCAAACAGAATCAGGAACACCTTAGACTTCTGTCAACCAAGGACCAGGCAGGATTCCGTAAAGGCTACTCAACAATAGACCATATTCACACTATCATTCAGGTGATAGAGAAATGTGCGGAATATAACCAACCCTTATATATAGCTTTCTTTGATTATGAAAAAGCGTTCGATTCAGTCGAAACATCAGCAGTCATGGAGGCATAACGGAATCAGGGTGTAGACGAGCCATATGTAAAAATACTGAAAGATATCTATAATGGCTCCACAGCCACCGTAGTCCTCCTTAAAGAAAGCAACAAAATCCCAATAAAGAAAGGCGTCAGACAGGGAGATACGATGTCTCCAATGCTATTCACAGCTTGTTTTACAGGAGGTATTCAGAGACATGGAGTGGGAAGAATTGGGGATAAAAGTTGACGCAGAATACTTTAGTACCTTGCGATTCGCTGATGCTATTGCCTTGCTTAGTAACACAGGAGACCAATTGCAATGCATGCTCACTGACTTGGAGAGGCAAAGCAAAAGGGTGGGCCTAGAAATTAATCTGCAGAAAACTAAACTAATGTTTCAAAGTCTCGGAAGAGAACAGCAGTTTACGATAGGTAGCGAGGAACTGGAAGTCGTAAGGGAATACATCTACTTAGGGCAGGTAGTGACGGCGGATCCTGATCATGAGACGGCAGTAATCAGAAGAATAAGAATGGGATGAAGTGCGTTTGGCAGGCATTCTCAGATCATGAACAGCAGGTTGCCATTTTCCCTCAAAAGAAAAGTGTATAATAGCTGTGTCTTACCAGTACTCACCTACGGGGCAGAAACCTGGAGGCTTACGAAAAGGGTTCTACTCAAATTGAGGACGACGCAACGAGCTATGGAAAGAAGAATGATGGGTGTAACGTTAAGGGATAAGAAAAGAGCAGATTGGGTGAGGGAACAAACGCGGGTTAATGACATCTTAGTTGAAATCAAGAAAAAGAAATAGGCATGGGCAGCACATGTAATGAGGAGGGAAGATAACCGATGGTCATTAATGGTTACGGACTGGATTCCAAGGGAAGGGCAGTGTAGCAGGGATCGGCAGAAAGTTAGGTGGGCGAATGAGATTAAGAGGTTTGCAGGGACAACATGGCCACAATTAGTACATGACCGGGGTAGTTGGAGAAGTATGGAAGAGGCCTTCGCCCTGCAGTGGGCGTAACCAGGCTGATGATGATGATGATGAAATGGCGGCTGCAGCGGCTGCAATTAGACGTTGGCGAAACTGAAAAAAAAAAACACCCGTGTACCGTGCCTTGGCTGCACGTTATTAAACCCCTGGTTGTCGGCATGCTTTTCAGATGGTAAAGTTGGCGCGTAAAATTGTAGAATACAATTTAATTTTCAAGTTGTGTCAAAGTGGCACATATATATCTTGCTGACGTCTTAATAGTAACAATATAGTAACATTGCATGTCCGCGTTAGGCTGGAATAGGTCACCAATGTTGACGTTGATATGATACCAGGCTACTGTAGCATTTCGCATGTTCTTCCTTATGCATTGTGCAGTTATGAGATATTTTCATCTTCAATTGATTATTTCTTTATCATGCATGAGGTATGTAGCTGCATAGTGGTTATGCAGCAATTAATATTTTTCTGGCGGACATCATATTCAGTAGTGCTTAGTGCACTTCTCCAGAAATAGGACCTGCTACAAGTCATGTAAAAGCAATGGCCTAAGCATTCACATCGAGAAAATGTTAATAGTTGCAGCAGTTCGCCTAAAGTAGGCACAGTTGTGCATAAAAGTAATAAATTTGAGGACACCAAATACACAAGACGGCGTCACTGTTTTCATACCACGTGTCCCCAAAAGTGTAAAATCTTTCAGGAGTTCCCATTGCGAATGGGTGCCCCTCCCCCCACACATAATACCAGCTGCATAAAAATGACGAACACACCCACGTTTCACAGTGGATTCATAGTAATCTATGATAATGTATCACATATAATGATAATGAATATCTTCTTTCGCAAGCAGGATAGCCGAAAGTGGACGTGGAGGAGCCCGAATGGCGAGAATAGAAATGAAATAGACCTTATACGCTGCGTTAACCCTGGCATCGTACAGTTAACAAAATGTAGGTGGGAACATTGGCCTTGTTTTTACCGGGCAGTGGAGTCTCAAAATCGCTTATGTTCGGCCTCGTTCATGTGTTATTTAGGTATCTACGTTTCTTTCGCCAAAACACAAAGCACAATGTGACAGCATCCCAAACGCTAACAAACTTTTATTTATCGGAAACCGTTAAAGGCACACACGTGTCCGCACATATCGCTCTGTGGGGAAATAATGCGCTCACAAGCTCTCGCGGAATTCCAGTGCGCCGGCAAGAAACGTTGCGGGCATATTTGCGCAACGTGATGCTGAGGACAGAAGTGCTGCTATTCAATGGCATGATTACTGCTGAGATTCACCTGCGAAATCGGGACATGAGCATGACATGCATAATTACAAAGCAAGTTGCGGAACTTATTCATTACCTAATACGGAACGGCAATTTTCCAAGCATATACGCCTGCTTAAGCAATGTACGACAGAACTGCGCCATTGGTCGCATATTACAGCGAAGCTGTTAGATTCTGTTGTTCGGGATTTTTCGGTCTGTGCTCACCCGAAAATAAACGGCAACAGAAAATGAGTGCTTTGTCAGTTCCCACTTAACAAAGTTATGATTTCTCGTATATTCGAATTACAATACGATCCTATTATAAATGAAGCTTAGAGCGACAGACAGCTGAGCTAGTTGGTAAGGATTCATTAAACAGGTGAGTCGTGCAGACAGGACACAAGAGTAGAGAAGTGGACAACACGTTTGGCGTTCGTACTGTCCACTTCTCTACTCTTGTGTCCTGTCTGCACGCCTCATGTCTTTTTTGCACAGTGGATACTGTTATGTCTGTAGGTTGTGTGAAAGTCGCGATTTGGAAAATGTTGTGACAACTTTTTTTTACACGTTCATTGAGTTCAATAAGGCACTTGTGCCAGGCGGAGGGCCTACAAGAATCAGGATGTATGCTGCAATTCCACAAACGAGCGTGCGCGCGTGACGAACGTGTGCACACGAAGTATTTGTCGTTGAAATGTGGGTGCCTGGACGTTACAGCGGTCGCACAGCCTGTGCTGCGACCGTAATTGACATTGCCGCTAACGCTGTCTAGAAACGGTACGGCTATAACGGCCACTTACACACACCTCAAACGGCAGTGCGAAATGTGCCTGCCTCGTCTTTCAATTGCTGCGTAACAGATCTAGGTATCCCCTATGAGGCACTTGCGCTTGGCGGCGGGCTTAGAATAATCAGGACATATGTTGGACTTGCTCACACGTGCGCCCTTCACGTGCGTCGCTTGTGGTGGTGGCGCTTGTCTAACGTCGAGAACAGCTTAGCTGTGTTTCGACTTTCACGCGCTGGAAAGGAGGCGGTCTTTTTTTACTTTGTTGTTTTAGTTTCTTACTTACTTTTTACGTTATTCGTGCACGTTGTGCGTTATTCGGTATACGTTATCACTTTGTACGTTATTGCATTGATAAATCAGCCTCTCCACTGTCTGCCTGGGAGATCGGAGGCTTATGAAGTGGAAGAAATTTTGGATTTTTTCAAGTTCTCCCTATTTCATCTTCTGTATTTCGTGGTGAAAATAAAGCAGGGTGATAATGATGAAAAATGTCATCCTGATGACATTATCGACGGTTTTGTATTCTTCCCGTGCGTGTGTCTTAATTCAGGCTATAAACCTTGCAAACCACCCTCTGAGCACTTTGCATCTATGTTCATACATGAGTGGTAAAGGTGGCAGCTGCTAGATGAAGTCCAAGTAAACAAGGCGCCAGGCGTATTTGCCATTATATTGCTACGCGCAGCACATGGTGTCCAACCTGTTGTCCTGTCTCGCCTGGTGGTCCCTGGGATCCGGCGTCTCCTTGTTGTCCTTTGGCACCTGGTGCTCCAATCGCGCCCTTAGCACCAGCCACGCCAGGAGCACCCTGCAAATATGCATTTCAATGTTGTTATTATTTGGCTTGTACACGTGAAGAGACGATTATTAGCTGCCTGTTATATATGTTATGAATCGTGTCACTCCCCGCAATCACTTTCTTGTAATCCGGGTTCGCCGATGTTAACCAGCTCATGCCAGTGAACGTCGCCGTAATAGCGAAGTGCCTTACTAAGTGGTAATTAGTGGGAGATAAGCCCTATGATTTACTGAGACAACAGTGTAGATTTTGCAAGAAGCAGCACGGACTTAGAAGTACTTAGAACAAACGAGCGGTAAAGAGCCAAAAGAAAAAAACGGAAAAATTAGTGATAAAAATTTCATGCAGATTCTACGCACTCTGGAATCGAAGCAATGCGAAGCATTGCAGCGATTCCCAGAGTATGCAATTGCAAAGCCTCGCCAGATGGGCCACCGTGTTCGTGTAGACGACCATAGTTTTGGGTGATGAAAACAACAAGACGCCGTCAACGGCGACCACATGATGGTGACAACATGATGAGTAATCTTTTCATGCACTGGCGAAGAAAATATACACGTAAAACTCTTGCTGGGGCTAGTTGGTTCATGCTTGAATTAGTAAAGGCAAGGCGCAGAAGACCAGGACTCAAGAAGAACACAAACGCCGGTCCTGTCGTTTGTGTTCTTCTTGAGTCCTGGCCTTCTGCGCCTTGCCTTTACTAATTCAAAAATGTACACGTTTCGCTACTAACCAGCCGGCGCTAGAAGTGGTACAATGAGGAATAAAATTATGTAACGTAACTTACTGCAACAAAAGCACTGGGGATTGTGGACTGATGAAGAAGGGAGGACCGTCTAGCACAGCCTCCCAAAGCACTAGTTGCCACGGAAGACGAATGAGACATACTGACAGGCACTAGCATTTGTAAGCAGCTTGCTTCTATACCATGTGATGCTCACGAGAGAGAATGACAAGCCGGTTACATAAACCTCGTCATGCCGCCCACGTCACATTGCCGTTTTACTATCGTCATCTGTTCAGAAACGTCATACCAATGTCATCAGACTGGCTTCGTAATTTCACTGATGACATTCATTCTTCGCCAGACTGTCTTAATAACGCTGCCGTCACTCAGTTGTGATGATGCCTCTATCGTCATGTCTTCATTATCAGTGCATCGTAGTCGGACAGTCCCTGTCATGCATCCATCGTCATACCATCGCCGTCCTACAGCCCTCATGTCATCGTCCTCAAGCCAGTGTCGTTATACCACCATCATAATTTCTGATTCTGGATATTATTGCCGTTTACACAATCCTGAGCAACCTTTGCTAACTTTGGGAATATGCGACGACTTCTAGAAAGCATTTGTTTCTATAAATCATGATACTTTGTTCAGTACGTTAAACCCCTATAGGAAGCACGACTCTGCGTTTGACTTGATTAGGTCATAATAAGGTCATATAAAACAGTTTCTACAAGTAAATAAATTGAAGCCTCGAGCTTGGTCGGTCAATGTAGGTGTATGCCAGGGCAGTATATTGCGGAGTGTTATTTTTAACATTTTTGGTGACGATCTACTGAACGTTGATGTGTACACGCGCTATATAGTCTATACCGGTGACACTATGTTATTTTTTATATTTTATATATTCGCTCTACCGAATGGATTACAAGAGGGAGCGCAGTGTTGAATAAACTGCGCAAACGGTCATTTGATAATGGTTGGACTATTAATTCGGACCAGAATATAGCGGTCGCACTAAGAAAACGCAAATTCCTTTCGAGGATGATTTAACAGTGAACAAAGCTACTATTGAATTTGTAAACTCTGTAAAATCTTTACCTGTATTTCTTTATGATATCATGACCTGGCACAGCCACATAGACTTGCTTGCGATAAGCCTTCACAAATCACTGTATTTCTTTCTTCATTGATCTATTTTGCTGTTTCTATTTAATACCTGATACATATTTCACCTTTTCTGAGCCCTTTAAATTATTGTTCACTTGTGTTGGGTATGACTTCTGAAACTAAAGCGAGAAGATTGTACATACTGCATAAGAAGGCTCTTCGCACTGTTTACAACTAATCATATCATTTTCCTTCAGCACCCTTTTTATGAATTTAAAACAACAATGTAAAGGCCTTTTTAAAGTGCTGTTAAACACATTCTCATAAAAATGAGGATAAAAGAATTACAATCTAGCCTAATTGTATGGCTAACCTGAAGCAACGCAAAGCTCTGCAATACCAGAAAGCCAGAATAATCGCACGCACCAAAATCGCACACAAAGAACTAATCGCAAACGTTGCGCTCCAAGCTGCCTCGATTGCTAAGTGAAATTCCTGTTAATGAAATTGATATTCTGTCTTGTTCTCCTCCTGATATTTTTGCTTTTTTTCCCTTGTGTCAGTTGTATGCTATTATCTAAGGTTAGGAAGTGCATTGAGAGGTGGTGCGTTTTTCCTTTCCTCTTTTTTTTAACATCTACTTTTTTCAGCTCGGATGTTTATATCTGGTAGGTTCTAGTGCAGAATTGTCAGTAATTAGAAAAACTATTTCCGCTCTGCCGTCCCTAATATTTTACGGGTATTAGGGGTTAGCTAAACTGCCACGAGCAGCTGTTTTCCCTACTTTCTCTCCGAATTACGGCCTTTCTTTTTTTTTGTGGGAAGAGAGTACACTGCTAATGCCATCGTCGTTACATCGCCTTTGCCCTTCCACGGACGCCACTCCTTCATCGCCTTTCAATCTCCGTCGCTACGTCCTCGCCATGCCTTGTGTTGCTTGTGGACGACATTGGCAAGCGAATGCGAAAGTAAACTGAAACGATACCGGAGACAATGTATATCACATGGAGTCAAAGCAATAAAAGTTTCGGAATTACCACACCAGATTTAAATGCAGCAATTAATGAGTCCCAAATTACCTAAGGTTATTTGCATTGACGTCGACAGGGATAGTGAGCTGAGTTCTAACACAATTTTATTATTATTGGTTCACTGTTGAAACTGTATTTTCTTGCATTTATTGTAAGGATTTTTAATGCTAGTCCCTTATCTATATTTCTTGATTTATTTTTTTATATATACTGCATTTCCACATTTCGGAATTTTAGCAAGGTAGGAAAAACAATCAAATACACAATACAACATAGCAAAGTGCAAATAAAAAAAGAACAGTCGCAAGTTGTATCAAAGAGCATTCATGTCAAGCATTTAGCCACGTCTTTGCCTAGCAGGATATCCGGTTCAGAAGGTGATTATTTCGGGAAGATAAGTTTTAAAGTGTGCTTTATTTAGTTTAAATAAGAACTTCAGTCGGCTGAAGCAATTTCTTTCACTGACTGATGGCAAGTTAGCTCTTGTTATGAAATCATTAACTGGAGTTCTGTTAAAGAAGTTGTACATTCTCTGCACCCTCTCTGCCTTATTATTGTTAGTTCTAGTGTGAGGGTCCCACATAATATAAGCATAATCTAGAGTAGGAAGAACAACCAATTTCTAGGCAAGAAGATGAACTGAGGAAATGGAAAGTTTTAGAGATAGCCTGAAAAAGAACAGCTTAAAGTTTGCAGTTGCAGGTAAACCGTCAACGTATTTAGTCCAGCTCAAATCGCTGGTAATCCAGAGTCCGAGATACTTAAAAGCATTCACTTCAGATAGAAGGGTACCATTACCATTGCATACAAATTTCAAAGGATTTCGTTTATGTGTGATTGTCATGGAAATGGTTTTTTGAAAGACATGTTTTTTGCCGCAAGTTGAAACACACTTGCGGCAGAAAACCATGTCTTTAGCAAGCACCAACTAGGCCAAAAAGCAGTTCGGTTTTTTGAAAGTTAAATTATATTTGCCATGATGCACACAAAGTAGAGATATCTTGAAGACCCCTGTTTAAAAGACATTGATCGGGTCTTTTATCGACCTCAGAATAACTCACACAATCGTTCACATAAAGTTCGATTTTAAAGGAAATATTGCGGACAATATCATTAATAAATATCAAATATCAAATCAATAGTAAATAAAGAAATATAGTGTGTCTTACTTGCCTTTTACTGTTGCTTAAGTATTGATTTGCTGCTGCCAGTATTTCTTTTTGCTTCTAGGGTCCTGTAAGCTATTCCTCAAAAAATAAATAAACAGGTTGCACAAGGGGTTTCGGCATTTAACTTGTTGAAGATCATTGCCAAATAACATGCCCAACTGTGTTCATATTTCAACAACAGAACCTCTTTACTTCACTTTCCAAACTGCTGAACCATGTGGGCACACTTACGACCATCAGCTGTTATGTGAAATTTATTCTTGAGATGAGTGCAGGTGAATTGGTGTGTTTAATGCGAAGGTTGTTGTTATTTCATAGGTTTCGTAGTATTTATCTAGGATGACAAGCTTAAGGAAAACCGAACGTGCTCATCTGCATCTGAGAAACACCATGTTCATGCGAACAGGACGACGCGCGCGGAATTGTACATGTGGCACAACTTTCTGAATATCGCACTCACCGTAGGACCAGGAAATCCCGGCGGCCCTGGCTGTCCCGTCAGACCCCGGTCTCCCTGCAAACCTGGAGCTCCGGTTACACCTGTCGCGCCTGTGGTTCCAGGCTCACCCTGCAATTGGTACAGGGCATGTCCCTATATCTTGCCGCAAATTTAGCATTTAAAGGCCATCGTGCTGACACACCAGTAAGCGATAGCATTCCTGCCAGAATGTTTTGTTAAATCCTCTTCAAAAGTAAAAAAAGGCTGCGCTAGCACTTTACCAGAAGTACGAATGGCAAGTTCCGTTGGCTGTTGCCTCCTTTCTGAGTAGAAACTCTGAGATACGGGCTGTCGCCGCTGAACACCCATGCGCTTCGAGTGAATAAAATCGTAAATTTCATGTGCGGCTTTGCTACAGCGCTCATCCTGTGTCTTTCCTTTTTATCCTCCCGTCATTCTCTGCACTGATTAAAAAATATCCAACTCGCCTAGCTTTCCCATTTGACCTTATTACATTACAGCGCTGTCGGCCGGCGTTGCCTGTCGCTGCCATTCAAACGTTCTGCTCGGGCGACGAGTACGACGGCCAGGAACAGTCACGCGCTGCTGATGCGTTCGACAACGGCATTCCAGGTAGCACAACGTATAACTAATAATAGGCTCCCGATTAGAACCACCAAAATCGTCATTTAAAGTGCATCTTGTGTCCCCATAAACATTGATATCTTTTACAGAGTTTGCAAGCAGCATTTCTGACGTGTGGCCAAGAAGTACTTATCATTGACGTTTTGCATCCGCGCAGTGCAAGTATCTCGAATTTTATGAGTAATTTATTTATTTATATAAAGATACTGCAGGCCATGTTCAGGCCCATGCAGCAGTCGGTAGAATAAAAGAAGAACAGAACAGAGGAATGAATGGAAAGAAATGCAGAAGAAATTAACACCGAAATAAATACAGATAATAGTCAGAAACCGACGCATAAATGTATCGTACACAAAAACACAGACGTAAATACAAACCACTGATGCAGCTTTCACAAAAATTAGCTGGCTGCATGCTGAAAACAACAACAATATGGCCTAACATAACAGCAATGCCAAAAGTCAAGTGAAAAATATTTTTACGACATGATCAAACGATTGTGTAGAACTATCGGTAAGCATATTTGGTAGTCTGTTCCATAACAAGGTAGCTTTGGAGACTACTGATCTCAATAAAGGTGATTATAAGCATCTTATCGTGAAGATCTCTATCAAGACGTTTAAAGGGCTTCCTCATATAACTTTCACGAGATAACCTAATGTGACCCTAATAACGGTGAGAAACAAATGGACATACATCAAGGTGCCATTTTACGCTGAGCCATTTTTCGCAAGTGTGCCCTGTCACGAAAAAAAATTCGCTGCTGGGACCGAAAAAAATGCATTAAATTATTTGCAGGACAAAGTCTTGCGCTTTTACTATTATTTATTTCAGTGTTGTTGGTGAGGGCACCACATCATCTTTCCTTCCGTCTAATCAGCACCCTATACTTTAAATTTCACTGTGGATGAGCTATGACACACTTTCCTGTCTATATAAGCAAACTGTTCTTTGCATGTTGCTAAAGAGCAGATGTAAATAAGCTTAAGTTACTCGCCAGTGTAGCGCCCGGGTACTGAAGGGAAGCAATGTTGCAATGTGGGCTTCTCGGTATGATATCCTGAAGTGCTATTGCAACGCTTGCAGACGAGGACGCAAGAAGGCACGTGACTGACACGGCGCTGTGTCTGTGTTATTCATGTACCTTTTGTATCATCGTCTGTATGCGCTATAGTACTACTCCAAGACCCAAGTACACTTCCCTTGCTCAGTTCTTTGGACGTCCGCATTATTAACGGTGTAAACGAAATGCAAAGGTTATCTTTTGTAGGTAATAGTAACGCCCACGGTTTTTGAAGTATTGAGCTTCGATGTCCAGTTGTCACACAATGCACTGATTGAATGCAGTTGCACATTTATTGTGATTTGGTCATGATGTTTGTTTATGCTAGCACACACAGCAAGCTCTTCTGCAAACAATAATAATTTGTGAGATGGTTCCACTGAAAGGTTATATCATGCAATTATTCAAAATTTTAGAATAAATCTTAAAAATTGTAGTTTAAATGAAAACTTACAGATTGTGGATACTAAGGAAACTCGCCTGCAGCGATTTGAGTCCTACGGATACCCTGACTTACGGATTGGAATCATCCTTGGAGAGCTCAAGCTTTCAGGTAGTAAACAACATCCTAAGCAGATTATGTAAATTTTGTGTAATTACTTTGCAACCATGACCCCATATATATTAAAATACCGATTGACATTCCGTCAGTGGCAGGTGATCTTTGAAAGCAAGCTTGCACATGATGTGAAGCATGTTGTCTTCCCTTATATTAGCCTGGGGCATCACGTTACCAGGTGGATACTATGACAAGATGCACGCCATGCCGTCCGCTGAACAACATATCGCAAGAATGCGCTGAATTTTAGAAAAAGAACATAATCAATCGTTCGAGCACCTGATGTCTATATCTAGATATCAGTTTTTTTAATGAATAACGTTAAAACGTTTAAAATTTTTTACCATCTTGAAAGGCAACGCGGAAGAAGAGTAGTGATCTGTGGCTGGGCACACTTTTTCTCGAAAAGTGGCAGGTAGAATTACAAGTTGTTTCTTACCATCCTCTTTGGGACGAGATTGAATGTGGTGTTTCATGTGAATCATCATCATCATCATCATCATCATCATCATCATTTATTGACCCTTAAAGGCCCTGTTGACCCTGTTGGGGTATTACATAAGGGGGGAGCATACATAAGAAAAAGAAACGCACGAACAGTTATGACTGAAGTAAGAAACAATAATAATAAACATTCTACACCGTTATTTGTGAGTATACTCTATTATAACGTTTCTTTTAGTGGCACACGTATGCCGTCGGAAATAAAGACAGACTTTAAATTAAAACAGGGACCACAACATGTTAACATCTTCGATCTCTTTGAAGTACGAAAAAAAATGATTACAACCAAAATAGGCGCTAAACCATCACCTACATGTGTTTACACTTTTATAAGGAACGTTTTCAGAACACATTGTATACGCGCACAAACACAAGCTGGACAACGCTACAATAAATCCTTAGCCAAAAACAGTCACGAGCTCGGGCGTATTGCGTTAGCGATGTGGCTACGGAGCGTGCATCATCCTCGCTAGATGTCTTTCGCCCTCGCTGAAGATGGAGCCACAAAGGCGACTCAAGACGTTGCCAGGACAAAAGATTCGCACTAATATGTGAGGCCATCAGTGTCTGCAGTCTTGCGGCATCGACAACGCAGGTGAGTAAAAAGTGTGTGAGGTTCGAGGACATAGTTCGAGGACGGGCCCTAATATTTCAAAGCAAGTTTTGAGGGGAGACCTATCGTAGCCGTACGAGGCTTGGCGCAAACTCGATTTGGCCGCTCGTTGTCATGAGGGAATTTTTCTGAGCCTGGTCCTGTGTCGCAAAAGAGCTGGCGAACTGCCCACATTATTCTACATATTGAGCTGCTTCAGAAATCAGCGTGCTTTTCAATCTTATTGCGTCAGGCGGTTGCGCTGAAAGGTTAAATGACATAATTATTCAGAATTTTAGAATAAATCTTTCAAATTGTAATATAAATGAAAACTTACAGATCGTAGATATTAAGGAAACTCGCCTGCAGTCATTTAATTCCTACAGATACCCTGACTTACTGATTGAAATCATCCTTGCAGAGCGGACAAGCAATTCGTAGTAAGGTGTGAGGCGATCAATGTCCACGGTTTCACGGCATCGACGACGCAGGGGCGTAAAAGGTGTGGCAGCTTTGATGACATCGTTCACCAAAGAAAGTTGCCGTAGAACCTTGTACAGTGTTTATCCTTATACAAAGATAAACACATGTAGGTGAAGGTTTAATGCCTAATTTGGCTGTAATCATTTTTCGCGTACTTTAAAGAGCTCAAAGATGCTAACGTGATGTGGTCCGGACGGAAAGGTACAGTTGTGTCGATAAAAGAAGGTTCTCTGCCATAGAGTACAATAAGAGGCAAAATCATGTTGGTCACTGGGGTGTGGTCTTATAGGCGTATCTGACAAAGGGAATAAGAACATTCCATTACATACATACATACATACATACATACATACATACATACATACATACATACATACATACATACATACATACATACATACATACATACATACATACATACATACATACATACATACATACATACATACATACATACACACACACATACATACATACATACATACATACATACATACATACATACATACATACATACATACATACATACATACATACATACATACATACATACATACATACATACATACATACATACATACATACATTGAAAGCACGTAACCAACAGTCCGGTGGAAGCCCTCTGTCAGCACTTTGGTTTTCGGGTGATATGGTGTGATACGGCAACGAACAATAGGCCATGCGAGGAGTTGTCTGGGGAAGACCAGTAACCACTTACGGTTACCGGAGTGGTAGTTGGGGTGATAGAGGATTCTACCACGAATGGTGAAGCGTGTTGGCGTAGTTCTTAAGACGACATGCAAATCGGGGAGGCAATCTACGAGAGTTGAAATCCGCAGATCTTTACGCTGCTAACGTTTGAAGATAATGTTAGAAATGAGCCTAGGACTGAGATACTGGTGGTGTCGATGGCTCCAGGTGAATGTGAAGGAGCATCGGCATGGGCGTGCTTTAGGCCTGACCGCTAGACGGTTTGTATGCTGTACACTTGGAGTAACAGAGCCCAATGGGCGAGGAGGTTGGAGGAATATCTGAGGGAGGACAATCAACAAAGAGTATGGTGATCAGTAACGATATTGAAGGTGCCACGTTAGAGTTATGGCCGAAATTTATTAATGGCGCAGGTGATCGCTACCAATGTTCATATTGTGAGACATGATGGCAAGCGAGAGACCATGCGGAAAGCTTAGACTATTCGCGAGGCCACTCGGTGAAAGCTGCCGTAATTTCTGCAAAATATCAGAGAAAGCGGCAGAAGTATGAACAAAGGACAATGAGGCTACGCAAGAATTACGGAGACGTGGGCCTAGGGAATTCTGTAGCAGCGCGATCCCTATGGGCGCCAGGAAAAACGCCGTCAAACGAGAAGGCACTTCAGACGGAAGTGATACTTTTCTTTAAATTGAGTTGAAGGCCAGTGTCAGCAACACGGATAAACTGCTGGTCCAGGCGACGAAGGTAAGTAGAAAAATATGTGGCGAAAACGACCATGTCAACGAGATAAGACAGACACGTATTCCATTTCAGGCCGCGTAGAATTCTGGTCATCATGCGCTGTAATGTCGTGGGCGTGTTGCCAAGGCCAAAAGACATCGCAGTAAACTTTTATAGGCCATCTCGTGTGATGAAAGCACTGGCGGTCAGCTGCACCCATGGAAACTTGTCAATAACCAAAACGTACATCGAAGGAGGAAAAGACTTCTGTGCCTTGAAAACTGTCCTCTGCGTCGGGGGTCAATGGCAAATGGCAAACATCCTTCTTGGTTATCTTATTTCTTTGACAATAATCCGCGTGCAAACGTATTGAGCCATCCTTCTTTTTACATAAGACAACTGGGAGCATCCAACGTCTTTGTGATGGATGAACGGCAACTAAATTGAGCCTGTCTCGTATTGCACCATCAATGAAGTTGTATTTTGTCGCCGATAGGCGCTATAGTCGCTGTCGCAGAGGAAAGTGAGCGCCACTGTCGATCTAGTGGCACACAGTGGACGTTCGGACAAGAGTTGTGCTGTGGGAGTCTAGCTCTGAACGAAAATATCAAGGGACATGAAAAGTCATAGCGTTCAAGTCGTCGCTGATCACGAGGCGGAAAACAGCGAGGATGGTGGGGCAATTACAGAACTATACAGTAGGCCATTATCAACGATGAACCATTGGGAACTACAAAATACATGACGCCTTCTAAAGGCTCCACTTGGACACGAAATTCACCATGAATGAAAGGCAAGCACGGCGGTCAGAAGTGGCGGCCAGTGGCGACGAACAAAAATATTAGAAGGCGTGGAAATAACGGTAATCGTGGTCGTGTGGTGAAGTCCACATTGCACAGCTAAGCCCTAAGGTACCTGTTTGAACTGCGGCCAAGGCGGCCGCATTTCGATGGGGAAATGCAGCAACTCCCAGGTACCGTGCATTGGGCGCCTGTTAATGAACTCCAAGAGGTCAAACTTAATCCGGAGTACCCCCCGACGGCGTGAGGCATAATTATTTCGCGATTTTCACACGTATAACGATAAAATTTATTTTTAGATTTATTACCAGTAGGTTCAAAAACAACGCAACATAACACAGGTGCCAGAATGGATGCTTGTGGAAGAATAACAATGTCGTCAATGGTGACCAATTAGGTGCATGAAAGCGGAGCATTGTGCCATATGTCCTCGCAAAGTGAAGAGCCGCCTACTTCGGCATGCAATCACTTAACTGGTGCTTGATGATGGCGCGAAAGAAAACCCCAGCTTGCATGAGCATTGTGGCAATGCACGAGAGCACGACTAACTCGACCGTATACAGGGGCCCTATAACGTAAAACTATTCCAATATTTTTCTATTCCAATCTCCTGACGTCAAATTTGCGTAACCACCAACGCAAGGACCGGGCGGTCACCCGCAGGGTTGTTTGAACAGACCAATCAAACGCTCTCCCCGTTCATAGGAGGTCACTTTTGTTTGCTTGAAAAACGAACAACATTGCCTACACCGAGCGGCTTGTCGTATCTAATTGGCTGACAAGAAGCGAGGAGAACCTTCAAGTGGAGAGGGATTCGATGGGGCCGAGCCACTGCACTTAAAGTCGATAACCGGATGAAGAGGGTGGTGCCGGCGTCTACGATTGGTCGGCTTTCCTTTACTTAGCTTGCGGTGGCTGGTCGGAAATCGCGGCGGCATGCAACGGAAGCTCAAGAATGACGCTAAAACGGACCCTCATCAAAGAAGAGTTGGCAGAATGAGGGGGTAAACGCGCCGAAAGTGCTCGAAAACGTTACACGGCCACGCAAGAAGTTTTATTATACGCAAATACACCCATGTTCTCCGGCAGGTGCGAGTAGCCAGCGTCTGAGCGATCGGCGGCAGCCATCTTTATTTCCTTTCGGAACGGGCAGCCTGCGGCTATTCCGAAGAAAATTCAGTTTTGTTCGGCATATTAATGCATCTTTATCGCGTACACGTCACTTGGACGCGGTGAGTTCTTGCGGTTTTTTGACATCGCGTGAGAGGCAGGTGAAGTGGGTGCAGCCCGAAAACTTTTTACCAATATCCGAGGGCTAATGGTGAAAAGGGGTCGAATCAGAAATAACTGTTTTTCTTTTTCTGTCAAATCATGCATAATCAGTGAGTACACATCATATCAGATGGGGAGGTATCGCGGTTTTTATGACGCCGCGTGACAGACAGGTGAAGTGGGGGTGGTCGAAAAAAGTTTTTCACCAATCGTGGAGGGCTGATAGAGGAATTTGAATAGAAAAGTTTGGAATAGTTTTACGTTATAGCGCCCAAGGACTCGTTCAATCGCATGTACGGCGCTGCACGCAGCAGCAGGCTGACCGTGCTCCGGTCTAGTGAATTAATGGACCAAAGAAGCCCGTTGCGACTTTTCGAATGGAGCGGCAGAGTTTTTGGCATTTGCAGAGGCAGCTGCACCGGGCTGCAGAGAGACACCTTCGACAGTTACATCAACAACAATTGGCGGTGAAAAGCAGGGGCTTGGACTTCGCGTCAATAACGCAGTTCTTGCCTCGGGAACTGCGCCAGTTAGTATACCGTCTGTGTTCTAAAGTAATGCCAACGCAGAGCAAGCGACGACGTGGAGACAGCTATCGGTGGTCGGGAACAGGTCGAAGGTATGGGCGGTTGAGCAAGTCACGGCCTGAAGCCCAAGGCAACGAATGATGGGTCGTCCCGTGAAGGCACTGGATGGCGGCGCTACGGCACAGATCGCGTCGATGGGTACCACACGAAAAGCAGATGAGCCAATTGTCAGCTACGGCAAAGTAAAAAAAAAATGACGTTGGTCAATTTGATGTTGTCATCCAAGTTGTTGTGGAGACTCCTTTGCACTTAAGATGATGACCTGTCTCCTACGTCATGGCTTTTACCGCCGTTAAATATGCCGCGGTAAAAGCTTATGAGTGTACCGAAGCATACGGTGGTCTCAATCGTGCTGCCTTACCTGGTGACGACGGCGGCTCGACTCACGATTGTCGAAGCTCCCGCAACTTCCACCAAATGTACGAAGGCTCGCAGATTATGATTCGCGTAAAGCAGCACACTACCAAAAAAAGAAAAAAAAACACATTCACGCAAACATTATCGTGTGCGTGTCCTCGCCATTCAGGTCTGTGTAAATACATTTTTTCCTAGTGCGCTGCTTCCACGAAAATTTGGATCAGCAAGAAACTTTACAGTACCTATTAATTGAGCTCGTTCAACCGGCCGTACACGTGGACAAACAGAAGCGGGACGACGCGATAGTCATGCCTTGTCCAAAACAGTCTCCAGATTGGCCCTCCTGCGTTAAGTTCGTGATGAGGCCTCACAGTGCGCATCTTCTTGGCTACACATGATAAAAATGTGGGATGTTTTAGCTGACTTTCGCAAACCTGAAATAAAGCACGATGGTACAAGTACTTCATGACCAGAGATTACATCTTCGGCTCTAAATGAGTAGTCTTGCCGCGAGCTATTTAACAACAGTAGTTCCACAACAAACAAAAAATGGAAATCTTTTAGCATCGGAAACCAAGTGATTCAAGAAAGGAGAAGACATTTAAAAGCAGATAGACATTAGAAGTAGAAGCTAGAAGTAGGTAAACGTAGTCGTAGTATTAAAACGGTTGTACATTTCGTAAAAAGTAGAAGAGAAAGTAGAAAAGGCTAAATAACAGTAGGTGATGCTGTCCTAATATTTTTTTGTTATCTTTCTTTTTTAGAACGCGGAATATCAATAGACTCAAATTTATCATTATATCGTAGGGCCAACGACATTCACGCGATCGCTTAGGAAAGAAGACAAGGGCAGGCCAGGGCACAAGTGGTGTGGGAGCTCAACTGGCGCTGATGACCGAATCAATAAAAGTTAGTTGAGTTTGAGCTCCGGTAGGCAGTCGAGAGACGCACGCTAGCAGTGACTGAAAAACAACGCATCATACGGCCACAGTCGTAACTCGGTCGACGTGTGCGGCAGAAGCGGCTGCAATAGCCATGGCCATAGCAGACACGGAACACAGAAACAAGTCGGCAGTCATAACGTCCGACTCGCAGACGGTATATCACGTGTTTCTCAATGGGATGGTACCCAAAATGGCACGCAGAATTTTGAGATGAATCTTGACATAACACCACGACATAATTTAGTGTCCGGCTCACCAGGGCTTGGAGGGTAACGTTGATGCAGACCGTATAGCTCGAGGATTCAACAACAGAGCTGCGGCCGAGTCGAGCGCGCGACTTCCTTCCAAGCATTCGTGACATCCTCCTACAACGACGGGAGGAACGCAGAGTCTTCGGTCATCCACACACTTAAGAGACAGCAGCGTAGGGTCTGGCGACGCATTCAAACAGCTTTTTCAACCGGCATCAACTGAGTATAATAAACTCAACTAGATTTCAGGATGTCTGTCCGTGGTGTTATAACAAGCCCACACTACAACCTATCACATGGGAGTGCCTGGAAGCGTCGTCACATATTACTAGCCCGTACATACCTATATCTACACTCATGTTAAAGTGGCAGTGGGAGGCATGGCTTGCGGACGTGGGAAACTAGAGCTAAGAGGCTCTCCTGGACTAAGCCCAGCGAGCCGATCGCGCCAGTAAAGGCCTGGACTATGGGCGCAACAACACTCGCATAGTTTTTTTTTAAGAATTGAAGTTTCTTCTTTTCCTTCTTTGAGACTCCGGTGCGGTAATAACGTTCCGTTGTGTGTCTCTCATGTGCTCCACACTTAGTGACCGTGGACGTCTGGATCAACGCGAAACTTGTACCTGGTAATAACGCGCCACATAAAAAAAGAAGTGCAGCCTTGTCGAACACCGGCAACCAACGCCAGCAGGCCTCGACCTACCGAGAAGCCACTTAGCTCACTTCAATCGCTACGCTTGTCTCAAACGTCACCCGCCTCCCAGAATTCCAGGAGCAGAACCCGAAGGCGTGGTTCGTCCGAGCAGAGTCCTGTTTCAAACGCTAGCGGATTACTTCACAGACCCGATAATACCTCCTTGGGATCGACGCGCTTCCTGCGGCCGCCATTAACGAAATTACCCACCTTCTCCTTCCCTTTGCACACACCCTCGCAGCGTCACCTTGTGATGGAATCAAGACCAATATACTGGATTGTACAACCACGCCGGAACGCCCACTAATACAACAGCTACTCTCATTCGAATAGCTGGGCAACCAATGTCCAAGACAGTTACTGCGACTAATGCTTAACCTTCTTGGTCCACGCGCTTTCACCACAGACAACGGCGCCGTACGTGAGCTATTTCTTGAGCGCTTGCCCATCCAAGTCCAGATGGTGCTGGCCCCTGCTTTAACACAGGACAAGTCAGAGCTCGCTGCATCGGCCGACAAGTTGATGGAAATTGCCAACCAACTGCCACTCGCTGCAGCTGTGATGCCGGCGTCAGCATCGCGCACTGGGCGTTTTTTACTTCCAAATCAGCGAGATACGGCATCGACAACATTTCCCGTCGCTGATCTGCGCGAAAGACTAGACGAGCGCCTGGTTTCTCAGGAGCTTGTCGAACGTAGAAACGTCTCTCCTCGTTCCCGTCCTCATCGCCGATCTCCATCTCGTGAGCGCAGTCTGTCCAGCGAACGCCAGCGCTACCGTGCATCGCATCAGACAGCCCTTTTTGCGCGGAAGCACGTGGCTGCCTTCTTCCTTAGTCTTCGTCGGGAAACCGTCCCGCCGAGCACCCGCGGTAACGAGTTGTCATGGCCCCACCCCATGTCACCTCTTCTGCGTCATCAATGAGATCGCTAGGCAGCGGTTCCTGATTGACACGGGTGCACAGGTCAGCATTCTACCTGCTACCCGAGCGGATCGCACGGCTGCTCTCATTCCGTCCTTGCAAACCGCGAATGGAACTCGCCTTCCGGTATTTCTACAGCACTCGCTCAGCCTTAACCTGGGCCTGCGAAGAGTGTTCCGATGGTTGTTCATGGTTGCCGACATCAGTTCTGCCATTATCGTTGCTCATGTCCTCACCGACCACGGCCTCATTGTAGACGTCAAACGACTAGATAAGCTAATCGGGTGACTGTAGGCCGTGTGGAGATTAGAGATGTCTCAATACTAAGACTATACTGGTTCGGTACCCTTTGCCCTACAAACGATGTTGCACGGTCGCTCTGCATGGTGCGAACATTTTTTTCAAGATTGACATTGTAAGCGCCTAGAACCAAATTCCTGTAACACGGCCATTGCAACGCCATTCAGACTCTTCGATTTTCTGCGAATGTAGTTTGGTTTCAGGAACGCCACCCAGTCACTCCAACGTTTTATTGACTCGGTAACACGTGGCCTACCATTCGTCTTTGCCTAAGTTGACGACTTGTAGGTAGCGAGCAAATCCCTCGAAAATCATTCGCGACATCTACGTATTTTGCTCCAACGACTATATGAAGACGGCATCATCACCAACGCCTCCAAGTGCGAGTTTGGTTTCGCAAACTTCAATTTTCTAGGACGTCACCTCGATGCCAGTGAGATTCGCTGAGTTTCATCAAAAATTGTAGCAGTAGAGAGCTTTCCCAAGCCCACAAAGACCACGAAACTAAGACACTTCCTCGACATGATTAATTTTTACAGCCGATTTATCAAAAACTGTGCTGCCATAGTAGCGCCTCTGGTTCGCCTCTTTACCAAAAAGAACAAGACGTCCTTGCTGCGTCGCGACGCCGCTGCTGAACACGCTTTCATCAAACGCCGCACTTGCACATCCTAACCCCACGGCATCACAGGATCTCATGACGGACGCGTCAAGCACAGCCGCCGGAGCGGTTCTCCAGCAGCACTTCTATAAGTCATGGCAACCTCTAGCCTTTTTCTCCAAGAAACTCACTCCAACCCAAACGCGCTACCGCACTTTCGGTGGCGAGTTGCTTGGAATTCACCTCGCCATCGGTCACTTTCGCCATATCGTCGAAAGCCGACCCTTTACCATCTTCACGGATCACAAGCCCTTGACCGCGCTTGACCAAGCCCTTGACTTCGCTTTCCAGAGTGTGGTTGACTCATACGCATAGAGAAATCCACCATATCACGTTTATATTGGAATTCTCCACCGACATCCGACACGCCAGCGGTGATACTGATACCCTAAGCTGTCCGAATGCCATGACACCACCCCTGCACGGGCTGCGTCACTCGATGTGCAGACACTCGCCGCACATCAAGATAATAATTCCGTGCTCCTTCAACTACGCTCATCGAACAGCACTGCGGTTCGCCGATATCGTGCTTGATGGTGTCACACTCGTCTGCGACACATCACAGGCATACCGAGACCATTTGTCCCGAGCACGATACGCAAGCAGCTTTTCGACACAACGCACAAGCTCGCTCATCCCTGTGTGCGTGCCAGCTAATTCCGGATGAACGCCGATTTACGTGACTGGATTCGTGCATGTGCACCATGCAAAAGTTCCTAGGTGTCCTCTTCCCCCAGTACGCCAGTTTCTCCGAACTGATCATCGTTTCGACGTTGTGCACGTTGACATAGTTGGACCACTGCCAGAGTGTCTGGGATTTCGCTACCTGCTGACCCCTATCGACAGGTTTAGCCGTTGGCCAGAAGCAACGCCACTTCAAGTCATCTCTGCTGCAACGGTCGCGGCAGCTTTTGTCACAACATGGGTTACTCGCTTCAGATGCCTTACAAAAATATTACTCACAGGGCAGCATTTCGAGTCCGCTCCCTTCCAAGAGCTCCTGCGCTTGCTTTTCACGAATCGTCGGCGCATGGCCGCCTACCATCTCCAAGCCAATGGCCTCGTGGAACACTTTAATTGACATCTCAAGTCAGCGGTGATTGCTCATGGCCCGCTATCGCAATGGGTTCAACGTCTACCACTGGTTCTTCTGTGTATCCGGTGCGCCTTGAAGTCGGACATTGGGTGCTCGAGCGCGGAGGTCGTCTGCGGTACTCCTCTCCGTGTCCCCAAAAACTTCCTATCACCACAATCACCTTCGCGTGCTGCGTCTGTCCGAGATTAGCAGACGACAAAGAAAAAGAATGGATCGTGGGCTGCTACTTCCACGCCTGGCGCCATGAAGGGCGCGCACCTTTAACATCATCATGATACCTTTGGTGCTCGTCTCTCGCCGTAAAAAGGCTTTGTTGGGTGTCTCACGGCTCCGTTTTTTTTCTGACGACGCTACCTGTTAGTGGCCGGTGTTCCGCAACATATGGTGCCGAAACCCGGTACAACGAGCGGATCCCAACGATGTGGACAACGAGCGAAGGCGCCAACGAGTTTTTTCTCTAAACTGCAGCCGGAGCAACCTGCCTCATCGAAACCGCACCCAGCGAAGCGACACGTGGAACCGGCTTCCTTACGAGCAAGTAAGCCACAATCCTCACGAAACATGGACCGCCTGAAAGCGATACGCTCTGCTTGACAAACCCAATCAACGAAAATCATGAATGAGGCGACGACACTCTTAGAGAGCGGCTGCAACGATCGCAGGGCTTTCAGCAAGCTTATAGGCAAGCTCGTCGCCAGCCGTAACGAGCTTCGGAAGATCAATGCCGAGATTGAGGACGTGATTCCTGTTGAGGATTTTGAAAGAGAGTACGAGTCTGCAGCGCATTATGGCGACCAAACGCTTGCGACCCTAACGCCTCCGGAGCCGGCTAGCAGATCTCAGCGTCGGAAGCACCTAGCAGACTCCTCAATACGCCATCTAGCAGACACTCAATACGCCATCTGCCCCAACAACAGTTGCGTCACAGAGCTTCGGACCTATTCTCCCAAAGCTGGGGACGTGTGTCAATGGGGACGTGTGTCAATGGACGTCGTTTTCGGAGCAATTGAACAGAGCTGTCCACGCGAATACAATTCTCCGCCCGACTGATAAATTCCATTACCTCCGCAACTACCTGGTAGGGGAAGGGGCAGCGCTGCCGTTGCCAGACTGCCAACGACTGAAGCGTTTTAAGAGAGTGCCATCCAGCTGCTAAAACAGACGTTCGGAAACAGGAGCCTGATTCTACAGCATCATTTAAGAGCGCTCCGCGAACTGCAGCCGGTGACGTCTCCGTCGAATAGGGGGCAGTTGCACAGGCTGTGCGATGGAGTGCGGCTGAATGTGCGCGACCTCAACGTCCTAGAAGTACCAACTAGCAGTTTTGCGGCGATGCTCTACGACGTTCTACTTCAATTCCTGCCACAAGAAATCGTCGTGGCGTTCCACCGCCATATCCGCCTCCAGGATAACGCACAAGGCACGGCACCCTCTGCTTCAGGGTAAGTAACCACATCGTCTCGCAAAAAAATTGGCCGAGGCTTAGCTTGGCTAAGCCTAGTGGATTGCTTAAGCAATCTTCCGGTCAGGTTGTAGAGTTCCATACTGCTCATCGAACGTGTAGATACAGTCTCGTCTCCCTTTAAAGCATCCATAAGGCTTGCTGTCGAACGATCAGGTGTCGCCAAAGTCGCGTCAGCATTGAGAGCATGCATGATACTTGTAGATGCACCCAGATCAAGAGATGTTGAACGCATTCGCCTGGCTGCATAATATGCACGCCGTTTAGCCAAACGTTGTTCCCGCTCTTCATCCGTTTCTTCCGCACGCCGTCGCTTCTTAGGTGCAGCACACCGTTGCAGCTTCACCTTATACAGAGAAATATAGCTCAGGCCGACCTCTCGGCATATCGTATCATTAAACTTCTCTCTCTCTCTCTCTCACCTTATACACACCATCCGACATACCGTGGAGGATTCGCTGGGATGACTGCGACTCGCCGAGTTGGGGGGCCGCTTTTCCACAGCTGGCATGACGTCACGTAGAGCGAGCGCCTCCCCCACGGCAGCGGCGCGTGGAGAATTCCCTGGGACGATCGCGACGAGCAGAGTTGGGGGCGCCGCTTTTCCGCAGCTCGTATGACGTCACGTACAGCAAGCGGCGGCGCGCAGCTGTAGCATGGAGGATTCGCTGGGACGATCGCGACGAGCCTAGTTGGGGCGCGTGCGTCTATTTTTCGTACAAAAATCCCTCACGTGACCTGATCCTAGGTGCCTAGGGACAGCATCGTTTAGGGATTTTTGAGAAGGCGCGATGCTGGCGCCGAGCGACGCCGTGGCGTGTTCGTCCTCGGCGTGATCGTTCTCTTCGCGCGTTGTTCGACATTGCTCATGTGATCGTGCGTGCGTTGCTTATGTGTTGGTTGTAGGTTCTGTGGTACTTGGCGGGAAGCCGTGAGTAGTGGCGGTGCGGCAGTGCGGCTTTGGCGTCGGTGAGCTCTGGCACTACAGAATCTGCGTTGTGTGACCCGTGCTTTCTTGAGAACCCGGCGGTGGTGACAATTGAAATATCGAAGTGGCCTAGCGCCTCGGCAGCGAAGTTCTGTGAACCGCAATGTGGCGTCGCCGTGTCCGACTTTGCTTAACCGACATCGAGGAATGTGCTGCCCGCTGCAAGTCATGTAAATGCAACTGCGTCGACCGCCCACTGTTCAGCACTGAATGGGCGTTTGGTGTGCTGTGCTTGAAACGAGTGGTGCAGCCGTGCAGCGGTGGTGGCGGAGGAGCAGAGTGGCTTAGGGTTCGCGCGTTCACAGACATGTGCTCCCGTCTTGGTCTCATTAGCGGCTGTAGCGGGATCGTGGTGTGCTAGCTCCTTGCCTAGTATGAAGTTTACGACGCTAACACACAGCATGTTCACGTTTTTCCGCGCTATATGTCATTTGCACGACGGCCGAGTTGAAAACGAGACATGTGTCTGTGTTCTTTGCGTTTGAGTGTTGTAAATTACTTTCTATTGTGGAAGTTCTGGGAGTCTTATTACGCAAGGAGTGCAAACGTAAACATAAACACATATGCGTGTCTGAAATTTTTAATTTCCCATAATACCCTTTACGACTGATAAGTGGGCTACACGGCCTGTGGGAATCAGCTACCGTATGTTGCGACGCTCTTTCGTGTGGTAGAATGATGCATGGTGCGCGTTTGTTTCTGTACTGTTGTACAAACTATCTGTTTATTCACTCAATACAAATGTATGGCTTCTTCGCCGCAGTACAGCTTAGTTACGCGGTGAAGCATACTAAAGGTGGGAGGGGGCCGCTATCAGCCAGCATAGTATGACCACATAGGCGGCCTGAGAGGCGGCGGGTACACGAGTGTATAATTAAAGTACTCTTATTATGTCCAGTGACATTGGAGATCATTAATTGTAGCACCAAAGTAGTGGACCACTACCAGAACAAAGGCATGTAGTGTGCCCATCTCAATTCTTGTGCTTATGCCAGTCTTCTTTTTTACAGCAATAACTGCTATGGGCTAACTCCCCTGGTTGTTCTGATGTCTACTGGTGTTGTCACTGGAATTCCCGAATTTCTTGCTAGAATATGGCAAATAAAGTTTTCATTGTGCTGCGAGGATTCAAACATACGATCAAAAGAGTGGCAGTCCACAATTCTACATTTCAGCCACTCTGCCGACGGTACAGTCGTGGTGTATACTGATCCCGGAGAGCATGATCTAGCCAACAGGTGCCATGATTGGCTAACACCTGCTCAATGTCTGCATACTGTATATAGAGCTGGCATCCACACCTTCAAGTTCTTACACATCACCTTCCCACTTGTGAAGGCAGTCCTATGTTAAATTTTCTTCTTGCATGTGATGACAATGATTGGGTGCATCATTAATCTTCTTCTAGTGCTTGGCTTCTCAGATTTACTGGATGGAGCTGTTGGTGTCTTGTTTTCCTCAAGCAAAGCGCGAGACCTAGCAATGGGTAGCCCAAATATAGATTTGAGAAAACGAAAACGAATTCAGCAGTAAGAAGCGAAAGGGTTGTTTTGGTGTAGATCAGTGGCTAAGTCCGGATATGAAAGAGGAGGAAGAAAAGCCGAGTCTTTCCGCTTCAACACTGTGAGGCACAACTCCCACAAATAAATACAACTCTTACTTATTTTACTTTTTTACGGAGATTACCGACTTGCATTGGCAAATGCTCACTTCAACAAACACTGCATGAAGTAAGCTTCCTGTGCATATTTGACCAGCTACTGCATCATTGTTTCACATTATGAGTGAAACTGCAATTTTCTTTATGCCACAACTTGCCCAATTTTGTGTTTTGCAGTAGGATGTTAGCAGTGCTATTAAGGCACTTAAATATTCATGAATAGGTGTAGAGAAAAAAGTAAGAAAGCAGTGGCTTTTTGTGCGTAGACTATGCATACACCTGATGCTCTTATGGTCATTTTTTCTCTATCCGCTAAATCATTCTAAGCAAGAAAAGTTTATACACAATTAGTTTATACACAGACCACAACTACACCACAGGTATTGTTGGTAAGCAAAGTATATTTATTCGGTGACATTTTCTGCAGCCCTGATATTAGGCTTACCTTCCTTCCTTTTCAGCTGTGCAGGTTCATTAAGAAGTGATGATACAGTTTGATAATTTTAATCGTTGAAAGACTTAGCGAAACCTTTGTGTTTCAGACTCTGCACATAGCATTTTAAGGCGTGTTTTCTGTGTTTGTTGCTTTTTCTTTATGGGTAGGGCATGTCAACATTTTTTACACCATTTGAAGTATGTGGTGCCATAGACTGTTCTTAGATGGAGTCTTGCCCTTTCATTCTGTACAATATGATGTCGTTTTTTTTTGTGTCCAAGGCCGTTTTACAGCCTGATTGTAGCATTTTTCTAAGTTTTGCCTCTGTCACCCAAGCTTGAAAGATTGCTACCCACTGCTGGTGGCATGACACATGGCACGTTTCTTTTCCAATAAAAGGAAGTCTGTCACTTATCCTGTGCACTGGTTGTCTTTTGTCTCATTGAATTGCAATTTGTTGCCTGTATTTGCTCTTTTGTTGCATTTCAAATCAGGAATGGCTATCATAATTGACATTTAACCATATTGCACACAATGTGGATGATATGTAATTGCAATATATGGCCACCATAAATATAAGTTAATAATTCAAGAATAGTGCCTTTGCATGGTGGTGCCGCCATGAATTGTGGCTATAAGGTACCAGCGCTGCAGATAGCACTGCTTGTGCAGAATATAGTTCACCTCTACTACTTCCAAACAACATTGTTTTTATCTGCATGTGTATAGCTCCAGTTTCTGTGAACAACACACATCTGGTGGAAGAGTGGCTTGCACCTGCTGTTGGGTCCAATGAATAGCCAAATTTCTGCCCGTTTTTATGTTATTAGCATATTAGTAAAGGCAGCCGTTTTTATGTAGCCTGTTTGCCCAGTGTAGAAGCCGTTGCTGGCTGTCAGGATCTCACACACATCTTCAGCTTTGCAGGGGACACAGCATATGGCACATAGTTTGTCACATGCCATGTATTTGGGGCAAGTTGAGTTCACTCACTAGCAAAGGGAGAACCAAGCTTGTTGGATATGAAGTAAACCGCCTGTATACTCAGTGGCCTTCTTCATTTCGTTTGACATATGTGGTTATAGCGACCCTTGTTTTAAGCACTTCTTGTCCAACAGCGGTCGTTTGCTTTTGAAACACTCAGGATAGCTTTCAGCTGGCTGGACAGGAATAACACTGAAAAACCAGCAGGTGTTAATTCTCGCACTTATCGTGTGAAGCTTCGTGCAGTATGATGAGGGCGTTAATAAATGAGGGTGTTCCTCAATGCCTTGTAGCACGTCACGAGTTTGGAGCAACATGATGTATAGCACTTTTTTGATTGCATGCTATAGGTTTAGCAGGTGTGGCCATGGTTGAAGTGCAGTGCAAGGTCAAGAAAACATATCTATGAACAGCACCCTGGTAAAGGAGACTCTGGGAAAACTAGTGGGAAGCCTGTTGAACATCTGGTTGACCCACTTGCTGGTTCCATCAGGCAAAGTATGATAAAGAGAAGGAAGTCATCAACACATTAGAAGGTTTTTACATATAAACACTGGGCTAAGGTCATAACATGCCAACAAGTCTCAGTGCACAGGCTATGCACAACCAACTACAGATGCCTTCTGTTCAGACATTGCTCAATGTAACTAACAAGGATGGAGTGGACAAAAAAGAACAGCAGCTCCATTAATTTGGTTTCACTGGTATCAACAGTGTTTTGTAAGTGTACATTGGCATACTCCCCAATGCCTTCTTGGGTGACATCAGCAAGGACCAGCTTGAAGCAAGGGGTAATAGACGTCTTTACAAGCTAAAAATTCATGCATGCATGGAGAGCACATTGTGTCCAAAAGGTAGGCAGTTCACAGGGGCACTGGAGAAGGAACAGGTTATTAACAGTGGGCAAAAACAAGCTACTAAACACTCAACACTGTTGCCATGTAACGACCTCTGAAACAATCCCTCTTAACGAGGAAATCATCTTTGTGTATCCATAAAGTGGGAAGATGGGCAAAGCCCCTTCAGCAATGCTACCAGCTTCAAAAGCCCATTTTGCACATCTTGAATGCTTCCTTCTTAAGACTTTGCTGGGTGCAAGCATTCTACTGTCCAAAAGCTGTCATTGAGAGCACTGTTGGTTTGGTGGCAATAAAGTTCAGAAGCAATTTCAAGAAACCTATCTTCTTAGTTGGCCTGGATGCTCACCGTGCTAATGAAGCAGCACCATGAGGCAAGCAAGGTGAACTGATGCCTCCAAGCCCTTGTTTGTTTATCACACTGTTCTATTAGTAACAACCACGAGACTTGAAACCACCAAGCTCAAGTTCGGCACTCGCATGGTTACTGCGAAGGATCCATAAAAACAGAAAACTCAAGGGAAAAGATAAAGCACCATTTAACACTTAGTATTGCTACAGCCCACCCCTTCTTTTATTTTGTCTGGTCGTGCTACATCTTTTTACCATAGATAGGCATGAACTTATCCTGTGCACAGCTTACTGCAGAGAGCATAGGTGATGTTCCCAATCAGTGTCCAATTTTTATATACACTATGTGCTGGTTCAAAGAGGTTCGAAACACTGCAATGGAACCTTCAAGTAGAAAAGGTGCCAGGAAGAAAAAAAGTTGTACTGCAACCACCTCGGCAACATCATGTCCCTTTAATAAAAATTGTGCTTCCGTAATAACGAGCCCTCCAGTTTAGAGTAAAGTACCAGTTCACTTATGAACAATGAATCAATTCTCAAAGAGCATGTGAAGTCCAGCCAAAAGCAGGGGCAAGAATCCGCAGTGTGCTCCTGCATTGAAGGTCAATAACATATACCATAATGGCGAATGTGCTTTAGTAAGCTTCCCTGCAATATGAATTTGCAATGTACAAAGAATTGTCAATGAAGCTTACCACGAGCACAGATGCACTTGAAATTATGTCACAATTGAAAATAATGAGCACAGTGTAAACCTATGTGCCCTTTCCACTCTTAGTATGCTTTAGTGCACGATGCTTATTTACACCCCTGTATTGCGGTGCAGCAAGCTACAAAAGAAACTCTGCATATTTAGGCTTTTTAGTATTATCTTTCTCGCAATACACTAATATTTCGCGGTGAAGCCTAAGCAATGTACTGCGGTGAACCATACTAAAAGTGAAAAGGGGCAAAAGTTCTTTAATCATACACTCGCGACCCCTCCGCCTCTCAGGTCGCCTAAGTGGACATACTATGCTGGCTTATAGCGGCCCCCTCCCATTTTTAGTACGCTTCACCGCGTAACTAAAGTGTACTGCGGCGAAGAAGCCGTACATTTGTATTGAGTGAATAAACAAATGGTTTTTACAACAGTACAGAAATAAACGCGCACGATGCATCAGTCTACCACACGGAAGAGCGTCGCAACATACGGTAGCTGATTCACACAGGCCGTGTAGCCCACTTATCAGTCGTAAAGGGTATTATGGGTAATTCAAAATTTCAGACACACATATGTGTTTATGTTTACGTTCGCACTCCTTGCGTAATAAGACTCCCAGAACTTCCACAATAGAAAGTAATTTACAACACACAAATGCAAAGAACACAGACATATGTCTCGTTTTCAACTAGGCTGTCATGCAAATGACATATAGCGCGGAAAAACGTGAACATGCTGTGTGTTAGCGTCGTAAACTTCCTACTAGGCAAGGGGCTAGCACACCGCAGCCCCGCGACAGCCGCTAACGAGACCAAGACGGGAACACATGTCTCTGAATGCGCAAACGGAGCCCCTAAGCCACTCTGCTTCTCCGCCACCCCCGCTGCACGGCTGTACCACTCGTTTCAAGCACAGCACTCGAAACACACATTCAGCGCTGAACAGTGGGCTGTCGACGCAGTTGCATTTACATGACTTGCAGCGAAGAGCACATCCCTCGATGTCCTTCAAGCAAAGTCGGACACGGCGACGCCACATCGTGGTTCGCAGAACTTCGCTGCCGAGGCGCTAGGCCACTTCGATATTTCAATCGTCCCTACCGCCGGGTTCTCAAGAAAGCACAGGTCACGCAACGCAGATTCTGTAGTGCCAGAGCTCACCGAGGCCGAAGCCGCACTGCCGCACCGCCACTACTCACGTCTTTCCACCAAGTAACACAGAACCTACAACCAACACACAAGCAACGCACGTACAATCACATGGGCAATATTGAACAACGCGCGGTCCAGATGGTCCAGAGAACGATCAGGCTGAGGACGAACACGCCACGGCGTCGCTCGGCGCCAGCATCGCGCCTTCTCAAAAATCCCTAAACGATGCTGTCCCTAGGCACCTAGGATCACGTCACGTGAGGGATTCTTGTACGACAAATAGAGGCACGCAGTTGGGGCCCCACTTTTCCACAGCTGGTATGACGTCACACATAGGTCACGCTAAAGGTCAATGGTGGATTCTCCGGGACGACGGCCAAGAGCGGAAACATGGAGCAGTATTGCTTGCGCAATAAAACTCGAGCAGCTGTTGCGATATACACAGATAGAGCTCGAAACAAGAGAGTCGTGTGCTTCATCGGCATTTTCCTTCAAAGGCGGCGGTTTCCCCAGAAAGAGTGTGTCATCATCATAAGTTCTGTATGCATCGGAAGAACCGAAACAAATGCGCAACGAATGTTTCTTTTGAAAATCTACAAGACATGCAACCGGCATGACCTTGACCATATCAGACAAAAAGAACCGGCTGGCTCAAGCTATGCGATGCTGCCGGTGTACTATAAAGGGCCACCGCTCGAACGAGTGCCGGTGGAAGTTGGTGTGCGCGGCATGTAAAGGCAGGAATGCTTCAACGATGTGCGATCCAGTTTATCTGAAACTCCTCAGTCTCACAAAGTAACACCAACCACTTCCCTCCTCCTCCGCTCGGCGCGACCTCGACGGTGGCGCCGGTGGTGCGGGGCCTGCCGTAGCAGACGACGGCTAACACGCTGCGGGAGGAAATCCACAGAAAAGTTCGTTCGAGCCCTGTGGAGCAGTTTATCTTTCTTGGTCTATCGGTAACTGGCCTTTAGAATTTCGTGTTGGAATTGCGGAAGAAATAGAGAAAAGGACCATTATTCAAGGCGTACTTAAGGCGCAAAGCGCGCGACGTTGCGAGTTCCTGTTGCTGAAATACGACACAAGCACGCGGTGTACTCAAAAACGCGCGTAATTACCAAAGTTTCAGGTGTTGACAGCTTGAAAGTATGTGTACGTGGTTTCGTAGGTTCATTTGCGTACCTGCAGGATACTTTTGTTTGGCCGGCGCGTGAGAGATTCCGGCTGTGTGCGGTCAGCAATGCCTGGCAGCAGGGCCGTTGTTTTCATTGCGGCGTGCTTTGGTAATCGCGACGATATATTGCTTTTCTTACAAGTACTGCTCCAGGAGGGCACATGTAGTGGCTAACGGAGGCCTCTCAAGAGCACGTGACATTACAATAAAGCAGGCAGCGCAGGGAGTGTTCACATAGAAAATTGGCTGTCCGCGATCTTATACCCCCTTGGCATGCACAGGCTTCGGCGAGCCCCATCCAGCCCTGGTTCTAGGTTTGGTGTTCCCTTTGCCAATTTGGTGCCCTGGAGGCACCGTCAATAATACGAAATAATGACAAGTTGTTACAACTAGTAAATAAAATTTATTGAAGAAATGCAATCGCCCCGAGGCGCCAACTTCTAAAGCAGCGCTAGCGCGCCTGCGCGAGTATTATGAAAGGCCAACGAGGAATTTACCGGCCCACGTACGACTCTACGATCATAGTGCATGTTAAACATCCTCAGCCGAGCTAGATGAAGTTATGCGGAGCCATCCACTACGACCTCCATCCTAGCTTTAGTCGCTTCGGAACGTTAAAAACGTTAATCACCGCAAACCAAATCAATGCATGCGGGTGTACATTTTAAGCTAAAAGACTGCATCTTAAGTCATAGTGAGCCTTGCAAAAGCGTCGAGAATGTGCTAACTTCTGGTTGAACTCAAAACACACCCTGAACAAAGTCGCTTTTATGTCACAGGCCAGCTGCAGATGAGTGCATTCCACCGCAAGCCGAAACTACATAAAACAAAGAGAGCACATTCGAAAGAAAAGTCAACCAACGTGCTAAAAACGACGCAGAGTATGAACACACACTTTTTAGAAGCGAAAGGCGTGAACTAGGCTCGAAAGAAGAGGTTGTGAGTAGCCGTGGCCCTCACTTCACATAGCCGTGCGTACTTTGCCACTTCTTCGAAGTCAGCCCGCCCTATCCTGTGAATACACACTTCTTTTTGCGTTGGGCCCGCCGGATGGCAAAGCAAAAAGCTTTTTGCGCTTTATGTGTCTGTTGCGGCAACCGAAGGTGCAGCAGCACGGCATCGCAATTAAGTTCTCGGCCCTACACATTCTATTAAGCTAACGCACTCCGTCAGTACGCCTGGCGTACTTTCGTCGCGCAGGCCCAACAATGGAGGTCGGCGCGCGCTGGAAAAAATATATACAAAATCATGGCGCCTGCTCCGAGCTGGAAAGAAAAAAAAATATACCAAAGCGCGGCGCCTGCTTCCACGTGACACAGATTGGCCAATGGGGGAGCGGAGGAGGCTGGGTCCACAGGAGGCGCGTAAAACTCCTTAGTCTTCCTGAAGTAGCGATACTCTCCTCCTTCGCATTCCCTCCTCCTGGTTTCTCCTCTCTTTTACACTCCCTCCTCCACTGTGGCGCCGCCCACGCTGCTCGAGCGTAGCAACGGCGCCAACTTGCGCTCCTCGCCACTCCGTAGACGCGTCTAGAGCAAAAATGGCACTGATGCATGGCGCAAGGGCCCGCGTGATGCTATTAGGCCAATAGCGACGCGGCGTCGCCCTCTGCAAGAGCGCGAGAGGAGGAGGCGGCATTCTTGAAAGCGTGGCAGTACTTTACGAAGCTTAAGGGGTTTTAGAGGCGTGGAGGAGGACGCGCCTCGGTGAGCGGGTTGATGGAAAGATCTTAGAATGGCGCTACTTTTGAAAAATTGAGGGGCTTTAAGTTTATCGAACGACAAGGGGCGAGAAGTCTCATAACGTTGGCTACCAAGCCAATGAAGGCCGAGAGTCCGCGGTTGGCTGCCGCTACAAGCTCTCAACTTGACGAGTTCATTAATTTACAGACTTTTCATCCTTGGATCGTCGGTTTCAACGAGACGTCTCATACCAGAGGTACCTTCGACAGAGGCAGTCAACACTCATTCATTAAGGATGACCTGGTGGCTCGGTTGGCAGCAAAAATCATTAGAGAGGCATGCCCAGTGGTGAACACTTTTATGCCAGACGCTCCTTCTGGAATGAGAAATAGCAATGTCGTCGAAGTTCATCTATCTAGTCAATTTGACGACCGCGAGCGCATCATTGAAGCGATAGCCATTCCAGTAATTTGACACGACATCCCTGCCACAGCTATCGGGTATTCCTTCACAGCGAAATTATGCGAGAAAAGTTACGGGCTGGCCCACGATCAAGTTGTTCCTCGAGTATGTGGCGAGAAAGGCCTGCTCGTAGGATCTGATCAACTGTGGAACATCTTGAGTGGTGACGTCATACGCAGCACGGAACTACAAAGATTGTTGGCGGTCAAGAACACTGTCGGCTGGCCGCTACAAGGTCCTGCCACGAAAACGAGCTTCAGAAGCGGAACGTCCGAAGTCATGATCTGCGTCCTGCGAGTGCAAGCTGGAGAAACTAAAGGAGTAGACGAAAGAACACTGGAGTCATTTTGGTCGTTGGATGCTGTGTGAATTGCGCCAAAGGAAGCAACTCATGGGCACGCAGACACGTCGGCTGCATTCCAACGCAAAATTGCAAAGATTGGAAAGCGGTACGAAGTAGCTGTTCCGGTTAAGGAACCGGATATTGAGCTGCTACAAAGCCACTACAGCGTCGCACTCAATCGTTCGCGAAATCTGGTTAAGCGCATATCAAAGCCCGAAGGATTGCTTGAGACATACGATACGGCAATTGGTCAGTACATTGTTTCGGGCCATGCTGAAGTTGTACTTGACAAGAAATTGGTACATGGCCCAGCGTACTACATGCCACACAAAGGTTATTTGTGAGGACTCACTCACAACCAAGCTCCGCGTGGTTTTTCATGCGTCATCTCACGTCAAAGCAGACAGATCTCTGAACAGTTGCCTCGAAACTGGCCCGAACCCTAACCCGGACGTATTGCCGGTTCTCCTTCGCTTCAGATGGTACCTAGTACCGCTCTTGGCAGCAGACATCAAGAAGGCGTTCCTGCAAGTTGAGATACGAAAGGAGAACCGGGACCTGTTCAAATTTCGGTGGTTTGACAAAACTCCTAGTGTTCCTTTCTACGAAGAAGCGGTAGAGGTTTGGCGTATGGCCAGGGTACCTTTTGGGTCTACAGCAAGTTCATTGATGCAAGTCCATCCTGAGAAAGGGGTTGTAGCACAGCTATTTCTGAAATCCTTCTACTTCGATGACCTCATATTCCGAGCGAATGACTTAGAAGCAGCGGCGACTCTTTACAATCGCACGAAAGAGGTGATGGATGATGCTGGCATGCCTTTAAAGAAGTGGAGCTCAAGCTGTAAGGAACTAGAACGACTGTTCGACTCGAATGATGTTCGACTCCTTTAGCCTATGAGAACTCTGGACATCACGAGAGAGTGCTAGGGATGGGTTAGCCGAAAGCAACAGACGCCTTCATCTACAACCCGGAGAATATCTTTACTTTCTTGGAGAAGGCAAATGACACTAAGCGTTTTGTCCTCCAGACAGTGTCGAGCATCCACGACCCATTATGATTTCTCGCAAAATACGTACTGCGAGGAGAAATGCAGTTTCAGCACTTATGGGTTTCGAAAGTCAACTGGGACGAAGATCTTCCTGATCACATTGCGGAAAAAATGGCGCTACTGGAGAAACGAGTTGATCCATTTGTCGAATGTCAACGTGCCCCGTCCCCTCATGAGCGGAGCCGCAGCAGCGCGTGATCTTCAGCTACACGTTTTTGTCGACGCAAGCGCAAAAGCATACGCAGGTTGTGCATACCTTCGTGTAGAAGATGTGAATGGGAGCGTGGCTAGCACTCTGATTGTAGCAAAGTCAAGGATTGCCCCACTGAAAACTCTATCCTTGCCGAGACTAGAGCTAATGGGTGCGTTACAAGGAAGAAGGCTGTTAAAATATATAGCGGGAACCTTCGGAGATCTAATGCCAAGCGCGCAATGTTTTCTTTGGACTCACGCAAGCATAGTGCTTGGCTGGTTACAGCGAGCGCCTTCGACTTTAGACGTATTTGTCAAGAACCGAGTCATATAAATTCTGTCTTTTCGGAGTGTAGGCGGCGGCATTGTCTAGGAGAAATCAATTCTGCTGATATGCTGACCCGAGGTGTTTCCTTAGACACACTGGCCACCGAGGTAGACTGGTGGCAAGCAGCAGCTTGGCTGTGTAAGGACTTGGAAAAATGGCCAGCTGTGAAGCATTCACTGCCCCAAATCAACGACATCCTATGGATAACAGCGATTAAACCAACAACGCTTCACTCTACAGGCAACGCAGTGCAATTAACCCCACTGCTAAATGTCACGAAGTTCAGTTCACTGCAGAAGCTTCTCCGGGTCACATCATGGGTGCAGCACGTAGTCTTAATTGTTAAGTGCAAAATTAAAAAAGCCGCAGTTATCTCTGCCGAAGAAATATTGGCAGATGAGAGATATTGGATCCGGCAAGTCCAAACTGAATCGTTTCCTACGGAGAGGAGTTGGCTGCTGGAAAGGCAAGGTCCGCCCAGTAATTCATGGGCAGCACAACTGCACCCATTTCTCGAGGAGAACGGGCTTCTGCGCGTCGGACGAAGACTACAGAACCTCCCCGACAGCCGAGAAGTGAAGCATCCATTGCTACTTCCAAGTCGACATCGTTTCACCGAGCTGGTGTTTGCGGATGCCCATCGTCGAGTCATGCATGGAGGAGTAACGGCGATGATACACAACGTACGCGAACAATCTGGGTCCCAAGAACACGACAAACGGCAAAGAAAGCAATCGATCGATGCCTGTTATGCGTCCGTTTTCGTACGAAACCCACTGTAACTCCGTACCCGCCGCTTCCAGTCTGCCGGGTCGAAAGGACGAAACCTTTCAACACTGCAGGAGTTGATTTTGCCGGACCATTGTATGCGAAGTCATGCGATAGCTCCGACAAGAGAATGTACATTGCACTTTTCACAAGTGCAGTAACAAGAGCGTTGCATTGGGAACTGGGGCCGTATAAATTAAAACTATTCCAATATGTTTTTATTCCAATCTACGAACGTCAAATTTGCGTAACCGCCGACGCAAGCATCGGGCGGCCACCCGCAGGGTTGTCTGATCAAACCAATGAAATGCCCCCCTCCTTCATAGGAGGTCACTTTTGTTTGCTTGAAAAACGAATAACATTGCCTGCACAGCGCGACTTGTCTTATCTAATTGGCTCGAGAGAGGCGAGGAGCATGCTCAAGTGGAGAGGGATTCGATGGGGCCGAGCCACTGCACTGAATATTGATAACCGGATGAACAGGATGGTGCCGGCGTCTGCGATTGGTCCGCTTTTGTTTACTTAGCTTGCGGTGGCTCGTCGACAATCGCGCCGGTATGCGTCGGAAGCTTAAGAATGACGCTAAAACGGATCCTCAGCAAAGAAGAGTGGGCAGAAAGAGCTCGTAAACATGCCGAAAGTTCTAGAAAACGTTACACGGCCACGCAAAAAGTTTTATTAGACGCAAATAAACCCGTGCTCTCCGGCAGGGGCAAGTAGCCAGTGCCGGAGAGATCGATGGCTGCCATCTTTTATTCCTTTCGGAACGGGTCAGCCTGCGGCTATTCAGAGAAAAATTCAGTTTTGTTCGGCATATTAATGCATCTTTAACGCGTACACGACACGTTGACGTGGGGAGTTTTCGCGGTTTTCTGAGGACACGTGACAGGCAGGTGAAGTGGGTGCAGCCTTAAAACTTTTGACCAATAGTCGAGGTCTAACGGCGAAACGGCGTCGAATCAGAAATAAAAATTTTTCTTTTGTTAGGTGCAGTCATGCATAACCAGTATGTACAAGTCATATCAGATGGAGAGGTATCGCGGTTTTCGTGACGTAGCGTGACAGACAGGCGAAGTGGGGGTGGTCCAAAAAAGTTTGTGACCGATCGCGGAGGGCTGATTGCAGAATTGGAATAGTTTTACGTTATAGCGCCCCTGGTGTCGGATATGTCTTCACCTGCGTTCTTGTTGGCATGTGCCCCCCATCAGTCTAAAATTATATCAGCCCTTGAATCTGTTCACAATCGTGCCACTCGCTTTATTCTTCCAAACTACTCGCGATACTCTAGCATATCCGCCCTGAAGTTCCAACTAAAACTTCCTTCTCTCGCTTCCCGTCGCCGAATTTCACGTCTCTGCCTTGATTACAGGTTTTTCCATTGTTCGCCCCGTGACAGCAAGCTCATCCTGCCAGTACGTCGAACACCCCGCACAGGCCATCCAAACAGCGTCATCCCGCATCGTTTGCGAACAACTACACTTCAGAAATCATTTTTTGTCCACAGAGCTCGCAACTGGAATGACCTTCCCTGCGACTTAGCACTAATCCCTGATTCAGCCGATTTCAAGACTGCCATCGAGGAAGCCATGTCATCGCTATGATTCTCATGTAACATTTATTGTTAACCGCCGTTCTTGCGCCCACCCCTCATGTAATGTCCCGCCGGGGACCCTTGAGGGTCAAATAAATAAATAAATAAATAAATATATTCCGGCGGTCCATGGAAAGAAGGGGACTCCGAAGTACCATTTATTCCGACAATGCCTTAACCTTTAAGAGAACGTCGCGGGAGCTACAAAAAATATGGAAAGTACTACTACAAGACGACTTCGAGGCTTACATTGCGAACCAAAGAATTCAGTGGAAGTTCATCGTCGAAGCGGCGCCATCATGGGGAGGCTGGCGGGAACGGTTGGTCGGAACCGCGAAAATGGCAGTCCGCAAAGCTTTAGGTCGAAGTTGTCTGTGCGCAGAAGAACATTAAACTATTATTACTGAGTCTGAAGCAGTTTTCAATTGACGCCCAATAACATATTCTGATAATCAGGCAGGCGAGCCTGTATTGCTCACGCCAGCGCAATTCCTAGGTGGCCAGCAACTGAGGACGTTACCAGAAGGAAAGACATTGTCAGACCTATTAACCAGCCACGATCGCAACGACTATCAGCGAAGCTTTCAACATCGACAAAAAACGATGAATGACTTCTGGAAGCGATGGACACATGAATATTTGCTGCGACTATCGTCGGCTCATCGCTTACCCACGCATCACTCAAGAAATTTGAGGCTCGGCGACATCGTAATATTCTACATTCCTGACACACCCAAGTTATTCTGGCCACTAGCCCAGGTTCAAGAGGTGTACCCAGGCGGCGATGGATTTGTGCGCGCCTGTTTAATACGATTACAGGGAAGCAAAGTCTTCAAGAGGCCAGTGCAGAAGCTACATCGTCTAAAACTAGATCTCACCACATTTGAGGGCCCGGAGGATGTCGGAGATTTGCAGACGAAGAAAAATAAAGAATGGATCGTGGGCTGCTACCTCCGCGCCTGGCGCCAAGAAGTGCGGGCACCTTTATCATCATCATGATACCTTTGGTTTTCATCTCTCGCTAATTGATGGCTTTGATGGGTGTCCCACGACTTCGTTTTTTTTTCTGGCGATGCGATCTGTAAGTTGCCGGCGTTCCGCAACACTGTCTAGTCGCGAATGTGTGCACCTTCTTCACAACCTCTTCCGGAGTCCGCCGGAGTCCCTGTCCGCCACGTCTAGTTCCAGCACGCTCACCTTACGTTTCCACTGACCTTGCCAACGCAACCCACGTCTTCGTGCGGTACGGACCGGTTCGTCCTGCTCTCCACCCAAACTACTTCAGATGTTTTTCCGTACTGGAGAGATGCGAGTCCACATACATCGCGAACATTCATTGTAAACCTGACACCATCGCACTTGAGCGGTTGAAGCCAGCCTACTGCGAAGAGATTCATGCAGTTACGTCCCCCGATTCCGCCCCCGACGTCTCCATCCCGGTCGGTGCTCACGCTACTTTAGTCCGCCGAGTTTCGTGGAGCTGCTGATATCGTTCGCAGCCCATGCTGCGAACAATATCAGCAGCTCCACGTCCTCATAATTTACATGCACCACATGGTCTTGTCTTTATTCAGATCGGCTAAAAAGCTTCTTGCGTGCGCCTTGCCTCTCACAAATGTATTTTGTTGACCTAGGTTAAATAAAAAGTACGCTGGCATCTAGCCTTTCTTTAAACAAGCAACTGAATGTTATTTGTATTTTGGAAATGTGGTTATGCATTAGCGGTAGAGCTATGTAGCGCCAGCGACATCGACGCGAACGCCTTATAGGAAAAAAGACGAGGTCAGGCGAGGCCATGAGCTGCTCGGGTGCTTCGCTGGCGCTGGGGACCGAAGAAATAAACGTTGAGTTTAAGCTCCGGGGCTGAAATAATGTCTCGTTGTCTATCTGTCATGTGCTCCACAAAATAAATAAAATTATTTTGATTATAGGTAGACCTAATAAATCATTACACGCGGCAACACTGGGCACAACACGTTCATGGGGTGATGTGGCAACTATGCTCGGTTGCCTCATGATTGAGCAAAGCACAACCAGCCCTACAGGTCATCTTGAGGTTGAAAGTTTCAAAAGCGCACTTTATAACGCACTTTTGAAGAAATTTGTCGCGCTTTTTGCACATTCACTTACTACAAGCCCTCACGCTATCTTGGATTGTAGCGCGAAGTGAACATAGACACAGAAAGGAGCAGGCAGGACGAGCGCTAGTGTGTAGCGCTCGTCCTGTCTGCTCCTTTTTGTGCCCGTTTTTACTTCGCGCTACAACCCAAGGTCATGTTACCGTACCAACTCGCCCAACTTTCTATCCCTCACGAGATACCATAACATTATTTACTTTATTGGTAAGCAGCGTGTTTGAAATGAGCTCGCACGTTTTTCCATAATACATTTAAATATGTGTAAATGTAGCGAAACGGCCTGTTAATTAAAATAGAAACTTTCATTGTAGCTGTGTGTAGGCAAGAACACCTACCATTAAATAATTATTGCTGCTTTCTTGCATTGCTGGTTTCGCCTGTCCGATAAATTCGCGGAGGAAAAGGGGACACATAAAGAAAAACGGGAGGCGCGTGTTCCATGACTTACTAGTATGTGTTGTCTTGTTTAGGTAAACTTCTGCAAAGACGTACGTACCTTTTCTCCGGGCTCTCCGTGTGGTCCAGGAGATCCCACAGGTCCCTGAGGACCCTGGTCTCCTGTTCGGCCTGGTGGTCCTTCGGCACCCGGAGGGCCTTGTTCACCCCGCGTACCCTTGGCACCTGGTTGGCCCGTGTCACCACGCCGGCCTGGGAGACCCTGAACACAAGCATGTGTCAGTATGGGGAGGCGCGTCACCGCGCCACAGTGCATCTTTTCAGAATCTTCACGGAGGAGGAAAAAAAATATGGCTAATTGTGCACACATCCTGCTCTGGTAAAATCAATATTTATTCAGCGAAACCTGCTAATCCATATAGTTGCTTTCAGCTACTAAAAGCAAGAAAAAGGTAGTACATCTTGCAATATACCTGCGACATTATAGAGAGGCAGACCAGCAGCAGTCCATTCTCAATAGTTCTGCTAAGGTGAGCTGTTGGGGTTTTCTTCGGCCTTTCTATTCTTGAAGCGCCCGTCCTCATAATTTACATGCACCACATGGTCTGATCTTTGTTAAGATCGACTAAAAAGCTTCTTGCGTGTGCCTTGCCTATCATAAATGTATTTTGTTGACCTCGGTTTTATAAATAGTACGCTGGCATATAGCCTTTCTTTGAACAAGCAACTAAATTTTATCTGTATTTCGGAAATGTGGTTATCCCAAATAAAGACCAACATGAATCCCTTACAAATATCTTACATTTACTACTGCTGGCAAATCAACCTACCAGCAACCCGCAAGGTGGAAGAACGTCGTTCATCAAAGAGAAAGATAGACATTCATCCGATTAAAATACGAAATAATACAGGCCTGGTAAGGCCAGTGTTTCGAATCTCGTACTAGGATGAATTTTTCTACAACTGGGAAGTTTTCTTTATCAGAGACCCATATGGGTTTCCTGTATAACTTGAGGCTACAACTGAGGACGCTGACACCTTTCACGAACCTTCCTCGCGGGTTTCTACAGAATTGACTTGTCTGCAGTTTTTCCAGTTGCTGAATACCCTGGCAATGCGGCATGCTAGCCTCCTGGTTGGCTGAGATGGCATTGGTTCCTCATGTTAGAATTCCGCAAAAGGACGAATTTTTGTTCAACATCCAAGTTGTCTTTCTGAGAAACCCACATGGGTATTTACTGTAGCTTCATGCTACAGTCATGTGAATAATATTTTGCCTTTCATTTTTGTAGTCTTGCAGTTCATGTCTTTCGTGCAACCATGGAACGATGAGGACTAGCCGAACAAGGAATGTCGCTTTAAGGCAACGTTTCGACAAGCGAAATTGTCTTCGCAGCACTGACGAAGACAAGTCCCGTTGTCAAACGGCTTCAAGCGACGTTCCTTGTTCGACTATTCCTCATTGTTTCAAGTTGATATCTGTTTTTGAACTTCCCTTTTGTTTGGCGAAACCATGCGGCAACAGGCGCGACTATTTGATGTGATATCGCGTGAAAGCAAAGATAGGACATAAATTCTGACGTGAACTGCGATGGATACAACTTTTAAATACATTCTTCATTCCTGGCATTAGAAGCCGTCATCATTTTTATTTCACTTTTGTAGCAGACATTATTTACACCTGTGCGTTTGTGTTTTTTATTTCGGGGGTGAGGGGGGGTGACCGCTTTTCACCAGCTAACCAATGTTATCGCCCAGAGCGAGACGCGCTCGCACGTATTGGGAGTTTTTATAACGTTATCTATGGTTCTTTTGCTGTCTGTCGTCACCGAACCTTGCGTAATGTGATTGCATGCAATCGCGACGCGAATGGTGGGGAACTTTCTGTACGACACGCGGACAGCGGCGATTACTCTGGAACCTTCGTTGAATGATGTATAAAAGCCGACACGCTTCGCTCGCTGATGACACTTTGAGAGTCATCACTGATGCCGTTCTTTGAGTGTAGCCTGTTTTTGATGGCACAAGTTCGCCCAATAAAAGGCTACTTTCGCCATTCTCAGTATTTCTGCTTTCTTCATCGTCAATTCTCCATTCTCTACATTCTCCAAACTTATTCGGTGGAAAAGTCGATGAAACAATGGAAAGCTTGAAAACCCTTCCTGGATGTAATTAAAAAAGAAAACACGACACACTTGTTCGACCTTGTAGAATAAACGCCCAAATTTGAGCGTAGCTGTTCGTTTCAAACAATTGCGCTAGGAATTTTTGTTGCGTGCAATTGAAAAAAATATGAACTCTTCGACACTTACGGCTCATGATATGGGACTCGTTTGTTTAAGCTAAACTCAATGTGAAGTTTATTTCTCGCTACACACAGGCAAAACACGTGTGCAACGCTTGTATACAACCATGAATAAACCGTACAAGAATGCACTTTCCAAGCGCATCAGATATGACGGGAGTTCCATTTCTATTAATATGGAGACTGTACCGCTCTCCGTCACATTGAGTATGCGCATTTTTTCTGCTTCGTAAACGCCTGCAAATAGGAACGGGATGGGAATTCAATCGTTATTTGTGAATAAAAACAAAACTGTTAAACTTTCACAACTCGAGCAGTTGCGCCTCAATAGCCGACTGAGGTTTTCGAAATATCGGCATCAGGCTTTCTTGCGTTTTCTTTCGTTGTTTCTTTCTTTATTAAAACATAAGAGCAATAAATCAAATATTTTGTCAGCGCGCCAAAGTAATGATACTCTTGAAGAGGACTTGGCAGTGCTAAGGCTGAATGACCCCGTCTTGTGCTCTAAGAACGGATTAAACAATGAAAAAAAATTAATAAAAAGTACAATAGGAAAATTAAATCCAAAATACTGTATATTTGCCTTTTGCCTTCAACAAGGCATAATACAAGTACACAATTTCCAGCGGCTTCATAAACTTCAATTTGCAGTTCACACTGTGCAAAATTAACAAGGGCAACCGGTGCAAGTTGGACGAAGACCATAAATTAAACTAAACACAGCAGCGAGAAGACATTGTTTTTTTTTTGCGCTCGCGTTGTGTTTACCATTACTGTTCTTTTAATGCCAACATCGGATACATCATAGTAACTTCAAGCGCTACAACAGTGCTCGTATAAATTCATATTTAGATTAAATGACTCTTTAATATAAAGCAACGTTTACGAGCAGCCACATTCTTACGACCTAGCAATAAAACAGAAATAAGCTCGATGTAGGAAAGAAACTAACTTAGAACCAAATTTTCGCATATCGCTGTGAGATTACCAGAGGCCTACGTACCACAAGTCCCGGTGGTCCAGCGTGTCCCTTCGATCCTTTTTCTCCGGGCAGGCCCTGAAATAACCATTTCAAAAACTTGCTTTTTGCTGTACAATCAATCTGGTCATGGTATTATTGAGTGCAGAGATGGAGAAGAAAATTTTGAAAAGGCAGAGCGTATTGGAACGTTCCATACAACGTTGCGGAATGTCTGCCTGTATTGTTCGCCTTGCTACTCTTGCGTAAATGAAATGCCGGAAGCATTCCGGTGGAAACCATTTCGCAATAAATGTGGATGTTAATTACATTAGTATTAAAGAATGTAGGGACAAATCACAATACCACCAATGTAACACGAAGTGGCAATGCCCCAACCAACTAAAGTGTGCAATGATGCTAAACACGCAGTATATTACATGTAATCACTGCACCCCCTTTGAAACTCCACAGTACCATTAGTATCCTGGCCGAAACTTTGCTGCGATGACTACAAATCCGACGGCCGCGCTTGCAGCGAAAGCGTCTGTTGTGGATGGGGCTGTAATCCTTCATTAAAAGGCCTACTTACAACGTGTGTTGCTTTGGCACATAAATTCTCGGGGTTTGGTGAAGAGTTAACACATACCAATACCACACATGTAGTGCCCAAATCATGTCCTCGAGAACACCCTCAGGGGCTCATACCCAATTATCGAAGTTGCCTAATAGGCCACACAGTAAGTTCGAGCAAACACCCAGTGGTGTATGTTGCCTGGTCGGCATGACAGCAGCCGACATTTATCTATAGTGGCCTAACGTAGCCTACAACTTTGGTTGCTGGGTTAACTAAGTTTGATACATACCGCGAAATGGGGAAGTTCCCCAAGAATGCCAATCGCATTATATGTCACGTGAGAGCTGATTATGTTCTCTTGCGACTCTCTTTAGGAGGGCAATTCTGGCTGCCTGCGTTGGAAGAAAGGGCGACCTTCGAGTACTCAGTGTTTACTTGTATTTGAGCACGCCTAATTAGAGCGTGTTTGTTCCTCTTTCAGCCAGTATAATTGTTTTTCCCACATATATCAAGCCAATTTTACCCATGATTGCTTAGAAAACTTGCCTCCCCGTGAGCAAATATCTTTAGGACTTGTTGGCTGAGCCTTAAGTGCTACTGTCGATGCTTTTCCGAATGCTAATTTTGCGCAATTTTAGACAGTATCCGAGTGGGGATTGATGCATCTTTATGCAACCGCCATACGTACCGACTATGCCGCAAAGTAATCTTACCTGAACATCGGCGACAATTGCCTACAAATAGCGGCATCTGATTTCGGGGAGAAAGGTAGTTTCTCGATATAAAAGGCTGTGCACAAACTGTAACATTCTAATGCTAGCAGCTGAAAACTTCCGGCATCATACAAGCAAGGTAGAAGCAATCATAACTGTGTTTAGGTCTTTAATGTAAGCAAACTTAATACTGGAATCATCGGTTTGTTTGCCTTGGTTTTGTCGATAATTTCGTTCAATTCCAATTTTATATGAATGTCAATAAATCGTACGCATTTACTACTTCATAAGGGTACAGAGAGTTTCTGTTCGTGCTAAGCTTCCTTTTATTAAAGAAAATTGCAGTGTACGCACTTGCGATAGTAAAATTTTCAGGAGTGCTGCTACGTTAACAAAACTGACCATAGAATTAAAATTGGTGGACCTCGAGCCACAATTAACATTGCGGTCTGTTTGACCGATGTACACCAATGGACAGGAAAGAGACATCCAGCACACCAACCTGTGCTGCAAGCACAAAGTATTGTACGGGCTTCTGGCCACAATAAAGCTCCTTCCCAAGTAGGTCTATGCCCATACGTACGAAGTGCAACTAGTGCGCCTGATATGTGACCTCATCACAGAAGACCAGGCTACTATTAAAAATGGAGTCAACCACACATCACATTAGTTTCAGTGTGCTCTGTATGGATCAGCTCAACAAAAGTAAATATTCACTTGTAACAAAAAGCGAGTCATGTGCTTCCCTCAAGCCCGGCAGAAATTAATTATTCCTTCTTCAGACTAACTAGCCATAACACGAAAATGAGACGTTTATTTTAAGAAGCATTGGCGGCTTCATTGCGCATTTACCAATACAGCTCTATTGAATGGTTCGCTAGAAGGACGAAGCAATAACAACGATAGCATGCACGCGAGTCCTCAGCTGTTGCGCAGCGTAAGCCGCACTCCGGAGGCTACCAGGTGTCATAAGTATGGCCGAAGCGAGCGTAAGTGCGTACGCAGCAAGAATGCGTCATTACAGCTCCCGTGGCGCCGCCCTTCTGTGCCTTTTCACCTGTTCAAAGGTGAGCGGCCACAGCGTCGCCTAGCGGTAACGATTTCCAGGGACTACCTCTGAAAAAGCGCCAGGAAGGCTGTCACCTGTAAAGAGTGACTGAAATAGACTGCAACACACTTCCACGTGCTGCCACCTTTACTGTCGCTAAAGGGCGACTCCGGCGATTTTTTTACCATGCCAAGGTAATGGAATATGTAGGTTCCCGAGACCCCCTGTCACGTGTCTGATGGCATAATTGTACCGCGAATTGGAAAATAATCCTAAATATGCAAACAAGCGCCAGAAAGAACATGAAACCTGACCGAGCCACCGAGCGAGTCTCTTCGTGCGACGTCACGAGTGTTGCCAGCGGGGAAGGCGCGCAAGGCATGCCGGTTTCGCCCGCTTGGCGAACGAAACCAGCGAAGAGCAGACGGTCAGCTGACCCGAGACCGTGGCGGACCTTCGGATGACAATTTTAGCTGCACCAGTTCTTCGGATCTGTCAAATATTGACAGTTATGATTCTGACGAATTCAAGAGCCACGAATCGCCGTTTACATTCGAGCCGCCAGCACGAGAGTCAGCGCCCATGTGCTACATACCGTGCTGCAACATAAGATCACGGGTAGCGCTAGCCACTGCTTTTATACATGCTGCTTTCTATTTTAGATGTTTTGCCCCTTCTCAGGGAAACGATTCGTATGCTCACTGTAAGATGTGGAGTGCGACTTTCCGCATTTGTACCCTGCAAGAACGCCACTGACAGTGCAAAGCAGCGACCGGTGCATCGGCAGGTATATCCACCGCCCGTCGTTCGCTTTCGATATATAATGCGAGCCGCTCAACGTTGACATCAATAAATATTAGAACATATGCCGATTTTGTGCATGTAAGTGCCGTTGCGTCACTCTGAATCGCATTGATATGAGCGACCACAAACCTTCGCAAACAGTGAGTGGGAGACCGTAGTACGGGGGCGTTCTGATGGCTGCCTTGATATCATTCTTCGTATTCACTTCATGCACACAATATGTTCCGCAAAGCAGAGACAGATGAGGACTTTGCGCGTATGATCGTTCATTTCGAGAACGCGTAGTTTCATCTCGGAAACGCCGAAGCTAGTATTGACACCGTTAGCAAGCTGAACGAGGTGGTTGCTTAGGCTGCTGTGTCGGAGGGGCCTACGCTTGCTACCCATTCGGGATACGAGGCAAGCAGTGCACCTCGGAAGCTAAATAACGAACCTGGATGACAATACGTGAAAATACACCCAGGTTCATAGTCGCATTTCATTTAGTGAAGTACCAGTGAGTGCGGCTAGCAGCTTTCTGCCGAAAATGGCAAAGTACCCATGTGGATACTGCTCGCTGTCGCCACTTCTCGCTTTTTGTATGTGCAATGTATGAAATGAGGAATGATTTCTTTCAAATGTGTGTGGTCAAAACTAAACTACACAAGGAGTTCACATCATCCTCATAACTTAATTAGCTTCAAGTCAGTCGCCCAGGTAGCAGTATAGACGCATGAACTAAGCGACTGTGACATAAGCTTAACTCGGCTGAACGCGATCGGCATCAGCTCAAACTGTGTGTGCAGATGGAGAGGGCTGAAGTTCGTGCAGCCAACAATGCAACACCACTTGCCTCCCATGGCTTGTCCGTTTACAGGGAACGCAACTTTGCGCGACAGCAACTTCTTACGCCATGCACTAGCTCACGATTGTCGACTCCTCGGTGCGCTCATAGCCGTTGTCTGCGCGATTCCGGCATGATCTGCATGGAACCCTTCTGACGTCATACTTAATGTGGGCTGTAACTGAGGAACAGGTAACGTACCCCACCTTCGAGGGGTGTTCGAGGCAATTATTTAAATTCATTAGTAAAATGTTTGTGCCACCCTTAAACCTGCTTTTTGAGGACATGACAGAAGTGCTGAAAGGAACGTACCCAGTGAATTTCATCGACAGCCGTTTCCATCAAGAAATCGCCAGAGCTGCAACTTCAGGCAATTTTCTACGGAAACACTAAGTGCCAACGCAAGTGCCAACTACATATCCTCATCGCCACAAATATACATCATCCAGACCACCATTCCTCTAATAAAGCAAAACTTTCTAATCGTTCTATGCATATTTTCCTAACAGTTAGCCACAAAACTGCAAAGTATCAGCACATAGGAGATTTGCGTGATGGCGAATTTGTAGCGTATGTCAGTGTAATATGTGTAGTGCACGCGACAGTGCCGTCACTGGGAGATACAAGAAAGAGGATGCCAAAGAGTACGCGCGGAGGTTAATCCCGTGCTAGGTGAAAGAAGACAACGTGGAAAAGCGTCAAGCACGACAACCCGAGGCGCAAGAACATAGAATAAAAGGAAAGTGATACGATCGGGATATCCACGGATCTCCCATGCGCCAACGAGTTACCAATCCGGAAGAGACAAATGGGTGAGAGCAGAAGAAAAAGTTTCGCTGTGGCTTAGCTCAGCTAGCCCTGGATATGCGACGCGAAAGCTTGATTTAGCCTGGTTAAGTCTTGGTTTCACTTGGTTCGTCTAAAGCCTGCTTTATCTACGGCTGTGGTCCCGCCTCCGACCTTTTACGAGCAGTATGGTTCGCTCTTCCTCAGTCTCCGACGCTAGCTTCGCGCGCTTGGCATTCCGGAACCTCTCCAGCGAAGCAGTTCGCTGGCCGATATCCGCGGGGTGGTCAGGCGCCGCTTCGCCACGAAGTCTCAGAGCCACCCGCTCCCGCGCAACGCTCAGAGAAGATGGCCCGGCCTCGCTCTCACCTATGGCCAAGTTCTCACTGACTGGGCGAGCGCGGCGCTCCTTTTTGCAGTCGCGCGGCGAGTACTTGGTAATGCGGCGACCCAGCTGCGGAGAGCGCATGCACGAATCCGGTGGCGAATCACGTGATGCGTTGCGAAGGCAATGGATTAGCTGCGGTCAAATGAAGGACAAACTGCTGGTGAACGCGAAGCTCGGCTCGGCTAGGTTCGTAAAGCTTTCGCTTTAAAAGCGAGCCACACTGGCAGACCAGGGGCGGCTTGCGCGAACATTGAATAACGAAACTCATACTGCATTTAAATACGGGTTCCTAAATGTATCATACACAACGCCTAGTCCACACAAGAACACGTTCTTAAATTCATATATTATTTTCGTTAATACATGTTCGTGCAAGCCGCCCCAGGAAGCGACGCAATGCTAAGGTCGGCAACCAGAGTGGGAGGTAAAGACGGGCCGTCGGGTTCCGCACCCGAGCAACCAGGACTTCGTCCGACCGGTGCTTCCTTCCAGCGGTTACCGTGCGTCAATACTCCGTTAGCCCGCGGCTACAACCTGGGGTCTGCGGACTCCTGTGACCGTAGGCAGAGCGGGAGCAGTCGGGCTACAAGATTGGCCTTTGTGCACGGGTGCCGGGCCAGAACGCCGCTTCCATCTGGACGTGCCGCCAAGCCGCCTGCATCCCCTTTGGAAGCCGAAGCTGTTTTGCTCTGGTCAATGATTTATCACTTAGCCACATTGGCAATTTTAGGGGGGACGAACGCCTCTTGCTGCGTCGCTTCGCCACCCCCTGTCGAACTCTTGCCGCGTTGACCTATTGAACGCTTGTTCTCGCGTGGTGTCATTACTACACTTTGTGCACTAGTACTATGGTATTTTGCGGTTAATATTACATTGAGGGTTTGTTCTGTATTATTTTGTGCTGGTTGCATTAAATGTTTTGTGGGCTTCTTAGACCAAGTGCCTCTGTCCTTGTTTAGGTTCTCTGGGTTTCTGCCTCAGAGACCCGCTTCAAAAAATGAGGAGGACGCTTAAGCGTCGCCTTTAAGCGTGGAACACGACAGCATTCAGATCCCTGACTGCTTCTCACGTTCCCTGCAACTGCACCTTACGTAATCGTAGTGTTTACGGGGAAACGCTAGGGGCGAAGGCTATGCACAAAGGCAAGCTTTCTGGTATAAACGCGGCCTCATGCGTGGGCCACGATGTATGGATGGATGGATGTTATCAGCGTTCATTTCGGAACGGGGCGGTGGGTTTGGATACCAAGCTCTGGCTATTAAAATGCCCAATGTCCTACCTAAGTTAAAAAAACTAAAAGAAAAAAAAGAAAGGAAAAAAACGACGATGAATCCCAATATCCAAATTTTCTGCCCTTATGTGAACTTTGTATTCGTAGGTCTCCATTTTTCGTCGTTTCCCTACTTTTCTCCCACCAATCTTCCAATCGCCTCTTACTAATCTCTACTACGGGCATGTTCACTATCCCCGTGCTCAGCCTGAACCCAAGGGCTTCGAGGGGACCAGTGAATCCTCAATCGACCACTGGGCAAATATCTTCGCATTCTAATAAAATATGTTCCATCTTTTCCCTAGGTTCACTGCCGCAAGCACATGCTTCTTCTTCCTTCTTATATTGTCACCCAGCTAGTGAAAGCTAAAATAGTTAACCAGCCACAGACTGACAACAAAGTCTGCTTTGAGCAATGGCTGATCCTCGGAGAGCCGGCGCAACCACTAACTTCCTCGTTCTTGCCCCAAGGATCCAGTGTGATCACGTGTCAACTTATTTCCAACTTAATTTGACCCCAATTATTATTTAAAGACTAAAGACACCAGCAAATCAAAAACGGAAGCACGCGCAAAGCTTGCGCAAAAGACTCATGATTTCGTCGCCGCCACTGAGCCCTCGAAAAACACGTCCATTCGCCACAAGATCTCACACTCGCGCCCTACGATGCGGTAAAGTCCCTTGATAATTTGAAAGTACCGCCACTCTTTGAACTCTGCCGCCGCCGCGCGGCCTCCTCGCCCCCTCCTCGCCCCTTGCGGTTCCCCCCCACGGGAACCAGTTTTGCCCCCGTTTTTCTGCACGACGATTGGTCTCCCTGCCGTTGCCCTTGGAAACGCGCGGTTCTTGCGTTTTCCTTGTGTTTTTCTTTTTCCTTCGCGCCATTTTCCTCCTGAGCACGGCTGGCTCGGTGCTTTAGCTCGGCGTAGCGAACGTTGTGCGCAGTGTTTCTGGTCTATGTGCTAGCGCTATGCCGGGCTGTTGCGCATATAACTGCAGCAAGAAGCCTGAAGATGGTTATGCCGTTTTTATAATACCACAACGAAAGCGTAACGGCTTGCGTAGGAAGCAGTGGCTGCATGACATTGGCCGAAGCAACTTTGTTCTGACAAAGAACAGCGTTGTTTGCGAGCTGAGGAGTCTTTCTTATAGCTTGTAGCGAAGCATCCCATAATACTGCATTTTTTATCATTCTTCCGGCCTGCTCACCAGCGTTTTTGTTGCGGTTGTCCTCAGTATGCTTAATATTCTAGGGTGGCTCCATTACTTCGCACGTCGCTAACTGTTGTTATTCAGTCGGAAGCGCAGTATTATTGATTCTGCTTTGCGCCCTGAAAAAATTAGTGGCAAGTATCCCCGTAGTATTGTAGGTGATGAGCGTTCACTAGTCAAAATTGAGCTTTTTTTTAAGTTTTAAGGCGAAAGCCTTTAGATCTTTATGTTTCAAGGTCGCGTTCTAAACTGGACATATCACGTGACCCAAGGAAGGCCAAAGGGGACCCAAAGCATGTCCCCCCCTGTATGAGAGAATGATTACCCAAGTTAATTAATGAATCATTAGTGGTTGACATAAGGTGGATTAGGGAGGATTAGGTTGATTAGAGTGTATTAAAGAAGATTAAGGTGGATTAGAGTGCATTACGAAGGATTAAAATGCATGAATAAAGATTTAGGTGCGTGGAGGAGAATTAAGGCGGATTATGGTGGATTAAGGTGAAGTGTTGATGAAAGGGTATTAAGACCGATTGGGGTGGATTAGGGTGCATGAACAACAATCCAATCAGTAATCAATCATTACTTTGGTAATCATTAATCATCTCTTATACGCGGCTGCACATGCTTTGGTTCGCTTCCCGCCTTCCTTCGGTCACGTGATATTTTCTGTAGCTCACAATGTGACCTTGAAACAGACGTCCAAGGCTTTCGCTTAATAAGCCACACACAAAGGGATGTGTCACAAGCAATACTAGACCAGACGCACGAAGTAAAGCATCTGATCATGTGGCAGAAAAATTGTGTGGAGTTTAGAACTCGCCTCAAAGCTCCCTTTAAATCAGTATACCCCGTTCATACGGCTTTAAGAAAAAACCAACCTCCTCATAAACGTTGCCTCCAGCATTATCGATGCTGTTATTAGCATTTCTCAAAATTTTCAACCCAACTGGGGCGCGCAACTAGCCCAACATAACACGCCTCCATAGAATCCTGCGGCCCGTCCGCGGGAGCCCAGAAGGAATAGCGTGCCGTGCGCAGCCGGCGGGCGAGGAGAATCGAGGAGGAAAGCGCCGTGAGGAGGAGAGTGTCGCTACTTTCAAATTATCAAGGGGCTTTACGATGCGGCGGGTACGAGCACCGTCTGGAGGAGTTACAAGGAACTGGGCACACCGGTTTCCGTGGCGGGTCTATGTATGGTAGAAGCGCTGGAAAAGGGGTTTCCGCTCGAGTTCGTGCGTAAAAGAATTATGTTTCCTCGTACATTCAAATTACAATCTGACGCTATCATGTCTGTAGGTTGCGTGTAAGTCGTGCTTTACTATTTTTCCGACACATTCTACTTTCAGAAATTCAATTATTCAGTAACTTCTTTGCGCTACACGGAAGGCCTGCGTGGTTGGACGTGCGTGGTTCGGAATGACTTTTGTCGAAGCGATGGTCGATGCTGGACGCCGATGCCGGATTTCCTGCGACACGGGGCCCTTGGCGCTGTCTCGTTAACATTACCGCACTGAACTTGCACCACTATGAGACCAGCTTTCAGTGAAGCCTACCAGGAAACAGTTTCTTGCTTGAAAGCCAGGTTACGAACTCCCATTAAGCTAGCGCGCAGCTGCTACTCTTTTGCTTTCTTTGCCCCCATACGACATTACTAAAACACAGCACGCAATGCATTCAAATGGCAATTACAATAATCTCGCGTTTTCAGGATCTTCAGCTTTTCTTCGGCTAAATCCGTTCGGTAACTTAGGTTTGCAACATAGGCAATGCATTCGTTTTACGTTTTATTGAGATAGCAATTATGTGGACATATAATGTCTGTGTCCCTCCGCGCTTCAAACCAAGCATCTATACCTTCAACATCATTGGTTATCTCTTGGCTCAGCAGTCCAAGGACACTACCCTCATTTTCCTTCGGCATTCGGCACGTTAGCATTTGTGGGGTTTGTCATAGCTAAGAGAAAGCGTTGAGTGGTTTACACCCCCTTCCCTTTTTTCGACCTCGACAAACTTGAGATTAACCTGGCAAATTGATATCGCCGATTGTTCTGTTATAGTAGGAGCTGCCCAGAGACTTCAAAATTGATTTGCATAGCCGACACGCATTAGACGTGTGGACGTATTTCGATTTGTCTAGTTTCATGCTACTTCAGTTAGAACTTTATTTTTGCAATACGCTGTCGAGAAAAGATTGTCTTTCAGAATAAAATAATCATCGTACGATTCCAAAATGTGTGAAATATTTGTCCTTGGTTTTTCGTAACCTTTCTTTTTTACGTACCATGTTTCGTGCTCCACCGCATAAATGGTGTGTCTCGTGCTCGTCCCAATCTGTCCTTGGTAAGTGTATTCTTGACATTGCATTAGGATCTCGCGTTGTACACCGAGCTCGTGTGTGACCTATTTTTTTATTTCGCTTGGCGGCCTACTAGTCTCTTATTTTCTTAGGTTGTGTTAGGTTTAGCGTGCATTGAGTGCACAACAACCTCAAGTGGTTAAAAATATTCTAGAGCCCCCCCCCCCTAATGCGTGCTTTATATTCATTTCGTTATTTTGACATATAACACTCAAAAGTAAAAGCAATGTGTTTAGTATGTGCGTCAACGCTTGGTTGTTTGGGAAAGCCATACATATGCTATTGCATGTATAAATTGAAGTCACAGCGCTGGATTCACAGGGACATGAAAGACGACAGGACATGAATCCTGTCAATCCAGCGCTATGACTTCAATTGATGCAACGAACCAACTAGCCCCCAAATCTGTACTCCTGGATTATTGTTTGTATGTTATCATGAATGCACGAATGTAACGATGAGCAATGTTGACCCTACAATGTTTATTTTCTTTCTCATGTATAATTTACTTCGCTTTTTCAGATGATAAGAGAATAGCTAACGAACAGTAGTCGGTCCTCATGCTCTTTATTGTCTCTCTGGTACTGAGGCCTTCGCAGTGCGAAGCAAGAAAATACATTAAAAGGACCAGGTGAACCGCGAGTTGGTAAAAACTGAATCACGTGATATTATTTTGACTTGGTGGCCATGCAAACACTCTGCGGTCCACGTGCATACAATAACCTTTTGAGTTCGTCGCGTTGGCAGTTGGCCTTCTGTGCGATGGTCTATATGAATTTTTGAAGTTGTCCACTCAGTCCTACAAACATGTGCAGATATTGTGTGGTATAGATTCTTTTGTTGAAAATGCATTCGAGCAATACATTATTTCTACTTTTTGTTTGTCCGTCGAACACTCTCCCAAGGAAGACAACGTAACTTAACGTCATTTACACATAAAAAAGCGCATTGCTCATCCAAGCGAATAAGCAGTCTCCTTCTGGATCCTCAGCTGCCACAAGGCACTTTTTATTCGCTTATTTTGTCTGCCTGCCAACTTCAAAACCTCCGTTATTAATTCCGCTATGACGTAACTCGAAGTAGCGTTAAACGAAAAGTCGCTGTCGCCGATGGTGCCAGCAAAAACGCGGCGCTGACTAACGACGGCGGTCTAGTTACACGATGCATGGGGTGTTGTGCAGAAGTGCGAAAGGAACCTAGGCGCAGCTGTACGCTTCTATGAGGCCTTCAAAGGACCTGGCAATGGGCGTCCTTGGTCCCCCCCCCATACCATGAAGCAATAAATAAATAATATGAAATAATGACAATGACCGATAAATCCATAATGAACAATTAATAAATAAACAAACGAACGAGTGAACACTCTAGAGGTGGAATGTGAGCAAGTGACATTAAACAAGCTCCAAAGTTCAATATCCTCCGCTGTTAATGTCACTTTCGCGACTTTTATATGATTTATCTACGGGAAAGTCCAGACATTCCATGCTGTTGACGTTTGCATTGCATTGCATTGATGTTTGCTGTTGCATTTTTATCTTAGCGGCGGTCGACCATGAGACGTCACCTTCAGGGCGAGATACTCTGAAGGTCACCTACATATTTGTGAAGTCTGAGGCTGTGCTAAACTATGTCTTGCTTAGTTTCTAGTAACGATTGCTGTGTTGATTGCCTTCTGCTCCGATCATCTTCCGACTCGTCGTGAGCGTTGCTTGGCAGCGGCACTGATTAAAGTAACAAGCTCAGCCAACTGCCCGTGATATAAACTAGAATGTTGTTGCAATGTTCTACGTGTTAATGTATTTCTCTCTATATTTGTTCCTCGAATGCCTCCTTTGCCTCCTTCCATGAAGTGATTCATAACTTTCTTTTTGTCCTAGCATCCGTGCTCGTTTTTTGGAAGCAAAAAACTAACCCTGGCACCGTCATGACCCGGTGGTCCAGCCTCGCCACGCACACCCTGGGGCCCTGGAAGTCCTGCTCGGCCCCTCTCGCCAGGAAATCCTCTCTCTCCACGCTCGCCGTGGGGGCCAGGTGGTCCCGGTGGCCCAGCTGTGCCCGGCTGGCCCTCCTTGCCATCTGGGCCAGGGCTGCCAGCGAGGCCCGGCAGACCCTGAGACCGGTGAAGGAACCACATTACGAAGATGCATCGGCTAAATTAGAAATCAAGAAAAAACTACGCAGCGTGCCTCAGGGCACTGAACGTCGAAATCACAATAAGATATGATGCAGGAAAGTAAAGTTCTCTTACAAGGGTGCGGAGGACACTTACGCATTCGTTATGTTATTTTGTTTATTTCAACACATCTGCACACAATTAAAGTGGCAAGGAAAACTAAGAAAATGCAAAATCTTAGCAACTGAAGTCGCAGTTAAACGAGCAGCGAAGTACATTGCCGCTGCATTTCTTCTGCGCTTGACGCACACGCAGAGCCATCTTGCGGCAAACATAGAAGACCCCCTTCTCGCAATGCACGGCGCTGCCCCGACAGGTCGCACGCCACTCGCCCGCTTCTCACCTTCGTCTCGTTTGAGCGCATTGGGGCCGTGCGGGGACCGGTGCGAGGATGCCCCAATACCCTTGAGTTTAATAAGTTATCTCGCTCTCTCCACTTCCAGCGTGCGTCACTCGAACCTCGTGTTTAGGCGACGCGGCTCCTCTTTCCGCCCACAGCGCGATTCCTAGGTGCACCGTCCGATGCCCGACGCCTCTGACGTGATTGCTGCGCCGTAGCGTGTCTGGTGGGAAAGCGTCCCCTGCGATGTGTGCCGTGCTGCTGGCGAGGAGTCATGCGTCTGCGTGGTGCTCCCAAGCGAGATAGAGGACGACCCCATCGAGGCGTCAGCCCCATGATCGCGTCCGCCTTCATGGCGCGTCACGGTCCGGCTGTCCGTGCCGATCACGTCGTTTGGCTCGCGTACATCGTTTCTCCCTCCGAGACACCGAGTTCTTGCTCAGGCGCACGTTTCGTTGCCGCGCCGAACGCTGCGTTGCTCGGCGCTCACCGTGTGATTGGTGGGTGCAAAGAGCATGTCGAGCGAATGAGTGGGTGGTGCGAACGTGGTGCGATAACGCTATCGCGTTCCACACAGTAAGGCGAAGCTTAAGCGTCCTCCAATTTATTTATTTATTCATTTATTTATTTATTTATTTATTTATTATACATCAAACGTTCCTAAACAGGGCATTACATGAGGGGTGGGCACATGTTGAAAAACGCCGTGTCAGGTTAGGTAGTGTGACTTGAAAAATGGTCTTCGATGGCACCTTTGAAACGAGAAATGTCAGTGATGGGGCTGATATCTGCAGGAAGGGTATTCCAATCACGGGCTGTGTGTAGAAAAGAAGATTGTTCATACGCAGTGGAATTGGCGCGTGTTAGATACACAGCATTAGGATTCATGTGGCGGGAGAAGCCATGGGCTGGAATGATGGTTTCGTTACCTGTGGGCTGTGAATCAACGAACCGAAAAAGTAAGAGGAGATGAGCATTCTTCTGGCGGGAGGTGAGCGAGGGAAGCCACAACTAGATTTTAAGGCTGAACCACTTGTATCAAAGGAGTAGTCAGAAAGAAGAATCTGGCAGCTCGGTTCTGAATCGATTCAATGGGGTTAGTCATATCAACCTGATGGTTGTCATAAACAGCACAGGTATATTCTAGGTTAGTTCGGATTAAGGTTTCATATGCAAGTAGTTTGACTGAGGCAGATGCTGAAGGCAAGTTACGGCTTAGATAAGCTAGTAATCTGTTGCAGGAATTAGTTAACTGATTGATATGATGGGTCCAAGATAAGTCACTCCATATATGCACTGCTAGGTATTTAAATGTTTGACACTGTGCTAAAGTGCAGTGTTAAGGGAGTAGGAAGATACTACATAATTATGACGTCGATGAAAACACGTGAGGACACTTGTTGGCATTGATGCACAATTTGCTGCGTTACGCCTGGATTTGGAGGAGGTCTTCCTGAAGAGCGGAGCAGTCTAAATCATTTATTTGTCCGCATAAAATGCAACTGCTCACGAAAAGACGTATGTTGGACGATAAGTGGAAGGTCATTAATATATATGAGAAAGAGGAGAGGCCCAAGGACAGAGCCTCGGGGCGCACCAGAAAGTACAGGTGATAGGATTGAGGAGATCGAGTTAGCGGAAACAAAGTGATGGCGATCGGTTATGAATTTACGGATCCAATTAAAGATGTCTGGTTGAAGACTAAGGTGCAAAAGTTTATGCAGGAGAAGAATGTGTGAGACTTTTTCCAAGTGTTTTTCGAAATCCTGAAAGAGGGCGCCAGTGGGGATGTTGCGATTGAGATGAGAATGCAAATCGTGTAGGAACAGAGCAAGTTGTGTGCCGCAAGATTGAGCTTGCGAAATCCGTGTTGGTTAGGAAGAAGTAGACAGACGACAGGAAAGTGACAATGTCGGAATGTATAACCTGCTCCATCAGTTTCGGGCAAACACTGGTGATGGAAAGTGGACGGTTTTTGCTAAGGTTTGTAGGGTCGCCTGGTTTAAAGATGGGAGTTACTTTTTTTTATTTATTTCCAATCTTCCAGTCAGTAGCGACTGATCCAGTTGTGAGAGACAAATATTAGCGTTAGAAAAAGACTGGTGATGTGCTTAGTGATTTTTAATACCTCGGATTTAATGCCGTTAGTACCACACAAGGACAATTTTTTAAAGTTATCGATAATTTTAACAAGTCTGTTCACATTAGAAGTAATGTTTGCCAAAGGGGGATAAGTAGAACGTGGTAATACGGGAAGAATTTTAGAGTAGTCATTAGGAAAAGCAGTGCAGAATGCTGTGTTCAAAGCGATAGCGACCTCGGTTTCGGGAAGTGGGGAGCCGGGGGAGAGCAGGGAGAAAAACAGTGTTGGACCAGTGGGGATAAAATACATCGCGCGAGAAGTTTTGGGTTATTGTGCAACGTAGAGGGCAACGTGGTTGAAAAAAAGACACGTTTGGCCTCTGCGACCTGCTTGTCATATTGTTAGACTTCAAGATAATAATTATCCCATTTAAGTTCGGATTGAGAAGAGTTTGCAGAACGGAAGAGACGTTTTTTCTTGTCATTTAGTCGTTTTACTGCGAGGTTAAACCATGGGGATTGTTTCCATTCGTTATTTCTAAGGGTGGAAACGTACAATTTAACCAGACGCAAGAATTCGGATTTAAACAGTGAACAAAGATGGATTACAACTGCGAATCTATTATGAAAGGTTGTTAAATCTCGGGTGATGCTGTCATAATCGGCTCTCTCACAAAGCGTGAATGTTTTTTTAGTTCTTATTTGATTGGATATATGGCATGAAAAAGAAGCGTGCAGTATCTCGTGATCACTGATGCCATTGAGATACGAGATAGGGGAAAGGTTTGCAGGGTGTGAATATAAGAATGCTCTGTAGGGCGAGTGGGATGACTGACAACTTGGGTTAATCCATATGTGAGACACGTTCTGGCGAACACGCTAGCCATGTTATCTTTTGATACCGAGCAAGCTAGATTAGGCTAATCGATTGATGGGAAGTTAAAATCGCCTAATAGTAGCGTATGCGTGTTAGGATACGAGGTTGTTATCTTGCATAAGGCGTCGTGGAAAGGCGGCAGAAATGAAGTGTCAGCAGGACGAGGGCATTAACAAATGCCAAGAAGGATTCGCAGGAAGGATGTGGTACAGTAAAGCCAAAGAAGTTCAAGAGGTGAGGATATGGTAACCGGGATGCAACGTAGATGATGACTCATGGCGATAAGGACGCCACCACTACGAGTATCATCGGCTCAACCTTTGCGAAATATGTCGATGTCGCAAAGGAGGGGCAGGATCTCAGAATCTAGAACAGAAGAATTAAGCCATGTTTCTGTTGGGCAAACAACATTACTTGAAGATGTGCTGACGAGGCCACATAACAAATCCCCCTCTGGAATGACACTGTGGATATTAGTGAGCAAAAAAGCAATAGAAGAAGGACTACGAGAGGTGGAATGAAGCTTCGACTTTGGTAATTGCTAAGCTTTGCGTTCAACTACCTTATCGGCTTGCTAGTAGAAAATGTAGGTTTTGCTGGCACAAATGAGTTTGTCGAAGCATAATTTGAACGGGATATTATTCGTCTTGACAAATTCAATGAGGCGTTTACGAGCTAGGCGAACCGTGGGGGGAAAATCTGCTGGAATGCCGAAAGTCGTTCCGCTTAATTTGTTAGCTAGAGAAAGAATGAGGTCTTGATCTTTAATGTGAGCTAATTTGACAATTTCTGGTCTGCACCTGCCATGGTGATAAGCCCCGAGCCCGTGAGCGCGTTCAATTTCACCTGATTCAATAGGAGACTGAAGACGCTGGATGCAGGGATCAATGATTAGTTATTCGAACTCTCGCCAGGTTTCATTCGGACAATCTTTGAGCCCATAAAAACAAGGTTACGACGACGAGATCTGTGGTCGGCAGTGTCAACACGGGCAGTGAGATACATATAGGTAGTTAGTAGACATGAATATGTACATGATAAATATTTTTGATTAAGAAATACAAAAACACATCAGAAACCACATTCAAGACATCATAAGCTCCGCGGAGTGGAGATTCAAGCTGTCATTTTTAGTTCAAATCAGTTAGATTCTCACAGAAAATAATGCAATATTTGCACTCAGTGCCTATTATTTGGCTACAGAATAAACTAATCTGATCTATTTCTTGTAGTGGGAGGTGAAGCTAGTTGTTAAGTTCGCTGAAGTATGAATGTGGCGGCCCGTCCAAATTATGTCGGATCTAAATATCAACAGGTGATTCGCGTAAAGTGTTGAAATTTGCAACTTCATATATATTGACACATTTTGCAGATAAGTGCGTGTCGCTAGTGAGACACACAGAAATCAACCTTTTACAAGATTGGCTGCGAATCGTGCGCGACAACTGTAATCTTAGAGGGTCACTCGTCAGGAGACGGTGACCCTTTAGCCGGCACACTGAACACGTTCTGCAAGCGCTTGTCTGCCCTCCTTGTGTTCGTTGTCTCCTTGTTGCGCTAATTTTCCTCATAATGAATGCAAGGACAACTAGGCCAACAAATATTCTGTCTACAGCACATGTCGTGCGGCAGATCCACAACGGCATACACGGCATTCTTTAGAATTAGATTTCTTGTTCAATGACTTCCTCCTTTCAGCAGCCCTGCCAGATGGAGATAACGCAGCCATTCTAACGGCTTCACAATAGTGCAAGACGACAAAGAAAATACAAACGCAGGTAAAATATGAAGCATATACCCGCAAAGCCTATTAAAAAAGAAATAAAGGAAGACCCTACATATTCAAAGCTTTTGGTGGAGGGCATGTTCCAGCAATTATTTTGCGTTTCCGCCTGGGTCAGTAGTCTATAGCGCCAGTTTCAGTACACCATTGCCGGGGTCGGTCGGCCGTGAGCGACTCCTGACAGGAAAGGAGCGGTAATAAGGACAAAGACCTAACATTTATAAGAAACACTCCTTTGGCTTGCTCTATCAGATATTGACTTTCTTTATTATGTGCTTTTACTTACGTGCACTTTCCAGGTGCTGATCACAGAAGCCATGTTGCCGAAAAGTAAAGTGCGATGCGAAACCTTCATGAGAAAAACGGTCACTCGGCTTCCTAGGGGAAATAACAGACGCGTTTTCATTAAGAAAGGGAATGCGAGCCAACCATCTGCGATGCAACAAGTGAAACAGTTGCTTTTATTTCTTTTGGCAACAGGTGGGTATAGGGGCACCTTTTGTGACACATTGTGCAGTTTATAGAGCGTAAGAAACAGGGCTATGAAGTTTCCAAGTGGAATAAAACATAATTGTTCTAGAAATACATCGCTTGCATGTCAAAGAAGATAACAAATAATTTATCATTTTTGAAGAAAAGGAAGTAAAATGTTATAGAGAATTTGTTTGGTGAAACAAAGGTAGGATTACTATTTTTCATAAGCGCATGTAGTACCGCTCACAACTCCAGGTCCGGTGCGTTGAGAAGCTGCAAAGGATTAACAGTTGCTTTACGTTATCTGATGTAACATGACAATGAAAGTTATTAAACAACAGAGGAGTATGCCGCCAGATGCCTATATAGTAATGTATATGTTGGGGGTATCGCAGTAAAAAGCGCTCATCATCTTACTGTAATGAAAATATGGTGGGGATGGCGAAACAACTTCTTTCGATTACTTTCAGATGAAATATTCGTAGGGCGCCTGAAAGCGAGAGATTCTGCTCAACCGACTCGATCTAAGTGATCAAGAGTTATCTGCCTCGTGCTTTCGAGACTCTACTCAACAACTATGGCCTTCCTGTAGCCGAATCACACGGAACAGTAATTACTTGCATCTGTGTTCCTCCCGCGAAGACTCGAATAAGTGTCGTTGAACCTTCAATAGGAACTCATATATTGCACGACGTTGAATAATAAATTCTTGCGTCAAGTATGAATAGCGAAACACGTATATTCGCAGAAGCCTGCTGTTCTGTGCGCATCGATAACGCACGGCCGGGCTTTTCTTTGAAGAGGGAAGCGAGCCTTGCTTTTATTGCGTTCTGTTTCGCTGACCCCCCGCGGACTCCGAGCCTGTGCGCGAGAGAGAGGACTCGCTCAAGCGCCTTCAGAAAGGACTCGCTCCCTGCAGTGATGACGCTTCGAGGTGGTGGTTCCCAGGCCTGGGGGCGACAACGGGGATTGAAACCGCGGTTCGACAAACATAGGACGGCTACATTCGCCCCACCGGCCCTAGACACACGACCACTTCTTTGCGGCTGAAAAACTGAACGTTTTGTGTATATTTAACTTGCTTTGTTGACCTCAATGTAACAGAAGTTCATTTTAAATGTTCAGCTGCGTTCGACCAGTTATCTAGTTGGACAGCGGACGCTTTGATCCCGTTGTGTGCGATCCTCGAGGCCAATATAGAAAAAACGTGAAGTCGACTGTTATCAGCCGCCAACTCAACATCCGCCGCAGTGGAATACGTCGGACGACAAGACTTCCAGTTTGACCATGACATCCGCTTATTGCAAGGACACGGCATCATCTAGAAGTTGAGCAGCTGAAAGAGCACAGGTAAAAGTCAAGGTGGGCTTGTTTCAAATTTCATCGCGCAGCTTAGCAGGTTTCAATGCATACGTCCGCTTTGAGTGAGATACTTTGTGAAGAACGCACGCCAAAATGGATCAGGACGAGCTGACGAATGAAACGTCTCAAGTTATGACAGCAAATCATGGACCTCCCTAGGCTAACAGTCGATCACAAATAGCAACTATGTTTTCTCTGAAAGCTAAAGGAACGTATTAAATGAGCCGCGAAGAGCACTGCCGGAGAGTAGACGCTGCCTGGAAGTACGTGGAGACCGCTATCACCAAAGTGCCATGTGCGAAACAGGAAGAAAATAACACCGTAGCAATGCAGCTTGGTGCAAGCTATGAGCGCTACGAGCACGTCGCTGACAGATACGCAACCTTCCTCGCCAAAACGAGCAGATCTGAAACCCAGCAGCAATTAGAGCTTCAGAAAGCAATCGACGTAGATCATAATGTGTCTGTAAGCGACAAGTTACGTGAGGCTACAGAAGGAGAACGCGAACGCTTACAAGAGACAACGTCGCAGCGCTCTATCAGCCCACTCAAGCGTTTCTCCGTGGTCACGACAATCCAGCTCGTCAACAATCAGCCTAGCCGCCATACACGCACATGAGCAAGCAGAAGCCATCCCTGTCAGAGCAGAGTTTGGACGCAGAGAGGCCACCTTGCACATTAAGAATGCAAGGATTGAGGCTGAACTGGATATGCTGCAGCATGAAAAAGAAGCGGTAGCTGCAAACGCACAGGCGAATGCGCTCGAGGCAGCCGTCGAGGAGGATGGCGGGGAGCGCATGGGCACGCTCCCTTCCGTGAACCGAACGCAACACACTAGGAGATATATAAACGAACAGGAAGTCCTACGCAACCCTGCGCTTGTGTTTACTGAGGACGCTTTTACCAACTCTAGTGACGACGCAAACAATGCTCACACGTCGCCGGGGGCCAACGCAGCTGCGAATAGTTCGATGTGTCTGCGATCTGATGAGCGGCCACCTCACTACTCTGCTGCCCTTTTTGTTCCGCAGCCACCTGTTTACGCCCCGGCACATATCAGTTCTAGCTCAGAGCTAGCCGGTGTCCTTAAATTCCTGTGCTGCAATGACATTATTTCAAGCGGTGTTATCAATTTTGGTGACCGACCTGAGAACTACCGCACTTGGAAGCCATCGTTCAAAGGCGTCGTCGGATATCTAGGTCTTTCTACTCAGGAAGAGCAGACCCGTACGATAGACAAAGCCAAGTATAATATTGCCCAAGTGTGATTTGAAAACGTTTAAATGACAATTTTAAGAAGATACAGAAGTTATAATATAGGTGAGCTTACCATTGATTGTGGCTGTATCTCTCCTCAACAGTCAAATGGAAAATTCAACTTATTTTTTTACGAACTTAACGTTGTCAGGGTGTCCTGTACAAGCCCTTTATTATGACAAACGAAATGAGTTAATGGGACGTTATTGCCCTAACATTGATAATGTTCTCGCTGAACAAATTTATCTTAAATAATCTTAAAGTGCCTACAATTATGATTTACAGATAAAACCTGTGAAATATACCTTGACAACCTAACGTTAGCGCTTGTCCCGTGCCTCTGTCCCATCTTAGAATTGCTCTTAACAGTATTCAGTTCATAACCTGTGAAATATGTACATGACGTTAGAGCTCCTTACTTGGCCCATATTTTATTTCAGGCGATTTCGTCTGCCTTTTTTCAGCAAAGAATAAAAATACCCATAGTATCAGTTACACTTGAGGGTTGATACAGAATCTTGCTGGTAATTATTGATCAATCTTTATTTTACCTGTATTCTCAAAACCATTGGACAAAAGAATAGTAAAAAGAGCAGCTCTACTTCTTAGTAAGCGCTCCTTGATACCTGATTCGTAGATCTCTATCGGAAAGGACAGTTGAAGGGAATATACACTAGTTTTGCAAGAAGAAATTACACTGCGTAACGTTCAAATCAAGAAGCTAACTTTAGGTGCACCGATTGATTGCAGTAAAGCGTCTGAATTTATTGTAAAGATGTTGATTTCGTTGAGAGCTTCAGATCTCTTAATGTATTGTTTGACTTTAGCATCAAATAGAATGGGCATTCACATTACCTTGATAATAAGTTTCTAGGTCAATTGGTTTGCTCTCAAGATGCCGATCCGATTTTCCAACGCGTCTGAAGCTAGCAATTTATTAAGATGTTCAGTCACTAACATAAGCTATTGCCATCTGGTTTGCGGCACCACATCAAAGTGAGCCTCAATAAACTACTCGTACTACAAAAAAGCAGCGGGTATATTGCAGGGATTAGCTAAACAGAACACGAGCATAAATTGTTTGTCCACTCTCAGATTATCTCTGTTTTTAGCATGTTAGGATACCGATTGCTGTATTACCTCAGATTTTCCCTACCCGAAGTGCTCAAGTACTTCAACTCTGTTGCTAGACTAGAACACAAAGAAAAGCTCATTTTTAGAAGTGCGGAAGAATGCGCCGTTCTTCTTAAGTATTTCTTTCCTAAGCCAGTTTTTTTTTTGGCAAATACTGCTTATATAAATGCAACCTACTTGCATTACCACTAATCAAGTTCAAGAACTTTGTGATTGTTATTGTGTGAATTTCAATCCATCAGTTATTTCCTTGTGATTTCGTTGCGTATGAGAATGTGATGATCTCATTTTTTTTTACTGGAATTTGAAATATAGTGCTTGATCTGAAGTTGTCGCGTGAAGTTTATACACGGGGTCATGGGACCACAGGCACATTCAACCTACAACACTTGCTATTCGTCTGCAGTGCCCTTTCCTCATTCTGATGTATGGAATAAATAAAGTTTCACGTATTCAAGCGAGCGAACTGCTTGAAGTGTTCCCACGCACCGTGAACGACGTAGGTAGAAACGAAGAAGTTCTTTCTCCGGTACCAGATCTATCACGCGATTATACAGGATGGCTCTTGGAGATGACACTGCGCCACTCGTTTAGAGAGCCCACCATACGCCTCTTTCTTTGACTGAGGGCGAAAAACTTATCCGCATACTTAAAGCTGCCAATACAGCAAAGCATGACTAATCAACAGAATAGGTGAATCTTACGCTTATTGTGCAAAAAAGGCCCGCAAAATTAGACAATGCCTAGAGTCGAAGGAAATTAACGAGCGCCAAAAGCATCAGCGTAATGAGATCTCGTGTCGAGCTGATATTGAATCTGAACTAGCACCAAGTCGCGTTTTTACGTGCCTAGACGCCAGATACGGTTTTTACCAGATATCGCTGCCGAATTAAAAGTGAACGAAAAATTACTACTCCTTTTGGCTGTTACTGCTTTTTAGAGCGTCCCTTAGAGTAGCCTCCGCTCCAAAAATGTTTCAAGAGACTCTTAGCGACACCTTGGAGACACTGCCAGGCGTACAAGTTCACGTTGGCAGTATTATAGTGTGGGGTACTACTAAACAGCAGAATGATAACAGGTTGCGAGCAGTACTGGAAGCAGCGCTAGAAGCTGCGCTAAAACCGAATACATGGGGTGCGTTTGTCTTTTTGATGCGCTATGAATCTTGGCGTGTGTACATCTTTTATGTTACACAAAGACCGTCACAGTTGTGAGATAACTGAGCGCCAGTGTTTGCAATCGATTCATTACTTATTGAAGTCTGCACAGACAATGGTCCAGGGCATAAGCGTAACGAGTTAGCATTGTTTGAGAAAAAGAATGATTTTAAAAGAGTGGGCTTTGCGGCGCTCCACGAAGATGACATACCAGATGAGAGCCGCGAGTACAGTGCCAGGTCTAACAGCATGCTGAAAAGGAACCCGCCACTACGCACTCGCCACCGACACCAGCACCATTCAGATGGCAGTGCGAGAGAACTAAACCACAGCGGTTGACATAAGGCGACAACCTGGTGCAGGTTCTGCGATGAGAATCTGAAGGTTATGAAGTGTGCATGAAGTGTTCATGATTAAGCGGTGCTATGAAGTGCTTTAGTGGCTTTGTTCTCTGTCAGAATATTAAAGTAGTCTACGCCCGCCGTAGTTGCTTAGTGGCTATGGTGTTGAGCTGCTAAGCACGAGGTCGCGGAATCCAATCCCGGTCACGCCGCCTGCATTTATCTGGGGGCGAAATGCGAAAAGAGCCGTGTACTTAGCTTTAGGTGCACATTAAAGAATCCCAGCTGCTCCACATTATTCTGGAGTCGCCTAGTAAGGCGTGCCTCATAATCAGGTCGCGGGGTTGGCGCGTAACACCACATAATTTTATTGTTTAAATTAGTTTTTTTCATTCGTAGAAAGGAAGATGCATCCTGTAGATAAAGCGAATGCGCCTGCGTGCCGAACCTTCGGTGCGCATGCTGCTCGCTATATTGTCTACCCTTTCTAGTATCTGCTATAAAACGAGCACAAACAAATGCGTCTTTTCGTTCGTTTCTGGGAACTCCTTCCGCTGATACTCTGTCACAAAGACTGACTATACAGTAGCGTTGACTGGTGTCCAAAACATTTACTTGATCTGGCGGTAATTGAAACTGTATTTGAAAGAACATCTTTAAGACCACCTAGATGGATAATAGCTAAAAGTACGAAAATGGTGCTCAAGTTGCAAGCGTCCGAAGGCAGGATAGAAAAGAATCAAGTTGCCGAGAGAACCTAGACAAGGGCTCCGCTCACAGTCTTGCACAAGGGACTCCACCAATCGTTCAAACCCGGCAGCAATGTTGCAAAGTCAATAGGTCGACGCTTTCCATAGGTATAGCAGTCAAGTGTAACAAAGGATACTTTCGCACTGTCCCGGTTGTCCAGAGGAATTCGAATGCACCCAGAAAGACGGTCAATAATATATGTGATGCCACGTATTCAGGAAATTGCGTGGTCAATTCGACAATAGGGGTAATGCTTCCATCTTCTTTATCCGGTTATGATTGCGCTAAGCTGCGCGAAGCCTCGAGCTGTTGCTTTTCTTTCGGACCAGAACAAAGGGCGAAATCATGCAATGGATGTAGGCCTCTCTAATATCTGAGCAAACATCTTGCCCACCCAAGTTTGAGTGACGTGACGCTCAGAAACTGACCCACGATGAGGCCTCCTCTAAGCAGGAGACGCATCGCCATTGTTAATAGAGTAGCTCGCCGCATGTGCTTTGCCAATGGTCTATATTTAAGGTATGTCGTAAGTCATCAGGACGCGATGCACGGCGTCGGCGTAGGCATGTCGAAGGCTAAGAGTGAATATGCAAGTGTCTCAAAACCTGGAATGATAAGCAAGTGGTCAAAGCAGGTACCTAATAATAGTCCAGAAATGAGCAAGCGAAGTGCCATGAACGATATCACTGAAAGGCTTAAAATATTTCGACAAAATATGATCAGGGACAAGAGACATTCAGTGGAAGGCATTCTTTCTGCACACGACTAACAGCAATTCTCATCTACCACGATTTACCAGCTATCTTTATTTTTCCGTAATAGTATAGCTGGCCGCGTATTACAGCAATACCAGAAAGGTGTATGGCATCAACAACTATTCTACCGACATCCTATGATGCATATGTTAGCCAGCAAGCACACGGAGCAACTTTCTAGGTTCGTCTTAACTGCTGGTGTTAAGTTTTCGTAGTGACATAACAGTTAACGCGCAGTCCTTTCCAGGTTTTCCTTCCACAAGAACACTGTCGCACGGCAGAAGCCTTTAAGCATATTTTTGTTTGACAAAGTCACACAGGATGCCACTATTAGCTTTTCTACCGACGGCCATACCTTCCTTAACACGGTAATCCGTAAACGGTAAAGAAATGAGGGACCGGATGAACCTTTATATCTTAGGTGACGGTCAGTATCCAACGTTATGCATATATCAGAGTACGTAGACAAGGCTCTGCGTTTGCTTGTGGAAATACCGGATACATTTTCTATACAGCATGATCTCAAGAACAAATATTTTGTTAAATTTCACGCTTTACACGGCAAATACATCACACAAGTCGTAGGTGAGGACGTGAACGGCGGTTCTCACACCGTGACGCTCCGTCCCATGTTCCCTAGCCTCCGTGAGGGCCCACCGGCGTTTTCTCACCTGGAAGCCTCTTGGGCCCATGGGTCCTGGTAGACCGCGCTCTCCGGCCTCCCCTGGCCGGCCGGGGATTCCGGTGGGTCCAGTGGGCCCTTCCTTACCCATATCACCACGCGGTCCTGGGCTGCCTTGTGGACCGGGACGGCCTTCGGCGCCGGTCTCGCCCTGCGTAGTACCAAGGCACCCAAGCTCAAAGCGCTGCTTGTGTGCTTTAGAAATGTCCTCCTACCTGTTGTCAGCATAAAATCCATGCCGTATATACAGCAGTGGTACTTGTACGTGTGTCAGCACACATAATTGATGTGACGGGAACGATCGCAGGTTAAGTAAGCAGAGGGCACGAGAAATTTCACACGCCTTGAAGATACGGATAACGCTAATAAATTTCTTGTGAGGACCGCCTTAATATATATGTGGTCAAGAAGGTGAGTTCAGTAAGCTGCACCCAAGTAGCTACTGTATGAGGAATAATGTGGTTCAAACACTGACATTCCTTTACTGCCCCAGCAATTATGCGCTACCTCGAAGCGCGTTCCTGCCATTGGCGCCACCGCCGCCGCCGTTTCGATGCTTTTGCACTGACGGCACATGCACATGCGCAGCTAGCGCACGGAGGATTAGAGCGACTGCAGAGACACGAAGTGCGTTTGGCCGCAAAAATACCATAGCGAAGTGGACGTACTATCAATGGTCATTCACCCTAGTGGTGGAGATGGGGCTGAGTTCTCGCATCCGCCGCGGGCGTTCGAGTTTTGTGCACGCACACTACTGGCGCACTATCATTGCTCTTAGCTGCTGTTTGTGTGCGCTGGTTTCAGTCGTAAACATCAAGCTAACGTTATCTAATATATAACTATGCGCCTAATAACGCCAACGGTTTTCCGTCGGTCTAAGTTCGTCGACCAATAATATGTGACAACTGCAACGTCACTGGCGGCACTTAGAACGCCAGCGTTCAAGCAGACCTGGCTGCTGCCAGGGTGGTCTTCTTTCTGCCCAGAAGGATGCCCTGCATGCTGCGTCCCGCCTGTAGTTACAACATCCTAGAAATTTCAGTACTTCGCCCTCGGAGTACTGAAAGTTTCCATAACTGCTTTTCTTGATTTTAAGATTATAATGTCTTGTGCTTGTCGCAAACACTTGTATAACGTTGGTCTTCAATCCTTGTGTTTGCTCTTATGCTTTTGCGATTGCCATGTATATTGTCCCACTAACACAATGATCCCATGCAAAAGGAGCCTGTAAGTTATTTGAATAAATAAATAAACAAATTAACTACGTAATTTTTTCGCGCAAGCGTGACCCGCAAGCCAGCACAATCGTCGGTCTGTGAAGTTGTGAAGCAAGCGAACGAGGAAGACGCTCGTGGGAAGAAAAATCGTGCGCCCGCTAAAATACGAAGGAACGCGCTAAGGATGGATGGATCATGTTATGAGCGTCTCGTTTGGAACAGGGCGGTGGGTTGCGCAACCAAGCTCTTGCTATTATACTCGTTAATATCCTACCTAGGTTAAAAAAGAAAAAAAAGGCCACTATGTACTCCCACAACAAAATTTTCTGACCCCATATTGCAAACATTGCTTTTTTAGGTCTCGGTTTTTTCTCGTTTCCCTTACTTTTCTTCCACCAATCTTCCAATCGCCTCTTACTAATCCCTAGTGTGCACTAAAGCCCCTTGATAATTTGAAAGTAGCGACACTCTCCTCCTCACGGCGCTTTCCTCCTCGATTCTCCTCACCCGCCGGCTGCGCACGACACGCTATTCCTCCTGGGCTCCCGCGGACGGGCCGCAGGATTCTATGGAGGCGTGTTCTTTTGGGCCAGTTGCGCGCCCCACTGGAGTTAAAAATTTTGAGACATGCTAAAAACAGCATCGATAATGCTGAAGGCAACGTTTATGAGGAGGGTGGCTTTTTCCTAAAGCCGTATGAACGGGGTATACCGATGTAAAGGGAGCTTTGGGGCGAGTTCTATGCTCCAGACAGTTTTTCCGCCACATGATCAGATGCTTTACTTCGTGCGTCTGATCAAGTATTGCTTGTGAGACATCCCTTTTTGTGTGGTTTATTAAGCGAAAGCCTTAGACCTCTGTTTCAAGGTCCCGTTGTGAGTTACAGAAAATATAACGTGACCGAAGAAAGGCGCGAAGCGATTCAAAGCATGTGCAGCCGCGCATAGGAGATGATTAATGATTAGCAAAGTAATGATGATTAGTGATTGGATTAAGATGAATTCGGGTGTATTAAGGAGCGTTAAGGTGGAATAAAGTTGATGAAAGTGGATTAGAGTGCATAAAGGAGGACAAGGTTGGATTAAGGTCGATGAAGGTGGATTAGGGTGCATGAAGGTGCGTTGAGATGCACTAAGAACGATTATAATGGATTAGGGTGGATTAAAGTGCATGAAGGAGGATGAGGGTGGATTAAGAAGGATTAAGGTGCATTAAGGATTAGGTGGGCTAAAGTGAATTAAAGTGAATGAAGGAGAATAAGGGTGGATTAAGGAGCATTGGGGTGGACCAAGGTTAATGAATGTGGATTAAGGTGAACTAAGGACGATTATAGTGGATTAGGGTAGATTAAAGTGAATGAGGAAGCAGTAGGGCTGATTAAGGAGGATTAAAGTGCATTAAAGAGGGTTAGAGTAGATTAAGGTCGATGAAGGTGGATTAGGGTGCATTAAGGAGGACTCTCGTCGATTATGGTGGATTAAAGTGAATGAAGGTGGATTAAGGTGGATGAATGTGGATTCAGTGGATTAATGTGCATTAGGAGGATTGTGGTAGTCTAATCGGTCTTAATACTCAATGAAACCTATTTCACCTTAGTCCACCCTAATCCACCTTAGTGCTCCTTCATCCACCTTAATCCAGCATAGTACTCCCAATCCACCTTAATACAACCTAATCACCGTACATCGCCCCTAATGCACCTTAGCCTACTATATATGGTCTTAATTCTCTTTATCAATCCGCATCCATCATAATCCGCCTTAATCCTCCATCCACCTTAAACTTATTCATACACCTTAATCCAACGTTATCCTGCCTAATAGTCCCAATCTACCTGAATACACCCTAATCCACCTCTATCAAGCCTAATCCAGCTCCATGGTCCCTAATCCACCCTAATTTACACTAATCCCACCTAATCGGTCTTAATCCCCATTTATCAACCCCAATTCACCTTGATCCGCATTAATGGACCTTAATCTCACTTTATCCACCTTAATCCTCCCTAATCCTAGTTCATGCATCCTATTCCACCCTAATCGGTCCTAATGCCCTTTCGTCAACCCTTCACAGTAATCCATCATATTCCGCCTTAATCCTCCTCCACCCATCTTAATCTTTATTCATGCATCTTAATCCTTCTTAACGCACTCTAATCCACCTTAATCTTCTTTAGTACAATCTAATCACATTATTCCTCCCTAATCCACCTTATGTCTATCACTAATGATTCATTAATGGGCAACCATTCTCTTATACAGGGCTGGACATGATTTCGGTCACCTCTGGCCTTCCTTGGGTCACGTGATACTTCCTGTTTACAACGCGACCTTGAAATATAGAGATCGAAAGGCTTTCGGCTTAAAACTTAAAAAAAAACAACTCAACGTTGACTAGCTAACGCTTATCACCTGCAATATACGGGTATATTTGCCACTAATTTTTTCAGGGCGCAAAGCAGAATCTATAATGCTGCACTTCCGACTGAATAACAACAGTTAGCGACGTGCGAGGGGAATATTAAGCATGCTGAGGACAACCGCAACAAAAGCGCTGGTGAGCAGGCCGGAAGAACGAAAAAAAAATGCAGCATTATGGGATGCTGTGCTGCGAGATCTGAGAAAGACGCCTCAGCTCGCAAACAACGCTGTTCTTTGTCGGAATAAAGTTCTTTCGGCCAACGTCACGCAGCCACTGCTTCCTGCGCAAGCGGTCACGCTTTCCTTGTGTTATCATAAAAATGGCGTAGCCTTCTTGAGGCTTCTTGCTGCAGTTATATGCGCAACAGCCCGGCATAGCGCTAGCACAGAGAGGAGGAAACACGGCGTAGAACGTTCGCTACGCCGAGCTAAAGCGCCGAGCCAGCCGTGCTCAGGAGGAAAATGGCGCGAACGAAAAAGAAAAACACAAGCAAAACCCAAGATACGCGCGTTTCCAAGGGCAACGGCAGGGAGACCAATCGGCGTGCAGAAAAAACGGGGGCAAAACTAGTTACCGCGGGGGGAACGCACAAGGGGCGAGGAGGAGGCGAGGAGGTCGCGCGGCGGCAGAGTTCAAAGAGTGTCGTTACTTTCAAATTATCAAGGGACTTTAGCTGGGGCTAAAACCCCTTGATAATTTGAAACTAGCGACACTCTCCTCCTCACGGCGTTTTCCTCCTCGATTCTCCTCACCCGCCGGCTGCGCACGGCACGCTATTCCTCGAGGGCTCCCGCGGATGGGCCGCATGATTCTATGGAGGCGTGTTCTTTTGGGCCAGTTGCCCGCCCCACTGGGGTTCGAAATTTTGAGAAATGCTAATAACAGCATCGATAATGCTGAAGGCAACGTTTATGAGGAGGGTGGTTTTTTCCTAAAGCCGTATGAACGGGGTATACCGATGTAAAGGGAGCTTTGGGGCGAGTTCTATGCTCCAGACAGTTTTTCCGCCACATGATCAGATGCTTTACTTCGTGCGTCTGATCAAGTATTGCTTGTGAGACATCCCTTTTTGTGTGGTTTATTAAGCGAAAGCCTTAGACCTCTGTTTCAAGGTCCCGTTGTGAGCTACAGAAAATATCACGTGACCGAAGAAAGGCGCGAAGCGAACCAAAGCATGTGCAGCCGCGCATAGGAGATGATTAATGATTAGCAAAGTAATGATGATTTATGATTGGATTAAGATGAATTCGGGTGTATTACGGAGCGGTAAGGTGGATTAAAGTTGATGAAAGTGGATTAAGGTGCATAAAGGTGGACAAGGTTCGATTAAGGTCGACGAAGGTGGATTAGGGTGGATGAAGGTGCGTTGAGATGCACTAAGAACGATTATAGTGGATTAGGGTGGATTAAAGTGCACGAAGGAGGATGAGGGTGGATTAAGAAGGATTAAGGTGCATTAAGGATTAGGTGGGCTAAAGTGAATTAAAGTAAATGAAGGAGAATAAGGGTGGATTAAGGAGGATTAGGGTGGACTAAGGTAGATGAATGTGGATTAAGGTGAACTAAGGACGATTATAGTGGATTAGGGTGGATTAAAGTGAATGAGGAAGCAGTAGGGCCGATTAAGGAGGATTAAAGTGCATTAAAGAGGGTTAGAGTAGATTAAGGTCGATGAAGGTGGATTAGGGTGCATTAAGGAGGACTCTCGTGGATTATGGTGGATTAAACTGAATGAAGGAGGATTAAGGTCGATGAATGTATATGCCGATATGCGGATATGTAATGGTTTTGCGGTCACGCACGACATCGTCTTAACATTTCACTGCTGTGTTCTAGATTTCTGCCATCGCCACCACCTGCTGCTCGTGCGTCGACCTACCAGACTTTGAAGATACGGCCTGGCCCACGTGTCGACCGACTGACGTCGCTGTCCTGGTAGGGCAAGCTACTGCGCCTGCGCTACGACTCCTCGGTCCAGTGCCACCGCACCGCATAAAAGGCAATGCTTCGCTCTGGCCCTCCGGGATATGCGGTCACGCACGACATCGTCTTAACATTTCACTGCTGTGTTCTAGGTATGTAGTAGCACTTAACACCCTTCACCCCTTATTTTTTTCTTCTTTAACAAGTACCGTGGCTGCTTATCCCCTTATTGCTGTTTTTGCCCAATATTCCTGTACCTCTTTGAGTGATGGGAATTGACATAGTTACCTACAGGGTTCGTATCGGTGCCTTCAGTACCTGTCACCGGAATAAGATTGATTTAACTGAGCGCTCACATGCCGTAGTCAGCTTAGTCTGTGTCGTCTGCCCGAAGCCCTCGCTTGCCCTGTCAATTTGCTTAGCGCTGCTGTTGCTCTGTGCTGGGGACATTGAAGCCAACCCTGGCCCCAAAGTAGATGATGTATATGCGCTACTCAAAGAATTCATGGATACTAACAAAAAGAATTTTGACACCACTGCAACTATTCTGAAAGAAATCCAGCGAGATGTTGCCGATATTAGGTCCCGTGTCTGCGCAGTTGAAAAAAATCTACCTATTGTACCCGAAATCGGCACTGGTGTTAAAGCTGTTAATGACTCTCTTGAAGAAGTAAAAATGACTTTGTCACGTACGAATGGCGACTTAGAAGATGTTGTAGATGACCTGAATAATCTTTAACGAAGAAACAATCTAATTATCAAAGGTTTAGCTGAAGTTGCGAAGGAAGACTATGACGCTAGCGAGAAGTTAGTAAGAGATTTCTGTTCCACTCACCTAAATATAACCTTGCACACTGAAGACATTGAACGCGCGCATCAAATCGGGCAGCCTCGACCTGATGTTACGCGTCCGTTAATTATCAAGTTCCTAACTTCAAGACGAAAGACACACTTCTTCGCAATGCGCATAAACTCAGAGATGTTGAACCTAAGATCTGGCTTGAGGAAGATTTTTCCCCAAAAATACAGTTTGCAAGGAAAATGCTGCGTGACTTTGCTAAACAAAATAAAGGAAAGGATGACCGCTACACGATACGGTACAACAAACTGAAGCTTAAAGGGCACATCTACTGCTATGATGCGGTTTCTGCCCGTGTAATTCAGGCAGACACACCACAACCACGGGCCTCAGAATGACAAACTGTACGAATGGGGCCTGTCAGTAGAAAGGCACATAACTTATCTATTCTTCTGGCTAACTTTCGCAGCATTATATATAAGGTTGATTCTTTACTTTCAATAGTTCACACGTGCTCTGCTGATATTATACTATGCACAGAAACTTGGCTCCGGGTTGACATACGCAATAGCGAGTTGTCACTTCCTGACTACTTTTCAATATTTCGTAAAGATAGAACTTTGTCTAGAGGAGGTGGTGTCTTGATAGCAATAAGGACTGCGTATCAATCTTCTCTTGTAGTTATTGATACCCCTCTTGAGATGATCTTTGTAAAAACCCGATTTGAAGGTCGCACATGCATCATCGGCGTATGTTATCGGCCTCCTGATAGCAAACCCGATTTCGTTGACCACATGACCACTGTGCTTGAATTTATTTATAATAAATATCCACAGTGTATTTTGTTGCTTGGCGGCGACTTTAACTACCCTGCTATTAACTGGTAAATGCCATCATCGCCATTAACACCCGCCCGGCTCGAGGTGTCTCGCTTCCTTCAAACATTACACTTGTTTCATTTAACTCAGTTGGTAAAGGAGGTGACACGAGGCGAACGCACCCTCGATTTAGTCCTAACTAACAATCCGACTAATGCTGTAGTTTACGTCCTTGATGAAATTAGTGACCATAGAGTAGTACATTGTTCGCACCCACTCCCACTTCCTAATAAACCAACAAAGCTAAAACGCATACTTTATTACAGAAAGGCAGATTTTGGAAAAATGAATAGCATGCTAACCGAGTTTGCAAGCTCCTTTTCAAACGAATTCATTAATCGTTCAACTAATGACAATTGGATAGTGTTCCGTGACTTCCTTAAGAAAATCGAAAATACGTGCATCCCTGAGATTTCATTCACGTCAAGAACAAATGCTCCCTGGTTTACAAAAAAAGTCAAACATTGCCTGAATAAAAAGAAAAGAGCGTATAATAAAGCCTCGCAAACCAAAACTGATTATGCGTGGAAAAAATATAAAGAATTAGCTCGTGAATCACAAAAAACAATTGAAGAAGCTAAGGATCATTATTTCAATTATACCCTGCCCACTTTGTTATCGTCTGATCCAAAAAAGTTTTGGCGTGTAAATAACCCTAAAGATACGGACACTGCAATAACCCTAAAGGACGCAGATGGCTGCATGGTGCCCAATGAAGCATGTGGTGACCTCTTGAAGAACACTTTCAGTCAAGCTTTTACCGACGAACCGCCACTCGACCAGTTTTGTACCGTCTCTCTTTCTACGATAACTCATCCAAGCGAGCCCATCACCGTTACTGCAACAGGTGTATCACGGGCTATCGACAGGCTCCCGCTTTGCTCCAGTCCTGGACCGGATGGCATCAGTTCTAAACTACTAAAACTAACTTCCCACGTATCAACATTTATACTGTGTTTAATTTTCCAACAATCACTGGATGCCGGCTGTGTTCCAGATGATTGGAAGTCTGGCCATAGCATACCTATATTCAAATCTGCTGATCCCTCATGTCCAAGCAATTACCGCCCGATTTCACTGACAACAGTTTGCTGTAAACTCCTTGAGCATATAATTTACTCCCACATTATGAGTCATCTTAATGCATTTAATCAGTTATTCAAAAATCAGCATGGCTTCAGATACAAACGGTCTTGCCAAACACAGTTGTTCGAACTAACCACTGACCTACATGACTCTTTGCACAATTTGCTTTATACAACGCAATATTTATTGACTTCTCGAAAGACATCGATCGTGTTCCCCATAAACGGCTAATCATGAAAATAAACAGCCTTAACTTAGATGAGAAAACTACCCAGTGGATTAACGAGTTTTTATCTGGTCGCTCTCAGTCGGTAACTATTATTAACAACCAATCTACTTTCTGCCGCGTTAGGTCAAGGGTACCTCAAGGGTCAGTGTTAGGCCCATTATTATTCCTAATATATATTATTGACATAGCTACGAACATAACTTCAACAATACGGCTGTTTGCCGATGATTGTGTAATTTATAGACAGATAACCACCCCTGATAACGTTGCCATATTACAAAAAGATTTAACCACATTAGCTGAATGGTGTCGCGTATGGAAGATGGAAATTAATGCAGAGAAAACTAAGGTCATGACATTTTCTTCCAAGCTAACCTTTCCATCTAACGTATACACTCTACGCAATTGCATACTCGAACGAACCTCTTCCTTTAAATATCTGGGCGTTATTCTTACATCTGATTTAAGCTGGGCCATGCATGTTGAGCATATTACTAACAAGGCAATAAAGAAACTTGGCTTTTTAAAACGCCGTCTGTATCTTGCAAACAGTGACACAAGACTTCGTGCATACATCTCCCTTGTCAGAACAACCCTCGATTACGCCTCAATTATTTGGAACTCTCACACAGCTAACCTTTCTGATTGCATCGAATCAATTCAAAATAAGGCCGCCCGCTTTATTTTGCGCTCCTACTCTCCATATCAAAGTGTGTCAGCATTAAAACAGGCCCTTAATCTTCCGGATCTTGACACACGACGGAAATATTTCCGTCTGCCTTTTTTTCACTCCCTTTACTATAGTGGTTCATCTTTTTCATCTGCTCCCATCTTACCCGCCCATTATCTGTCCACCCGCAATGACCATGTATGCAAAGTGGCTCCCATATTTGCTAGGACCAAAAAATTCCAAATTCCCCTTTCGTGTTATCAGTGAACGAATGGAACGCCCTACGTGAAGATATTGTAACAATCACTGACCCGTCTGCCTTCCAATCAGCCCTGCGCACATTTATAAATGTATAAAATGTTCAACTGCCACTTCTTGACTGGCCTGTGTTACATATATGTATAATTTCTAAATTTCCATTTACCCGCACCCACCTGCCACTTGTGCCTTGTTGAAAAGTGCCATGTACAGCAAATATGAATTGTATCATGTACTCTCGCCCAAATTCTTCCCCTCTTTTTTTTTCTTCCCCTCTTTTTTTTCATCTTTCTTTTACAAAGTGCTTCTTCCACCGAAATCTGTGCTTGTTGCCTTCAGTCATTTTTATTACAATATCATGTGTGAATTGTATCCCCCCCTATGTCGTGCCTCTCGGGGACTTTAGGGTATTGAAAATAAATAAATAAAATCAATAAATAAATGTGGATTCAGTGGATTAATGTGCATTAGGAGGATTGTGGTAGTGTAATCGGTCTTAATACTCAATGAACCCTATTTCACCTTAGTCCCCCCTAATCCACCTCAGTGCTCCTTCATCCACCTTAATCCAGCTTAGTACTCCCAATCCACCTTAATACAACGTAATCAACGTACATCGCCCCTAATGCACCTTAGCCTACTAACTATGGTCTTAATTCTCTTTATCAATCCGCATCCATCATAATCCGCCTTAATCCTCCATCCACCCTAATCCTTATTCATACACCTTAATCCAACGTTATCCAGCCTAATAGTCCCAATCTACCTGAATACACCCTAATCCACCTATATCAAGCCTAATCCAGCTGCATGGTCCCTAATCCACCTTAATTTACACTAATCCAACCTAATCGGTCTTAATCCCCATTTATCAACCCCAATTCACCTTAATCCGCATTAATGGACCTTAATCTTACTTTACCCACATTAATCCTCCCTAATCCTAGTTCATGCACCCTATTCCACCCTAATCGGTCCTAATGCCCTTTCGTCAACCCTTCACCGTAATCCACCATATTCCGCCTTAATCCACCTCCACCCACCTTAATCTTTATTCATGCATCTTAATCTTTCTTAACGCACTCTAATCCACCTTAATCTTCTTTATTACAATCTAATCACATTATATCCTCCCTAATGCACCTTATGTCAATCACTAATGATTCATTAATTGGGTAATCATTCTCTTATACAGGGGTGGACATGATTTGGGTCACCTCTGGCCTTCCTTGGGTCACGTGATACTTCCTGTTTACAACGCGACCTTGAAATATAGAGATCTAAAGGCTTTCGGCTTAAAACTTTAAAAAATACAACTCAACGTTGACTAGCTGACCTGCAATATACGGGTATATTTGCCACTAATTTTCTCAGCGCGCAAAGCAGAATCTATAATGCTGCACTTCCGACTGAATAACAACAGTTAGCGACGTGCGAGGGGAATATTAAGCATGCTGAGGACAACCGCAACAAAAGCGCTGGTGAGCAGGCCGGAAGAACGAAAAGAAAAATGCAGCATTACGGTATGCTGTGCTACGAGCTCTAAGAAAGACGCCTCAGCTCGCAAACAACGCTGTTCCTTGTCGGAATAAAGTTCTTTCGGCCAATGTCACGCAGCCACTGCTTCCTGCGCAAGCGGTCACGCTTTCCTTGTGGTATCATAAAAACGGCTTAGCCATCTTGAGGCTTCTTGCTGCAGTTATATGCGCAACAGCCCGGCATAGCGCTAGCACAGAGAGCAGGAAACACGGCGTAGAACGTTCGCTACGCCGAGCTAAAGCGCCGAGCCAGCCGTGCTCTGGAGGAAAATGGCGCGAACGAAAAAGAAAAACACAAGCAAAACCTAAGATACGCGCGTTTCCAAGGGCAACGGCAGGGAGACCAATCAGCGTGCAGAAAAATCGGGGGCAAAACTGGTTAGCGCGGGGGGAACGCACAAGGGGCGAGGAGGAGGCGAGGAGGTCGCGCGGCGGCAGAGTTCAAAGAGTGTCGTTACTTTCAAATTATCAAGGGACTTTAGCTGCGGCTAAAACCCCTTGATGATTTGAAAGTAGCGACACTCTCCTCCTCACGGCGCTTTGCTCCTCGATTATCCTCACCCGCCGGCTGCGCACGGCACGCTATTCCTCGAGGGCTCCCGCGGATGGGCCGCATGATTCTATGGAGGCGTGTTCTTTTGGGCCAGTTGCGCGACCCACTGGGGTTCAAAATTTTGAGAAATGCTAATAACAGCATCGATAAGGCTGAAGGCAACGTTTATGAGGAGGGTGGTTTTTTCCTAAAGCCGTATGAACGGGGTATACCGATGTAAAGGGAGCTTTGCGGCGAGTTCTATGCTCCAGACAATTTTTCCGCCGCATGATCAGATGCTTTACTTCGTGCGTCTGATCTAGTATTGCTTGTGACACATCCCTTTGTGTGTGGTTTATTAAGCGAAAGCCTTAGACCTCTGTTTCAAGGTCCCGTTGTGAGCTACAGAAAAATCACGTGACCGAAGAAAGGCGCGAAGCGAACCAAAGAATGTGCAGCCGCGCATAGGAGATGAATAATGATTAGCAAAGTAATGATGATTAGTGATTGGATTAAGATGAATTCGGGTGTATTAAAGAGCGTTAAGGTGGATTAAAGTTGTTGAAAGTGGATTAAGGTGCATGAAGGCGGATGGGGTGGATTAAGAAGGATTAAGGTGCATTAAGGATTAGGTGGGCTAAAGTGAATTAAAGTGAATGAAGGAGAATAAGGGTGGATTAAGGAGGATTGGGGTTGACCAAGGTAAATGAATGTGGATTAAGGTGAACTAAGGACGATTATAGTGGATCAGGGTGGATTAAAGTGAATGAGGAGGCAGTAGGGCTGATTAAGGAGGATTAAAGTGCATTAGGGAGGGTTAGAGTAGATTAAGGTCGATGAAGGTGGATTAGGGTGCATGAAGGAGGACTCTCACGGATTATGGTGGATTAAAGTGAATGAAGGATGATTAAGGTCGATGAATGTGGATTTAGTGGATTAATGTGCATTAGGAGGATTGTGGTAGTCTAATCGGTGTTGATACTCAATGAACACTATTTCACCTTAGTCCACCCTAATCCACCTCAGTGCTCCTTCATCCACCTTAATCCAGCTTAGTACTCCCAATCCACCTTCACACAACGTAATCAACGTACATCGCCCCTAATGCACCTTAGCCTACTATATACAGTCTTAATTCTCTTTATCAATCCGCATCCATCATAATCCGCCTTAATCCTCCATGCACCTTAATCTTTATTCATACACCTTAATCCAACGTTATCCAGCCTAATAGTCCCAATCTACCTGAATACACCCTAATCCACCTCTATCAAGCCTAATCCAGCTGCATGGTTCCTAATCCACCCTAATTTACACTAATCCAACCTAATCGGTCTTAATCCCCCTTTATCAACCCCAATTCACCTTAATCCGCATTAATGGACCTTAATCTTACTTTATCCACCTTAATCCTCCCTAATCCTAGTTCATGCACCCTATTCCACCCTAATCGGTCCTAATGCCCTTTCGTCAACCCTTCACCGTAATCCACCATATTCCGCCTTAATCCTCCTCCACCCACCTTAATCTTTATTCATGCATCTTATTCTTTCTTAACGCAATCTAATCCACCTTAATCTTCTTTAATAAAATATAATCACATTATACCCTCCCTAATCCACCTTATGTCTATCACTAATGATTCATTAATTGGGTAATCATTCTCTTATACAGGGGTGGACATGATTTCGGTCACCTCTGGCCTTCCTTGGGTCACGTGATACTTCCTGTTTACAACGCGACCTTGAAATATAGAGATCGAAACGCATTCGGCTTAAAACTTACAAAAAAAACAACTCAACGTTGACTAGCTAACGCTTATTACCTGCAATATACGGGTATATTTGCCCCTAATTTTTTCAGGGCGCAAAGCAGAATCTATAATGCTGCCCTGCCGACTGAATAACAACAGTTAGCGACGTGCGAGGGGAATATTAAGCATACTGAGGACAACCGCAACGAAAGCGCTGGTGAGCAGGCCGGAAGAACAAAAAAAAATGCAGCATTACGGGATGCTGTGCTACGAGCTCTAAGAAAGACGCCTCAGCTCGCAAACAGCGCTGTTCTTTGTCGGAATAAAGTTCTTTCGGCCAATGTCACGCAGCCACTGCTTCCTGCGCAAGCGGTCACGCTTTCCTTGTGGTATCATAAAAACGGCATAGCCATCTTGAGGCTTCTTGCTGCGGTTATATGCCCAACAGCCCGGCATAGCGCTAGCACAGAGAGGAGGAAACACGGCGTAGAACGTTCGCTACGCCGAGCTAAAGCGCCGAGCCAGCCGTGCTCAGGAGGAAAATGGCGCGAACGAAAAAGAAAAACTCAAGCAAAACCCAAGATACGCGCGTTTCCAAGGGCAATGGCAGGGAGACCAATCGGCGTGCAGAAAAAACTGGGGCAAAACTGGTTACCGCGGGGGGAACGGACAAGGGGCGAGGAGGAGGCGTGGAGGTCGCGCGGCGACAGAGTTCAAAGAGTGTCGTTACTTTCAAATTATCAAGGGACTTTAGCTGCGGCTAAACCCCTTGATAATTTGAAAGTAGCGACACTCTCCTCCTCACGGCGCTTTCCTCCTCGATTCTCCTCACCCGCCGGCTGCGCACGACACGCTATTCCTCCTGGGCTCCCGCGGACGGGCCGCATGATTCTATGGAGGCGTGTTCTTTTGGGCCAGTTGTGCGCCCCACTGGGGTTCAAACTTTTGAGAAATGCTAATAACAGCATCGATAATGCTGAAGGCAACGTTTATGAGGAGGGTGGTTTTTTCCTAAAGCCGTATGAACGGGGTATACCGATGTAAAGGGAGCTTTGGGGCGAGTTCTATGCTCCAGACAATTTTTCCGCCGCATGATCAGATGCTTTACTTCGTGCGTCTGATCTAGTATTGCTTGTGACACATCCCTTTGTGCGTGGTTTATTAAGCGAAAGCCTGAGACCTCTGTTTCAAGGTCCTGTTGTGAGCTACAGAAAATATCACGTGACCGAAGGCGCGAAGCGAACCAAAGCAGGTGCAGCCGCGCATAGGAGACGATTAATGATTAGCAAAGTAATGATGATTTATGATTGGATTAAGATGAATTCGGGTGTATTAAGGAGCGTTAAGGTGGATTAAAGTTGATGAAAGCGGATTAAGGTGCATAAAGGTGGACAAGGTTCGATTAAGGTCGAGGAAGGTGGATTAGGGTGGATGAAGGTGCGTTGAGATGCACTAAGAACGATTATAGCGGATTAGGGTGGATTAAAGTGCACGTAGGAGGATGAGGGTGGACTAAGAAGGATTAAGGTGCATTAAGGATTAGGTGGGCTAAAGTGAATTCAAGTAAATGAAGGAGAATAAGGGTGGATTAAGGAGGATTAGGGTGGACTAAGTTAAATGAATGTGGATTAAGGTGAACTAAGGACGATTATAGTGGATTAGGGTGGATTAATGTGAATGAGGAAGCAGTCGGGCTGATTAAGGAGGATTAAAGTGCATTAAGGAGGGTTAGAGTAGATTAAGGTCGATGAAGGTGGATTAGGGAGCATTAAGGAGGACTCTCGTGGATTATGGTGGATTAAAGTGAATGAAGGAGGATTAAGGTCGATGAATGTGGATTCAGTGGATAAATGGGCATTAGGAGGATTGTGGTAGTCTAATCGGTCTTAATACTCAATGAACCCTATTTCACCTTAGTCCACCCTAATCCACCTCAGTGCTCCTTCATCCACCTTAATCCAGCTTAGTACTCCCAATCCACCTTAATACAACGTAATCAACGTACATCGCCCCTAATGCACCTTACCCTACTATATATGGTCTTAATCCTCTTTATCAATCCGCATCCATCATAATCCGCCTTAATCCACCATCCACCTTAATCCTTATTCATAAACCTTAATCCAACGTTATCCTGCCTTTTAGTCCCAATCTACCTGAATACACCCTAATCCACCTCTATCAAGCCTAATCCAGTTCCACGGTCCCTAATCCACCTTAATTTACACTAATCCAACCTAATGGGTCTTAATCCCCGTTTATCAACCCCAATTAACCTTAATCCGCATTATTGGACCTTAATCTTACTTTATCCACCTTAATCCTCCCTAATCCCAGTTCATGCACCCTATTCCACCCTAATCTGTCCTAATGCCCTTTCGTCAACCCTTCACCGTAATCCATCATATTCCGCCTTAATCCTCCTCCACCCACCTTAATCTTTATTCATGCATCTTAATCCTTCTTAACGCACTCTAATCCATCTTAATCTTCTTTAATACAATCTAATCACATTAATCCTCCCTAATCCACCTTATGTCAAGCACTAATGATTCGTTAATTGGGTAATCATTCTCTTATACAGGGGTGGACATGATTTGGGTCACCTCTGGCCTTCCTTGGGTCACGTGATACTTCCTGTTTACAACGCGACCTTGAAATATAGAGATCTAAAGGCTTTCGGCTTAAAACTTTAAAAAATACAACTCAACGTTGACTAGCTGACCTGCAATATACGGGTATATTTGCCACTAATTTTCTCAGCGCGCAAAGCAGAATCTATAATGCTGCACTTCCGACTGAATAACAACAGTTAGCGACGTGCGAGGGGAATATTAAGCATGCTGAGGACAACCGCAACAAAAGCGCTGGTGAGCAGGCCGGAAGAACGAAAAGAAAAATGCAGCATTACGGTATGCTGTGCTACGAGCTCTAAGAAAGACGCCTCAGCTCGCAAACAACGCTGTTCTTTGTCGGAAGAGAGTTCTTTCGGCCAATGTCACGCAGCCACTGCTTCCTGCGCAAGCGGTCACGCTTTCCTTGTGGTGCCATAAAAACGGCATAGCCATCTTGAGGCTTCTTGCTGCAGTTATATGCGCAACAGCCCAGCATAGCGCTAGTACAGAGAGCAGGAAACACGCCGTAGAACGTTCGCTACGCCGAGCTAAAGCGCCGAGCCAGCCGTGCTCAGGAGGAAAATGGCGCGAACGAAAAAGAAAAACACAAGGAAAACCCAAGATACGCGCGTTTCCAAGGGCAACGGCAGGGAGACCAATCGGCGTGCAGAAAAAACTGGGGCAAAACTGGTTACCGCGGGGGGAACGCACAAGGGGCGAGGAGGAGGCGAGGAGGTCGCGCGGCGGCAGAGTTCAAAGAGTGTCGTTACTTTCAAATTATCAAGGGACTTCAGCTGCGGCTAAAACCCCTTGATAACTTGAAAGTAGCTAGACTCTCCTCCTCACGGCGCTTTCCTCCTCGATTATCCTCACCCGCCGGCTGCGCACGGCACGCTATTCCTCCTGGGCTCCCGCGGACGGGCCGCATGATTCTATGGAGGCGTGTTCTTTTGGGCGAGTTGCGCGCCCCACTGGGGTTCAAACTTTTGAGAAATGCTAATAACAGCATCGATAATGCTGAAGGCAACGTTTATGAGGAGGGTGGTTTTTTCCTAAAGCCGTATGAACGGGGTATACCGATGTAAAGGGAGCTTTGGGGCGAGTTCTATGCTCCAGACAATTTTTCCGCCACATGATCAGATGCTTTACTTCGTGCGTCTGATCTAGTATTGCTTGTGACACATCCCTTTGTGCGTGGTTTATTAAGCGAAAGCCTTAGACCTCGTTTCAAGGACCCGTTGTGAGCTACAGAAAATATCACGTGACCGAAGAATGGCGCGAAGCGAACCAAAGCATGTGCAGCCGCGCATTGGAGATGATTAATGATTAGCAAAGTAATGATGATTAGTGATTGGATTAAGATGAATTCGGGTGTATTAAGGAGCGTTAAGTTGGATTAAATTTGATGAAAGTGGATTAAGGTGCATAAAGGAGGACAAGGTTGGATTAAGGTCGATGAATGTGGATTAGGGTGGATGAAGGTGCGTTGAGATGCACTAAGAACGATTATAGTGGATTAGGGTGGATTAAAGTACATGAAGGAGGATGCGGGTGGATTAAGAAGGATTAAGGTGCATTAAGGATTAGGTGGGCTAAAGTGAATTAAAGTGAATGAAGGAGAATAAGGGTGGATTAAGGAGGATTAGGGTGGACCAAGGTAAATGAATGTGGATTAAGGTGAACTAAGGACGATTTTGTGGATTAGGGTGGATTAAAGTGAATGAGGAAGCAGTAGGGCTGATTAGGGAGGGTTAAAGTGCATTAAAGAGGGTTAGAGTAGATTAAGGTCGATGAAGGTGGATTAGGGTGCAATAAGGAGGACTCTCGTGGATTATGGTGGATTAAAGTGAATGAAGGAGGATTAAGGTCGATGAATGTATATGCGGATATGTGGATATGTAATGGATATGCGGTCACGCACGACATCGTCTTAACATTTCACTGCTGTGTTCTAGATTTCTGCCATCGCCTCCGCCTGCTGCTCGCGCGTCGACCTACCAGACTTTGAAGATACGGACTGGCCCACGTGTCGACCGACTGACGTCGGTGTCCTGGTTGGGCAAGCAACTGCGCCTGCGCTGCGACTCCTCGGTCCAGCGCCACCGCACCGCATAAAAGGCCCTGCTTCGCTCTGACCCTCCGGGATATGCGGTCACGCACGACATCGTTTTAACATTTCACTGCTATGTTCTAGGTATGTAGTAGCACTTAACACCCCTCACCCCTTATTTTTTTCTTCTTTAACAAGTACCGTGGCTGCTTATCCCCTTATTGCTGTTTTTGCCCAATATTCCCGTACCTCTTTGAGTGATGGGAATTGACATAGTTACCTACAGGGTTCGTATCGGTGCCTTCAGTACCTGTCACCGGAATAAGATTGATTTAACTGAGCGCTCACATGCCGTAGTCAGCTTAGTCTGTGTCGTCTGCCCGAAGCCCTCGCTTGTCCTGTCAATTTGCTTAGCGCTGCTGTTGCTGTGTGCTGGGGACATTGAAGCCAACCCTGGCCCCAAAGTAGATGATGTATATGCGCTACTCAAAGAATTCATGGATACTAACGAAAAGAATTTTGACACCACTGCAACTATTCTGAAAGAAATCCAGCGAGATGTTGCCGATATTAGGTCCCGTGTCTGCGCAGTTGAAAAAAATCTACCTATTGTACCCGAAATCGGCACTGGTGTTAAAGCTGTTAATGACTCTCTTGAAGAAGCAAAAATGACTGTCACGTACGAATGGCGACTTAGAAGATGTTGTAGATGACCTGAATAATCGTTCACGAAGAAACAATCTAATTATCAAAGGTTTAGCTGAAGTTGCGAAGGAAGACTATGACGCTAGCGAGAAGTTAGTAAAAGATTTCTGTTCCACTCACCTAAATATAACCTTGCACACTGAAGACATTGAACGCGCGCATCGAATCGGGCAGCCTCGACCTGATGTTACGCGTCCGTTATTTATCAAGTTCCTAAACTTCAAGACGAAAGACACACTTCTTCGCAATGCGCATAAACTCAGAGATGTTGAACCTAAGATCTGGCTTGAGGAAGTTTTTCCCCAAAAATACAGTTTGCAAGGAAAATGCTGCGTGACTTTGCTAAACAAAATAAAGGGAAGGATGACCGCTACACGATACGGTACAACAAACTGAAGCTTAAAGGGCACATCTACTGCTATGATGCGGTTTCTGCCCGTGTAATTCAGGCAGACACACCACAACCACGGGCCTCAGAATGACAAACTGTACGAATCGAGCCTGTCAATAGAAAGGCACATAACTTATCTATTCTTCTGGCTAACTTTCGCAGCATTATAAATAAGGTTGATTCTTTACTTTCAATAGTTCACACGTGCTCTGCTGATATTATACTATGCACAGAAACTTGGCTCCGGGGTGACATACGCATTAGCGAGTTGTCACTTCCTGACTACTTTTCAATATTTCGTAAAGATAGAACTTTGTCTAGAGGAGGTGGTGTTTTGATAGCAATAAGGACTGCGTATCAATCTTCTGTTGTAGTTATTGATACCCCTCTTGAGATGATCTTTGTAAAAACCCGATTTGAAGGTCGCACATGCATCATCGGCGTATGTTATCGGCCTCCTGATAGCAAACCCGATTTCGTTGACCACATGACCACTGTGCTTGAATTTATTTATAATAAATATCCACAGTGTATTTTGTTGCTTGGCGGCGACTTTAACTACCCTGCTATTAACTGGTATATGCCATCATCGCCATTAACACCCGCCCGGCTCGAGGTGTCTCGCTTCCTTCAAACATTACACTTGTTTCATTTAACTCAGTTGGTAAAGGAGGTGACACGAGGCGAACGCACCCTCGATTTAGTCCTAACTAACAATCCGACTAATGCTGTAGTTCACGTCCTTGATGAAATTAGTGACCATAGAGTAGTACATTGTTCGCACCCACTCCCACTTCCTAATAAACCAAAAAAGCTAAAACGCATGCTTAATTACAGAAAGGCAGATTTTGGAAAAAGGAATAGCATGCTAACCGAGTTTCCAAGCTCCTTTTCAAACGAATTCATTAATCGTTCAACTAATGACAATTGGATAGTGTTCCGTGACTTCCTTAAGAAAATCGAAAATACGTGCATCCCTGAGATTTCATTCACGTCAAGAACATATGCTCCCTGGTTTACAAAAAAAGTCAAACATTAACTGAATAAATAGAAAAGAGCGTATAATAAAGCCTCGCGAACCAAAACTGATTATGCGTGGAAAAAATATAAAGAATTAGCTCGTGAATCACAAAAAACAATTGAAGAAGCTAAGGATCAATATTTCAATTATACCCTGCCCACTTTGTTAACGTCTGATCCAAAAAAGTTTTGGCGTGTAATTAACCCTAAAGATACGGACACTGCAATAACCCTAAAGGACGCAGATGGCTGCATGGTGCACAATGAAGCATGTGGTGACCTCTTGAAGAACACTTTCAGTCAAGCTTTTACCGACGAACCGCCACTCGACCAGTTTTGTACCGTCTCTCTTTCTACGATAACTCATCCAAGCGAGCCCATCACCGTTACTGCAACAGGTGTATCACGGGCTATCGACAGGCTCCCGCTTAGCTCCAGTCCTGGACCGGATGGCATCAGTTCTAAACTACTAAAACTAACTTCCCACGTATCAGCATTTATAATGTGTTTAATTTTCCAACAATCACAGGATACCGGCTGTGTTCCAGATGATTGGAAGTCTGGCCATATCATACCTTTATTCAAATCTGGTGATCCCTCATGACCAAGCAATTACCTCCCGATTTCACTTACATCAGTTTGCTGTAAACTCCTTGAGCATGTAATTTACCCCCACATTATGAGTCATCTTAATGCAAATAATCTGTTATTCAAAAATCAGCATGGCTTCAGATACAAACGGTCTTGCCAAACACAGTTGTTCGAACTAACCACTGACCTACATGACTCTTTGCACAATTTGCTTTATACTGACGCAATATTTATTGACTTCTCGAAAGCCTTCGATCGTGTTCCCCATAAACGGCTAATCATGAAAATAAACAGCCTTAAGTTAGATGAGAAAACTACCCAGTGGATTAACGAGTTTTTATCTGGTCGCTCTCAGTCGGTAACTATTAATAACAACCAATCTACTTTCTGCCGCGTTAGGTCAGGGGTACCTGAAGGGTCAGTGTTAGGCCCATTATTATTCCTAATATATATTAATGACATAGCTACGAATATAACTTCAACAATACGGCTGTTTGCCGATGATTGTGTAATTTATAGACAGATAACCACCCCTGATGACGTTGCCATATTACAAAAAGATTTAACCACGTTAGCTGAATGGTGTCGCGTATGGAAGATGGAAATTAATGCAGAGAAAACTAAGGTCATTACATCTTCTTCCAAGCTAACCTTTCCATCTAACGTATACACTCTACGCAATTGCATACTCGAACGAACCTCTTCCTTTAAATATCTGGGCGTTATTCTTACATCTGATTTAAGCTGGGCCATGCATGTTGAGCATATTACTAACAAGGCAATAAAGAAACTTGGCTTTTTAAAACGCCGTCTGTATCTTGCAAACAGTGACACAAGACTTCGTGCATACATCTCCCTTGTCAGAACAACCCTCGATTACGCCTCAATTATTTGGAACTCTCACACAGCTAACCTTTCTGATTGCATCGAATCAATTCAAAATAAGGCCGCCCGCTTTATTTTGCGCTCCTACTCTCCATATCAAAGTGTGTCAGCATTAAAACAGGCCCTTAATCTTCCGGATCTTGACACACGACGGAAATATTTCCGTCTGCCTTTTTTTCACTCCCTTTACTATAGTGGTTCATCTTTTTCATCTGCTCCCATCTTACCCGCCCATTATCTGTCCACCCGCAATGACGATGTATGCAAAGTGGCTCCCATATTTGCTAGGACCAAAAAATTCCAAATTCCCCTTTCGTGTTATCAGTGAACGAATGGAACGCCCTACCTGAAGATATTGTAACAATCACTGACCCGTCTGCCTTCCAATCAGCCCTGCGCACATTTTTAAATGTATAAAATGTTCAACTGCCACTTCTTGACTGGCCTGTGTTACATATATGTATAATTTCTAAATTTCCATTTACCCGCACCCACCTGCCACTTGTGCCTTGTTGAAAAGTGCCATGTACAGCAAATATGAATTGTACCATGTACTCTCGCCCAAATTACTTTTCGTTTTTCTTCCCCTCTTTTTTTTCATCTTTCTTTTACAAAGTGCTTCTTCTACCGAAATCTGTGCTTGTTGCCTTCAGTCATTTTTATTACAATATCATGTGTGAATTGTATCCCCCCCTATGTCATGCCTCTCGGGGCCTTTAGGGTATTGAAAATAAATAAATAAAATAAATAAATAAATGTGGATTCAGTGGATTAATGTGCATTAGGAGGATTGTGGTAGTGTAATCGGTCTTAATACTCAATGAACCCGACTTCACCTTAGTCCACCCTAATCCACCTCAGTGCTCCTTCATCCACCTTAATCCAGCTTAGTACTCCCAATCCACCTTAATACAACGTAATCAACGTACATCGCCCCTAATGCACCTTACCCTACTATATATGGTCTTAATCCTCTTTATCAATCCGCATCCATCATAATCCGCCTTAATCCTCCATCCACCTTAATCCTTATTCATACACCTTAATCCAACGTTATCCAGCCTAATAGTCCCAATGTACCTGAATACACCCTAATCCACCTATATCAAGCCTAATCCAGCTGCATGGTCCCTAGTCCACCTTAATTTACACTAATCCAACCTAATCGGTCTTAATTCCCATTTATCAACCCCAATTCACCTTAATCCGCATTAATGGACCTTAATCTTACTTTATCCACCTTAATCCTCCCTAATCCTAGTGCATGCACCCTATTCCATCCTAATCGGTCCTAATGCCCTTTCGTCAACCCTTCACCGTAATCCACCATATTCCGCCTTAATGCTCCTCCACCCACCTTAATCTTTATTCATGCATCTTAATCTTTCTTAACGCACTCTAATCCACCTTAATCTTCTTTAATACAATCTAATCACATTATACCCTCCCTATTCCACCTTATGTCAATCACTAATGATTCATTAATTGGGTAATCATTCTCTTATACAGGGGTGGACATGATTTGGGTCACCTCTGGCCTTCCTTGGGTCACGTGATACTTCCTGTTTACAACGCGACCTTGAAATATAGAGATCTAAAGGCTTTCGGCTTAAAACTTAAAAAAAAAACAACTCAACGTTGACTAGCTAACGCATATCACCTGCAATATACGGGTATATTTGCCACTAATTTTTTCAGGGCGCAAAGCAGAATCTATAATGCTGCACTTCCGACTGAATAACAACAGTTAGCGACGTGCGAGGAGAATATTAAGCATGCTGAGGACAACCGTAACAAAAGCGCTGGTGAGCAGGCCGGAAGAACGAAAAAAAATGCAGCATTACGGGATGCTGTGCTACGAGCTCTAAGAAAGACGCCTCAGCTCGCAAACAGCGCTGTTCTTTGTCCGAATAAAGTTCTTTCGGCCAAAGTCACGCAGCCACTGCTTCCTGCGCAAGCGGTCACGCTTTCCTTGTGGTATCATAAAAACGGCATAGCCATCTGGATTCTTGCTGCAGTTATATGCGCAACAGCCCGGCATAGCGCTAGCACAGAGAGGAGGAAACACGGCGTAGAACGTTCGCTACGCCGAGCTAAAGCGCCGAGCCAGCCGTGCTCAGGAGGAAAATGGCGCGAACGAAAAAGAAAAACACAAGCAAAACCCAAGATACGCGCGTTTCCAAGGGCAACGGCAGGGAGACCAATCGGCGTGCAGAAAAAACGGGGGCAAAACTGGTTACCGCGGGGGCACGCACAAGGGGCGAGGAGGAGGCGAGGAGGTGGCGCGGCGGCAGAGTTCAAAGAGTGTCGTTACTTTCAAATTATCAAGGGACTTTAGCTGCGGCTAAAACCCCTTGATGATTTGAAAGTAGCGACACTCTCCTCCTCACGGCGCTTTGCTCCTCGATTATCCTCACCCGCCGGCTGCGCACGGCACGCTATTCCTCGAAGGCTCCCGCGGATGGGCCGCATGATTCTATGGAGGCGTGTTCTTTTGGGCCAGTTGCGCGACCCACTGGGGTTAAAAATTTTGAGAAATGCTAATAACAGCATCGATAATGCTGAAGGCAACGTTTATGAGGAGGGTGGTTTTTTCCTAAAGCCGTATGAACGGGGTATACCGATGTAAAGGGAGCTTTGGGGCGAGTTCTATGCTCCAGACAATTTTTCCGCCGCATGATCAGATGCTTTACTTCGTGCGTCTGATCTAGTATTGCTTGTGACACATCCCTTTGTGCGTGGTTTATTAAGCGAAAGCCTGAGACCTCTGTTTCAAGGTCCTGTTGTGAGCTACAGAAAATATCACGTGACCGAAGGCGCGAAGCGAACCAAAGCAGGTGCAGCCGCGCATAGGAGACGATTAATGATTAGCAAAGTAATGATGATTAGTGATTGGATTAAGATGAATTCGGGTGTATTAAGGAGCATTAACGTGGATTAAAGTTGATGAAAGTGGATTAAGGTGCATAAAGGAGGACAAGGTTGGATTAAGGTCGATGAAGGTGGATTGGGGTGGATGAAGGTGCGTTGAGATGCAGTAAGAACGATTATAGTGGATTTGGGTGGATTAAAGTGCATGAAGGAGGATGAGGGTGGATTAAGAAGGATTAAGGTGCATTAAGGATTAGATGTGCTAAAGTGAATTAAAGTGAATGAAGGAAAATAAGGGTGGATTAAGGAGGATTAGGGTGGACTAAGGTAAATGAATGTGGATTAAGGTGAACTAAGGAGGATTATAGCGGATTAGGGTGGATTAAGGTGAATGAGGAAGCAGTAGGGCTGATTAAGGAGGATTAAAGTGCATTAAAGAGGGTTAGAGTAGATTAAGGTCGATGAAGGTGGATTAGGGTGCATTAAGGAGGACTCTCGTGGATTATGGTGGATTAAAGTGAATGAAGGAGGATTTAGGTCGATGAATGTGGATTCCGTGGATTAATGTGCATTAGGAGGATTGTGGTAGTCTAATCGGTCTTAATACTCAATGAACCCTATTTCACCTTAGTCCACCCTAATCCACTTTAGTGCTCCTTCATCCACCATAATCCAGCTTAGTACTCCCAATCCACCTTAATACAACCTAATCAACGTACATCGCCCCTAATGCACCTTAGCCTACTATATATGGTCTTAATTCTCTTTATCAATCCGCATCCATCATAATCCGCCTTAATCCTCCATCCACCTTAACCCTTATTCGTACACCTTAATCCAACGTTATCCTGCCTAATAGTCCCAATCTACCTGAATACACCCTAATCCACCTCTATCTAGCCTAATCCAGCTCCATGGTCCCTAATACACCTTAATTTACACTAATACAACCTAATCGGTCTTAATCAACCTTTATCAACCACAATTCACCTTAATCCGCATTATTGGACCCTAATCTTACTTTATCCACCCTAATCCTCCCTAATCGTAGTTCACGCACCCTATTCCACCCTAATCGGTCCTAATACCCTTTCATCAACCCTTTACCGTAATCCACCATATTCCGCCTTAATCCTCCTCCACCCACCTTAATCTTTATTCATGCATCTTAATCCTTCTTAACGCACTCTAATCCACCCTAATCTTCTTTAATACACTCTAATCACATTAATCCTCCCTAATCCACCTTATGTCAATCACTAATGATTCATTAATTGGGTAATCATTCTCTTATACAGGGGTGGAAACGATTTGGGTCACCTCTGGACTTCCCTGGGTCACGTGATACTTCCTGTTTACAACGCGACCTTGAAATATAGATATCCAAAGGCTTAAAACTTAAAAAAAAAGAACTCGATGTTGACCAGCTAACGCTTATCACCTGCAATATACGGGTATATTTGCCACTAATTTTTTCAGGGCGCAAAGCAGAATCTATAATGCTGCACTTCCGACTGAATAACAACCGTTAGCGACGTGCGAGGGGAATATTAAGCATACTGAGGACAACCGCAACAAAAGCGCTGGTGAGCAAGCCGGAAGAACGAAAAAAAAAAGCAGCATAACGGGATGCTAGGCTACGAGCTCTACGACAGACGCCTCAGCTCGCAAACAACGCTGTTCTTTGTCGGAATAAAGTTCTTTCGGCCAATGTCACGCAGCCACTGCTTCCTGCGCAAGCGGTCACGCTTTCCTTGTGGTATTATAAAAACGGCATAGCCATCTTGAGGCTTCTTGCTGCAGTTATATGCGCAACAGCCCGGCATAGCGCTAGCACAGAGAGCAGGAAACACGGCGTAGAACGTTCGCTACGCCGAGCTAAAGCGCCGAGCCAGCCGTGCTCAGGAGGAAAATGGCGCGAACAAAAAAGAAAAACACAAGCAAAACCCAAGATACGCGCGTTTCCAAGGGCAAGGGCAGGGAGACCAATCGGCGTGCAGAAAAAACGGGGGCACAACTGGTTACCGCGGGGGGAACGCACAAGGGGCGAGGAGGAGGCGAGGAGGTCGCGCGGCGGCGGCAGAGTTCAAAGAGTGTCGTTACTTTCAAATTATCAAGGGACGTTAGTGCGCATGGCCAAGTAACCGATCCTAGAGGAAAGTTTAGGTAACTTTGAGCGAAGTGGGGAAGGAGGAACAAGGCGAATCGCCGCGGAGAACGAAGGTAAGCAGAAGCGCGCCGGGTGGCGCATAAGGAAAATACATCCCCTGGGCGCCAGGGGGTCAGAGCTGCGTGCTTATTGGCGCTCGCCGCAGGCCACTTACGCTCTCATGGCGGCACCCAGGGCTGCGGCCTCCGACGTTTGTTTACGTTCAAGCTTCTCGCCGACCTTGGGCTGCCGCCGTGGTGAACGCGATGCAGCAGTGGGCACTGACGCCCATTTTGTCAAAGGACCAGGCATCACTTGCATTGTGGTGTATCCGAGGCACGTGAAGCATCTTGAAGTGCTTCAAGAAACGCCTATGCAACGTTGCGCAAGGGTTGTGTGCAGGCCTTTGACAACGCCACGGCGCGCTGCCGAAAGCAGCGTCGTTTCGCCTTCAACGACGCTGAAAAGGCATTCATGCGAAAACTGGACAAGTGCCACAGCGAACAGGAAGAAGACGGCGACGGCATGGTGAAGGAGCTATGAAACAGCGAATTCCTTAGCACAAGCTTCTTTAACTGGTCCGGTGATATCTGTGCTGCCGGCAACTACGCACATCACTGCGTCCAGATATAGGCAGTTTTCTTTGACCGAAGACAAACAAGCGTGTCATTAGCAAAATCTGCACAAGTCATGCATGTAAATTATTCCTGCAACCGAAAATGGTGTCCTAACCGGCAATTCGAAGTATCGTTTACAAGTCTGCGTTGCCGTTTTGCGACACTCAATTTCTACTTGCACAGATGGAGGCTGGCAGTATCCCCTTTATGCTACCTCTGCAATGAGTCGGAATCCACCGATCATTTTTATTATCGTGTCGGCGGTTTTCTAGTAATCGAAAACGATGTCTAGAAATTTAGTTTGGAAGTCTAGGACTGCCTTTAAGCAGGGCTGTTATACTCTCCCTTGGAGCAACGGTATTAGGATGCGGCCACAGGAACGTTTGCCTAGTCAATTTTAATTTGCTATGTGACACAACATGACTGGCTTCTTAATGTTTTGTAGTTTCCATTTTTGTTTACTTCTACTGCAATAAATTATAAATTTAGAGAAATCAAAAAGTGAGAACGCAAATTCATGGTTAGAATCCTACAAATATTATTCAAAATTTAACTTGCTAATGCTTAAGTCTATCCTTTACTTCATGTCTTTCAGTAACAAGTTCTTGTTACTACTCCTATCAAGGCAAGGATGACTGCCGTATTAAACACTACTTCATTTCGTTTATTGATAGCTTAATTCTCATTTTAGTTTATTCATTTGTTTTCCTTTATTGTGTTAATCATTTATTTATTAGCTAATTTATTTTATTATTCAATGATATCACCATCCAATTCGTGGCCTATGCCCCGTAGTGGGTTTTCATCATTAATTAAGGCTTCATTATCATCATCACCATCATGTGTGGAACCCACAGCAACAACGACGACGCGGTAAGTTTTTGTTTAAGTTCAGAGTGGGTATTTTCGAGAACGCTACTGCGATCAGGTAAGGCTTAACGCCGCATACGTTACGCGCAGCGCCCGCTTGTCCAACATATTTGGTGCCATACAGAATTAGTGCATGCCACGCGGAATGAGAAGGGTGCATCATTTGCAGATGTGCCTCCATAAGCCTTCAAAGAATGCTTCAAACCTTAAGCAGTTTCCTTCTGCCGCGCATGCGGCTTAGCTGTGACGCCCCGTTTTTCATGGGATATAATTTATACACTCTTAGGGGTGAACAGCGCAACCCGGACGAAAGGCAAAACGGAGTACACGATGCGAGCGCAGTGTAGTTCCTTTCGTATTTCGTCCGGGTTGCGCTACCCACCCCTAGGAACATGTTCGATCACCAACTCGCCCACCTTGTGTTATTTCTTATACACGCTATGATATAAGGAAAACTGCACGGCAAGTGCATGGTAAGTGCAAGTGTAGTCTCTTATTGGAATAAAGCGTAGACTCGTAGTAGGTAAAACTCTACTGAAACACCGAGCTTGCTACAATTCTTCAGTTATGAAAAAAAAACGGTTATTTCTGATGGTTTCAACGCATGCCATTGGTGTAGCGCGGCGAAGCATTCAGTGAATTGCGATGAAGCGAGAGAGAATTCGCGTGCATGCGCAGTGTAAGCTACACGTATTATAAAAGCGTAAACCTCACTGGGCCACACTTCTAGCCTTTATTATTATCTCTGGTGCTCATCTGAGGCCTCCGTGCTGAAGCATACAGTGTGCTGCAGTGAAGCGAATAGAGACATTGTTATGAAAACTGGAAACCCCACTGGGCCACGGTTGTAGTCTTTATTACTATCTCAGGTGCACTCTTGAGGCCTCCGTCGGCCGGTATTATATTGTTGCTATACAATGTCATCGCAGTTCATATAAATGTTGTCCAGAAGCTTCCTAAAGCAGATTCACCATCATTAAATGCGTTTCCTTTTGTAGGTCTTTTTATACGTCTTGTTATACTCTAAATCGTGAAGTAGGCTTGATGACAGAATAACAACATGCGAGTCTACTGTTGCTCGTGAGGACAACGCTCTGGAAGGTTATACGTTTTGATGAAAGCACTTTCATTTACCGCACTTCTGCAAGTACATAAAATGAACTCAAGCTTGCTTCAGCATGTCTTGAAAATTAGGACCAAATTAAGAAGTGCTTCCCTGTCAGTTCCCTGTTTCTCCTATGCTAGTTGACTGATCTCCGAGTATAGGACCAAATGTAGAAACAATATGCTACCATAAAGTGCATAAACTCTCCACTTGCTTTGTTTTGTCAGGTGGTTTTCTGAGGTCACTCGTTAGTGCACCAGATGTGGGTCAAGTATTTCCACTTGCGCTCGTGACTGCAAGGCATTATAGAATCCTCAACACTTTTTCAGATTATACGCCCTGTTTGAATAAACATTGCTTTCAAAAAATTGTGTCTAAACAATGCCAATAAAAACAAGACATATTCGTATACTTAGAAGATGGGGGATGATTTCTGAGGACTATGCTCCTGTTTCTCCTTCCATTTTATGAACGCTTTTTGCGTCATTTGTAATATGGAAGGTATTGTTATTGCTTTATTTATGTTAGGAGGGAGGTAGGGAGGGGGGCCTATACGCATTTCATGATAGTGAATGTGCGTTAAAAAGCTTCTCCACAATACTTGTATGTACTACGGTGAAATTGTATCGCAAGCGAAAAGAAAAATTATATTCGTAGGCGGAGGCCTCAGATGCGCATCTTCGATAGTAATAAAGACTACAACCCTGGCCCAGTGGGGTTTCCAGCTTTTATATCATGTTGCTTACGCTTAATACTCTCGAAAATTATTTCTTTGCTTCACTGCAACACACTGTATGCTTCAGTGCGGAGGCATCAGGTGAACACCAGAGATAATAATAAAGGTTAGAAGCGTGGCCGAGTGAGGTTTACAGTTTCTATAATAACGCGCAGCTTACACGGCGTATGCGCGCAATTTCTTACTCGCTTTACTGCAATACACTGAATGCTTCACCGTATGAGATAAATACCATGCGTTGAAGCCACCACAAATTAGTTTTTTTTTCATAACTGAAGAATCGTAGCAAGCTTGGTGTTCTAGTCAAGTTTCTTCTTGGTCTATACTTTATTCTACTAAGAGACGAGACAATTACGCGTTGGGCACGCGTTTTTCCTTCACGCTAAGCGGGTATAAGAAAATCATATCCAACGGAGAATGGGGCGTGAGAGCTATGCCGTGGCGGCAACAGGAAAGTGCTTATGGTAACGGATGCACATCTGCAAATATATGCTCCCTTCCGATTCCCCGTGGCATGCACTCACTCACTCTGTGTGGCGTCGAAATATTTTGGACAAGTGCGCGCTCCGCGTAACAAATGCGGCGTTAAGTCTTAGCTGATCGTACTAGCGTTCTCGGAAATATGCACTATGAACAGGAACAAAAACTTATCATGTTGTCAATATTCCTAGACATCAACAAATACATGGCTCCATGATCATATGGCGCCGTCGCCTTCTTCCTTTTCAATATGGCACATGTTCACTTTCCGCATGAATGCTTTTTCAGCAATGTTGAAAATGCTGCGACGCGACATTCGGCAGCGATTCGTGGCGTTGTGAAAGGCTTGCACACAACCCGTGCGCAACGTTGCACAGGCGTTTATAAAAGCATTTCAAGTTGCTTCACGTGCCTTCACGACAATGTTAGTGATGCGTGCTCCTATCACCAAATTGGCATCAGTGCCCACTGCTGCATCGCGGCGGCAGCGCAGCGTCGGAGCGTAAACAAACCTAAATCCTGGAGGCAACGTCGCGGGCTGCAACCCTGGGTGCCGCCACGCTAGCGGAAGTGGCCTGGCGCGAGATCCAATAGGCGCGCTGCTCTGACCCCCCGGTGCACAGGGAATATGTTTTCCTTATACGCCACCGGGTGACCTGCTCTGGCAGTTGCTACATGTTTTGTTTGGGATACAGACGTAGAAGTGTTTGTCTCGCGTTAATATCATTCTAGCTCGCCGTACGCTCTTTGTGCGAGCGAAACGTGCGATGGTGAGCCGACGATGACGGCTCCATCTCGCGTGCGCAAGGCAGGAAGCACGCAGTATTCTGTCGCGCACGCATGGCAAAAGGAGGGGGGGGGGGGTAAGGGGGCGTTATACTTCGGCTGCATGCACCGTCACAGCTGCTTTTTGTTGACAGTGGTCAGCTTTCTTTAGTGCTACCACTCCCTTTCGTAACTTAGCCATGCGGGCACTGAAGGCATTACAATAAATAAACACACGAATTGATGTTTCAAGAACACGTTTATGGAGAACTAGAAGAAAAATAAAGCGTAGCGACACGCTTAGGGATACGACAATGCACTAAAGGCAACGAATAACATACAATTCTTCAGTATATCTTCAAGATACCGCCAAATGGGATGAAAATAATGTAGATTGAGTAGTTAGTTAAATCGGGGGGGTTTAATGGCGCAAAAGCGGCTAAGGCTATGATGCGCCAAATACCAGGTGTTTTAAAATCCAGTTTATGAAGGAGAAGGCTTTGTTAATAATCTATATTGCATGTAAAAAGCCAGTGTCATCTAAAAATTTACGGACGTCACATAATGGTACCAGTGGATCATCACCTAAAATTAGAGCAGGGTGTAAAGCCATATGTAGTTGATGTAATTTGTGCAATAGTGCTCGTCTGTGTATTTCAATATGTGTACATGTCAGTAATATGTGCATAACTGTCAGTGGCTCTTGACATTTCTCGCATGTTGGTGCGTCTTCTTTCGTAAGTAAATAATTGTGTGTGAGGTGTGTGTGCCCAATGAGTAGTCGGCATAAAACTACTTCGATGACCCGCTCCTGATGATAACATGACTTCCACTCGCCAACTATGGGTCTAGTGAGATGTAGCTTGTTGTCGGCGCAAAGGTCGCATTCGCATTGACATTTTGCCGTTAAGGCTTTTCTAATCGCACGGATGCTATCTTTGTATGGAAGGGTTGTGTTTGTTATCTATTTGTACGCTGCCATCGATGCACATCTATCAGCTGCTTCTTTACCCGGTATCCGAACATGGCTTGGAACCCAGCAGAAATTATGGAGGATATCAAGGCGGAGGATGAAGAGAAGGGAGGCTTCAGGCACGACGAAAGCCAGTTCCCGACGTTGGCAAAGACGCTTGAGACGGTGCAAGGACAAGATCGTGGGCATCGACGTTCAAGATCAAGATCATGGAGACCAGGTAGAGCATCTCGCAGCCTCTCCGGTGGCCGGTCTGGGAGCAGATCGGCGTCTAAGGTGCGCTTCGGACTGGATGGATAGTTGGGAACTGAGACGGCGCGTGGTCCCAATGGGACTGCGGGAGAGGGTGTGCGCAAGAGTGTTGTGTTTCAGGGTCTACAAGTCAAGGGCCCCAGTGGAGCGGCGAGCGGTACAACCTGGGCGGAGCGCACAAGTGCTCGAACGGGGATGCCTAGTTTGGTAAGGCCAGAGCAAAGCAAGAATGAGCGAAATTTAAGAGGCTAGAACTGGAAAGCGCAGAGTTGAGAGAAATGGTGAGCTTGCTTACGGCAGAAATCTCGGCCCTTAAGGGTATGGCAAGACCTGCACCGGCCGAGAGGGCAATGCCTGAACCCATAGAGAGCATGGATTTTGCTGATATAGGTGAGCCTAGTGGGTCGCGCCCCTCAAAGAGGAAGGCGATGACTCACAAAGCGGAGCCCGCGTCAAGGAAGCTGAGATCTGAGGTGAAGGAGATGCTGTCGAGTGTTATAGATAGTGTTAAGCAGGTGAACGATGGTCTGGCGTAGCTGAATACGCGTCTCACAGAGTCGCTCGGTTCGATCGATGGGAGGTTCAAGGAGCTGCAATGTAGAATAGAGATGTTCGAAAACAAATGCAGTCTGAGTGCCTCTCCCCTTCTTAAGTCGGGATCTCAGTCCGCTGGTTCCTCGACAGGGAAGTCTCAGGTTCAGCAAGATCGCTCGCAGCAACTGCTTCAACATGGCGACACAAGTGAGGGTTTTTGTGTGTGACAATGGAACTGTAGGAGGTATGCTCGTAAACGGGCGCCTCTACAGCAGTATATTCGCGCGTGTAAGGGTAGGCCGCAGGCTATTCTACTCCAGGAGACAATGACGGAAGAAGTTTCTCTGACGGGCTACCGAACCGTCTTTGGCGGATCCAAAGCTAGGGGGATCTGCATTCTGTTGGATAGCAAACGGACGCAGGTGGTCCATGATCTTAAGATACCTTTCAGTTCCCTGGAATATGTCGTGATTGAGGTGATTCCTAACCGGGTGAACAAGAAAAGCCTTGTTTATTCTGAACGTGCATAGTGCCCCGAGGGACAGGGTGCAGAGATTCAAGCTTCTTCTGCAGAAGGCTTCTAAGCTTGCCGGGGACTATCTGCTGATTGTTGCTGGGGATTTTAATGCTCCGTATCACGTGTGGGGTTACAAGCATGACACAGTTAATGGGAGAGAACTTTGGCACAACGCTGCGGAGTGTGACCTTACGCTGGTCACTGACCCTGCCTGTCCGACACGTATAGGGACGTCGACGTGTAGGGATACTACCCTTGACCTCTGCTTTGTAAAGAACGCAGCCAAGCTTAGTTGGTGCAGTCTTACCGAAGACCTAGGTAGTGATCATTATATTAACCAAGTCGTTCTTGAGGTTGAGGGTAGGCGCCCTAGGGCGTTAACGTTTATAGACTGGGATAAGTTTCGGAAGATCCGGGTGGAGAGAGCAGAAAGGGGGAAGGAATTCGAAGGCCTGTACCGGCCGTCCCTGGAGGATTGGGTCACCCAGGTGAGGGAGGATGTAAAGGAGGCTACGAAGGAGATCACTACGAATTTGGAGGTGGATAGTGTTGATAGCAGGCTGGCCCATCTGACTGAAGCCGAGCGGTCTATGCAGGCTAGGTGGAAGGGGCAGTGGCTCAATTGCAGGCTGCGTAAGAAGATTTCCGAGCTGAATAAGCTGACTGAGGAGTACTGCAAGCTTTTGTCTAGTCAACAGTGGGATGAGGTATGCAACTCGGTGGACGAGCAGGTGTGCAACGGCAGGCCTTGGGGCTTGCTTAAGCATTTGCTGAACGACTCAAATACGCGAGTTAGTCAGGGGCACGTCCTTGCTAGAGCTGTACACGAAGCAGTGGGATCTGCCTCAGAGGAAGAGCTGGTTCAAAAGCTGGCCAACAAATACCTTACTGTTGCGGACCCGGATGCTCTTCTGACGGAGCAGGCCTACACGGGAGAGGACAACTTTTCCCGAGATGAGGACTTTTCTGTAGAAGAGGTACGCATGGTTTTGCATAACCTTAACAGCAAGTCGGCTCCCAGACCGGACGGGATTTCGAACAAGCTTTTGAAGAATCTGGACGATAGGTCAATTAAGTACCTTACCGGGGAGGTTAACGCTATGTGGAGAGACGGGGTGGTTCCGGAGCACTGGAAGACAGCTCTCACGGGGCTGATTTCCAAGGCTGGCAAAGGTCCCAAGCCTTGATAACTTAAGGCCTGTAACTTAAGGCACTTCGTGTGTGGGCAAGGTAGCCGAGCATGCGGTGCTTAATCGACTTACAAGGTACCTTGAGGAGAACCAGGTCTACCTCGACACTATGATTGGTTTCCGGGCCGGGTTGTCGACTCAACACGCATTGAAGCTCATCAAGCATCAGGTCATTGATGGAGATGGAAGGGGCGTTAGGGTTAGACCTGGAGAAGGCTTTTGACAAGGTTCGGCACTCTTATATTCTTATGTCGATCTCGGATCTTAGCCTCGGCGTGCGCTTTTATGACTATGTCAGGTCCTTCCTGTCAGGCAGGAAGGCTACCTTGAGGGTTGCGGAGCTGGAGTCAAAGACGGTAAATCTTGGAGACAGGGGCACTCCTCAGGGGGCCGTCATCTCGGCCGCATTGTTCAATCTGGCCATGGTCGGATTGACCAAGAAGCTCTTGGAGATTGAGGGGATTAAGCACACCATGTGTGCATATGACGTGACCATATGGTGTCCCATATGTTAGTAAGGGCTATATCGAAAGTGTTCTGCAGGAGGCAGTATATGTAAATGAGAATTATTTGGACCCGACGGGGTTAAGGTGCTCCCCCTCCAAGTCGGAGCTGTTGCTGTACAGTCCCACTACAAGGGGACCCAAGCCAAGGGGAAGGATCCCCGTGGACCAGCTGAGCATTCAGCTTCGTACAATAAATGGCGATCTAATACATAGGGTAGATAAGATCAGGGTTCTGGGGATGATGACTGAGTCGAACGGCGCCAACACGCTGACGATCCAGAAGATCATTGCCAAAACAGAAAATGCGGTACGCCTAGTGAAGAGGGTGGCCAACAGGCAGAGGGGGTTCAAGGAGTATAGTCTGGTTAGACTTATGCTCGCATTTGTACTGTGTCACTTAGGTGGCGGCCTTGCACAAGTGGAAACCATCGGAGAAGGAGTAGCTTGACACGCAGATTAGGAATATCACGAAGAAAGCGTTGGGAGTGCCAATGTGCACCAGCACCGACCGACTTCTCCAGCTGGATGAGATACCTTGGATGAGATATCTGAGGCTCAGGAGAGGACGCAGATGGTGCGTCTCTCTACGATTGGCACGGGTCGGCAGATTCTGAGAGAGTTAGGTGTTCCTCAGGAGAAGAGTTCACAGCTTCATGTCGGTATTCCCTTGAAGGTCCGTAATCGGTATCACGTCAAGTCTGTCCCAGGAACATGCATCCGGAGCGAAATGCGCGTAGAAGAAAGGCCAGGGGGGCTTGCCTGCTGAGACTCATTCGTGATGAGAATCAGAAGGTTGGCTTCGTCGATGCTTCTTTTAAAGAGGAGAGGAAGGTGTTTACCATAGTTGTCGTGGACAAGGAGGGCAGTGTCGTTAACGCTGCTACCGTTCGGACTGATAGGCCAGAGGTCGCGGTGCAAGCGGCTATTGCGCTCGCCCTGGTTGACAGGCGCAGGCTTTTTGTATATAGCTATTCAAAGCCAGCCGTTAGGGCTTTTGAGAAGGGCTCGGTGGCTAAGGCTGCTTTTAAAATTATACAGACATGTGAGATCTCTCAACAGTACTTATGTTGGCTCCCTGCTCATTTTTGGATGATTGAGAGAGCCCCTCCGAATCTCAATGAGTCCGCTCATGAGGCAGCGTGAGATCTTACCCTCCGCTCTGCCCCGCGCCACGGTGTGGCAGTACTCCCCGAGAACAGACTCCCCTTCCACATACAATGGAATCATGAAGCATTATCTTCTTAATCTCAGGGTTTACGGTTGGCCGCATCCTAAATTAAACAGGGCTCAGGCACTTACATTACGCTTTATACAGACTGGTACTTATCCTTGCCCACGGAGACTGAACATGTTTTATCCGGAGACGTATACAGAGCTTTAATGCCAAGATTGTGCTGCTTTAGCCACGCTCGAACATATGCTCTGGTCTTGCGAAAGAATTGAAGACTCGGCGATCAAGCATGCGTCCAGGTGGGAGGCTTCACTTCGCTGCCCTGACCTGGATGAACAATTCTGGGCTGTCCTGAAGGCTCACGACATGGCCGTGAGGCTTGGCCTTCCGGTCCCGACGTGGGAGCGGCCCGCTTAGTGGTTAATTATCACTACTTGCACGACCAAATAAACTTTTCCGTCTATTCATCCCGTATTTGTTAAGCGCCAACATGTTTAAAATGTCTCCTATCAGGGGTTCACACTCAGATTTCAGCTGTAGAACCTTCAGTGTGCTTAAAGAGCCAGTGTATACGAGTGTGTGTTTATGTTTATCAGTGATAATTTTTTAACAACAACCCAGATAGCGTAAACTTTGACCGTGAAAACAGAAGCGCGTTGTGGCAATCGAATGCTTGTTTCCCAATTTTTCGTTACGGCCCCCACATACACGTGATCTTTTGTTTTAGAGCCATCAGTGTAATGTTGTATGTAATTTTGATATTTGTCCTGAAGTGCACGGAATTGTTGTATAGTGCGTTCGCGTGGGATGTCTCTTTTCTTTAGATGTGTTAACGTCCAATCATATAAGTGTGTGAAATCGTACCACGGGACCAACCGTTGTGGTTTTTTTTGGCAACCTGGAGGACTTCGTGCTGAATGTCATAATCCCGACGGCCAAATCATGTTCGGTTTATTTGTATAGTGTAAGCGTGAGTTGCATTGTGTAAGGATGTTGTAGGATATGTGATGCGGTGATGACTGAATTCTGAGTACGTAAGAAAAAGTAATGCTCTGCGCTGCTGTAAGGAGGGTTCATTACACTCGACGTATAAACTTTGAATAGGTGACGTTCTGCAGGCACCACTTGCCAGTCGCAGTCCAAGGTTATGTACTGGATCAAGTCGTTGGATGTAGGACTGTCTGGCTGAGCCGCAAACCACGGAGCCGTAGTCTAAAAGGCTACGCACAAGAGAGCGGTAGACACGTAAAAGGCACGGTCGGTCGGAGCCCCAGTGCTTATGAGACAAAATTTTAAGGATATTTAGAGCTTTATTTGCTTTAATCTTTAGTGCTTTTATGTGAGTGAGGAAGTTAAGTTTGGTGTCAAAGGTCTCCTAAAAACTTATGGTCTTGTTTCACCGGCAGTATGGTGTCGTTCAATTTTAGAACTGGATCGATGTATAGCCCTCGTTTCTCAGAGAACAAAACAGGAACTGTTTTCTGTGTGGAGAAACGGAAAAAAATTTTTGTTAGCTCATTGTGTAACTTTATTTATTGTCATTTGAAGCTGCCTCTCACAAGTTGGCAAACTTGATGCGCGGCAACCCACTTGGAGGTCGTCTACGTAAACAGAGTGCATAAAAGACGATGGTATAATCTTATTAACTGAGTTGATTTTTACTATAAACAGTGTCGTGCTGAGAACACAGCCTTGTGGAACGCCATTTTCCTGCGTAAATGTATGAGAATGTACTGTACCCAGACGTACCTGAAATGTTCTATTAGACCCAAAATCAGCTAGGCAATTAAGCATTTTACCACGAATGCCGAGGTCAGCCAGGTATCTTAAAATTCTATATCTCCATGTGGTATCTTAGGCTTTTTCTAAATGGAAGAAAACTGCAAGACAGTGTTTTTTGTGTAAAAATGCATATCGAATTTCATGTTCTAGACGGACAAGATTGTCAGTAGTTGAACAACCCTTTTTATATCCACACTGAGGTTTCTTGATTCTAAAATAAATGAGAGTCTTATATTGATAATGCTTTCATCTGATTTTGCCAAACAGCTTGTGAGGGAAATGGGTGTATAGCTGCTAGCGGATGTTGGGGATTTACCGGCTTTTAGAAAGGGAACTACTATTACTTTTTTCCAGTCTTCGGGCATTATACCAGATTCCTAGATTATGCCGAAAAAATAAAGGAGTGCTTCCACAGAAGCCTGGGATAGATGAGCCAGCATGGCGTAGTGAATACGGTCATGACCTGGTGCTGTGCTTTTCCCTGCAGAAAGGACTCTGTTTATTTCTTGTTGTGTGAGAAGGAATTGTATGGTTCATTTGACGCGCCAGTAGTGGGCAGCTTCTGCTTTTCAGCAGATTGTTTGTACTGTAAAAAATTCTTTTGTATAATACCCTGAGATGGATACAGCACGGAAATGTTCGCCAAGTATATCTGCCTGTTCTTGTATTGTTTTTCGTGTGTCTGGGCTTGTAAGTAATGGTTGTAAGTTATGTGTAGGATGACTAATCTCCCCGAAACTTTCCAACCTGTTTCCACATGCGTTTAGACGTGACTGTACTGTTTATGGAGGATACGTATTTCTTCCACAATGATTTTTCTGCCTGCCTTCTGATAAATCGTGCCTTGCCTTTGGCCTGCTTAAAGCATAAAAGGTTGGTATAGTGTGGGGTGTCTTCGTAACATACCCCAGGGCCTATTTTGAAGCTTTTTTGTTTGTGCTGAGGAGTTCACCAGGGGAATATATTTTTTTTTGCGCACAAGGCTGGATGTTCGAGGTATTGCCTTTTCTGCCCCTGAAATAAACACCGCAGTGAACTTCTTATAAATTTCATTTACGCTGAGTTCATTTAAAAAGACTTCTTCTAGTTTCGCATGTTTCATAAAAAGCGGCCAGTCGGCAAGATGTGTTTTCCAGCGACGTGGCCTAAAGTTTATGGTAGGTAATGTGGATGATAGCTTGATAAATGCCGGCAAATTATCACTTCCATATGAAGTGCTGAGGACTTCCCACTTAAAATTGCTAAAAACAGACGGTGAGCAGAAGGCTAAATCTAGACAGCTAAATTTGCGTGAGCTTGGGGAGAAATATGTTGGTGAACCCGAGTTTAAAAGTCATATGCTGTTAGATGAAATAAAACCTTCGATTACTTGCCCTCTTTGTCTGTTCTATCGCTGCCCCAGAGGCTACAATGCGCATTAAAATCTCCTACTAGAATAAAAGGCTCCGGCAACTGGTGTATTAGACTTTCCAGTTGTCTAGTAGTAAAATGAGTACGGGGTTGGATGTAAAGTGAACAGGTGGTGATGGTTTTATATGATAGAGCGGTGACGGCGACAGTCTCGAAAGAAGTATTCACCTGAACATTTCGTGTAGGTGTGCCGCCCTGAACGACTATGGCGACTCCTGACAAACGGCTAGAGTGTTCGTGGTCCCTTCGGACAACGGTGAAATCTTTGAGAATGTTACTATTTTTTTGCACCAAGATTCATTTCTTGAAGACACACTGCAACTGGCGAAAAAGTGTTGATAATGTCTTTGATGTCACCTATATTGTGTATAAGACCTCTGCAATTCCAGTGTACACGGAAAGCCATGGTTGTAAAATGAAAAACGTACTGGTGTTTGCGAACTTAAAAAATTAAAGGTGACATGCGATATGGGACAGTACACGTTTAATGAGCGGTAACCGTTCAGGTTGCCTGTCCCTTGTTCTGTAGAGTTATAAGGACCTTATCCTTCTTAGGGCGCTCAGAAGAGCGCTGTGCTTTTGGCGTCAATGACGCCAGGGTTTTGGTGTCGACCTCCATCGCCTTCTCTGAGGCGCTGGATGATAGAGAGCCAAGCGCCGAGACACGCGCCTCGGACCTTGGCGTTCTGTTTAGTCTGGGGACTTGCGGAACAGCTGTCTGCAGGGCGGTCTTGGATGATGGTAGATCAGCACTAGCTGCTACCACCGAGGGGTCGGATGGAGTCGCTACAGCACCCATGACTGTGACCTCTGTAGACTCCTGATACCGATGTGGTTCTGCCCCCTGCCGCGCCACATTGGCACAGCTTATTTGAAGTAACAGCGAAAGCCTCTTCCTTGCTTGAAAAAAAGAAATTTTCTCTTTTACTGTAAGAGCAATCACTTGCTTCTCCTTCTTCCAACCGGGACATGATCGTGAATACGCTGGACGATTCCCTTTGCAGTTCACACAGCGTGGAGGAGCGTTACAGTTCTGAGATGGGTGATCGTTGGCACTGCATTTCGCGCATGCTTCTTTGCCTCTACATGATTGTGATGCGCGGCTGAACCTCTGTCACTTAAAACACCGCCTTGGGGTCGGTATGTATGGCCTGACATTTATCTTTAGGTATCCTCGTAATTTCTCTCGTCGTATTCGAGTGCTGATTGCCATGTTATAGTTTGTTAACGAAGTTTTCCCTCAAGTCTAAATATTTTAGGGCAGTTTGTCGTGTGCCTATCATGGCCACGCACGCTTATATCGCCTCCCGTTTCACTGCCACGGTTGCGCTTTAAAAGCACGGCGCTGCAATTTTGCTTCAGAGACATTCCTTTCCTTCCTTCTTCTCAGCCCTTAAACTGGCTCTCTTAACTACTACACGCAGAGTCAAAGCAACAGCGCGCGCATTAGATCCCATAGATGAGATAAATATTTACAATTATTATTAGGGTTATAATTATATTCGAGTGTGGATTGCTGTGCTGTCATTTGTTAACGCAGCTTTCCCTCAAGTCTAAATATTTTAAGGCAGTTTGTCCTGTGCGTATCATGGCCACGCACGCTTATATCGCTTTTCGTTTCTCTACCACGGGTGCGCTTTAGAACCACGGCGCTGCAATTTTGCTTTCCTTTATCCTTCCTTCTTCTCCGCCTTTCAACTGGCCCTCCTAACTACTACACGGAGAGCCAAAGCAACAGCGCGCGCATTAGATCCCATAGATGAGATGAATATTTACAATTATTATTAGGGTTATAATTATATTCGAGTGCTGATTGTTGTGCTATCGTTGTTAACGAAGCTATCCCTCATGTATAAATATTTTAAGGCAGTTTGTCGTGTGCGTATCATGGCCACGCACGCTTATATCGCCTTCCGTTTCTATACCCCGGGTGCGCTTTAAAACCACGGCGCTGCAATTTTGCTTCAGAGACTTTCCTTTCCTTCCTTCTTCTCAGCCCTTAAACTGGCTTTCTTAACTACTACACGCAGAGCCAAAGCAACAGCGCGCGCATTAGATCCCATAGATGAGATGAATATTTACAGTTATTATTAGGGTTATAATTATATTCGAGTGCTGATTGCTGTGCTATCGTTTGTTAACGAAGCTTTCCCTCATGTATAAATATTTTAAGGCAGTTTGTCGTGTGCGTATCATGGCTACGCACGCTTATATCGCCTTCCGTTTCTCTACCCCGGGTGCGCTTTAAAACCACGGCGCTGCAATTTTGCTTCAGAGACTTTCCTTTCCTTCCTTCTTCTCAGCCCTTAAACTGGCTCTCTTAACTACTACACTTCGAGTCAAAGCAACCGCGCGCGCATTAGATCCCATAGATGAGATGAATATTTACAATTATTATTAGGGTTATAATTATATTCTTGTGCTGACTGCTGTGCTATCGTTTGTTAACGAAGCTTTCCCTCGTCTAAATATTTTAAGGCAGTTTTTTCCTGTGCGTATCGTGGCCACGCACGCTTATATCGCCTTTTGTTTCTCTACCACGGGTGCGCTTTAAAACCACGGCGCTGCAATTTTGCTTTCCTTGCCTTCCTTCTCCGCCTTTAAACTGGCTCTCTTAACTACTACACGCAGAGACAAAGCAACAGCGCGCGCATTAGATCCCATAAATGAGATGAATATTTACAAATAATATAAGGGTTATATTTATATTCGAGTGCTGATTGCTGTGCTATCGTTCGTTAACGAAGTTTTCCCTCAAGTCTAAATATTTTAAGGCAGTTTGTCCTGTGCGTATCATGGCCACGCACGCTTATATCGCCTTTCGTTTCTCTACCACGGGTGCGCTTTAAAACCACGGCGCTGCAATTTTGCCTTCCTTTCCTTCCTTCTTCTCCGCCTTTAAACTGGCCCTCTTAACTACTACACGCAGAGACAAAGCAACATCGCGCGCATTAGATCCCATAGATGAGATGAATATTTACAATTATTATTAGGGTTATAATTGTATTCGAGTGCTGACTGCTGTGATATCGTTTGTTAACGAAGCTTTCCCTCAAGTCTAAATATTTTAAGGCAGTTTTTTCCTGTGCGTATCATGGCCCCGCACGCTTATATCGCCTTTCGTTTCTCTACCACGGGTGCGCTTTAAAACAACAGCGCTGCAATTTTGCTTTCCTTTATCCTTCCTTCTTCTCCGCCTTTAAACTGGCCCTCTCAACTACTACACGAAGAGCCAAAGCAACATCGCGCGCATTAGATCCCATAGATGAGATGAATATTTACAATTATTTTTAGGGTTATAATTATATTCGAGTGCTGATTGCTGTGCTATCGTTGTTAACGAAGCTTTCCCTCATGTCTAAATATTTTAAGGCAGTCTGTCGTGTGCGTATCATGGCCGCGCACGCTTATATTGCCTTCCGTTTCTCTACCCCGGGTGCGCTTTAAAACTACGGCGCTGCAATTTTGCTTCAGAGACTTTCCTTTCCTTCCTTCTTCTCCGCCCTTAAGCTCGCTCTCTCAACTACTACACGCAGAGACAAAGCAACAGCGCGCGCATGCGATCCCATAGATGAAATGAATATATATATATATATATATATATATATATATATATATATATATATATATATATATATATATACATATATATAGAAAATTTTCAGTCATAGCTGTCGTAGTATAGCCCTCTGAGCCGTTTCCTTTTTTTTGAAATTGGTCCTATTAGGGTTATTGTAACTACACGAAGGTATTTCGCCCTCGTCAGCAGCAGTCCCTGAGATAGTTATCCTAGCGGCTATCTTCCCACCCTATGCGTGCCGCCCTCGCACCTGTTTAAGCTTTTCCTAGACGCTAGAGTTATACTAGGTCCGCTCAACCTTGAGCGATCGGAAAGCGCGTTTTCCCCTCTTGGCCGGCGGAGAATGGAGGCTTTGTTCCGGCCGCAGAGCCCTCCCCGTCTCAGTAAGGACCCTGGTTGTGGTCTCGCGCGGACGATGCCCTCTCGGTGAGCGCTTATTCCCCCTCATCTTTTAAGAGGTTCAATACTTACAAGCATTTGTCTCGCAAACCATATTTTATTTCAAGGGAGTTTTCCACGTCTCAATAATTTCTCTCGTCGTATTCCAGTGCTGATTGCCGTGTTATAGACTGTTAACGAAGCTTTCCCTCAAGTTTAAATATTTTAAGGCAGTTTTCCTAGTCTCTAAAGCCGCTCAAGTTCGCTCTTCTCCTCGGGCGGCCATTTTTCCAAGAAAGTATGCCTTCCAACCACTCGGAAAAAGCGACTATCGCAGACAACTTCAGTCCCTTTCCACGTAAGTATGAGGATCGGAGCAGGAGCTATGGCGCTTGAAAGTAACCTGGGGCCTGACGAACCAACCGACTGAGCTATCTTTCCGGGCAACGTCCAAGGGTCACGAGTTCAAATCACCTCTTATGTTCCTTTCTTTCCCCAAAATTTTTTTTCTTTTTTTCTTTTCAATGTCTTTTCCTTTATTTTATCACCGTATGGGAATCCTCCTTCAAAAAAAAAGATATATATGGTCAATTATATATGGCCACACATGTGCAGGTCATAAATACCAGGTTCTCTAACCGAGTGCCATCCGTGCGGTATAACCGAGCTCAGATTGGTCCACCTTGACTGATCAAATAGGGCACCACTGTAGGTGAAATGAGGCGCACAACTCCTGCGGGACCCGCCGTGGTTGCTGAGTGGCTATGGTGTTAGACTGCTGAGCACGAGGTCGCGGGATCGAATCCCGGCCACGGCGGCCGCATTTCGATGGGGGCGAAATGCGAAAACACCCGTGTACTTAGACTTAGGTGCACGTTAAAGAACCCCAGGTGGTCGAAATTTCCGGAGTCCTCCACTACGGCGTGCCTCATCATCAGAAAGTGGTTTTGCCACGTAAACCCCATAATTTAATTATTTAGTTTGACTCCTGTGGGGACGGTAGAGTATCCGCCTCCCGTGCAAGAGGACCATGGTTCAAATTCCGGTGCCGCGCAATTCTCCACCGGAAAATAAAAAAAACCGTGTTGAGAAAATTGCACAAACAGGCCTGGAGTGCGGCCTGATCCCGGTGACCAGAACCGGTAACGCACTTTCTCACCAGAGCAGGATTGGCCACCCTGGTGCAGTACTTGGCCACAACCTCCTATATGAATACAACAATCAAACCCCGGCCCTCAGTCCCCAGCAGCCGCGAAGCAACTGACCACGGCGGCGGTCAGATCTGTGACACTGCAGAGGGTGCTAAGAATACCTGGCTCCGGACAGGCCGCCATTGGAATCTGAACCTGGCAACGTTAAACGTTAGAACGTTATCTAGTGAGGCGAGTCTAGCAGTGCTATTGGAGGAATTAGAGGGTAGTAAATGGGATATAATAGGACTCAGTGAGGTTAGGGGGACAAAAGAAGCATATACAGTGCTAAAAAGCGGGCACGTACTGTGCTACAGGGGCTTAGCGGAGAGACAAGAACTAGGAGTCGGATTCCTGATTAATAAGGAAATAGCTGGTAACATACAGGAATTCTATAGCATTAACGAGAGGGTGGCAGGTCTTGTTGTGGAACTTAATAAGAGGTTCGAATTGAAGGTGGTACAAGTCTATGCCCCTACGTGCAGTCATGAAGACCAGGAAGTGGAAAGCTTTTATAAAAACGTGGAATCGGCGATGGGTAAAGTCAAAACAAAATACACTATACTGATGGGCGACTTCAATGCCAGGGTAGGCAAGAAGCAGGCTGGAGACAAGTCAGTGGCGGAATATGGCATAGGCTCTAGGAATAGCAGAGGAGAGTTATTAGTAGAGTGTGCAGAACAGAATAATATGTGGATAATGAATACCTTTTTCCGCAAGCGGGTTAGCCGAAAGTGGACGTGGAGGAGCCCGAATGGTGAGTCTAGAAATGAAATCGACTTCATACTCTGCGCGAACCCTGGCATCATACAAGATGTAGACGTGCTCGGCAAGGTACGCTGCAGTGACCATAGGAAGGTAAGAACTCGAATTAGCCTAGACTTGAGGAGGGAACGGAAGAAACTGGTACACAAGAAGCCAATCAATGATTTAGCGGTAAGAAGGAAACTAGAGGAATTCCGGATCAAGCTACAGAACAGGTATTCGGCTTTAACTCAGGAAGAGGACCTTAGTGTTGAAGCAATGAACGACAATCTCATGGGCATCATTAAGGAGTGCGCAATAGAAGTCGGTGGTAACGCCGTTAGGCAGGATACCAGCAAACTATCGCAGGAGACTAAAGATCTGATCAAGAAACGACAATGTATGAAAGCATCTAACCCTGCAGCTAGAATAGAACTGTCAGAAATTTCGAAGTTAATCAACAAGCGTAAGACAGCTGACATAAGGAAGTATAATATGGATAGAATTGAACATGCTCTCAGGAACGGAGGAAGCTTAAAAACAGTGAACAAGAAACTAGGAATAGGCAAGAATCAGATGTGTGCGTTAAGACACAAAGCCGGCAATAACGATACTAATATGGATGAGATAGTTCAAGTGGCTGAGGAGTTCTATAGAGATTTATACAGTACCAGTGGCACCCACGACGATAGTGGAAGAGAGAATAGCCTAGAGGAATTCGAGATCCCACAGGTAACGCCAGAAGAAGTAAAGAAAGCCTTAGGAGCTATGCAAAGGGGGAAGGCAGCTGGGGAGGATCAGGTAAGGACAGATTTGTTGAAGGATGGTGGTCAGATTGTTCTAGAGAAACTGGCCACCCTGTATAGGCAATGCCTCATAACCTCGAGCGTACCGGAATCTTGGAAGAACGCTAACATAACCCTAATCCATAAGAAAGGGGATGCCAAGGACTTGAAAAATTATAGACCGATCAGCTTACTGTCCGTTGCCTACAAAGTATTTACTAAAGTAATCGCAAATAGAATCAGGAACACCTTACACTTCTGTCAACCAATAGACCAGGCAGGATTCCGTAAAGGCTACTCAACAATAGACTATATTCACACTATCAATCAAGTGATAGAGAAATGTGCAGAATATAACCAACCCTTATATATAGCTTTCATTGATTACGAGAAAGCGTTTGATTCAGTCGAAACCTCAGCAGTCATGGAGGCATTACGGAATCAGGGTGTAGATGAGCCATATGTAAAAATACTGGAAGATATCTATAGCGGCTCCACAGCCACCGTAGTCCTCCACAAAGAAAGCAACAAAATCCCAATAAAGAAAGGCGTCAGACAGGGAGATACGATCTCTCCAATGCTATTCACAGCATGTTTGCAGGAGGTATTCAGAGACCTGGAGTGGGAAGAATTGGGGATAAAAGTTGATGGAGAATACCTTAGCAACTTGCGATTCGCTGATGATATTGCCTTGCTTAGTAACTCAGGAGACCAATTGCAATGCATGCTCACTGACCTGGAGAGGCAAAGCAGAAGGGTGGGTCTGAAAATTAATCTGCAGAAAACTAAAGTAATGTTTAACAGTCTCGGAAGAGAACAGCAGTTTACGATAGGTAGCGAGGCACTGGAAGTGATAAGGGAATACATCTACTTAGGGAAGGTAGTGACCACGGATCCGGATCATGAGACTGAAATAACCAGAAGAATAAGAATGGGCTGGGGTGCGTTTGGCAGGCATTCTCAAATCATGAACAGCAGGTTGCCACTATCCCTCAAAAGGAAAGTGTATAACAGCTGTGTGTTACCAGTACTCACATATGGGGCAGAAACGTGGAGGCTTACGAAAAGGGTTCTGCTGAAATTGAGGACGACGCAACGAGCTATGGAAAGAAGAATGATGGGTGTAACGTTAACGGATAAGAAAAGAGCAGATTGGCTGAGGCAACAAACGCGGGTAAATGACATCTTAGTTGAAATCAAGAAAAAGGAATGGGCATGGGCCGGACATGTAATGATGAGCGAAGATAAAAGATGGTCATTAAGGGTTACGGACTGGATGCCTAGGGAAGGGAAGCGTAGCAGGGGGCGGCAGAAAGTTAGGTGGGCGGATGACATTAAGACGTTTGCAGGGACAACATGGCCACAATTAGTACATGACCGGGGTAGTTGGAGAAGTATGGGAGAGGCCTTTGCCCTGCAGTGGGCGTAACTAGGATGATGATGATGATGATGATGATGATAGTGGTGGTGATGATGATGATGATGATGATGGTCCTGCGTCGAGAGAGGTGGGGAGAATACTAGTACCAAATGTGAGGATCACATGTTTGGTCGGGAGATGTTCACTGTTTCTTCTTTTTTTTCTGTGAGAGATTTCGCCACCAAGAAAGGGGATAGCTTACGCATACTTGGTGTTCCTTCACTATGCAAGACGTGGTAACGTGGTAAGTTGTCTGGGTCGGTTCGGAGGGTAAATTGAAAAGGTGTATCGGTCATCATCATCATCAGCCTGGTTACGCCCACTGCAGGGCAAAGGCCTCTCCCATACCTCTCCAACAACCCCGGTCATGTACTACTTGTGGCCATGCCATGCCTGCAAACTTCTTAATCTCATCCGCCCACCTAACTTTCTGCCGCCCCCTGCTACGCTTCCCTTCCCTTGGGATCCAGTCCGTAACCCTTAATGACCATCGGTTGCCTTCCCTCCTCATTACATGTCCTGCCCATGCCCATTTCTTTTTCTTGATTTGAACTAAGATGTCATTAACTCGCGTTTGTTCCCTCACCCAATCTGCTCTTTTCTTATCCCTTAACGTTACACCTATCATTCTTCTTTCCATAGCTCGTTGCGTCGTCCTCAATTTGAGTAGAACCCTTTTCGTAAGCCTCCAGGTTTCTGCCCCGTAGGTGAGTACTGGTAAGACACAGCTATTATATACTTTTCTCTTGAGGGATAATGGCAACCTGCTGTTCATGATCTGAGAATGCCTGCCAAACGAACCCCAGCCCATTCTTATTCTTCTGATTATTTCCGTCTCATGATCCGGATCCGCCGTCATTACCTGCCCTAAGTAGATGTATTCCCTTACGAATTCCAGTGCCTCGCTGCCTATTGTAAATTGCTGTTCTCTTCTGAGACTGTTAAGCATTACTTTAGCGTTCTGCAGATTAATTTGTAGACCCACTCTTCTGCTTTGCCTCTCCAGGTCAGTGAGCATGCATTGCAATTGGTCCCCTGAGTTACTAAGCAAGGCAATATCATCAGCGAATCGCAAGTTACTAAGGTATTCTCCATTAATTTTTATCCCCAATTCTTCCCAATCCAGGTCTCTGAATACCTCCTGTAAACACGCTGTGAATAGCATTGGAGATATCGTATCTCCCTGCCTGACGCCCTTCTTTATTGGTATTTATTGGGATATTGGGATTTATTGGGTGCATCGGTGCGGCCCCTTTAAGAGGCCGATCTGGATCGCGGAAAAGCTTCTGCCATAACATGGTTTCAAAATTCGGCGGCGGTGGTAGCCACCCACCACCGAGCCCAGCAAGGGGACGCTACAGGTTGTGAGCAACCAGCACACGCCAGCTATGCACCGACACTATAACCTAATGCATATAACCAAGACTGGATTTACTACACACGGTTAACCCTTGCCGCCAGGAAATTCTGAAGTAAGAAGCAGGGAAAAGAAGACAGGAAAGATGAAAAGACTAGTTAGAAAGACGAAGATTGAAGAGGAGGACAGGAAAAGGCGACTGCCGATTTCCTCTAGGTGGGTCAGTGCCGTCTGCGTCTTGCCGTCCAGGTCAGTGCCGTCCAGGTGCCGTCTGCGTGAAGCAGAGGCCGAAGGGGTGTGTTGGCTCCATCGGGGAGCCTTAAAGGTCCAAACACCCGGCATCGGTTCAACCCCCAGGATCCCCCTTTCCCCTGACACGGCAAAGCCGCGCACGGCTACACGCGGGGGGGTCGAACCCTCGTGTACTGGGGTACGTAGTGTCGCAAAACACCAACCGCCTGCTGACGCAGGCGCCCCTGCGGGGGTAGATTGAGCTGTGGAAGTAGACATAACGTTGGTGCATTACATTCTTTGGAAATTGGCGTGGAAAAGAACAAAGTCCACAGTAGTGTTTTAATCCAGCTGTCGAGGAGTGCTCAGGTGTCGGAGTAATACTAGATTCTAGCCCCAAAGAGAGAAACCACATTGCGTGCATTCAACAAAAATTGATTTCATCTCATGTCATTAAGACCCACGAAGGGTCTAACATACAGGGTGGGAACACACGTTCAGGCAACTTAGAATGTTCAACACAATAAAAAATAATTTGGAATAATTTCTGCGAAAGTGGATTAGGACGTAACGACAGCGATGTCGTTAAATAGGTCATTCCAGTCTGCTGCAACAAGAGAAAAAAAATTCGGAGGACGCTTAAGCTTCACCTTCAAGAATGGAACACTACAGGATTCAAAGATCCCTGACGGCTTCTCGCCCTTGCGGCAACTGCAGCGTATGTAACGGTAACGTTGACCGGGAAGCGCTCGCGCAGAACGCTGTGCGCGAAAGCGGGCTTTCTCGGAGAGACGTGGCCCCTTGCATGGGCAACGATGGATGGATGGCTGGATGGATGGATGGATGGGCGGATGTTATGAGCGTCCCCTTTGAAACGGGGTGGTGGGTCGCGCCCACAAGCTCTTGCTATTATACTGCCTAATGCATTACTTAGGTTAAAAAAGAAAAGAAAAACCACTATAAACTCCCACAACCGAATTTTCTGACCCACTATTGCGAACTTTGCTTTTGTACGTCTCCGTTTTTTTTTTCCCTACTTTTCTTTCAACAATCTTCCAATCGCCTCTTACTAATCTCTACTGCGGACACGTTTACTCTGCCCCTGCTCTCGCTGAATCCAAGCGCTTCAAGAAGGCCAGTGGTGCCTAAATCGACCGCTGGACAGACATCTTCACATTCGAATAAAGCATGCTTCATCGTTTCCCTAGCTTTACCGCAGCAACCACACACTTCTTATGCTTCTTCTTCATTCTTATATCTGGCTTTATAGGTGCGTGATTTAAGGCATCCCAATCTCGCTTCAAAAAGCACTGAACTTCCATTTGAGTTATCATAAATTGTATCTCTCCTAAGTTCATTTTTCCTCTTAAGTGGATACTCATGGCAGGTTTGTTTTCTATTGCCGCCACCTAAGAGATTATTAGCCGCTCTGACTTTACGCTTGACGTTCTTTCTTGCTGTGTTGCCCACGCTACAGGCCGCGTATTTGCTGGTAAGCTTCCTAGTTCTTTTCCTCCACGGTGAATCAATGTTTTTCCTGTACAGATCCCTCAACACTCTCCCAGCCCATTTACTTTCTTCCATGTTCCTCAGTTGGTCTCCATAATCAATTTTACTGTGAGCTTCCCTCACTTCAAAACTAGTCCAGCCCGTATCACCCTGCACAGCTTCATTTGTAGACTTCCCGTGAGCGCCTAATGCAGGTCGTCCCATTGACCTTTGGTTCCCGTCGATTCCTGATTGTAACCCTGATTTAAAGCAAACAACCGCATTTCCAAAAGTAAGTCCTGCAGCTAATACAACTTTCCACATTCCCCGGAGCACCTCATACCTATTATATCCCATAGCGCTCTGTGCTTCATCATGGCTGCATTTCTCTACCCCTTCACTGTTACTATTTTTTCCTGTGTTTCCATATATCTATTGGCTTCATGTATCCACATACGAAAGTATTAATATTCTCTTACCAGAGGTATTTCCTGGCCCTGTATTACCACTTCCTGTTCACTGCTTTCCTTGAATACCATTTTCAGAAGAGGGTTATAGCGCCGAAGAAGACAACACATAGCAAGCGAGACGGGACAGGCGCATGTCCCTCTTCTGGAAACATGCACCAACTAGCCCCCAAACAAGTATTATTCTTGAATACCATTACACGTGATTTTTTAACACTAAATTTCAAACCTGCATTCTTGCCTTCCTGTCTACACATATTAGCCAGACGTTTCAAATCCCTGTGCTTGTTAGCTAGCAACACAATGTCGTGCCCATAAAATAAACCTGGAAGCTGCTGCTATACCACTGTACCCGCCTGTTTGCACGAGAGATTCAACCCGATATTACTTTGTTCTAGCGCCCTCTCCATCCTCACCATGTATACCATGAAGAGCATTGGGGATAAAGGGCACCCCTGCCTGAGTCTCTTGTTCATATCAACTTTCTCCTCGCTCTTCATTCCTTCCCAATAAACGCAAACGGTATTTTCTGAGTAAATGTCTCTCAAAAGCTGTAGACAATCGTCGTCTAAGCCTTCCCTTTCCAGCATATCCAACAAAATGTTGCGGTCTGCGTTGTCATGCGCTCCTGCAATGTCTAAAAAGGTCCCATATAACGGTCTGCTTTCTACTCTTGCTATTTCAATACACTGAGTAAGAACAAAGAAGTTATCGTCCAAACGCCTACCTATTCTGAAGCCATGCTGATGTTTTCCCAAAATGCCATTATTCTCTGCCCATGCTTGCAGCTTTAATCTGATTGCCTGCACTACTAGGTTGTATATCACCGATGCAATGGTCAACGGTCTATACGGCGATGTGGCGGAGGCGAGCGCCAGCTGGAAACGTTTCAAGGAAGCGGGCGCGCCGCTCTGTGGACTCTTGAGATATTTACGCTCCGGCGTGCGCAAATGGCGGACGCCGTCTGCGGCCTCTGTATAGTAGGAACGCTGGACAAGGGGTTTGTTTGAGTTTCCCGTAACAAAATTATGTATTCTTGTATATCCAGAGTACAATATGCGAGAGCTTTAATGTCTGTAAGTTGTATGTAATTCGTAATTTACCATTTTTCCACGTATTATAACTTGAGAAATTTTATTCAGTCAATTCCTTCAGTCACATGGAAGTGAAGTCTGTGTGGTTCGAAAATTCTTTTACCTATGCGACGTCGGACGCTGGACGCCGACGCAGGATTTTCTGCGACAAGGGCTCCTATACGCTATCGCGTTAAAATGAGACGTCAAAAGTGACAGTGTGCGCACGTGGCCGGGAAACTTGAAATGGATAACGCATGCGGTTATGTGTGGCATGAGAGTATTCCTCCAAGTACGTCATTTTTTAGCACGTCAGCTGTGCCTAAATTATGCTTCGCCTTCATTCATATCCTTCATCATTACTTTATCTCATCGTGAGGAAATACCTAGCCAACTTACGTGAAGCCACTACAATAGATACAGAAGGAAGGTGTTAGAATAATAACATTGAATAATACCTTTATTTTGTTTCACATCTACACCGAAGCTTCTTGATGCTTTCTATGCATAAGTTAGTACAGTTTATTCTTGTATTTATAGCGGACAGCTCTTTGGGATTAGTCAATAAATGTTTTCTCGCTTTTTTGTCGCATGTTTTATACCAGAAAGGCGACATGTAACATTGTTTCAAACGTTCTTGCGTGCTCTCCTCAGCCTGCCAATGGTCGATATCTCACTGCGATGTGAAGGCGCTGCACCAGGATATTGCCACTTATCCTTCCTGAATAGGAAACGTCTCCAATGCTCTTTTTTCTCCTCTCGGAGATTGTGAGGCCAACCAATGTTTTTGCGTATATGAAATTAAAAGATGACAGAAACGGAGGCGTGACCAATTCAAGCTATTCCCGTGCAGCAGCAAGTGCGTGAGCCACGCCTCACTTACCTGATCTCCTTTGGCGCCTGGTAGTCCTGGCAAACCCGACAAGCCTTGTGTGCCTTGAATACCTTGCTCACCTGGTTTCCCATCAGCACCGGGCAAGCCCTGAAGACGCAGAACAATGCAGAAGTCAGCGGTACGCATGGTAATATTGTCCGAGCATTAAGGGAACTTGGATGTAAGCGACCGTTCAATGGCTGAATTTCTTTTCATTTGGTTGCCCCAGTCACTCACCTCATCCTATCCTGCGGATTTCGTTTTGTGTTTTAAAGACACTAGTTGTCGCTGTGCCGAAAAATAGTAACACATTCAAAATGAAAACGGGGTTGTGGGTTGCGCCACCAAGCTCTTGCTATTATACTGCCTAATGTACTACTTAGGTTGAAAAAGAAAAGAAAAACCACTATAAACTCCCATAACCAAATACTCTGACCCCCTATTGCGATCTTTGCTTTTGTCCGTGCCTTTCTTTTTCGTTTCCCTACTCTTCTTCCACCAATCTTCCCAATCACCTCTTACAAATCTCTACTGCGGACATATTTACTCCTCCACTGCTCTCGCTGAACCTAAGCGCTTCAAAGAAGTTAGTGGTGCCTAAATCGACCGCTGGGCAGACAACTTCACATTCGAATAAAACATGCTTCATCGTTTCCCTGGCTTTATCGCAGCAAGCACACGCTTCTTATGCTTCTTCTTCATTCTTATATCTGGCTTTATAGGTGCGTGTTCTAAGGCATTCCGATCTCGCTTCCAAAAGTAATGAACTTCCATTTCAGTTATCATAAATTGTACCTTTCCCAAGTTGGCTTTTCCTCTTAAGTGGTTACTGATTGCCGGTTTGTTTTCTATTGCCGCCACCCATGAGATTATTAGCCTCTCTGACTTTCCGCTTGACCTTCTTGCTTGCTGTGTTGCCCACGCTACAGGCCGCATATTTGCTGGTAAGCTTCCTAGTTCTTTTTTTCCACTGTGAATCAATGTTTTTCCTGTACAGATACCTCAACACTCTCCCAGCCCATTTACTTTCTTCCATATTTCTCAGTTGTTCTTCGTAATAACATAGTAACGCCTTCATAGTGACACCTTCAAAATGAAAACGCCGTGACATCTTTATCTTTAAGGTTATTATCGTGGGGAGGGGGGTTACCATTTCTTCTTGTTATGTTCAGATTGCTATGTTCAAGTTTCATTTATCAATGGCAATGTAAAACTTAGAAAAAATTGTACAGTAATTTATATAAAAGTTACAGATATCGATCATAAGAACACCAGTACTCAAGAACTTATAGTTGTGTCCGTGCTTGTGAGAATGTCAGTCACTCCGCCTCGCGTGAACTGTTCTTGTAATTCTTGAAGACTCGTCAAACATTAACGGGATAGCTTTAGCTTTGGTGTTTTCATAAGGGCCAAAAGGAGAACACGAAGCACACAACTAAAGAATTAAGTGATATGCTATAAACGCGTTATTCTCTGAGTTTTCTTTCTCATTCAAAAAACATATCTGTAGAAGCGGGGTCCTTCAGTACCTTTCGTTTCGTCACGAGACTTCCGCGTAACGCTATGGCAGAGCTTCATGTAGCGTCCGCAGTGGGTGCATCACGGCGCTGGCACAAGTAGAAGGTGCAGCAGACGCCGAGTGCGCATGCTCGCTATTTCGCAAGGGTCGACTGCCGGTATCGCTGCGTGGATATTTTCGACACAACGTGATAAACACTACCCTGCTTCTGTACACTATTTAGAAACTTGAACGCGAACAATTTCTAAGCAACTACAACGTCTTGGGTCATTCCCAAGTTCAACTGCTTTCGCAACAGCGGCTTAATTCGTAATTGAAATTGCATGCTTGGACTACTCCATCGTTGGAATCCTACTACAGAGCAAGTCCACGTTGAACTTTTGCGCAATTGTGAGTAAAGAAACCTGAGTTTCAAACTAACAAAGCTAAGTAGCCAACTGATAAACTAACCAAACGAATAGGTAATTACTAAACTAATTATCAGAGTAATAACTATATAACCTGACTTACTAACAATTCTAACTACATTAAGTAACTAAGCTCACTAATAAGTAGCCTAACAAAGTAGATTAGTGAAACCAACTCAAGCAACAAGCTAATTACATAATAACTAATAAATCAACTAAGCTAACTAAATGAATAAGGTAACTAAGAAATATAATTATCCAATCAAACTAACGAAGCTAACCAACTGATTAACCAAGTTCGCTAACTGAAATAACAAATGTTATTTACTATGAAAATATTTATGTATAAGAACTAAGCTAAGTTAATGAACTTAATAACAAATGAACTTATAACTAACACAGTGAATTAGCTAGCTAAATATAACTAACTTATACAACTAATCAGCTATACAAATTGAAATACATACAGCCGAATGTAACTGTTTGTACACGGAAAGCTACTAGGGGGGAGATGGGTGACGTGAATCATAAAATAGTGCCGTCTACGTCTTAAACACAAACGCATCGCACATTAAATAATTTTGCCAAGACTTCCCGATGCATGTTCACTCGAGAAACGTGCTGAAATGAATGTTGTAGTGGCTCCTATTCTCGTGAAAGATTTGTATGATCGCGCTGCCTGGCAATCTAGGGCGGCAGATTCTCCACCGATGATGATGATATGTTGATGCTTTATTGGCATCCCCTTAAAAATTGGGTGGTCGCAAACAGTTATCTATCCTGTTTGGTTTAATAAGGTATTGTATACATGCTTTTCTTCCTAGCATTCTTATAAACATTTCCTAAACTCTCTTTCTTTCCCTCAAGTTTCTATATCTACCTTGTATCGCTACACATGGTACATGATTTGGTCGTATCAATCTTCTCGCTCCTTTTTGTCCACCACTATATAAACGTATCTTGATTATCTCGACTTCTGACCGGTTGATGCTTCCATTCACGTTATCCAAGCGCTTCAGGAAGGTGTACGTTGCGTACTGGTCTGGCTGGGTGAATCTTTATGCATTCCATTAGGATGTGCTCAGTGGTCTCCAGGCCTTCTTCCACTTACGCCAGCGCCTCTCGTGCCACGTTCTGTTCCTATATAAAAGATCTGAGGAAGTTCCATGACCAGGTGAAAAGTTTTGAAGGACCATGATTGTAGTCGTTACGCAGTGTGGTCATTGGTGCCTAGCACTGCTGCCTAGCATTGGTGCCTAGCACTGACGTGATTCGTCATTTCTACAAGCTATATAGTGAAATACGCATGAAAGGTCAATTTATTCTTGTTCTTGGTGCTGGGAGACAGTGTTGGATAAACACTTTCGTATTTGCTGTTTGCACGTGGCACAATGTTAACCCTTATTTTATTGCCCACGCTGGCTAGAAGCTATACTCTTTCCTTCCTGCCAAGCAGGCATAGTACACAAGTGCCGATAGTCAAAATGCAAGGTTGTCTGCCGCTGGCTTTCGCTGGCAACTTTTACACGCTTAAAACGTCAACAAAAGGAATTGAACCTATTTCAACCTACTTGTTGAAGGCCCTGTGGATGTTATGCACAACGGACATGAAATTCTTTCCAAATCTGTTTCCAAACGTAGCTGAAAACGAGAGTTTTGCAGTAGAAGCGACAGCGTTATTCCAAGCGGAAGATTTCTGATCGAAAATCTTTCAGGACTCGGTTCTCAGTGTTGGAAGCGCCCTTGAATAATAAAGCAGTTGATCGGCGACGCATGTGATAGAAAGACTCATACTTTTTTCGGCGAAAAAAGGGGAGTTCAGGGTGTCCTCTATTGCACACCGTGAATCAAATGTGTAGCAAAGAGGTGCAAGAGCAATCAGCTGACGTTCCAAAAATACCGGGTGGCGCCCTTGGCAGGTGACCAGAAATGCTAAAGCGTTGTGCTCACCCTCTCGCCTGGCAGTCCGTCCTTCCCTGGCAGGCCAGGGAGTCCGGGAGGGCCCTGGGCAGAGAAAAATAACGTCACATTCCAAAGCAACCGAAGTTTGCACCAACCACTGTCCGATTCACAGGAGAGCGCACATGCTGCACAATTGAGCGTACGCCTGCTAAAACTAATGCTAATGAATACAGAGTGCCACTTGTGCATTGAAAGTAAAAATAACACGAACGTCCATATATTCGTAAAAGGACCAGCACAATAATGCATGCCTGCGTTAGCTGTTATACAGTCGCATGAAGCGAAGCACCCGTTTTTGTCTCACTCTCACAAATTCTGTTCACTGTTGTTCCGAGCGGACTCACTCGCGTCTGTGGGCAGTTGGAAAGGCAATTATCGGGTGGAATGCACAACAACATTACCCCAGATACTTTGCCTGCCTGCGTGATAGCCACATTATACGAGGAGAGCTGACATTTGCTTCTAAACCGCCTATACTGTTGAAGATTCAGCAGATAAACCAGACCAATCGAACAATATTCCCAATAAAACACAATGTCTTAAAACTTTTATAGCTTACTAAATTCCATAGCATTTATTTCGCTCCATAATGAAAAACAAGAGCACAAATACATGGACATAGAAAAGAGGACAATAATTCGTTGGACTCGCAACAAACTGGAAAAATATTCACCCATGATTACGATACATCATAAGGCGGAACTTGAGCGCAGCTTTATACGTGTTCTCATTGCGTGATATGCTGATGCATCGCACCAACCACCGCTCTGACTGGCAGAGCCGCGACGAACTGCGCTATACCTGACACGTGTATTTATGCATCCTTTTCTCGGGGAGTGCATTTCACCCACATCACACACCTTAGTGTTATCGCTCAGCGCCAGACACACCTGCGTGATTGGAACTCGTTTAATGTTTTCGCTCAGCGTAAGACGCGCCTGTATGATTAGAACTTATTGAAATGTTATCGATGGTTCTATGCGTTGTTAGTTGTCACAGAAGCTTGTGTAATCTGAATGTATGCGCGAGGCGAAGTGTGCACTACTTTCTGGAATACACGAGGGCACCAGAGATTGCTCGGGAAGCTTGGATGACTCATGCATAAAAGTCGACGCGCTTTGCCAGCAGAACAGTTTTTTGACAATCGCCGACCGTGTTCGCTGCTATCATTGTGCTTTCAATGTAGCCGGTCGTTCTTGGCACACGTTCACCCAAAAAAAGTTAATTTGACCACTTAAAGTTTTGCTGCGTTATTTACCGTCACTACTACGTGGCATCTGGTGGAGGCGCTTTGCAAGCCCTGACCGCGCAGACAACACCAACGTCATCCCGAGCCATTGAGCAAGGCGCAGGCTACAAGGCCTGCCCCCGGAACACAGAATTCTGAGACAAACAAGAAGACCGTGGCCAAATAATTAACCCCCACGAAAGCCCCAGCGACGCCCACCGTGCTGCAACAGCCCAGAAAACCAACCACCTTCCGTGGATAAGCATTTGAAGACCCGGATAACTGGCTAGAAACATACAAAAGGGTCGCTGCATTCAACAACTCGATCTCTGGCGACAACCTGCGGCATGTGTACCGCGCCTTAGAAGACGTCGCCAGGACGTGGCTTGAAAACCGAGAATAGACCCTGAGTACATGGGACCTGCTCCTCAGCGGCTTCCTGCATGAGTTCCCGAACGTCCGGCGCAAACAGCGAGCTCAAGCTCTACTGGAAACTCCCATGCAGTTGCCGAACGAGAAGATCGTGATCTTTACGGAAGACATGACTCGCCTCTTGCGACAGGTCGTAACCGACATATCTTAAGAGAAGAAAGTTCATTTCTTGATGCCGGGTGCGAAGGAACTATCGGCCCGACTGATACGCAACATACCCAAGACGGTCACATACTTTGTTTCCGAGGCAACAACCATTAAGAAGACGCTAGATATGCGGACAAGGTAATATACTCGCCGAACGCTGACAGTAAATTACAACGATGTTCAAGCAATCACCGCCGAGAGAGGCCATCGGGGTGGTTATTCTGGAGAAACTGCACAAGCACTTTCCAAGACCGCAGTCTAAAGTGACGTCAATCACCGACATCTTCAATGGAGAGGTTCAGCGATCGCTTGGAGTACCTTGCGCAACCACAATTGCCGCAAACCCTGCCGGAAGCGATGACCTACGCCCCCGTCACCTGCCATCAAGGTCCCCCTCCGCGACTGCTGCAGGGCTCCGTAAGGCCGCATTTCCATCGTCCACCGCCGGCGCCAGCTCAGCTGCCCGTTGCCAAGCGCAGGTACCGGAAGAAGACGGACACTTCGCGCGCCCCCTACCACTGCCCGCTCGGGTATCACTGCGGCAAAGCGAGCCATATCTAACACCAGTGCCCATACAGTGACTTGGGACTGCAAGGATTCACCATCAATGCATCGCGCCCACGGCAAGGTGCCACAGCAAGGTGCCGGGCCATGTGATACTGCCGACTACATTGTCCCAACGCAGTGCAGTTCCCAACGTTCTATCCGTTCGCCGTCACCTCCTTATCCTCCTATAGTGCTCACGAGACATCATTATTGGTATGGACTTCCTGAAGCAACACGGCGCATTCATCGACCTAAAATCGAAATTGATAACGCTATCCGAAGATCGAGCGATACCGGCAGAGAGCTGTGCAGTCACCTTTTGCCGCAACGCAGGCCATACATTGGCTTAGCCCGCGGCCGGTCCGTCAACCCATATCTGGAAAAATAAAAGCGGCAACCGATGGAAGCGTGGTTGCTGTTCGTCGAACTGATGAAGATCCTCCGCCGACGACAAAGAGGCCGAAAAGACTATCTTGACGCCATATCAACGAGTCGCCGCCATCCCGACGAAGCCTGGAAGCAAAGAATAAGCCGACAAAGACCTGATGCCGGGTCGTACCAGTCACAGGTCGACTCAACACAGCCATTATCCCGTGCCAAGACCAAATCTGCAAGGCAAAGCATAGAACCACCTATCTCGACGCGCTTCTCGACGGCCACGCAGTCACAGATTTAGTGGACACAGGAGCCGACTACTCCGTCACAAGGTGACTACTCAGTCACCGCCCAGCTGATGAAAGTTAAGATTCAAGTATCATTGAGCAACAAAACTAGACACGGACATAAGAGAAGAACACGCACCAAGCGCAAACTTTCAACTAATTGCATTGTGCCACTGAATCGGTTCATATATGTGGCACGCAAAATTTAGTTGAAAGTGTGCGCTTGGTGTGTGTTCTCTTATATCCGTGTGTTTTTTTTTTTGTTGCACAATAATACATGAGTAATGCATTACCAACTTGCCCCCGCAATGCTGCTCTCTTAAAGTTACGACTATAATGGTAAGCCCTAAGACTCGGACCGCTGGAGGACACCTAATAAAACCGATTGGTATCTGAACGGCAAGCATTACCGTTTATGTGCGGACCTACCCTGCCAGGCTCGTTATCCTCCTATAGTGTTCACGAGACATCATTATACGTATGGACTTCCTGAAGCAACACGGCGCATTCATCGACCTGAAATCGAAATCGATAACGCTATCCGAACATCAAGCGATTACGGCAGAGAGTTGTCGTCGTCAACATCCTTTGAGTGTGCTCAAAGATAAAGTCAGCATCCAGCCTCGCTGCAGCATTGTCATTACCGTAGGTACCGAAACACCCGCAGACCTAGGAGACGTCATAGAGGGCGAACAACGCCTACTGCTCGACCGTAAAATTTGCGTCGCAAGAGGAATCGCTTGACTGCATGGAAGAAAAGCGAAAGTGATGGTGTCAAACTTCAACGAGGAGCTCAAACGCATTAACAAGGGCACGACGATCGCCCACATCGTGAAATTGCCGAAGCCAGCAATGTGTTTCTCCTCTCACTTTCTGCAGCATGTACACCAACGACCATTGTCGCCGAACCACACATGGACATAAATCCAAGCTTTCCCATGAGTAAGCAGCAACAGCTTAGAGGTCTTCTCCGAGGTTACGACTGCTTTTCGACGTCATCTAGGTTTCGACGAATACCAGTTGCGAAGCAAGGCATAATGCCGGAAGAGTGCACTCTACCGCTTCGCCAGAGCCCTCACCGAGATTCGACGCGAGAACACGAATCTATATGGCACACATTGACTAAATGCTGTGCGACGACAACGTCCAGCTGGGGAGAAACCAGTGGGCTTCTCGTGTAATCGTGGTGAAGGAAAAGGACGGAACCATACGTTTCTGCGACGATAATTGTCGACTGAACAACCCCACAAGGAAGGACGCATACCCCCCCCCCCCCCCCTCCCCGACGGATGGATGACGGATCGGATTAGCTCTGCAACAACAAATACTTCTCGTAGATGGATCTGAAGACTGTCTACTGGCAAATAGAAGCCGATGACAGAGATCGTGACAAGAGCGCCTTTATCATGTCGGACGGGCTCTATGAGTTTAAGGTAACGCCACTCGGACCGCGTTCGGTGTCTGGAACATTCCAGCGGGTCATGAAAGAGGTGTTAGCAGAGTTAAAGTGGCAGACCACTCTTTTCAACCTGGATGACGTGGTGATCTTCGTCAGGACTTTCGACGATCATCTTAGGAGGCATGAGGCAGTATTAGCGACGATCAAGTCATCCAAACTCATCCTGAAGACACAAAAGTGCCGTTTCACTTACGAATAACTTCTGTTACTACGGCACGTCATCAGTAAGTGTGGAGTCGGTTCCAACCCATAGAAGACAATTGCAATCGCAAGGTTTACCGCGGCCGACAGAATAGCAGGGCGCAGATTCCTTGGCCTGTGTGCCTATTACAGGCGCTTTGTAAGAGATATTCCACGGATTACGGCGCCAATAACTCATCTCAACAAATCTGACGTCGAATTTAAGTGAGAAACACGGCGCGAGGACGCATTTCTGGAGCTGAAACGACGGGTGCAGCCACCATCGGTGCTTTCACACATCGACGAAGACGCCCAAACAGAAATCCAGACCGATACAAGTAGCTTAGGCCTGGGTGCCATGCTTGTTCAAAGCAAGATTTGAGTTGAAAGTGTAATAGCTTATTCCAACCGGTCACCGTCGAAAGTGGAAGCGTATTATTCTATGACGGAAAAAGAGTGCCTCGGGATCATTTGGGCTACGGCTAAATTTCGGCTTTACATATCTATCAGGCACTTCAAAGTAGTAAGCGACCACCACACTCTGTGCTGGCTGCAAACTTAGAGTCCTTCCGGTCGCCTAGTACGATGGCGTGTGAGACTCAAGGATTTCTAGATAACCGTGGTCTATAACTCCGGACGGAAACACTCTAATGCCGACCGCCTGTCACGCGCCCCTACTGAGCCGCCACCGCAAGGTCAACTGGAAGCCAACGCCTTCCTTCCCATAAATAAGAGCAGAAGACTTTGACGAGCAGCAGCCAGCGGCCCCTGAGCTAAGAAGCCTTGCTGAGTGTTTGGAAGGTAAGACTCACTTTTTCCCGAGGGTATTTAGGAGTGCCCCCCCCCCCCATTCTGTGATTTTCCTCACTAAACGACGTCCTGGTGAAGAACGTTTCCCCAGCTTGCGCAAACTACCGCCTCGCTGCGCAAGCAGCACTCCGGTGAGAAGCGCTGGACTCCAGGCTCCACGACCAGACTGCCGGGTACCTTGAGTTTTGCTGTAAACTAGCAAGAGACAAGAGAACTACTATTGGCGTCGCCTGACAGCCGACGTCGCCTGTTAGGAACGCAAGGCACGGCGAACAATGCAAGGCACGGCAACGCAAGGCACGGCGAACAAGACCAGCAGGATTACTACTGCAGATCGAGCCTCCTTGCCGACAGTTTTAGCAAATGCGAGTGAACTTCTTGGGACCCTTACCGACGTCAACATCCAGAAATAAGTGGATCATCGTGGCGACGGACTACCTCACCCTCTTCGCTGAAACGAAAGCTCCGACGAAAGGTAATGGAGTCGAAGTGGCGAAATTCTTCGTCGAGAACATACTGCTACGATATGGCGCCCGAGAAATCCTCATCACCGACAAAGGAAAGGCCTTTAGTCTTTACAGCGGAGCCCGCGCAAGCCATTCTGCAATGCAGCGCCTGAGCAAGACGCTAGTCAACATACTTGCAATGTACGTCGACGTCGAGCAAAAGACGTGGGATCCCGTCCTGCCTTAAGTATCCTTTGCTTATAACACGGCAATGCAAAAACAACGCAAACGACGCTGTTTAAGTTGGTTTACGGAAAGAACCCGACGACAACTTTCAACGCCATGCTGCCAGGCGCCTCGGACGAAAAGAATCTTCATGTGGCCGCCTACGGCCAGCGCTCCGAAGAAGCCGGACAGCTTGTCCTGATGCACATCAAGAGATAGCAAAGGACCGACATACCGCACTACACTTTTCGACGACGCTACGTGGAATACCAGACCGGCAACCGTGTTTGGGTCTGGACTCCGATACACCGACGAGGAGTTATTGAGAAACTGTTGCGGCGCAAGTCGCTGCACTTAAAGATAATCCGACGTATTCGCGCACTGGACTATGAGGTCGGGCCAGACGGCATTTAGCAATCACAGCGGCGCTGCGCATGACCTGAAGTCCTCCACGTGGTGCGTCTTATCACTTTTTATGGGGAACCAGCGCTGGAGTTTTCACGACGCCTGCAGTGCCTCCCTGGCGGTCAGAATGTGCACAACGCATCCGCGCGGACGAAAATTGCTGCTGGTAGCGGCGTTGCGTGCGCTGAAGGTCGAAAAAAAAACACAAAAGGACGCCGAAGGTACTATTGCGTATACAAGTGTCACAACTACGTCGGAATGAGGGAGGATGTATCCTTCTGCGTCTTTCCATCTGAACCCTACGAACAAGAACGCAGGCAGCGTTGCATCCAAGCAGTCAGACGAGCGGAGTAAGTTCCCGTCTTGTCGCCCTGTTAAGCGGCGTCGGGCGGGTTTCTAAATCGAATTTCGCGTGTGTGCTTGGTTTATTCGATAGTGAAGACGGTCAGCCGTGGCACCCAGTGCCAAACAGCAGAATATGCAGTCGGCCTTTCGTCGGAAACAAAATGAGCAATAGCATGCACCATCCGGCATGTGTACCAACCATTTTTCCTTCGCAATACCACCGCCAAGCTCCTTCCAATGCCACCGCACCAAGCGAACGATACGAAAGGTAAATAGTTTCCATTCATTGCCAAGAATTATGTGGCAGAGAAACTGCCTTGTAATACGAGTTGTGTGCGCATACTGCCAGCACAAGCGCGACTAAGCCGCCTATGTGTTCTTAAAAATGCGCATGCGGATGAGGACTCGGCGCTGAGATGCATCCGGTAAATTTATGTTATTAGTGCTAAATGTAGCCAGGGTTGTTACGGATCAAGCAGCGGAGCAGTCAAACCTTTGCTTGCCCGAGTCAGCTGATGCGATAAAGCTTTCTTCTCCATTGACTGCTGTGGCCAAGTAACATCAGAATTTCTTATGTCTAGCCAGAGAAGTATGGAATGTCTTCAGGCCAACTAATACTTCCGAAACGATAGCGCAGCAAGACCGGCGCCGTAGCTATTAGACTTGCGAGGCAGGCTGTCACACAAGCATGGGAACGGCACAGGGCGCAACCGTTAAATAAAAGCACGTGCTCGCCGCGACAGACTATGAAAAATATAAAAAGCTTAAAAAGCTTCTTTTGTCATTTCTTCACTTGATGGCGCTAGCTTCTTTACGAAAACTGTCCACTGGAAGCGGCGCGAAAACGGAAACATGCGAACCATATGCGCGAACTATGAAACGGCCGCGGACGTGTCGTCTGGTCGAGAGGCTTGAATATGCCGCGTTTCGTCGCCAGGGCGGCGTGCAACGCACTCTTTTCGACGCGCCGCCTATCCGGCGCTGGTTCCCCATAGTGACGAACATAGGGACTTTGTTTCTTTGTTGTTGTTCTTTTCTCCGTTGCTATTCATTATTTTCTTTCCGCTTTCGTGTTTGCAGCATCTGGACGATGCTTTTTCACAGGTGAGCATTAACATCAGTACTTATTTATGCTTTTCACCAGGGACTGCATTTCACCCACATCACACACCTTCAAGCTATCGCCCAGCGCAAGACGTGCACCCATGATTGAAACTTACTGGAATGTTGTCGATTGTTCTATGCACAGTCTGCTATTACCGAATCTTCTGTAATCTGATTGTATACGCGATGCGAAGTGTGTAGTATTTTGTGGAAGGCAAGCGAGCACCAGTGATAACTCTGGAAACTTGGACAGCTAGGACGATCGTCGACTGTGTTCGCTGCTATTGTGTTTTGAGTATAGCCTGATTTTCTGGGCACAGGTCCGCCTATGGAAGAGTTAGTTCTGCCATTTATGCTTTTGCCAATATGTTCTTGACCATCACTACCACGCGACAAGACATAAACCGGCCTCAACATAGCCGCTTGCGGAAACTAGCTTATGCAACCGTAAAATTTACCGGGAAATATTTGCGACGACCTATGCGCCAAGGCGACCGTGCTGGTTCTTCTTTATTACTTCCGCAAGACTACTGCCACCGCCGCCGCAGATGTGTGGACGTGAGCGCCATGTCGTGGCGCTTCAAGGTAGCTTCCTCCGGTTACCTCCTCATGCTGAACCTTCGCTTATGCTTTCCTCGTCACACTTTCTTTGCTCTCGGAGTCTTTCATTCGCCGCTGCGCTTCGCGTTTTCCTCTTTCATCGTACGCTGTGTCCGTTCACTCGGTTACGCTGAGGGAGGACGAGGCATACCGACACTCAACGCAAGAACGGGTGCCTAAAAACTGCGCTCTAAAAACAAAATGCGAGAAACACCAGAAAAGTCACAGGAGGCGCGTTGAAGTATGCGCCACTCACAACTCAAGATAAGCCCATCAAGCAAAACCGAGCCAAGATAGCGGTTCTAGCAAAACTGGACACATATAATCGCTCAGCGCATAGGCCATCACGACTGTGCAAGTCAATGACAGCTTTATTAAGGTATATAGATTGTTTCTTGTACCTGCTTAACGAGGGCCTACTGGCCCATATATCCTTCGGTTATTCATATGCATAGCATCGATACCTTCTGAGGTATCTTTATCTTCATGACCAGCGAAATGCCTTTACAACTGAGATGTCCTCCTATTTTCTCTGCCACTGTGTTTGCGTACTGTTATTTTTATAATGCAATAATGCCAAATCGCCTTGCTTATTGTTCTTCTTCAATATATTTCTGTGGCTACATCGTAAGTAAAACTTTGTCTTCCTGAGAAATCAAGGAGTGCGGGCCGGAAAGTTATGAGTGAAAATTTTGGACTTAAGTTTCACAGAAGACATAGATATCATTTCGAGGCCAGGCAGAGTTAACGGAAAGGGAGGAGGAGATACTGTCATGGAGTTCTCTCTAATTGCTGTAAAGAACTCTGGCGCTGTGATCTTTTAGCAATCACGGGAGTGATGGCGAGTACATGGACTCTCTGATATCGGGGCATGTGGCTTTATGTGTTCTTCGGAATATAGGGGGAAGGCGGCAGATGGAAATTCAAGACGATGAGCAAAACGAGAACAAGGTGAAAGCAGGAGCCAACGTTTTGACAAGTGGACTTATCTTCTTCAAGGTGACACATGCTTTCCTCGCCACAGTACATGTAAGTGGGGTTCTTCTGAGGGGAGCGGCCGAAAGGCGGGTGGATGCGGCAACGAGCGAAGGTGTGTTAAAAGTTGAGAATAAAGGAGTGCTGTGCTCAAGGTCAGGAACACGGCTGTCCCTCGGTCAGGTGTCAACGGCCGTGGGTCAGCCGGCGTTTCTTGTGGTCGTGGACTATCTTAAACAGGCAATAGAAGGATCAGCAGAAACCGGTGCTCGTAAAAAATAAACTAAAAGAAAATGTCGAAATGCAATGAATAGAGAAAAAGGAAAAGAACGGGAAGTAAAATCCACTAATCAGCCAAACTAAGTGCTGTTGCCAATACCTTGAAAGTTAACATAGCGAATAGATTCCAAGCTCCTTTGAAATGTTTATGACTATTGGTGGCAATGTCTTGAACTTATGGATAAGGAATGATTCTCTGTATTTTCCCTCCCGTTCAGAACGGCAATGTGGAGTTTAAGGTCATCAATGTTATGACCTGGTTGGTTTAAATGCTCGGCGATGGCTTTGTCCCGCTTTGTAGCTGTGCCCGCACGATGCCCGTTTAATCTGGCGTTCATGGATTGTCCCGTTTCAGTGATATAATGTTTCTTACAGAAGCATCATTCAAGCGTATAAATCACATCCGAACTTGTACAAGTAAAGTTATATTTGACTTCCTGTGTGTAACAATTTGCGATGATTTTAATTTAATGTCACTTGGAAGGTGCTTGCAGGTTTTGTACCTGGGGCGACAACATGATTTCATTACGGGGAATAAACTTGGCTGACTTTTGCGTGCACTAAGATGTCTTTACAGTCTTTAAAGGCTTTAAATATCAATTAATTAATTTATACTCTCGAAGAGCACTGCAAGGAACAACTTAAAATAATTACTAATCAAATGTGCTGAAATAAATGCCTTGACTACTAAGCTAACGGACTTGGTCTTAAAAAATGGCAGTCTTGAAAATCATTCTCGTAGAAACAATCTGATAATGCACGGTATTTCTGAAGTAATGGATGAAAACGCTACCACCCTGATGACTGCAGTTTGATCTGTGTTTACTCAGCACCTGAAGACTAGCTGCCCTCATATTGAGCGCTGCCACAGGCTCGATAGGGCACGCACTGGTTACATTCGTCCCGTCATTCTTAAACTTTCTAACTTCAGCGCCAGAACTGAGGTTCTTAGGAACGTTTCAAAATTAATTTCGTCATTAAAGAAGATTTCTCTTCTAGTGTTCGGTTAATTCGGAAAAAATATCTGGTAAGCATCAGCCTTTTTTTGGGGACAGCGGTTCTGTTGTGAAGTTGAGGTATGATCATGCTTTCATTAACAAGGTTCGTTACAACTGGTATGACAGTTCAAACTCATTAGTAATGGCACCCGCTCAACATGTTTCTTCTGAGTCTGGCCATTTGACTTCCGTTCCATCCCCTTCCTGAATTCATCCTGGTCGTTTTGAGAACCTTGTTGTCTTGAATATAAACGCTCGTAGTATTGTTAAACGATTTCCTGATTAATTGTCCCTTATATCTATTCATTCCCCTCATGTTATCGGCATCACAGAGACTTGGCTGCACAATGGTATTTAGGAATCTGAGTTCACTGCACCCGGTTTTGTTGCCGTACGCTTAGACAGGATTAGCGGTACTGGTGGTGGCGTGGCACTGCTTATCCGGTCGGATCTACGATTATCAGTCTTGCCTTCTCCTCCAGAAACAGAGTCCGTGTGGTGTAAAATTTACCTTCATAATCGGTGTATTTTGATTAGTGTTATATATCGTCCCCCCGGCTCTACTCTTGATGTTCTTCATGCTGTTGCAAATTTCATGAGCGATATCAACATTGCTTCGTCGAGTTTTATCTGTATGGGTGACTTCAACGCCCCTGGTATCCACTTGCCATCATTGTCTGCAGTCAGTCGCGACACAGCTATTTTTAAAGAACTAATCAACATTTCCTTGTCCTTTGGTCTCACCCAGGTTGTTTCTAGTGCAACCAGATTAAATTCCGTCCTTGAATTAGTTTTTTTAAGCGCTAACCTAGCCGAACGTGACTTTTCTTGCGAGGTAATTGATGGTATTTCAGACCATAAAGGCGTTTTAATGTCACTCTCCTGTCAAATTTTTAAATCCCCCTACACGTTTACTAGTTTCTCTGATTTCACTCGTGCGGACGACAACTCCATTACTGATGCCTTATCTCATCATTTTGATACGTTTAGTGCACTTACAGAAACCAGGACATCAACTGCCTTGGTAAATACTTTGAGCGTCTTGTCAAATCACGTATCGAACGTTTTGTGCCCATTAAAACTAAGAAAAAAAATTCTAGCATTCCATGGATGACTCGTGATATCTTGCATTTGTCCCGTCGCGTTCGAAGGTTAAGGCGTTCCAGAAGAGGCACTGATCCCATGGCGTTGGATAGATTTGTTAAGGCAAAGAAAGAACTCAATCTCATGTTGCAAAATGCCAAGGATTTCTTTTTTCGCGTTCGCCTGCAAAATTTGTTAAGAACTAACCCACGAAAATTTTGGTCTTTTATTTTAGCTCGCGATGCTTCATCCACTTCTTTCAGAATAGATAATGACGTCACCAACGACCCGGCGGGGATTTCCGATGCATTCAGCAAGTATTTGCAATCCGTGTTTGTTTCCGATAACAACTTTATCCCGACACTTACCACTATAGCTTCTTCTGAAGCAATCAGTGACGTTGAGATAAACTGCGAAGGCATCTTCAACCTTATATTAAACCTGGATGTTAAGAAATGCACCGGTCCGGATGGGATACACAACGCGTTCCTTGTTCGTTATTCGTTGTGGTCATCAAAATATCTGTCAGTCATATTCAGAAAGTCCTTATCATCCGCTACAGTACCTTCTTTATGGAAGTTATCCAAAGTGCTCCCTCTTTATAAATCTGGAGATAAGCAGTGTTTGTCGAACAACAGACGAATTCCACTGACGTCACAGTCATGCAAAATGTTGGAACACATCATTCATAAGCACATCACGCTCTTTCTGGAATCAAATAATTTACAGTTTAACATGCAACCTGGGTTTAGGCGCGGTTTTAGCACGTTAACGCAGCTAGTTGAGTTCACGCATGACATTTCATTTAACCTTGACATAGGCAAACAGGCTGATGCCATTTTTATAGATTTCTCGAAGGCATTTGACACCGTTTTACATTCTAAACTTATTGCTAAACTTAATGCTGTACTGAATAATCCTCATTTGGTTAACTGGAATTTAAGCTTTCTTTCATTTCGCTCCCAGTTCGTCTCTTACAGTTCGACTGACTCCGCTACTGCTGATGGGACAGCAGGTGTGCCCCAAGGCTCCGTCCTTGGGCCGCTTCTTTTTTTATTATACATACATCATTTGCCACTTCACTGCTCTTCTAACATCCGTCTCTATGCTGATGACTGCGTTCTATATGAAGTGATTAAATCTTCTAATGATCATTACCGCCTTCAAGAGTCGTTTTCTAGGTTTTGCGATTGGTGTAACACTTGGCAACTGATATAGTTGTAAAATTCGTGTGAAATATTATTTACTTACTAACTAGCCAAAAAAAGAAAACATGGAAGCATTGATACCAGTCATTTTGTACAAAATGGGCACTATAACGTAAAACTATTCCCAACTTTTGTATTTCAATTCTGCAATCATCCTCCACGATTGGTCAAAAACATTGTCGGACCACCCCTACTTCACCTGTCTCTCACGTGACGCCGTGAAAACCGCGATAGCTCCCCATCTGACATGACGTATACACACTAATTATGCATGATTTGACCGAACAAAAGAAAAAAAACGTTATTTCTTATACGACGCCTTTTCGCCATTAGCCCTGCGCTATCGGGCAAAAGTTTTCGGGCTGCACCCACTTCATCTGTCTGTCACTCGACGTCCCAAAGCCACAAGACGTCACCGCGTCAAAGTGACGTGTACGCGTGAAAGACGCATTCATATGCCGAACAAAACTAAATTTTCATCTGAATAGCCGCAGGCTGCCCCGTTCCGAAAGGAATAAAAGATGGCTGCCGCTCAGGCACTGGCTACTCTCACCAGCCGGGAAGCATGGGTTTATTTGCGTATTTGGAAACGTGTTATTAACGGGAAAATCAGACATCCACCCGTTCGTAGCAATTGCTACAACGGAAACTCATACGGGTTCCTTGAAAGAAAAGCCTCGCAGTCGAAGAGAAATTCGTCCTGGTCCGGGACTCGAAACAGCGACGACCGCCTTTCCATGGCAGCCGCTCTACCATCTGAGCTAACCAGGTGGCTAGCAGATGGCAGGGCGAAGTTGAATTTGTCGGCAACTTGAAGCAGAGGCAAGAGTTTGACGTAATAGTTCTGCGGAAACCCCCAAGGTGAAGTAAGTATTAAAGGGAAAATCAGACATCCACCCGTTCGTAGCAATTGTTACGAAGGAAATCCTTTGTAGCACTTGCTACGAACGGGTGGATGTCTGATTTTCACTTCAATAATTACTCCGATCCACATTGTGGGTTTCCGCAGAACTATTACGTCGAACTCTTGCGTTTGCTTCGAGTTGTCGAAAAATTGAACTTCGCCCTGCCAGCTGCCTCGTTAGCTCAGATGGTAGAGCGTGCTGCCCCGGGTGGGTGGTGCCCCCGGGTTCTAGTGCCGGACCAGCACGAATTTTTCTTCAAGTTCGAGGCTTTTCTTTCGGGGAAACCGTATGGGTTTCCTTTGTAGCAATTGCTACCAACGGGTGGATGTCTGATGTTCCCTTTAATAGTTACTTCACTCCACCTTGCGGTTTTCCGCAGAACTATTACGTCAATAAAACTTTTTGCAACCGTGTAATGCTTTCGAGCACATTCTGCACGTTTAAAACCTCGTTCTGCCAACTCTTCTTTGATGGGGATCTATTTAGCGCCATTCTTAAGCTTCCGTTGCATGCCAGCGCGATTTTAGACAAGCCACCGCAAGCTATGTAAGGGAAAGCGGACAAATCACAGACGCCGGCACCACCCTCTTCATCCGGTTATCGATTTTCAGTGAAGTGGCTCGGCCCCCATGGTCTCCCCCACCACTTGAGAGTGCTCCTCGCCTCTTGACAGCGAATTAGATAAGACAAGCAGCTCAGTATAGGCAATGTTATTTGTTTTTCAAGAAAACAAGTGTGACCTCCTTTGAACGAGGAGAGTGTTTGATTGGTCTGTTCAGACAACCTTGCGGTTGACCACCAGATGCTTGCGTCGGCGGTTACGCAAATATGGAGTCAGGAGATTTGAATAAAAACATATTGGAATAATTTTACGTTATAGGACCCAATTTTTCGGACATGACAGTTTTTACTTTCATGAAAGAAATACATATTTTACTTGCCTTGACAGTGCGTAACGTTCAAAAATTTGCTTGGAGCATCTTTTGCAATGGCAATGCAGTTTTCATCTATTTGATCCCTTGACAAATTATATAAGGAGGAAGCCGAGCTGCAACGTGAGTCCCCTCCCCCCCACCCCACCTCCCCGCGAGCGATATTTCTGGCTACGCCACTGCTCCCAATATAATCAAGTAACGAGCCTCAAAGAAAATAGTTCCCGGATGTACCAAGGGTGACCTATCGCCGCAACAGGAAATTAATAGACATGTTAGTGCACCCAAAAGTCAGCCAATATCATTCCGCCCTGGTAAAAGCATGTTGTCGCCTCAGGTGCAACACCTGCAAACCCCTTCAAAGTGACAATGAAATTGAAAGCACCGCAAATGGTTATACAAACGAAGTCAAATCTAGCTTTACTTGTACATGTTCGGAATGCTATTTATATGCTTGAACGTTCATTCTGTAATAAACAATATATCAGTGAAACGGGTCAATCAATGAAGGTCAGATTTAATGGACAGCTAAAAAGCTTGACAAAGCCATCGCCGAGCATTTCAACCAACCAGGTCATAACATTGAAGACCTTAATCTCTAGATGTTACAGTCAGGTTAGTGTTCTGAACGAGAGAGAAAATACAAAGAATCATACCTTATCCATAAGCTCAGGGCATTTCAATGAATAGGCAAAAACACTTCAAAGGGAGCTTTAGAATCTATTCGCTATGCTAAACTTAAAGTTATAAGCAACAACACTTAGTTTGGCTGCTTATTGTCTTCTATTTCTTTTTTCCTTTTTCTTTTATTTCTTTATTTATTCAATTTCAAGAGTTTCTTTTATTTTCTTTTGTTTTTTACGAGCACCAGTTTCTGCCACTCTTTCTATTCTCTCTTTAAAAGACAAGATAGCCCACAACCACAAGACACACTGGCTTACACGCAGCCGTTGAGACGTGACCGACAGACAGCCATGTCTGTGGCCTTGTGCACAGCACTCCTTTATTCTCAATTCCACACCCTCGTCGCTAGCACACTCGTTCCCGCACCTTACGTCCTCTCCCACTTTAGAGGAACCCCACCTATGCTGTGGCGCGAAAGGCATACGTCGCCTTGGAGAAGACAAGTCAACTTGACGAAACGCTGGCTCGTGCTTTCGCCCAGTTCTCGTTTTGCTAACCGTCTTTATATGTTCTTGTGGCTTTGCTTCTTACGCTCCCACCTTCATTGATTGCTAAATTTGAACGCAATTCGTACTTTCTCTTTAAATGGAGAAAGCAATATGGCTCCGTGAACATGTATTACCGCTGCCAACTGTAGTACGTCCAACTTGTGCAATCGCACATGGCTTAATGTATTCAATTTCGGGTTTTTGGGCTAGATCTCCCGAGTTCGAATTCCGCCGTCAAACAGCTTCTCGAAAGTGATCCATTTATTGAAACACGGAGCCGTTTAGAGCCAGCAGAAGGTTGCACGAGGGTTGCAATATTGTCACGTGGTGGTGACGTCGAAGAACACAGTAGGAATACTGTGAAGGACAAAACGAACTTTTATTGGGCGTACCTGTGCCCACCAGAACAGGCTACACTTATAGCACAACGATAGCGGCGAACACGGTCGGCGATCGTCGAAAATCTGATCACCGGGTCAAGCACGTCGGCTTTTATAGATCAGTCGTCGAATGCTCCAGATTAACCGCTCGGACCCGCGTGTCTTCCACAAAGTTCCACACTATTCGCGTCGCGCATACATGCAATCAGATTACATAAGTTGCGCTGAACGACAGTGGACGGAAACATCGATAACATTCCAGAAACTTCTCTTACATGCAGGCGCGTCCTGCGCTGTGCGATAACATTTGTTAGGCGGCGAAACATGGTACCCGATAAAGATAAGTACACGCGTTATTACCCCTCTCTTAAAAAGCATCGACCCGATGCTGCAAACAAACGAAAGTTATAAAGAAAAAGCACTGTTAGCAACGAAAACAACAAAATAAGAAATTTGTCAGCGTCCGTAAAAGGGTTTAAGACGCACCAAGTGGACCACTTCAGATCGTGCGCGGCGCCGCTGTGAATACGAAATGCCGTCTGGCACGACCTCATAGTCCAGTGCGCCAATACGTCGGATGACCTTGTAGTGTCCGAAATACCGTCGCAGTAGCTTCTCACTCAGTCCTCGTCGGCGTATCAGGGTCCATACCCAAACACGGTCGCCGGGCTGGTACTCGATGAAGCGTCGTCAGAGGTTCCAGCGTCGGCTGTCGGTCTTCTGTTTGTTCTTGATCCGCAGGCGGGCGAGCTGTCGGGCTTTTTCGGTGCGCTGGAGATAGGTAGCCACGTCAAGATTCTCCTCGTCAGTGACGTGCGGCAGCACGGCGTCCAGTGTCGTCGTCGGGTTCCTGCCGTATACTAGCTTGAACGGCGTGATATGTGTTGTTTCTTGCACCGCCGTGTTGTAAGCGAAGGTTACGTACAGCAGGACGGCATCCGAGGTCTTGTGTTCGACGTCGACGTACATAGCTAGCATGTCGGCGAGGGTTCTGTGGGTGGTAGGCAGTTGTCCTCCTGCACCTTGTCTGACTGTACTGAAGAATGGCTTGGGTGAGTTCCGCTGTAAAGGCCGTTCCTCTGTCGGTGATGATGACTTCTGGGGCGCCATGTCGCAATAGAATGCTTTCGACGAAAAATTTTGCCACTTCGGGCTGCGCTGCCTTTCGGCAGGGCTTTAGTTTCAGCGAAGCGGGTAAGGTAGGCCGTCGCCACGATGACCCACTTATTTCCGGACGTTGACGTCGGAAGCGGTTCCAACAAGTCCATCCTGATCTGCTGAAAAGGTCGGCAAGCAGGCTTGATCGGCTGTAGTAATCCGGCTGGCCTTGTGGGTGGTGTCTTGCGTCGCTGACAGTCTCGGCATGTCTTAACGTAACGGGCAACGTCGGAGGTTAGGCGCGGCCAGTAATATCTTTCTTGTATCCTCGATAGCGTCCGGGAGAAACCGAGGTGTGCCCGGCGGTCGGATCGTCATGTAGGGCGCGCCGTACTTCTGGACGCAGTGCCGACGGAACAACAAGAAGGTAGTTCGCGCGGACTGGTTAGAAGTTTTTTATCACGAGTAGATTGTTTTGAAGCGTGAAGGAAGATAATCCGCGCTTAAATGCCCTGGGGGCAACGTCGGTGTGCCCTTCGAAATATTTGACGAGGCCTTTTAACTCCGGGTCTGCCCGTTGCTGTTCAGCGAAGTCTTCCGCGCTTATCATTCCAAGGAAGGTGTCGTCATTCTCGTCATCTTGCGGCGGCGGCTCAATGGGGGCGGGTGATAGGCAATCGGCATCGTAATGTTTCCCTCCGGACTTGTAGGTTACAGTGATGTCGTATTCTTGTAGTCTGAGGCTCCACCGCACCAGTCGTCCTGAGGGATCCTTCATATTCGCTAGCCAACACAACGCGTGATGGTCGCTGACCACTTTGAATGGCCTGCCATAAAGATTAGGCCTAAATTTAGCTGTAGGCCAAGCGGTGGCGAGGCATTCCTTTTCGGTCGTTGAATAGCTGCCTTCCGCTTTTGACAGCGACCGGCTAGCGTAAGCTATCACCTGTTCGACTCCGTTTCTTCTCTGAACTAGAACGGCACCGAGACCTCGGCTACTGGCGTCCGTATGGATTTCTGTATCGGCGTACTCGTCGAACTGCGCAAGTATCGGCGGCGACTGCATACGTCGTTTGAGTTGTTTAAATGCGTCGGCCTGCGGCGTTTCCCACTTGAACTCAACATCACATTTAGTTAGACGTGTCAACGGCTGAGCGATGCGTGAAAAGTCCTTGACTAAGCGCCTGTAGTAGGCACACATGCGAAGGAATCTACGCACTGCCTTCTTGTCGATGGGTTGCGGGAACTATGCGATGGCAGCTGTCTTTTGCCGGTCTGGACGGACACCAGATTTGCTGATCACGTGGCCTAGGAGCAGAAGCTCATCGTAAGCGAAGCGGCATTTTTCCGGCTTCAGAATAAGCCCTGATGACTTGATGGCCTCTAGTGCTGTCGCAAGCCGCCTGAGGTGATCGTCGAAATTTCCGGCGAAGACGACGACCTCATCAGATTATGTTATCAGATTACATAAGTTGCGGTGAAAGACAGTGGATGGAACCATCGATAACATTCCAGAAACTTCTCTTAGATGCAGGCGCGTCCTGCGCTGTGCGATAACATTTGTTAGGCGGCGAAACATGGTAGCCCGATAAAGGTAAGTGCACGCGTTAATATGGGCTTCTTGGTAATGCATCTTCAAGGGGAGTACGGTAGCACGATCAAAAGACGGGACAAAAGAAGACACATAGGGACACACACAGCTCTGTGTGTGTCCCTATGTGTCTTCTTTTATCCCGTCCTCTAATCGCACTACCGTACTTCCCTTGAAGAGCAGAACCAACATTAGGCAAATTGGTGTGCCAACGATCATTCCCACACTGGCTGAACTGTCCTGCTTCCAGCTCCCGTAGACTCTAGCGCCACATTCTCTACAGCTAAATGTATGCAACTGTGTGATGTTGCAGACACAGAAGAGGCGCAGTGTGTTTGACAGCAACACATACTAGGCGAAATGGACGCATCATCACACTCTGCTCAACAATCCCTCCAGCAGAGCCACGGCAGTGCTCCTCCTTTTGTTGCTGGTTTCAGCTCTGCGCGTACAGTGGCATTCCAGCTTTGCAGCTGTGTGCGCGCTGTGGTTTTATGGAAGTGGACATTAAACTTGACTAAAGGTGGCTGAGTGCAGGGACACACGAGGATGAACGAAGGTACCCACTCCTGGAATGGTTCGCTCTAGTAGGCACGCTAACAGTGAACAAAGTGATATGCCAAAGACGCCGAATGACGCAGACAGTATAATGAGTGGCCAGGTGGGTCAAGTACGTGGTGGGTTCTCAGCTTCTTGCCGTAGTCAGTGGCAGGCAGGTAATTGATATGGCGTAAAATGCTTTGGAAAATGTGATCAGTTGCAAAGTATTTATTTCTCCCTTTCACGAAAGCTTAGCTTCTCCAAATAAAATATATGGACTGGATCTCTAAGATATTTTTTTATTGTGAAGACATTGTTGTTTCAAATCAACCTTCATGTCTATCTGCCGTATTCAGACTCCCTTGTAAGTGCCACTACTTGTCCGTATAAATAATTCCAACCCAAGAGTGAAATGTCGTACTTTGTTACACTACAATAAGCTTAGCTGTGACTGTAGTGTACGTCATTTTCGATTACGAACATTCATACCACTTTTACATACACCACAAGGACTTTAAAACCACAGGATAACGTTAGTACCAGCTACATAAATTGTACGTGACCACATTGGCAATCGCAGAAATCTCTTAACAACGATGAAAAAAAATAATTGTAATCCAGTAAATGGCTTACTCGAACCCCCTGGAGGCCTGGTACTCCTGGCCTTCCAGCGTCACCCTGGAATAGCAAAAACAAACACAACAAAAGCGTCAGAAATTCAACGTCCGACGACACCCTGCCGACTGGGTCCAAGTTTTTTTTTGGTTCGTGCTTTTCTTTTCGCGGTGCGAACATTTCATGTTTATTAACTGAAGCCGCACAAACAATGCGTATTGCTGTAACACATTCGCTGCCATATTAACAAGACTAGCATTCACAGAGACAACAAATAAGATACACAATGACCAGTGAAGCGATTTCTTAGAGTCAGGGTTATGACCGGTGGCCTTGATTGACGAAATCAATACCCTTGTCGAAAGCTTGTCTCTAGCGACATCCGTTGTTCAACCACTATTAGTGCAATTAGCAACATTTGACAAGCTGTGTGACGTCAGCATATAGAAATAATTGAAACTTGTATAATCATTGCGTGCAAGCTTTTGTGCGTGCACAGCAACCTTCATAGCCACATTATCGTCCTAAGCATAGATGAGTTTACATGGAGTAAGGACTGCACCCAAAGTCCATGATGTGAGCCACCATACAAAAAATGAAAGAGAGTGCAGCAGTACCACTCTCTCGCCCTCTTAATTCGGAAGGACACGATTGACCTCTTGTACAAGCCGGAATGCTGTATTGCACGACAGATTATGCGCGCAACTTTTTTCTGCAACTAATTTTTAGTCTTTGTCGAAATAGTGTTCGAAGATAAGAGCAAACGAAAGATCAATATCAAATTTCTTCTCAACTTTGCCAAGAATGGTAAAGAAATGTATCAGTTTTCGTAAATGTTCATGGAAATTATGAATTGAGGAATTAGTGCTGTCTTCAAGTTGGTCCAGCATTACGCAATAGCCACGAGGACCTCAGTACGGTGCTCGGCGAGGACCACGCCTTATGTAAACACTGATTGTGCAGTGGTTCCCGCGCACAACTAGTGACCACCGAATGACTGTTAGAATGATATCGGAAGCACTTGGCTTTGTAAAATCGTCTGTTCACTGAATGTGCTACTGAAAATTTGAAAATATAAAAATTCGCGCCAAGTTGGCGCTGAAACCATTATACCCCACAAAAACGATTCACTACAAGAATGTTGCATTGTTTGCAAAACTACAGCAATGAATTTTTCCGGGGGTGACCACTGGACAGGAAACTACGTCATACAAATTCGACATTAATCTGAACTCAAAAACCAAGAACAAGAAACGAAAGATAAGGCAAAGCTCAAAAAAGCGCGAAACACCAAAGCAAACATCAATAATGTTAATCATGTCCTTGGCTGCCTATAATCGTGCGCCGTGAATTTCCATCACAATGCAGCTTCATTCGAGAAGGTCGTGAAGCATCTGAAAACGTGTGTGCGCCCTGATAATATCCCTGCGCGCTCTGCGTCAATAGAAGATAAATTTTTGGTACGTAATTGTATACCTGTGCCGGAACGCCCTCCTCCTCGCTTGATATAGCCCTCCTGGGACCTTTTTTTGTTTGCCAAATGCAACGATACTGTGGAAGTAATTTTTCCGCGATGTGATGGGATTCCAAAAAGAAACGACATCGTTAGTGAATTGCTTTACAAAAGAGCACATACAAGCATGCTTCTAGCAATGAATAGGTCGAATCTGTGTGTAATGGCTAAATGCGAGTATTTTCAAGGTACTTCAAACTATTTAAGAAGATTTTTTAAACGCACCATACAATAAAGAGAGACAGACGTCACATTCTCGTTCTCATGTTATAAACGTTTCTTTTTTGAGTTCTTCCTTCCTCTAGGCAGCCTTGAACTGAAGGCCACACACTTCAAAACTTCAAAACTTCACCTTCAAGGGTGCTTTCCCGACCCTTAAATTAATAAAAAAGTAGTGTTCACGTGAACCACTACAACCATTTCAATGTTTGGTATTCTGGTATTGCACCCTTTTCCCTTGTGTGTGCTTAGGCGAAACACTGTTTTATATTTGCAGCGATGTATTTTATTCTATCCCTACCCCCGCCTTCCGGACATCCCCGGAAGTATTTGCAGTTTTCTCGGGTGCTTTTATTAAAATGAATAGCGAAAAAACAACGACACGCCTCCTGTGTTTGTGCTTTTCACCGGCAGATTCTCAGTCGAAAGCGTTTCCTCGCCACTAATCGGCCAGCACCGCCATAAGGAAAACACAGTGCTTAATAGGACAGCCCTCCCTCTACCTTCTCTGATGGGCTCACGCCACACTCTCCATTGCGTGACCTTGTCTGCAAACCGGCACCAAGGTGATGTGCAATGTAAGCGAAGCTAGCAGTAAGATGTTTCAGGAAGGAGAAAAGAGAACGAAGTAGCTGTATCTTTGCACTTTACGACCGTGGTGCACCAGATCCGCAATAAATGCTGCGCTGTTATGGCAGAAGATTGCTCCGTATGGGACCTGCTAATGCTTATTCCAACCGAGACGGCAAGAACTAGCTCAATACTTATTGCGCCTAATATTGCGTCTGTTGCGATGCTACACCAAAAACAACCAGCATCAAAAGACCTATGATTGTCTAATGCACTATGATTCGGTGATGATTGGCAGCTGTTCCATAAAACAACGCCCAGCTGAAACAGCATAACAAAAGCCAGGGGCGAAAAGCAAAATGCAGGGTTGTAATTGATAAAAATAAAGTGTGTCTTTCCCCTTCACGACAGGGACGCCATGTGCATGAAAGCAGGTTGACATCTACTGTGACGATGCGACTTGCTCGAACACAGATTTAGCCCTAATCACTGGGAAATGGACGTTTAGGCCTTCTTACTTCCTTTGCTCCAGAGCACCCTTATATAATGCAAAGTGTATTTCCTGCACAAAAGAGTTTTAGCACCCTAAAATAATGCAAGGCTGCACTACTGGCGTTCCGCTATGAAATGCACCCATTTACAAACTTTTCAGACAAAACGATTGAAGGTGCAAAAATAGTGTTTCAACGAAAAATGGACCGTCGAGGGGGTAATTTTGGAGTGTGTAGATACGAGCGCTTCTGCCTCTCCTTCTTCGTGTTTGAACGCATTATGAGTAAATAGCTTTGGGCTAGTTGGTTTGACAGCTCAGGTCCTTCTTGTTGACCCATGTACGTGTCACACTAGCGCTATGGCCCCTCTAAGGAGCGCTCTATTTTTCTCACTGATGGTAATATCCAATTAGAACGTTCCACTGTGCCTCCAATAGGCGTATCACAATATTTACAAGCCTCCGATAGCATATTATCGAAGGCTTCTTCATTGCTGAAAGAATTTAACACATATGTGAAGAAGAAGACGCGCCTCGCGGCACAGCCGCATCGCCAACGCGCGGCTCGTCTCGCCTCGCGCTGTTGATTGCTGGCGTCCGTTTGGACAGTGCTTCGGGCTGCTTCGCCGTTCCCGGTTGCTGTGCCTTTACATTAGTAGCCGCCAATAAACCTTTTCTCAATTGGTGGAGGTGCTGGGACTCCAACCCCGTCGCTTGAAACCCTGGAGCTGAGATCCAGAACGCTACCACCCGCCATGACCGACAGCTCCTCCCAAACGGCACCGACGCCACAGTCCATCACCTGCACCGGCGTTCCACGACAACGGGACCCCAAGGTCTTCAGCGGCGCAGACGACGAAGACGTCGAAGACTGGTTTGCGTCATATGAACGGGTGAGCGCACACAACAAGTGGGATGATCCAGCCAAGTTAACTCACGTCATCTTTTACCTGGCTGGTGTTGCCCAACTGTGGTTTCACAACCACGAAAGTGACGTGCCCACATGGTCAGTCTTCAAGACAACCTTTACGGAAGTGTTCGGCCGACCCGCTGTTCGCAAGCTGCGTGCCGAACAGCGCTTGCGCGCCCGAGCACAGCAGACGGCGGAAACGTTCACAAGCTACATAGAGGACGTCGTGGACCTTTGTAAACGAGTCAACGCCGCAATGCCCGAAGCTGAGCGAATTCGCCATATACTGAAAGGCATCGATGACGGCGCATTCCAGATGCTCCTAGCCAGGAATCCGCGCACTGTGTCTGAAGTTGTCAGCCTGTGCCAAAGTTACGATGAGTTAAGGAAGCAACGCGCTTCGACTCGGCGTCCTTTGGGAAGCGACGAGTTGTTGGCGAGCCTTGACAACATGTACGACCCATCCTCATTCTTTCAGCGGGTCAAGGACTTTGTGCGTGAGGAAGTTGCCCGCCAACTCTCTTTAGTCCCCTTCACTCAGGAGCCCACCTCCCGTCTTCCAAACTCGCTCCGCACCCTCATTTCCGAAGAGGTCGCCCAAGTTGTCCCTTCCGCACACCATCAGCCGCCTGCAGCCGCGAATCTCAACTCTACGCGGGCAGTGCAGCCTGTCGCCACGCCTCTCACCTATGCGCCGCCAGTCCTGCCTGTGGCCGCGCCTCTTACGTACGCGCAGGCAGTACGCAGGCCTCCACCGGCGTCTTTCACGACCCAGTCCCAACCGCTGCCACCGGAAGCCCATGCTACATCTTGGACCGCACCGCCAGCTAATCCTTGGCGAACACCTGACAATCGACCCATCTGTTATTCTTGCTGCACTCCCGGACACGTCGCCCGATATTGCCGCCGTCGTCCTCAAGCGTTCGGCGACGCCTCGCGGCCCTTCCAGTACGGCAGCCAGCCATTTCGCCAATACGCCGCTCCTTCCCCCCAACCGTATGCTCGTGCTGACATCCCAGAATTTCCTTCGCGTCGCTCGCCATCCCCTCGCCGACGCTCGCTCTCCCCAATGCGTCGGCGACCCGCACCACGTGACCAGGAAAACTGAACGTCGCAGTTCAAGAGGCAAGAACTGCGCCCCATTCGAACTGTCAAAGTCCTCGCGCCTCTCCTGCTAACGTGGTCGAAATTTGTGTAGAAGGTGTTCCAGCATTCGCTCTTGTGGATACCGGCGCAGCCGTTTCCGTGATAGCCGCCAAACTGTGCCGTTCGCTGCGCAAGGTGACCACGCCGCTTTCTGGACTGTCGCTTCGTACGGCAAGCGCGCAGCACGTCACTCCGCACGCAGCCTGTACTGTGCGTGTGCTTATTCACGGCATTGTTTACATCGCCGAGTGTATTGTTCTTCCCACCTGCTCGCAGGACGTCATCCTCGGATGGGACTTCTTATCCAGTCATAAAGCCGTGATCGACTGCGCACGCGCCGAAGTTGAATTTGCCCCTTGTGACGCACCCTTGGACGACGATTGCGACCGCCCTTCTAAACTTACCGTGCGCGAGGACACAGATATTCCACCTGGCTCCTTCGCCCTCGTACCCGTCTTTTGCGATGCCATCGCTGATGCAACGGTCCTCTTCACGCCGTCCGACGTCTTCATGGGCCGTAAATCTCTCCCACTACCCTTCGCGACGCTTGACATGGCTGGCGGCTGCAGCAATATATACTTTTACAATCCCCTTTGTGCGCCTATCACGTTGCTCGTTGGTGAATGCCTTGGCTTCGTGGAACTCCTCGACTCTTCGTCTTTGGTTGACGTCCCTGGAGACTCTTTTGACGTCGACCCCGGCCAACCATCTTCGATGTCCGCGCTTGAGGAAACGTCCAGGGTTGCGTTCTTGAATGCCATCGCCGATACCCTCACACCTGCCGAACGCGCCAACCTTCTTGATCTCCTGCACCAATTTAGAAGTTCATTCGACGTTTCACAACCTCACCTGGGCCGCACGTCGGAAGTGCAGCACTACATTGACACCGGTTCACATCAGCCGTTACGTCAACGACCATATCGCGTCTCTGCCGAAGAGCGTCGTGTCATTACCACCCAAGTCGAAGATATGCTGCGCCGTGATGTTATTCAACCTTCGCACAGTCCCTGGGCATCTCCTGTCGTTCTCGTTCGCAAGAAGGACGGGTCTATTCGCTTTTGCGTCGACTACCGTCGGTTAAATAAGGTAACGCGCAAAGACGTCTATTCTTTGCCGCGCATCGATGACGCCCTCGACAGTCTTCAGGGAGCAGAATTCTTCTCGTCCCTTGACTTGCGTTCAGGGTCCTGGCAGGTCCCGATGGCTGCGGCCGATCACCAGAAAACCGCATTCATTACGCCTGACGGTTTATATAAATTTAAGGTGATGCCTTTCGGGCTTTGTAACGCCCCTGCCACCTTTGAACGACTCATGGACAACACGCTGCGTGGCCTCAAGTGGTCTATATGTCTGTGTTACCTCGACGATGTCGTGGTTTTCTCGCCTGATTTTCCTACTCACCTACTCTGCCTCAGACAAGTTTTGACCTGTCTAACGAACGCTGGCCTTCAACTCAACCTCAAGAAGTGCCGCTTCGCCGCGCGAGAGCTCACCATTTTAGGCCACGTTGTGTCCAAGCACGGCGTTCTACCCGATCCTGCAAAACTTCGAGCAGTCGCCGAGTTTCCGAAGCCTCAGACCATCAAAGAACTTCGAAGCTTCGTGGGCCTATGCTCATATTTCCGGCGCTTTGTTCGAAATTTCGCATCGCTCATGGCGCCATTCACTCAGCTTCTACGCGGTGACGCCGCCCTCTCCTGCTGGTCCCCTGCATGTGACTCCGCCTTTGCTACGCTGCGTCGTCTTCTCATCTCCCCACCTATTCTTCGCCATTTCGACCCGTCAGCTGCAACTGAAGTACATACAGATGCCAGCGGGGTCGGTCTCGGCGCCGTACTCGCCCAACGAAAGGCGGGCTACCCCGAATATGTAGTCGCCTATGCGAGTCGCACACTGACGAAGCCTGAGGCCAATTACAGCGTGACCGAAAAAGAGTGCTTGGCTTTAGTATGGGCACTTGGCAAGTTCCGACCATATCTGTACGGGCGCCCATTCGAATTGGTCACAGATCACCATGCGCTTTGTTGGCTCGCCAACTTGAAAGATCCCACTGGCCGCGTAGCCCGTTGGGCACTACGCATCCAGGAGTACGATATTCGCGTCGTATACCGCAGTGGACGCACACACTCCGACGCAGATGCCTTGTCTCGTTCACCTTTACCTCCAGACTCGGCCTGCGCAACAACTTCCGCACATTCCGTGTCATCTCTCGACATGGACTCCTTTGCAACCGCACAACGTCATGACCCCTGGATCGCTTCTCTTTTCGACTATCTTTCTGGATCGTCGACCATCCCTGTATCCCGAACCCTCCGACGCCAAGCAGTTCATTTTGCCATTCGTGACCAGCTGCTGCACCGACGCAATTACACTCCTGAAGGTCGTCGGTGGCTTCTGGTGGTTCCCCGCAGCTTAAGGTCTCAAATATGTGCCGCTTTCCACAACGATCCGCAGTGTGGCCATGCCGGAGTCTTCAAGACGTACGAACGAATTCGCCACCGCTACTACTGGCGCGGCATGTACAATTTTGTTCACAAGTTTGTTCGGTGCTGTCTTGACTGTCAACGCCGCAAATCGCCGCCTTTACGCCCATCTGGTGCCTTGCAGCCGCTCCCGTGCCCTGCCACACCCTTCGATCGCGTCGGCATCGACCTATACGGCCCGCTTCCTATGACACCAGACGGCAATCGGTGGATCGTAGTTGCTATTGATCATTTGACACGCTACGCCGAAACTGCTGCTTTACCAAGTGCTACAGCGCGGGATGTAGCCTCTTTCGTCCTACATCGCTTCGTGCTTCGACACGGCGCACCTCTGGAACTCCTCAGCGATCGAGGTCGCGCCTTCCTCTCCGAAGTCGTCGAAAGTTTGCTTTCGGAATGCCATATTATTCATCGGACAAGCACGGCATACCATCCACAGACTAACGGGCTCACAGAGCGATTTAACCGCACACTTGGTGATATGCTCTCTATGTACGTGGCATCTGATCATGGTAACTGGGACCGCATCCTTCCATTCGTTACGTTCGCGTACAACACCGCGATCCAGGCCACTACGGGATTTTCACCTTTCTTCCTCCTGTATGGCCGCGAGCCTACGCATACCATCGACACGCTCCTTCCATACCGTCCTGACGCCTCCGAGTGTCTACCTGTTTCCGAAGTCGCCCGACAAGCCGAAGAATGCCGCCAGCTAGCGCGCTCCTTTACGGCAGAGCAACAGCAGCGCCAGAAAGAAAACCGCATCGACACGCATCCCAACACGACCTACGCTCCAGGCGTTCTTGTGTGGTTGTCGGTCCCTTTCCAAACGCCGGGGCTTTCCTCGAAACTCGTCCCAAAATTCGAAGGGCCTTACCGAGTCTTGGAGCAAACATCCCCGGTGAATTTTCTCATTGAGCCCCTGTCACCACCTGAAGACTTGCGCCGGCGTGGACGTGACATTGTCCACGTCTCGCGTCTCAAGCCCTACCACGACCCTCTGCCTCCCGATTCTTAAGGTGCCAGGATGGCTCTTTTTGTCCGGGGGGAGATTGTGAAGAAGAAGACGCGCCTCGCGGCACAGCCGCATCGCCAACGCGCGGCTCGTCTCGCCTCGCGTTGTTGATTGCTGGCGTCCGTTTGGACAGTGCTTCGGGCTGCTTCGCCGTTCCCGGTTGCTGTGCCTTTACATTAGGAGCCGCCAATAAACCTTTTCTCACATATGACTAACAGATTCGAAAAAAAATGACTATTCGTATTCAGCGCTTTCGTCATTAGAAAAATACAGCGCTGGGGCAAAAAGAAATAAGGTTAACCAAAAGAACTTGTACCTGTCATCGCCCGGTCAGTCTCCCGATTAATGAATACGAGCGACCTTTCAATATCTCTTTTTTTTTTCGTTTCTTTCGAAATGCGCATTTAGCAATTGTGGGCGAAGGTTATCCCACGCTGATGGAAGAAAAACCACTAGAAGCTGGTGAGGTGCTCGTACCGCATGCTATAGCTTCTTTAAATGAGCAAGATTTATAGGTTGAAGCCCATGAGAAAGTCATACCTAGCAAACTTGTCGCAGCATTTCGTCTTCACTGCCTATGAGGGTGTCATTGCGAAGCCCCAGTGATGAAAGTTCTTGGTGAACAAAAATATTCGTTTTTGTATTGTGCCGGTATAGTGAGTTAAAAAATTGGCCTGTGTTGGTGCTGTTTTTCGTTCTCACTACTCGCATGTATGTCCGCTTAGGAACGCTCTTGGCGAACTCGTGACCTCCAGTTATTGACAACATTTCTGAAGCAACATGCGCCTAGACAACGTGGGCAACAGCCGTGACTCGTAAACGGAGTGCTTTTAGCGGTGTCTCTGACACATTCTACTGTGGAAGAGGTGAGCAGCTGCCACTCACTGTGGAGCCTTTGGGTCCTTGTGGTCCTTGAGAACCCCGGTCTCCTTGGAGGCCCTTTGGGCCACCCAGCCCATCAGCTCCCGGAAGCCCGCGCAGCCCTGAAGGACCCTGCACAAGCCCGTGCACGCGGGACATGTAATTGACAAGTGAGCAGTAGCTTAACCGCAATTAAACACTATAACAAATATTACAACCTACATTCCAAATGAATCCAAAGCAATATATGGACTTACCATCTGAGCAGACGCTTATATTAAGAACCTATAGTGTGGCAGCTTAGTCTTCTTTCTTTTTCGCTTGCTTTGTACGGACGTATTATCTATGTGGGTATAACTTAGAGCAGCGCGAAGAAGACGAGGACAGGAATCGTAACCAAACACAGCAGGATGAGCACTGAACTGCCAACTAAAATATTTATTGAACGAACAACCAGCTTTATAAAATATCAAAAAACGCCAACAAAAACCACATGGTTGAAGGGCATGCGCACTGCCTACAGATATAGGTCTTTATGGAGAAAATGTTTCTCAAGTTTTGTTAGAGGGAGTGACGTTGCGCTGACACATGTATCTGCTGCTTCAACAACGCTGTAACCTGCTATAGTTTTTCTTTCTTCTTGTTTTTTTTTTCATGCTTAAGAAACGTAGTGTCACCCAATAGTGGAGGCCGTGCGCCTTTGTTGCAATGCGCGGCTAAATGGCTAGCGTACATATATTTTTTTTAGATTTACGTTTTTACTATTTACCTGTCTTGGATGTTTATAGCACCCGCCGTGGTTTCTCAGTGGCTATGGTGTTGGGCTGCTGAGCACGAGGTCGCGGGATCGAATCCCGGCCACGGCGGCCGCATTTCGATGGGGGCGAAATGCGAAAACACCCGTGTGCTTAGATTTAGGTGCACGTTAAAGAACCCCAGGTGGTCAAAATTTCCGGAGTCCTCCACTACGGCGTGCCTCATAATCAGGAAGTGGTTTTGGCACGTAAAGCCCCAAATATTATTATTATTATTATTGCATGTTTATTTCTTGCTTATTCTTCTTTCAATAAAACATCGCCCGGTATTCTGATGTGCACTCTGCCGGAACTCTAGGGTATCTCGTAAACGACGTCAGAGGTGCACTTGGGTAATCTTGTTTCGAAGTTGATGGTGCATTACTTACGTTTGCGATTTTTCACTGCACTACACAGCTTCTAAAGTATACATAAAGTGGAAAATACAACGATGAATTGGAGCCTGTTGGTCTGTTTCTTTAGATAATGGGATGAGCTGTGAACATATGGTATTAGGTGAATCGGTCTCTTTTTCCAACCTTCTTATTTTTCTTTCTGAGCCTTATCTTTCGCAGGAGAGCTTCAAACACAGCTGTGATGATGAATGACGGATACCCGGCAGCTTTGTCGCGCTCTGCCCGCTCTAAGTGGCAACTTTCATTCGGTGCTGACAGGTCTTATTTCATCATCATCATCATCATCAGCCTAGTTACGCCCACTGCAGGGCAAAGGCCTCTCCCGTACTTCTCCAACTACCCCGGTCATGTACTAATTGTGGCCATGTTGTCCCTGCAAACGTCTTAATTTCATCCGCCCACCTAACTTTCTGCCGCCCCCTGCTACGATTCCCTTCCCTTGGAATCCAGTCCGTAACCCTTAATGACCATCGGTTATCTTCCCTCCTCATTACATGTCCTGCCCATGCCCATTTCTTTTTCTTGATTTCAACTAAGATGTCGTTTACCCGCGTTTGTTGCCTCACCCAATCTGCTCTTTTCTTATCCCTTAACGTTACACCCATCATTCTTCTTTCCATAGCTCGTTGCGTCGTCCTCAATTTCAGCAGAACCCTTTTCGTAAGCCTCCAGGTTTCTGCCCCATATGTGAGTACTGGTAACACACAGCTGTTATACACTTTCCTTTTCAGGGATAGTGGCAACCTGCTGTTCATGATTTGAGAATGCCTGCCAAACGCACCCCAGCCCATTCTTATTCTTCTGGTTATTTCAGTCTCATGATCCGGATCCGTGGTCACTACCTGCCCTAAGTAGATGTATTCCCTTACCACTTCCAGTGCTTCGCTACCTATCGTAAACTGCTGTTCTCTTCCGAGGCTGTTAAACAATACTTTAGTTTTCTGGAAATTATTTTCAGACCCACCCTTCTGCTTTGCCTCTCCAGGTCAGTGAGCATGCATTGCAATTGGTCTCCTGAGTTACTAAGCAAGGCAATATCATCAGCGAATCGCAAGTTGCTAAGGTATTCTCCATCAACTTTTATCCCCAATTTTCCCACTCCAGGCCTCTGAATACCTCCTGTAAACATGCTGTGAATAGCATTGGAGATATCGTATCTCCCTGTCTGACGCCTTTCTTTGTAGGGATTTTGTTACTTTCTTTGTGGAGGACTATGGTGGCTGTGGAGCCGCTATAGATATCTTCCAGTATTTTTACATATGGCTCATCTACACCCTGATTCCGTAATGCCTCCATGACTGCTGAGGTTTCGACTGAATCAAACGCTTTCTCATAATCAATGAAAGCTATATGTAAGGGTTGGTTATATTCTCCACATTTCTCTATCACTTGATTGACAGTGTGAATATGGTCTATTGTTGAGTAGCCTTTACGGAATCCTGCCTGGTCCTTTGGTTGACAGAAGTCTAAGGTGTTCCTGATTCTATTTGCGATTACCTTAGTAAATACTTTGTAGGCAACGGACAGTAAGCTGATCGGTCTATAATTTTTCAAGTCTTTGGCGTCCCCTTTCTTATGGATTAGGATTATGTTAGCGTTCTTCCAAGATTCCGGTACGCTCGAGGTTATGAGGCATTGCGTATACAGGGTGGCCAGTTTCTCTAGTACAATCTGACCACCATCCTTCAACAAATCTGCTGTTACCTGATCCTCCCCAGCTGCCTTCCCCCTTTGCATAGCTCCTAAGGCTTTCTTTACTTCTTCTGGTGTTACCTGTGGGATTTCGAATTCCTCTAGGCTATTCTCTCTTCCACTATCGTCGTGGGTACCACTGGTACTGTATAAATCTCTATAGAACTCCTCAGCCACTTGAACTATCTCATCCATATTAGTAACGATATTGCCGGCTTTGTCTCTTAACGCACACGTCTGATGCTTGCCTATTCCTAGTTTCTTCTTCACTGTTTTTAGGCTTCCTCCGTTCCTGAGAGCCTGTTCAATTCTATCCATATTATAGTTTCTGATGTCCGCTGTCTTACGCTTGTTGATTAACTTAGAAAGTTCTGCCAGTTCTATTCTAGCTGTAGGGTTAGAGGCTTTCATACATTGGCGTTTCTTGATCAGATCTTTCGTCTCCTGCGATAAATACAGGCGGTGGCTATTCTTAAGTTGTTGACACCAATGTGGGTGCTACACCTTTGCCAAAAAGTCGCCGTTTTGCTCGAAAGCCCAAGCATCTATTGCAATTGCAAATTAGTGAAAAGCAGCTATACCAAGTAAGGACAGTAGTTTTATTGGCCGTATAAACTTGGGCACATAGGCATACTTTACTAAATTAAGAAGCATGGTGCCGCACACGCACAAGCCAACCTGAACACATCTCGTTCGATGACTGCGGAAACTCGATGTCAAAACGCTGCTGTGAAAAAACGTGGAAGCAGCAGCGAGCGAATTGACATCAGCTGCCATGAACACACCGGCTCCCATGAACACACCAGCTCGTACACCAGCTCCCATGAACACCAGCTCACATTCGTACACCAGCTCCCATGAACACAAACTACGCCGCAAAAAGACAGCGCTGTGAGGATTCTGTACCCATACGCGGCCGCCCTGTTCGCCCGAAGTAACCCCCCCCCCACCCACGCTACCCTCCCTGCGAAGCCTTGCGCGTGCCTCCGCGATCGTGCCTCCACATTGAGGCACGATCGCCGGCTCACCTTCGCACGCATTCACTTGCACGTATAGCACACGGTGTGCGGTGATGATTATATCGCCCTTGGACTTTATATGGAACCTCACGGTGACGCCGACGCCGAAGGCAGAACTGCGCCTGGAATGTACATGTTATTGGCATGGAAATTAAAGTGGGCAGGTGCGATAGCGTGACCACTCCCCATTCTGTGTGTATTTTTATAATTACTGAAGTTTGCAAGGGGGTTAAAATAGTAAATAAATGTTTTTTTCGAAGAGGCCGTTACATCATTCTTTTTTGGCCGCCATACATAATCATCCACTGAACAAGATAAACAAGTGAAGTGCTACGTAGATGACTTAGACACGCCGATAACATAGACATTTCTTTCAGAAGCCGTGAAATAGACCTCTGTATGAGAAGGCGCTACCGTTGGGTAGCATACTGTGTTGTACGCAGCCTCCGAGACCCACAGGCTGGCACATCTTTACTAAAGTGCCAGGTGGCCGCTTGGTAACGTACTTATATTTCAACGCTACTAGTACCTGAATTTTACTGCAGAAAGAAGTGCCTGCGAAGGGTTCATCAAGGCGCTACTACGCGTGCTCATCGTATTCTACTTCAAGTTTTCTTTTGGTAACGATTTTTATGCCTGTAACTCCTGCACGAAAACTAAAATTACGCACAAAAAAGCAATAAAAAAGGCACATGATCATCATTTGTATGCCTTGGCATTCGTTATGCACACCAATACTTCTAATTCGTGTCCGTGACCGTATGGTAATATGGCGCAATAGTGCGTAACTTTCGGCCTTGTTTTGTCAGAGATGACCACTGTCCCAGTTCTTAGCATTTCCGATGGTCGCTTAGCTACAGGCGTGCTTTCAAATTGGAGGCGAAGGAAACAAATATGAATACAGGCACCAACTTTCCTTAAAATCGTAGCTTCTCACACGAAAAATAGGCGGTCAAATTTGTGTTTCTGACCGCTTTGTAACATCGCGAGTGAGTGGCTCTAATGTTCGGACTTCTTTCTCAAATGTTCGAGTTTGGCTCACTGTTTTAATCAATAGAGTGCATCTTTTTAATGGTTTTATAGTTTTCTGGGGGCATATGAATGAATGAATGAGTGAACGAATGAATGAATGAATGAATGAAAGTTTATTTCATCTTGAGTACCATTTCAAGAAAGGTGTAGGGGCAAAAGGCGCACAGCGACTTACAGGGGCCACTGTACCCGCAAAATACGCGTGTATTTTACATTATTTACTGGTAATTCATTGGCAGCAAGCGGACGCACATGACGCTACATATTTTAACACATTGTACACGAGTTTACGCAGAAACTGAGAACAGAATTGACAAAATAAATGATTGGGTTACAGTTTGTTTACTTATATAGAGGGTGCAATAATAAAATGTTCCCCTTTTCCCCCGTCTTCCTCTTTCCCTCTCCCGGTCCACAAGCAGTAAAGTGCAAGTTCCACATGTGAATTACCATACTACACTAAAGTGCAGCATATGACCATGAACATGTATTAATGCACGTAAAACAGAAAAAGAAAGGAGAATAGCAGGTTATAATTTATTTCTATTGCAAGGACAAGAAGAAGACCACGGAGTGTCGGTCGTGCTTCGTGTCGGCTCCTCTATTTTCCTATGTTTTTGGCGGGTTATTGAGCTTCTCGTGGTAATTCTTCTTACCAGCGATGGGTGGACCCGTCAGGACTCCCCCGACACCAAGTTTCCCCAGGTGGGCTCATTTTCTGGCCGATAACCAGCACCTTTTGTCCCGCCACGCAGGCGGGGCAAGCTAAGCCTATCTCCACGTAGGTCACTATTGCCCGGCCGCCGCGGCGGCGGGGCGTGCCAAGCCTACCGTGTCGCGGGACCTCATTGGAGCTCTCAATCTCCGAAGGCAAAGTGCCAGGCCTTTCCTGACGTTAAATGGAAGTTTTCCAGGTAGAAGGAACAGAGATTAGGCTGGAATATTTCGGCGAGGCAGCGGGGTGGTGCGATGTCAAGAGGAAGAAACAGGACGACGGTGCGACCGAATCGGCGCATAAGCAGCATGTGCACATGCAGCGACGAACGGTAGCCACGTCGAATACGGGAATCACTACGGCGCAGTACAAAAGGAAGTACGCCCGTCAAGTGCAGAAGATTTCCATGGCAAGCCGAATGCCATAGTTACCGCCGGACGATTACAAAATCGTCGTACGCCCCCGAGGCGGCTTCAACGTGCGTGATTACGGGACGGATCGCAATTACTGCTGCCTACGTAACCGAGCGGGTGTAGGCAGAGAAGCGGCCGGGGAAGATAGCATCTGCATCAACGTTAAACAGAACGTCGTGGTGCTCAGCACGCTGTCTGAAGACAGAGCCAAACGTTACGGAGCCATTAGCAAGCTTTGTATCGGAGAACGAGAGTTTGAGGCGAACACCTATCAAGCCACCCCGGAGAACACTTCCAAGGGCCTGATTAGGAACATTTCCAAGAGCGAGAGCCCGGCAGACATCATCGCTAATCTAGTGACGCAGCGCAACCCCGGAGTGCTGCACGCGAAACGCGTGAGCAACACGGACAACATAATCGTTTTGTTCGACGGATTCCACGTACCGAGATACGTATATTACGGACCTATGCTCGTCAGATGCTCCTTCTACAGGATGCAGATTGACGTGTGCTACGAGTGCGGAAGGCTGTGACACCGCGCCGAGGTGTGCCCCACTCATAATGACAAGACTTGCCGTGGATGCGGACGCAACAATCCGTCGCCTGATCATCGATGCGAGCCGCGGTGTCGACTGTGCGGCAAGGGACACTTCACGGGAGACCGCAGGTACAAGGTGAGATACAAGACCCCATACATAGTCAAGCGTCGCCAACTGGAGCGAAAAAGACAGGAAGAGGAAGAAGCAGCCACAGCGTACGGCAGTGGTTACAACAGCAGCAGCGACTGTAATGGCAGCGCAGGCTACTAGCTCAATTTTCCAGAGATAGACCATCATTCAGTCACCGACAACAGAAGAGGACGCTCGACTAGCCGCGGCGGGAAGGGCGGCGTGGGAAAACCCTGATCCCGATCCCGCTCTCGCAACCGAGCACAGAGGCCGAAAAACACGTCAATGACGCGCAGTGGCGGTGGTCCGGGCACCGCAGCTGTGGGCCACATCAACCAACAAAGTCAGCAGCAGCAGCCGTGGCAGCGACAACATGGTCACAGGAGCACTGGGCAATAGGTGAGCTGGGCGGCTGTCGCCGCTTCTCCCGGCGGCGGAGGCGATCCGGCGTGCCGCCCTGGCGGGCCCGTCGTCGGCGGCGGCGGTGGGAACGAGCTCGAGCGAGCGATAGAGCGAGTCCTGCAACAACGCCTAAATCCATTAGAATCTAATTTCCGAGCTTAAACGCGAAAATGTGCTCCTTAGAGAGGAAAATTTGAAATTGAAAGGCGAGGCTCCACAAACGCAGCAACCACAGCAACGTCAAACGACGACGCCGCCGTCCTCGGCGCCTCGATCGCCGACTCCATCGCGGCCTGAGCCAGCCGGGATGGACACGGACGACAAGGGCAGCTCGGGAGAGACGGCGGATGAACGCGATGATCGTCCAGTTACAGCGAAAAGCATCGCACTAGATCCCGCAAGACCCGACAGCAAACAGCGATGGGGCCGTTACGAGAACTTAGAGAAACGGCTAGACAGCACCGAGAAGAGCCTCGAGGAACGTTTTGTAAAACAGACGGCACATATGAACGAAATGATTAATAGCGCGGTAGCTAAGCTCTCTGAGCAAATAACACAAATGTTCGCCGCGCACTTGGCGCGCATAGACGACATAGAAGCGAGGCTGCCGCCAGCTGCGGGTAGACCAATAAGAACGATGAGCAAGCCGTACTCTAGACAGCAACAACACAATCAGCCGCAGCAAACCACGCTCACAGACGTAGAGGCGCAACCGCAGCAGTAACCAAGTAACCTCGATGGCGACGGGTTAAATTAAACACAGGCGTCACCATGGCTACACACCCAACGAACCACACTAACACTGGGAAACAACAATGCACAATCTGGCAGTGGAACTGTCGGGGCTACAGGAGAAAGTGGGGTAAACTCCAGCAATTCATACGCAGCCGCGAGACGAAACCGGACGTGATCCTTTTACAGGAGACAAACCATCCGGTTAAACTAGCCGGCTACAAAGCCATAGACGCGACCGCGACGGAGAACAGGCAAAGAAGGAAACGGGCTACAGCCCGCGTGGCAGATGGCGCGGAGCCGGGGGCGATGGTGGCGCGCCGGCCGTCGCCCCCGCCACGCCCTTCGCCGGTCGCCGCCGTGCTCGTTCGACGTAACGTCACTGTGGCGCAGCGAGAACTTGCCGGCGTAAACATACCTCACGTGTTCGTAGAAATAATTCCTAAGAGCGGCCGAGGACTCTTCGTCCTTAACGTGTACAGTAAACCCACGCTGCAGCACAGATTCGGGGACCTGCTGCAGGGCGCGCGCGCGGCTTCCGGCGGCGAGCCTGTACTTGTTGCGGGCGACTTAACGCGCCCCACGGAGCCTGGGGCTACACCCGAGAAACACCCCAGGGCATTACCTTTGGGAAGGCTCGCAAGACCAAAGGCTTGAACTGATCGCGAATCCCGCCGATCCTGCACTCAGAGGGAACAGCGTGAGTGCCGATACGTTACCAGACCTTGCGTTCGTTTCAAATGTAACAACAGCGCACTGGCAAAATACGCAGGAAGATTTGGGGAGCGACCATGCGCTGATCGCGATCACGATCGGCACGGGCCCGAGCGGTCGTGGTACTAACCCTGGAGGCAAAGGTCGTAGGCTCAAACTCGTGATGTGGGACACGTTCCGCAAGAAGTGAGAAGAAGCGGGGCGAGGCGACGAGCCGATTACGGACATAGACGAGTTGACCGAAGCGCTCAGAAGAGACGTAGGCGCAGCAACGAGCGACGTTCCGCCAGAGGAGAACCTCGAAATAATTGACAGCAGGCTCCTACACATGTTGGAAGCAAAGCGAGCCCTCCTAAAGAGATGGAAATGCCAAAGACATAATAAGGCGTTGCGCAAACGCATAGCACAATTAGAGGCATCGAAGAACACGCACTCCAGGTGTGCAGGGCAAAATGGGAAGACACGTGCAACGGCCTTGAGAGGCAGATGACCGGGGCGAGTTCTTGGCGCCCTTTTAGACGCCTATTAGATCCGGAGGAGGCTCGGGCCGCTCAAGGCCACATGACTCGTAGAATAATAACAGATTTTAAATGCGATAACTTCCTCGGCGCAATACGTGACCGTTACTTTAAGAAGGGCAAAGCACTCAGCGCGCCGAATACGACGGCGTCGGAAACGAGAAACTGGACGCGGAATTTAGCGAATCGGAAATTCGGATAGTCCTGTTCGAACTAAACACTCGGTCGGCGTCTGGCCCGGACCGGGTTACCAACAAGACTCTCCGCAACCTAGACGACGAGTCAATCTCCCGACTCGCGGCCTACGTCAATGAGTGCTGGCGAGGGGGTTCCCTTCCCGAAGCGTGGAAACCGGCCCGCGTTATCATGATTCCTAAACCTGGCAAGCGAGTTACGCTCGATAATCTAAGACCGATTTCGCTTACGTCTTGCGTCGGCAAAGTAATGGAACATGCAGTTCTCACCCGCGTGACCGACTTTCTCGAAGATCATGACGCGTTCCCGCACGCCATGCTGGGATCCCGCCGCAACCTCTCCGCACAGGACGTATTGCTTCAGCTTAAGTACCAGATCGTAGACGACACTACCAGCTTCACTAAGGCAATTCTAGGCTTAGACATTAAAAATACTTTTCACAACGTTAAACAGGAAGCGATCTTAAAACAATTAGAACATTAGGACTAGGCCAAGGAATGTAAAATTACGTTAGAGATTTCCTCGCAGGCAGGCGCGCATGCGTCTTCGTCGGCGACGAGGAATCGCCGGAATTTGAGACGGGTCCGTGTGGCACGCCGCAAGGATCCGTCATAATACCATTACTCTTTAATTTAGTTCTACTCGGTCTACCCAAGAAATTAACAGAAGTAGAAGGTTTACATCATAGTCTCTACGCGGATGACATCACCCTGTGAGTTGCCGGGGGAGGACGCGACGGTCACATCGAGCGAAAGCTATAGGCAGGAGTAGATGCGGTTCAGAATTACTTGCGTGGAACGGGCCTCGAGTGCTCGGCTACGAAGTCCGTACTCTTACTCTACAAACCCACAAGGAGAGGTCGTAAAACCCTGCGAAGAGCAACTGGAATACTCCAAAATACGCATTACATTGGCAGGTGGTACTCCCGTACCGCACGTAGACAAAATTAGAATCCTAGGGTTACACCTGCAGGAAAATGGCCATAATGGAGAGACGGTGCGAATACTTCGTCGTTCGGTAGATGACACGATCCGACTCTTGCGTCGCATCACGAATAGACGCAATGGTATGCGTAAAGAGTGCGCGATCCGTCTCGTGCAGGCGTACGCGATAAGCCACATAACGTATGTTGCCCGCTTCTTGAAGTGGATTGGGTCCGAAAAAAACCAACTTGAATGCATGATCCGAAAGGCTTTCAAGAGGGCGGTCGGCGTTCCACTCAACGCGAGCACCGACAAGTTTCTAGAGCTCGGAGTTCACAACTCCCTTGACGAGTTAATCGAGGCGCACGACGTTGCGCAGTACGAACGATTATCGAGGTCAAAGGCAGGTCGATGCATCCTCGAGTCGCTCGGCATCACGTACCACACTCAGCATGGAGAAAAGACGGCGGTTCCCGCCTCAGGTCACAACCGCCTGATCATACCGCCGCTTCCCAAGAACATGCACCCGACGCACCACGCCGGGAGACGTAACAAACGAGCAAGCGACGTTCAGCAGGTTTGGTAACAGCAACGAGGCGGTGTACGTAGACGCGGCGCGATATGGAGGAGGGAGAAGCGCACACGCGATCGCGGTTGTAGACCGCACGGGTAAGTGCCTCGCGAGCGCTACGGTGACCATGGGACACACGGAGGCGGCCGAAGAAGCCGCGATAGCCCTAGCACTCGTCGCGGTGCCGAATGCCGCGATCGTGATCAGCGACTCGCAGGCGGCAATCCACTGCTTCGCGCGCGGTCGTGTCTCGCGGGAAGCGGCCCGCATGCTCCAAATTTCTTACGACGGCGACTCGTCATCGCCCTCGCAACTCAAAAATTCTACGGTCTTCCTACTCTGGACCCCGGCACACACCGATGTTCCGCTTGCGGGCAACCAGGCCGCCCACGCCACGGCTCGAGGTCTCACACGCCGAGCCGCCGCTGATTATGTGGCCGCCGCGTCCGCCCCCGAGAGCGGAGCATCGGATCTGCCGGATCGGGACACTACAACAGAAATACAGCAACAAGAAACACGCTGGGCGTAGGGTAATCACCTAACCACGTTCAGAGACCTCACCTAACACTACAGACTCGAAAGACGCACATTCCCGTCACCGAACTATAAACTGAACAGGAACGAGGCCGTAACTTTACGCTTGCTCCAGGCACTCACCTACCCTAGCCCCGCTATCTTACAGCAATGCTATCCGTGTTTATATCCAACAGACGCGTGTAAAACTTGCGGACAAAGAGCGACGCTGCGACACATGCTCTGGGAATGTGATGGCAACAACGGTAATCAAACCAGCTGCGTTCGCGACGCGTCCATAATCGCGGCCGTTGCCAGAGTACGGGAAGGCTCGAGCTCACTTGTTCCCGACGCCGCCCCGGATGCGGGAGCCGCCGGGGACCTTCTCCGTAGGCGTCGCCGCCGCTGGGAGGCGGCTATCTAAAGTTCAGAGCTGGCAGACCAGCTCAGGGCCGTCCGGCAAGCCGAAGATGCCGCCCGAGTCCAAGGACTTCGAGCCGCCACATGAGGCCACCACAGCAAGAACTGCCGGACTATTCTTCAATAGTGTTTCTTATTCTTCTTCTTCTATTCCAATAATCACTCTCTCAAACGCTGTCTTAGTATCAATTCATTCACGTGGTCTTTGAAGGGGTTTCTAGTCAAACTGAAATCAATGTTATCTTCTAGCTTATTTAGGATTGTTATTTTTGGTATCTGATTGTTTGTTTACCGTAATTGGTCCTTGTGTTTAGTGTCCGTTTTCTTTTTAGTCTCATATCGTAAGGAACTTCAATAATGTTTTCGTGTATATATAGTGCATTGTTATTATATATACTGCAGTAGTTTAAAAAACATAAACGTCGTTAGCTTTAAGCATTCGGTATTTAACAAATAATGGTAATGTGCATAGTTCATAAGATGGCCCTGATAGTTTTCATAAATGCGCAATATCTTCATTTGTAGAATAATGAATTTGTTATAGCTAGTTTTTGTTGTGGCACCCCATGCCAATATGCTATACGATAATCTGGAGTAGAACAGTGAAGTATATAAGTTTTGTTTCAGCCAAACAGGCATTAAGTGTGCCATTTTATGCAAGCTTCCAACAGATCGGGAGAGCTCGGTAGCTGAAATATTAATGCGTACATTCCTAGGTGCTCTTGGAACCAAACACCAAGAAAGTTATGCTTCTTAAACCTGGTTATCTGTTGCCCTTCAAAAGTTAAAACTATTTCCCTACTTTGTGGTTTGTTAAGTGCACGAAATAGTATGTACTTTTTTCGCTATGTTTAGCTGCAGCCTATTCGCCCGGAGCCAGGCCACGAGGGACGCAAGGTAGGCTTTGGCCCTTCTTCCTAAATCTGTTAGGTCTGTGGACTTAAAGGGAGGCTGAAACGGTTTTCAAATTCTATGAATAGCTGGGGTTGGGAAGAACAGACCTATTAATTTACGGTTCTGAAACTTTTTTCTTCGTTTTGTTAATATAAGGGACGGAAATCGCTCTGTATATACCCCTCCCCCGGGGGAAACGCCCCCATCGCTTCCCGGAGCGCCGGGTGAGGAGGCAGCCGGAGGAGTGAATCGTCGAGAGTGACGTCATTCCCGGAGAACGTGCCGCCGGTCCGGCGTGCTGGCATGTGCTGGTGTTTTTCTTTCCGTCCTGCGCTTCACTAAACGACGCTACAAGAAATGTACTGCCGCTGACGTTTGTCTTCTTTTGCGATTTTCGTGAACTGTGCTTCCTTTATGTGCTGCGTGAGTGCCTACAGCCAAGGGCGCCCAACATGCCCTCGTTCTGTGCAGCATTCGGCTGTGCGAACACAGGCGGGCGAGAAGATGTGGTGTTTCACATGTTCCCGAAGGACAAGAAGCTTGCAGCGCAGTGGGTCCGTGCGGTGAGGAGAGAGAATTTCGTGCCGACGAAAACAACTGTGCTGTGCTCGGGCCATTTCCGCGACAGTGATTATCATGGGAGCTTGACATGTGGGTAATCGGTATTCCATTTAAATCGGCGCGACTGAAGCCCGGTGGTGTTCCGTCTATATTCTCCCACAAGAGAACTACCTCGCCACCTCCAAAAGCGACCTTCGCCAAGAGGACAAAGCGTGAGGTAAGGGATTTTGATGTGCACGCGGGCAGTTTTAGCTGATGATCACCTGAGTGCCGAACAAACGGCCTTACTGCGGCCTATGACGAAGCGAGGTGGAGGCGCAGCCGGGAATATGCACACGCGTGCGTAGTGCTCGCCGTTTTGATCCAATTTGCCACTCCGCTTTGTCACGGAATACTGTACTACGGCTGTTTGTTCGGCGCTGTTTTGATGAGGTGAAATAACTGGCCGGGGGTACGCTTGCTGATCCAGTGATATTGGTTATTCGTCCTACCACGCGGTGCCCGCAGGTTTAGCGATTCAGCATTTATGTTCGAATCGCATGACATAAGGCGTTACGGTAATATTCTCATGCTCGCATTAGAGTAGTTGAACTCGACGTGTAAAAACTTCCTTTCGTAGAATTCGCACTCACAGCTTGCTACCAGCAGCGACATGTCGCGAAAACGAGCGTCCGCACAGCCGCACCCGTGCGAAGGCGAACGGGATCAAATAATGAAGTAACGTTGTGAGGTATTGAACTCGTCAGCGTTCGACGTGCTCGCGCCCAATACAAGGCATCGCTGCTGGACAAAAAATGTTTCTTGCCCTTGTTCCTAGAGAACTAGCTATCCATCACGCATGGCAAATTATTAATTGAAAGATATTATTTTACCTTACTCATTACTTTCTTTTTACGCTCATTGATTTGAATTACATTACCAATTACCGCTTTCAAAAAAGTAATGGCATTACTTTACGATCGCTTACAAAACGTTTTCGTGCATACAAGAAGCGAAAATCAAAGTACAAAGGGACGCCAACCTTTCTTCAATGTAACATACACTTCCCAACATTTCATGTCACCCCCCATATTTCTCCACTACACCTCACCTCACTACCAACGTTCTGGTACCGTACAGAGCTTATTGGTGCATATTTAACGAAATTAATAAATTACTTTAGCCCTGAAATTACAGACATAAAATAATTCACAATACTTAATCACTAGACAACTAATCGATCACATAAATTACTAAAACAGTATTTCAATTACTGTAAGTAATCCAACTGCTCTCATGTTTGCTGATATGCATGATATGCTGAAACTCATGACATCCATGCCTTGCACTCTTTAAGGTTCTAGCAGAGCTCCTTGAGAACCGAGCCCCTGATGAACCTGTTCCACCGCCGTCACCAATTGAAGAAATTGAAGCAGCCAGAGTGACACAGGCAGATAATGTTGAACAGTTTGAAGTGGCCATTGTGGCACAGGCAGCTTGTGTTGATCAACACGCAAAAAAGCCCAGAACTTGAGACAAGCAGCGGCAGTGTGCTTGACATCGCGGAATTGCACCCGTGTTTACAATCTCATTACAAGTTAGTGCTTCGGCATTCTTCCAGCAGCAAGTTCCCTGTGATACTTTGGCGCGTTTTTTGTCGTGTCATTGGAACTTGCAGCTGCATGAAAAAAACATGCGCCCAGCTAAAATTTCCAACGCGCAAGAAGGTGCACACATCGCTCTCTCTGTTGGCACAATCTACATCGTCGTTGCCCCCGTTGCCGCCATCGTTTTCTGTATCGGCTGTCGGTTCGAACATGTACGACGAAAATACAAGCTGCCTGGGACACGAGAACGTTCCCTAATGCTTACAACTCAGCTATGAAGCCACAACAGAACAGCGTGCTACGCTCTGAAGCGGCGGCGCCGACTGGCGATCCCCGTGAATGACGTCACAGGGGTCCCAACCAATCATGGGCAACAGCGGCTGTCGGTTCGAACATGTACGACGAAAATACAAGCTGTCTCAGACACGAGAACATTCCCTAATGCTTACAACTCAGCCATGAAGCCACAACAGAACAGCGTGCTACGCTGTGAAACGGCGGCGCCGACCGGCGATCCCCGTGATTGACGTCACAGGGGTCCCAACCAATCACGGGCAACAGCGGCGTTCGCGCGACGCCCTGAGGCACCGGTGCGCGTGTTCTTGCATAAAACAGCCGCTTGCGTTTGTTTCCACCCTTTTTAAACGAGATATTCGTGTTCAATGGACTAAAAACTAGAATGTCGAAGGGAACTCATTTTTTTTTCGAAAAGTGGTTCAGCTTCCCTTTAAAAAAGATGTTAGTATCATCGGCCTACATAATAAGTTCAGGAGAGTTGGATACAGTTACAATGTCATTAATGTAAACAAGAAATAATACGGTCCTGGTATTGACCCCTGTGGAACTCCTTCTATTAACTTTAGCTGTGATGATGTGGTGTCCTTTATATGCACGATTTGATAGCGGTCAATCAAGTAGTTTTTGACGAGCTCTAGTACAACTCCCGCACACCATATCTGGACAGTTTGTGCAGTATTTATTGAGTCAAATGCATTGTTTAGGTCTACAAGTAAATCAAGTGTTAACTTTTTGCTGTAAATGTTTGTAAGTATGCTATCTTTAATACAGCACAACGCTTCTTAAGTTGATCGGTTTCTTTGAAATCCATATTGGCTGCTAGACAAAATTTTGTGTTTGTCAAAAATAGAAATCAGCCTTTGCTTAATCAGACTTTCAAAGATTTTCGACAAAAGGGGGAGCACCGATATCGCTTCGTAATTTGATTAATTATTTTTATCGCCGCCTTTAAATATAGCTCTTACTCGTGCTATCTTAAGTTTATGTGGGAAAACACCAGTTCTTAGCACGAGATTAATAATGTGAGCAATTGTCCCCGAAACAAGGTGAGAGATATGCTTTAATTCTTTAGAGCCAACTTCGTCAATTCCAGGGGCGAAGTTACTTTTCAGCAGTTTTATGGACGCTTCCACTTCGGTAGGAGTTGTTGGTTGCATGAATATTGCTTGTTCTAACATGGGTATAGCTGTAAAATAAGTTTCACAATCAATCGCATTAGGCTCTTCATAACATCCTGCATTTAAAAAAATTGGCATTCATTGAGTTAGCCAGATCCTCACCACAAATAGTTTTACCATTTATAGTCATTTCTTTTATATCGCCAGACTGTTTCTTTCTGTTTGTTAAAGTATTTACCATTTCCCACACCTTCTTAGGGTTGTCGTAAATGTTCTCAAATTTTGCTGTGTAGTAATTACTTTTCGCTTTTCTTAAATGATTGTTCAGAGAATTTTGGAATTTTTTTGTACCTACAAAACACTTCAGGATTCCGGTGACTGAGGAATTCGTGGTATAATTTGTTCTTACCCTTTATAAGTTAATATAGACATTTGTTTATCCAAGGTTTTCTTAATTTTTATTTCTACGCACCACAACTTTCTTGAGTGGAAATGCTTTGTCAAAACAGCTATAGATTATGCGAAAAAACATATCATGTGCAATGTCAACATCGCTCTGCTCTAATATAACGCTCCAGTCATGCCCTTGATTTAAGTTAACGAATACCTTGCATGAGCTATCATTTAAGTTTCGTAGAAAAGATACCTGCTCATCAGCCTTATTTTCATATCGAGTAGTCAGTAGAAAGACTGGCAGGTGGTCACTAATATCGAAAAAAAAACACCTGGTTTTATGTAATCTGCACTGTTTGTTATGCAAACATCCATTAACGTAGCACTGTGTGTGGTGATTCTAGTGGGTACATCTATGTAATTTAGACACGCGTTCGTTGAGAACAGGGTCGTAAATTCTCTAGAGTACGGGTCTAAGGATTTCAGGTCAATATTTATGTCGCCCATAATGACAAATGTGCCCCTATTGAAAGCATTGTCACATAACAGGGTCTCAAATAACTGAAGGAAATTTTTTTCCCTAGAGGTGGCGTATAGAAAACTACTGTTATTAGCTTGCCGACGCTTAAAGATAAATATTCGACATCGTGATTCATGACGGATAGGTAAGGCAGCTTTTCACATGAAAGTGTGCCCTTAAAATATATAGCAAGGCACCCTCCCTTCCTTACACTACGGCCCAAATGCTGAGAATGGTACTCAGGTAGACACGGTACTTCATTTCCGTGAATCCAAGTTTCTGAGAACATTATCACGCCATGTGATACGGTACGGGAGCCAAGAAAGTGGGTCATGTCCTGAACTTTCTTGCTAATGCTTCTGCTATAGATATGCAGAAAGCAAAAATTCTTTGGTGAGAGAGAGAATTTAGAAGTAAAAGCATCAATCGTATAATAATTTATCTCATGTTCTAGCTCAGCCATCACGAAATGAGGGCCAAAAATGTTCAGAAGATGTTACGCTCGAAAGTGCAGCCGTATCAGCATATATCTTACTCAGATCTGCTTGTGTGGCAACACGGATTACAAGCGAGCCTTATCTTTTCTTGCCAAAAATTTTCCCACCGTCTGTCCAGACAAATTTCCAGTTTGCAGCTTTCTTTTTTTTTGGGGGGGGGGGGGGTTGCGGCTGAAAGCAGCGCCTTATTATCTTGCGTGAGATTCTCGTTTACGTAAACGGGCGTCTTCGCTTTATTTCCACACACTCAACTATCTATCCTTTGTTTTCTGCAGTTGACAAGAACGCATTGCCTTTGCTCTGTCGCACAAAAGGAGCAATAATGTTGCGCCCACCCTGCTTCGAGCCACGTACCCAGGGACACGTGTCAAGATCGGCTTCTTCGACAAGCTCACCCACGCTTTCCCCAATATTTTTAAAAATTTTGTTCACCGGATCATCTCCCACCAGTGCTCCTTTTATTTATACATTATTGAGGCGCTGGTATTGCTCCAACTCGTCACACTTCTGAACGAGCTTTTCATTTTCCGCTTTCAGTGCGCTATTCTGGTTTACAATGTCATGCATTTCCTTCCTGAGCCGTTTTATGCCATCTGCTATGCCCTTTACGTCATTCCAAATGTCCGTACAGAACGATACGCTGTCCTTCAGTTCCCTCATATCTGATGTGTAGTCTCGCTTGAACTCTAACTAATTCTCGGAGGTTTTTTACATCCAATGCATCTTTTTTAAAATCCCCACCGGCGTCTTTCGCAACCCTTTTTGCCATCACAAACACTTTTACAAACACTTTGTGCTAAGTTCGACAGCTGTGCACAGAAAACAAATACTGCTAACAAATAGAAAACAATATCACGTGACTGTCTAACCGTTTCGAAGGACCGACTAGGGAGGATAGCCCGTACAACAGAGAGAGTGTGACGAGACCGGCCGTCGAAAAAAACAAACGGTCCAACTGCGAGCGCCACTTCTTCGAGGACAAACGGAACCCCGGGCAGCGTCTGCACACTGCACGAACAAATCATCGACACATAGTATTCCACCCGTATAAAACCCATAACATCACCCATGACACATAATGCAACCTGATGGCACCAATAAACATCTCAGAAAGCATAGCAACCGCAATTAGTTCTTCATAAACATTTATAGTTCCATACCAGAGTTTGCTAAAAACAGCCATCGTTACGCGTTCTGCGCATAGCTTGTCACTGTGACGAGCATAGGTTTGCGCGTCATTGTGGTAAGATCTTGCGAAACGGTAACGCACGAATTTCTTATTTATTTCTGAAATCAACGCATTCATTCCTGTAAAATGGTATACAACTGGTTTACCTAGAACAATGAGCTAGCAATATTTTTTACTCTTTTTCTGAACCATATTGCACCATAAAGGGATAAAAAGGGCACATAAGGAGGTGTCCCTCCTTATCAAACGTCTAAAGCTTCCAATATCAGTTGTGCGCTCTCATTGCGGCTAATCGATACGTTAACGCTACCTTTAAAGCGTGGTTCACAGTCGCATTCTGCACAATGCAGTGTCTAATAGTTACCTCTAGAATGTTTAGGCACCTAATTGTGCTAACGCCATCGTTGGAACAGCGTCCAGTTTCGCACCATACAAACACTCGGTGAAAATATTAATTTCGTATATAACATTGCATAACAATAAATAACATGGGATACAAGGTTTCTTCCTTTGCTAGTATTTGTCTATCATGATTATTTGTCGACATGATACCGTGAAAAATAACCTAACTTCTGCATTGTAAGCGACATCCGTTACATTATGAGACAAATGTCGCATGTGCTCAATTATCACAACGCTTTGAGTCGAGCACCTGCCCTACTCAGGAGAGCCAGGATTCTTGTGTTTGAAAATGAAAATATCGGGCTCTTGAAGTAAGTTTTGCCTGGTACTCTGTAAGCTACAGCCTTTTGTCTACGAAGGGAAGCTCGTTTCCAGCTGAAATAGACAAGACAAGCAAGCGGGTGCCGTCATGAATTTACGTGTTTTTAACAATCCTGGAAAGAGGACTGATGTGGGTCAGGGGCGTACATTGCTAAAATATTCCTAGATAAGAACACATTTGTTTGAGTACTATGTCGGGCAAGTTGGTTTATACTTTGCGTCCTGTGGCGCGAAGTATAAACCCGTGAGAAATAGGAGAGATGAGGAGTACCATGAGTTTCTTTCACGGGGATATATATTTTGCGCCAGAGTGCGTTACATTAAATGAGCACCAACTCGCGCAACATAGCACCAGCTATGTCCGATAAAGGTATTTACCTGAAAAACAGTATGGGGGACACTCGGGGGTGAAATGAGAGAACTTAAGCTAAAATCGGGATTCCCGCCATAAAAAACACATCGCCTAACTTTGTTTATCTTGAATTCCTAGACGTATAAACAAGCTCATCAGCAAATTTGGTTGCCATCTGCGCCGTGCGAAAAAACAAAACGCGCCTTCTCCAGCACTCGCTGTCATAGCGCCCATAGGCGCGCCTACGAACGCTATGTTAAAGATGCGGCCGCAGAGCAGGCAAGAAACCGAACACGCCGTCAATGCGAGCGTTTGAAAGTTTGCTTTCCGCGCGTTTTAATCACGGCGACGTTCCATCAAGAGCTGGAGCTGGAATGTGGAGCCCAGATGAGGTAGCACGTCCAGCAACCTACTGTGGAATGTACTTCGGGAGCACAGTCAGGGGCGCTGGACCGCTCAAAAATAAAATGAAGGATAAATAAAATTAAGGATGAAGCAATTCCTGCTGTGCAGGTTCAAACTGAAGAGGAGAATGACACGTTGAAAAAGTATTTCCGGTCTTAAAATAAAATACCGCGTTCTGAAATCTTTGAGCTTACTGTCCTCTGTTAGCACTTCTTCGCCAAACAATGCCATGAAGAAAATTATCATTTTCAAATTGCTTTCGCAAAACTCGCTTTCAAAGTAGTTTCTGTACAGCAATATGGTCAGAAACGAGATGACCCACGTTTTACACTTCTAAATTTTTTATTACAACAATAAAGTATTACTTATCTGACATATAATGAAAACGAAAATATATGAATTTAGCTTCAAAGTGATGGCATTAATTGTCACTGAAATATAATAAAAAAAACTTGTGACTGGCTTTGTACGGTACTTTAACCCTTCCAGAAGGTATCTAACAAAGGCAGTAAGTTGGTCTTTATTATTTATGAACGAGTTTTCGTAAGGTGACGTGCCTAACTGGTCCATGCCCCGGCTGCACGCGCGCTTGTTTTGTGCTGAAAGCTAATACTGCCCTCGTACCTATTTGCCATGATCAAATATTTCTTGTATGCTGCTTCCATTTTGCTTAAAATGTAATTTCAGCCGAGTTGAGGCCAAGAAATGGAGCTCCTCAGGTGAAATATGGACATCAACTGATATTGACACGTGCAATGATTTATTTTTTTCGGGTGAGCGCTTTTCACCGTCTAACAAATGTTATCGCTCAGTGCAGGATGCTCCTACATGTATCGGAAGTTTCTGAAACGCTATTGATGATTCTATCTGGCCTTACACAAATGCCTATTGACATTATTGAGAACTTCTACCAACTTTCTATTTACCTTACTGACAGTCTATTTACATTTACATTCTAGTAACATTTGTTCATACACTGTCAAAATATTCTCTATTTTGTATAAAAAATGTTGTAAGTACACCGTAAAAAGACTTTCTTCTTTCTTTTATATAAAGAATAATTTAATTACACCATTAAAAGATTTCCTTCTTACGTTTGTACATTGACTATTTTAATTACACCGTTAAAATACTTCCTTCTTACTTTTGGATATAGAATATTTTATGTGCTTGAAGATATGTTTAATCTTCTAGATTTTTCTAAATAACAACTTTAGTACTCCGTAAAAAGGCTCGTTACTTTTGCGTAAAGAATGTTTTACTATACATCATGAAAATATTTTTTCTAAAGGACTTGTATCCTCAGTACGTCCACAGATCATGCGGTTTGCCGAAAAATATTTAGAATGAGTAGTAACTTGAGATTCTTTGATAAATTTTTCTAGCGCAGAATAATGCCGATATATGATATACTCCGGAATAAAGCTTTTTTTTAAAATCGCAGTTCCAATTCAAGTCGGCAGCGAATTGTTCATAGAGTGCTACTAAAATGTTTAAAGAAATCTGTTCGTAAACGGTTAGAACTAATGTTTTTAAAGGTTCTACTGGACTACGTGAGTGTGCGGGGACGTCAGCACACTTCGAGAAAATTCGCTTGCGCTAAACCACCTGACCGGCGTGATGGCGGAGAACTGTGCAGGCCGCGCATCAATTACCCAGCTTTATCCTGGCCTTAGGGCTGGTTAATGAAAGGTCGATTTACGCCTGAGCCGTGACACCACCCGCTTGCCGCACGCATGCGGTCGTGCGGGAAACTGTATATTTCGTACCCTGGTTCACAAATTTTGATATACACTGTGCTCGCACATGCAGTGTCAACCAAAATATGCGTACCAGTCGGCGAAATGTGCAGATTCTGACCCGACCACGTGCATGCGGGCAGGAGGGTGGTGTGGCATGCGGCTCGAGAGTAAATCGGCCCTTAACAGGCAGTGCTATTGCAAGGCCACCAATTAGCTTTGAAATGAGAGAATCAGGTCAGTGCACAACGCAATATAAATAGTACGCCCTGAGCGGGAACATGTCAGCAGAGTAGCGTCAAGTTATTGGTTAAAAAGAGGGAAAAGAGCCGAAAAACAGGGTAACACAGCGCTGGAATGTTACCGCTTAAATATCCAAAATGCTGAAAAATACAGCTGCTGCTGAGTGAGAGCTAGTGTTGACCTGTGTAAGCGCACAGGTCGAATAGACAGAACAGCGGAACTCATTGCAAGTGACACCCTTCTGTGAAAGAGCGGAACTCATTGCAAGTGACACCTTTCTGTGAAAGAGAAAAATGAGAATATTCTTTATCTAAAAAAAAAATGTAGCTTTGTTCGCGTCCCTATTCGCACGCTTTCGTCCGTGCCTCCTACCGACGGCTTCTGCACAAAAAAGGAAACTAATAGGACGTTGCATCAAAGTGAAGGCAAAGTAACTATGTCAACTGATATGCTTTACAGCGATAGTAGCTTGCTGTGTGAGAAACAGATCGAAAAGGGATGCTTATACACTCTTAGTATTCAGTGATTTCGCTTCCTAACTCGGCGAAAAAATTCTGATCGCCGACAAGGTGTTGCGGTGCCTTTATGACATACGTAATTATGGCATTCCGGGTACCAAGAGCCAGAATATCAAAAGCCATGCTTTGACCGTGCTTCGCTCGTTTGAAAACCGGTGACGTAATAGCCGTCAAGCTTTGGACATCTATTTAACTTTAAAATACTACTACAATAGATTTTAGCATTATTTAGCGCTTTGCGCCATGAAACATTTTTTTTTGTGTTTGAAAGCGACAAGTGCTAAAGGTTGTTTTTGCGCAAAATAGTATAACCACATAATTTACCCTATATGATTGTATTTTTCTGTTTTTATTACATGAGAAAAAAGGTAGTTTCTAGAACAATAGTTGTCTCGAAAAATAAAACTATACAGCCCCTAAATACACAACAAAATCAAACCGGTGGTCTTGAATTTGAATTGGATTGTATTGAATATTTTATTCTCCTTGAACAAATACACAAGGAAGCCACAAAAAGCTACTGAGATTAGCAGCTTGACGAGGTGGCCGCCCCTTTACACAGCAGCAGCAGTTATTAAACAATTTTCACACAAATGACTGCTTTCATACATACGCACGGACAATGATTGCACAAGGGAACATAAGCATTTTGCAAAATACAAAGGAAAGCTTCACATTAATGAGGAAAAATATAAGAAAATAGATAAATAAATGCATCATTGTTCACAGGAACTGATATCACATTGTTTTTTTGGACAACTGTGACACATCTACAGATTTGTTGGCAGGATTATTGAGCAGAGCTGGAAGAGTAAAAGCGATTGATTGTTTCGCATAGTTGTTTTGAGGAGTAGGTTTGTGCCAAATATTGCAGTGACGCGAAGTGTATGGCAATATTTTCTCTTAATTCTGAAATCTCGCTGTTAAAACAGTTGTTCTTTTTTGTGGCCGATCAGTATGCCTGGAGTAAATGGTAATTATAAAAATCATGGACATTTATAACCTTGAATTGTTTAAGGAGTTGCTGCGTGTGAAAGTCATATGGGACGTTTGCAATTATTCGCATGAACTTCTTTTGAATAGGAACAGTTGGTTTAGATTCGCTTTTGATGATGTGCCCCATACTAGGTGGGCGTAGGATAACTAAGAAAGGGCTAACGAGTTATGTAGTAGTAGTTTTATACGTTACGGAATGATATGTCTACATTTGTTTAGCATACCCGCAGTTCTGCACAATTTTTTATCAGTTTCGTGGACATTGTCATCCCAAGTTAAATTACTTGAAAAATATACGCCCAGCACTTTCATGCATTCTACTATTTCAATCACATTGTGACCAAGTGTACTAAACGGCAAGTTTCCAACCTTATTTCTTCGTCTGAAGAGTATTGCTTTTGTTTTTGCGGTATTAATAAGTAAGGAATTGCACTTTGTCCATTCCAGTAACAGCGGCATTGTTTCATCAGATATCTTTTGTATATCGTCAGTTGTTTTAGCGGTGATTAATAATGTAGTGTCATCAGCATAGCAAATTGATGTTACATGTGAATTTAAGGTAAAGGAGTGTAGGTCGTTAACGTAAACACAAAATAAAAGTGGCGCCTATATGCTGCCCTGAGGTACTCCCATCTTTATGCATTTTATATCTGAAGAAGGTGTTCCTATTGAAACGTATTGCTTAGGATGCCTAAATGCACAACAAAATTAAGCCGGCGGTCTTGTCAGGTTCTTTTTCAACCTCAGCCATAGGGTACAGTCCTCCATCTAAATGCAGTTTCCTTCTGGGAACTGCATTTACACAAAGGCCCGCCACAACTGTCACCGAGAGGCGATGCATCTCTAGGTGTGAATGGACCCTCGCAATGTAGAGCGGGGGGGGGGGGGGTCGGAGGCGTTCGGCGTAAGAGGGGCTGTAGTTCCGCGGTGGTCAAGGCGAAGCGGGTAGATGGAAAGAATCGCGCGTGCGCACATATTTGACAGAGGTCCAAGTGGAAGCAAAGAGGAAGGCCATTGCAATTGCCATCATTTCGTTTGCGACGCCGGCGTGGTACGGTCGGAGCGATGTAGGTGTTCGGTCGCGTATTGTAGCAGCAATCTAGCTATTTTCGCTGCTTTATATGCTTATGCTAGGAGCGTGCTAAGACTAGAGAGTTTTAGCAGTGCCGTATTACGGTACGGTAAGTGCTGTATACGGTACGCTATTACCCTTCCGTACTAACTTACCGCGATAAACTAAGACGTTTTAGTTGCGTGTGCCGCTCGATGCGCACGGCAATGTTATAATGATGATAGCGGCTAACATTGGGGCTTTGCAGAATACAATAACTATGCGCTGAGCGCGAAATATTCATTTCGGGGAATACTAGAAAGCTTTGGCTTGTCCATACACGCATTGTTATGTACAGAAGGGCCCGGCTACGGCAAAGTTAGACGCCAGTCACAGGGCCGGTAGCGACATCTGGTGACACTTCGTCCTGCAATACGTGAAACCTTTTGTTACATAGGTGTTCTGATCTAATGAATACATAAAAAAGGGTTTGTTTCTTGTAAATTGCACCAATGCTGACAATTTACACCAGCAGATAAGCAGAATATAGTTAGTTACTGCAATAAAAACTCTGCCTCCCCTCTAAGTAAACTCTGCATCACCAGATGGCGCCACCTACCTGTTTTTTTTTATGTCACTGTTTACTGGTTGCCACTTCGTCGCTCCGCAGATGGTGGTTTAAAGTAACCTCTTGCCTTGGTATTATCATGGTAAAAAAAAGCACGCGAGGCGTGGACTCTGTGGCCGACATCAGCGTCTCAGTGTTTTGGCTTGGTGCAGCTCGGCTCGCGACACACGGTGCTAGCCGAGCCTTACCGACTCCTTACCGTCTAGTATGCCGTACGGAAAGTCATCTCGCACGGTAAAGTTCGCGCATGCGCAGTCCTCGACCGGTACGGTATTACGCACTTACCGTACCGTATACCGTACTTTCCGTAGCACCGCTAAAGGTCCCTACTCTCTGGGTCCGGACAGGCCACCATTGGAATCTGTACCTGGCAACATTTAACGCTAGAACGTTGGCTAGTGAGGCGAGTCTAGCAATGCTATTGGAGGAATTAGCAGGCAGTAAATGGGATATAATAGCGCTCATATACGGCATTCGAGCTCGGGCCCGAATGCCATAGTACTCCATAAACAAAGCAACAAAATCCCAATAAAGAAATGCGTCAGGTAGGGGGATACGATCTCTTCGATGCTATTCACAGCGTGTTTAAAGGAGGTATTCAGAGTTTATACTTTTTGTGCGCAAACAAACAGGGACGAAGAATAGGGGCAACACAAGGACGAGCGCTGTGTTGCCCCTATTCTTCGTCCCTGTTTGTTTGGGCACAAAAAGTATAAATATGAATGTGTTCCAACTAGGCCGACTAGCAGTTAGGTATTCAGAGACCTGGAGTGGGAAGAATTGGGGATAGTATAATGGAGAATACCTTAGTAACTTGCGATTCGCTGATGATATTTCCTTGCTTAGTAACTCAGGGGACCGACTGCAATGCATGCTCACTGACCTGGAGAGGCCAATCAGAAGGGTGGGTCCAAAAATTAAACTGCAGAAAACTAAAGTTATGCTTAACAGTCTCGGAAGAGAACAGCAGTTTACGATAGCTAGCGCGGCACTGGAAGTGGTAACGGAATACATCTACTTAGGACATGTAGCGACCACGGATCCGGATCATGAGACCGAAATAATCAGCAGAATAAGAATGGGCTGGGGTGCGTTTGGCAGGCATTCTCAGATCATGAACAACAAGTTGCCATTATCCCTCAAAACAAAAGGGTATAACAGCTGTGTGTTACCAGTACACACCTACGGTACAGAAACCTGGAGGCTTACCATAAGGGTTCTAATTAAATTGAGGTCGACGCAATGAGCTATCGAAAGAAGAATGATTGGTGTAACGTTAAGGGATAAGAGAAGAGCAGATCGGGTGAGGGAAAAAACGCCAGTTAATGACATCTTAGCTGAAATCAAGAAAAAGAAATAGGCTTGGGCAGGACGCGCAATGAGGAGGGAAGATCCCCGATGGTCATTAGGGTTACGGAGTGGATTCGAAGGGAAGGGAAGCGTAGCAGGGGGAGGCAAAAAGTTAGGCGGACGGATGAGATTAAGAAGTTTGCAGGGACAACATGGCCACAATTAGTACATGACCAGGATAGTTGGAGAAGTATGGGAGAGGCATTTGCCCTGCAGTGGGCGCAACCTCACTGATGATGATAAACAGGGCTCAGTGAGCTTAGGAGGACAAATGAAGCATACACAGTGCTAAAACAGGGCACATGCTGTGCTACCGGGGCTTAGTGGACAGACAAGAATTAGGAAGTGGATTCCTGATTAATAGCCATATAACTGGTGAAGATGAAAGATCTGATCAAGAAACGCCAATGTATGAAAACGTCTAACCCTACAGGTAGAACAGAACTGGCAGAACTTTCAAAGTTAATCAACAAGCGTAAGACAGCTGACATAAGGAAGTATAATATGGATAGAATTCAACATGCTCTCAGGAACGGAGGAAGCCAAAAAGCAGTGAAGAAACTAGGAATAGGCAAGAATCAGATGTATGCGTTAAGAGACAAAGCCGGCAATATTATTACTAATATGGATGAGATAGTTTAAGTGGCTCAGGAGCTCTATAGAGATATATACAGTACCAGTGGCACCCAAAACATTAAGGGAAGAGAGAATAATCTAGAGGAATTTCAAATTCCACAAGTAACACCAGAAGAAGTAAAGAAAGCCTTGGGAGCTATGCAAAGGGAGAAGACAGCTAGGGAGTATCACGTAACAGCAGATTTGCTGAAGGATGGTGGGGAGATTGCTCTAGAAAAATTGGCCACCCTGTATAGGCCATGTCTCCTGAGCTCGAGCGTACCAGAATCATGGAAGAACGCTAACATAATCCTATTCTATAAGAAAAGGGACGCCAAAGACTTGAACAATTATAGACTGATCAGCTTATTGTCCATTGCCTACAAACTATTTACTAATGTAATCACATATAGAATCAGGAACACCTTAGACTTCTGTCAAGCAAAGGACCAGGCAGGATTTCGTAAAGGTTACTCAAAAATAGACCATATTCACACTATCAATCAGGTGAAAGGGAAATTTGCAGAATATAGCCAACCCTTCTATATGGCTTTCATTGATCACGAGAAAGCGTTGGATTCAGTCGAAACCTCAGCAGTCATGGAGGCATTAAAAAATCAGGGTATAGACGAGCCGTATGTGAAAATACTGAAAGATATCTATAGCCGCTCGACAGCCACCGTAGTCCTCCATAAAGAAAGCTAGAAAATCCCAATAAAGAAAGGCGTCAGGCACGAAGATACGATCTCTCCAATGCTTTTGACAGCGTGTTTACAGTAGGTATTCAGAGACCTGGATTGGGAAGAATTAGGAATAAGAGTAAATGGAGAATACCTTAGTAACTTGCGATTCGCTGATGATATTGCCTTGCTTAGTAACTAAGGGGACCAATCGCAGTGCATGCTCACTGACCTGGAGAGGCAAAGGAGAAGAGTGGGTCTAAAAATTTATCTGCAGAAAACTAAAGTAATGTTTTACAGTCTCGGAAGCACTGGAAGTGGTAAGGGAATACATCTACTTAGGGCAGGTAGTGACCGCGGATGCGGATCACGAGACGGAAATAATCAGAAGATTAAGAATGGGCTGCAGTGCATTTGGCAGGCATTCTCAGATCACGAACAGCACGTTGCCATTATCCCTCAAGAGAAAAGCGTTTAATAGCTGTGTCTTACCAGTACTCGCGTATGGGGCAGAAACCTGGAGGCTTACGAAAAGGGTTCTGCTTAAATTGAGGACGACGCAACGAGCTATGGCAAGAAGAATGATGGCTGTAACGTTAAGGGATAAGAAAAGAGCAGATTGGGTGAGGGAACAAATGCGGGTTAATGACATCTTAGTTGAAATCAAGAAAAAGAAATGGGCACGGGCAGGACATGTAATCACGAGGAAATTCCAAGGGAAGGGAAGCGTAGCAGAGGGCGGCAGAAAGTTAGGTGGGCGTTTGAGATTAGGAAGTTTGCAGTGATGGCATGACTACAATTAGTACATGACCGGGGTTGTTGGAGAAGTATGGGAGAGGCCTTTGCCCTTCAGTGGGCGTAACCAGGATGATAAAGATTATGATGATCTTGTAACATACAGGGATTTTATACCATTAACTAGGGGGTAGCAGGTCTTGTTGTGAAACTTAATAACGCGTACAAATTGAATGTCGTACAGGTCTACGCCCCTATATACATTCACGATGACGAGGAAGCCGAAAGCTTCCACGAAGACGTGGAATGGGCAATGGGTAAAGTCAAATCAAAATACACTAAACTGATGGGCGACTTCAATGCCAGGTTAGGCAAGAAGCAGGCTGGAGACAAGTCAGTGGAGGAATATGGCACAGGCTCTAGGAATAGTAGGGAGAGTTATTAGTAGAATGTGCAGAACAGAATAATATGCGGAATATGAATACCTTCTTCCAGAAACGGGATAGCCGAAAGTGGACGTGGATGAGCCCGAATGGCAAGACTAGAAATGAAATAGACTTTATAGTCTGCGCTAAGCCTGGCAACATACTTGATGTGGACATGCTCGGCAAGTTGCGCTGCAGTGACAATTGGTAAGAACTCGAATTAGCATAGTCTTGTGAGGAAACGAAAGAAACTAGTACATAAGAAGCCGAGCAAAGAGTTAGCGATAAGAGGGAAAATAGAGGAATGCCGGATAAATCTGCTGAACAGGCATTCGGATTTAACTGTGGAAGAGGACTTTAGTTTTGAAGCAATGAACGACAACCTTATGGGCATCCTTGAGGAGTGTGCAGTAGAAGCCGGTGGTAAATTCGTTAGATAGGATACCAGCAAGTTATGGCAGGAGACGAAAGATGTTATTGAGAAACCCTAATATATGAAACATCTAACCCTACAGCTAGAATATAAGTGGCAGAGCTTTCTAAGTTTATCAACAAGCGTAAGATAGCTGACATAAGGAAGTGTAATATGGATAGAATTCAACGGGCTCTCAGCAAGGAAGGAAGCCTGAAAGCAGTGAAGAAGAAACTAGGACTAGGCAAGAATCAGATGTATGCGTTAAGAGACAAAGCCAACAATAGCATTACTAATGTGGATGAGGTTTTCAAGCGGCTGAGAAGTTCTGTAGTACCAATGGCACCCACGACGCTAATTGAAGAGAGAATAGTCTACAGAAATGTGATATCCCACAAGTAACGCCGGAAGAAGTAAAAAAAGCCTTGGGAGCTATGCAGAGAGGAAAGGCAGCTGGGGAGGATCAGGCAACAACAGATTTGTTGACTGATGGTGGGCAGATTGTTCTAGAGAAACTGGCCACCATGTATACGCAATGCCTCATAACCTCGAGCATACCGGAATCTTGGAAGAACGGCAACATAATTTGAATTCATTAGAAAGGGGAGGCCAAGGACTAGAAAAATTATAGACCGGTCAGCTTACTGTTCGTTGCCCACAAAGTATTTATCAATGTAATCGCAAACAGAATGAGGAACACCTTAGACTGCTGTCAACCAAAGGGCCAGGCAGGATTTCGTAACGGTTACTCAACAGTAGACCATATTCAGAATATCAATCCGGTGATATAGAAATGGGCGAAATATAACCAACCCTTCAATATAGCTTTCATTGATTACGAGAAAGCGTTTGATTCAGTCGAAACCTCAGCAGTCATACAGGCATTACGGAATCAGGGTGTAGACGAGTTGTATGTAAAAAAATACTCAAAGATATCTATAGCGGTTCCACTGCCACCGTAGTCCTCCGTAAAGTAAGCAACAAAATTCCATTAAAGAAGGGCGTCGGGCAGGGAGGTATGATCTCTCCAGTGCTATTCACAGCGTGTTTACAGGAGGTATTCAGATACCTGGATTGCGAAGAATTGGGGATAAGAGTTAATGGAGAATGCCTTAGTAACTTGCGATTCGCTGATGATATTGCCTTGTTTAGTAACTCAGGGGATCAATTGCAATGCATGCTCAATGACTCGGAGAGGCAAAGCAGAAGGGTGGGTGTAAAAATTAATCTGCAGAAAACTAAAGTAATGTTTAACAGTCTCCGAAGAAAACAGCAGTTTATGATAGCTAGCGCGGCACTGGAAGTGGTAAGGGATTACATCTACTTAGGGCAGATAGTGACCACGGATCCGGATCATGAGACAAATAATCAGAAGGATAAGAATGGGCTGGAGTGCATTTGGCAGATATTCTCAGATCATGAACAGCAAGTTGCCATTATCCCTCAAAAGAAAAGAGTATAACAGCTGCATGTTACAAGTACGCACCTACGGCGCATAAACCTGGAAGCTAATGAAAAGGGTTCTGCTTAAGTTGAGGACGACGCAAAGAGCTATGGAAAGAAGACTTATGGATGTAACGTTAGGGGATAAGAAGAGAGCAAATTGGGTGAGGGAACAAACGCGACCTAATGACATCTTAGTTGATAGGAAGAAAAAGAAATGGTCATGGGCAGGACATCTAATGAGGAGAGAAGATAACCAAAGGTCATTAAAGGTTACGGCATGGGTTTCAAGAGAAGGGAAGCGTAGCTGGGGGTGACGGAATGTTTGGTGGGAGGAATGGGCGGAACCAGCAACCTGCTTCAGAAGCCCATGGTGCTTTCTTTGTTCCGTGATGTCAACAGCAAAGTTCTCTGCCAGCTGGGATGCAGTGTCGTGTGAAGTGATAGTGATTTAATATTGGCAGTGCCCGTGTTTTAAACTGCACCCTGCCCAAGTAGCGAACAGATATTCCTCAAGACAGCACTTCGCCGAACTTTGGTCTGTCTCCAAATTATAATAGAAAGTATGTTCTTTTCCATAATTTTTTATAAACGTAATATTTTGATTTTATTTTGATTTCAGTTTCTTTTGCCGCATTTAGGCAGGTTATATTAGCGCGAATTCTAATGACGTGAAATGTTTTATGAACGATTTTCTTACATACCTGAACTACGCTGCGTCATGCGGTTCGCTTGAAGTTGCTAGACCACGAAGCGTACAAACATTACGTTTTCGCAGCGGTCGCGATGAATTAATATGTGGTAAATATTTTCTGCTCATGAACTCATTGTTTGCTCTGTCCTACTCCGGCTGTAGAGAATGAGAGTTAGTTAAATATGGAGCGTATAGTTTCACGGTTCCCAATGAGATAGGTTGCACTGGTTAGACAAGTGCGAATGTGAAAGAAAATTATTCGCACTTGTTTAACCGGTAGGCCTATGTCATTGTGAACCGGTATCTTTTAACCCTGATATCTTATTTTCTAGTAAAAATAAACGAACACGTGAAAGTACAGAAGCATTTCATTTAACAAAGCGTGTTTAAAAATGCATCGGTCAGCCATTGGTTGGTATTACTGACAAAGAAGCTGTATTCTTGAATACTGATTCAGGCTTTGTTCTCTGTTTATATAAAAATGGATTACTCGTTTTGCACATGCTCGGTGCAGCTACCTGACTGTCTTACGCTCTGCGTCTTTCCAAAAATAAACAGTTGTAAGTAAGCTCTCACATGTCCACCTTCTCTGTGTGCGTGTCTATTGTGCCCGCTACTAATTTTACTACGAATAAACCATGTAATTGACTTTTTGAGTGAGTAAATTTTTTATGGAGATGATTGGTTAATAAAGCATTTTGGGATACTGAATTTATTCAGGCCAAAACTTTGGGTGAGGGGGTTATAACAATAGCTTTAGGCTGTTCCCTTCTTCTTTTGCGGAAACAACCTTGGACTTTCCTAATTTTAACACGTATTAAACACATCGCTGAAAAGGATATTGTGATTACAGAGCGACGTGACTGAGTTGGCTATCTTGTGCGCATGTCTTCCGTGTTAAACCCGTCGCACGTGTGCCGATAAGCGATACTTCGTGCCTACATAAACACTTGTTTTTTGTGCAATAAAGGAATCTTGCAAAAGTTGCTGCTGCGTCCACATCGGTTATTACAGATACGCATTGCAACACACGCCCCATCCTTGCCATTTCCTCTGCAAGTAAACAGGGGTGACGGCTGAAATTTTAGCAGTCCTGTGAATTTGCTTGTGAAACTTGTTAAAAAGCTGTTCTATATATGTTGTCTGCTAACCTGAACATGATAACGCTGACCATCTTGTTTCTGTGCAGGGTTCACTCTGCAAACATTCTCAAAGACATCAGCTCGATCTGAATGCAAAAACGCATCATCGAAGCTTGCTAGAGATTATGCGATAGCTGCCATGCCGTAATCAACGAAATCAATATTTCTATATTATATTTAATAATTTCTTTATTACATTCCTTATAATTTTGTACGAAGATTTTGGTATGAGTAACCTTGTTTCAGTGCAAATTTTCATCTGTTTTCTATGTACATGCACCTTCTAAGTTGCATACTGCCTTTTGCCAACATGCTCACACATAGTGATAAATCTCACAAGCGGGCTAGTAAAACGTCAGCAGCAAGTACATAGGCGCATGCAAGTAAAATACTGCCACAATGTTACTACAGAGCCTAAACACTTGTGTTGGTGGACGGTTACTAGAATGTTTCCAGACCATCCATGAGCATGCTTCAGTTGAAGTACGGTGGCCAGTCGTTGACAGGATGTTACTAGGGTGTATAAAGACAAATGTTAATAGTTGATTGGTAGGAAGCTGGCAGAACGCTTACACACACTTTAATTGGACGAATGTAAATAGGTGGTCGGTAGGAAGTTGGCACAATATATATGAACATTCTTCTTTTGAAAGATTGTTACTAGAATGTATAAAGACAAATGTTCAGATGAAATTGGTAGCAAGTTTAAATACATATTATGGACACGTTTGTATTTGGGACTTGGTGGTCAATTGTATCTAGGGTGTTACTAGAGCGTTGTTAGGATGTATGAAGGCAGTTCGGAGGGCTTCAATTGACTGTTGGTAGGTCCTAGTAACAATAGTCTAACGACAGTCTAAAAGATGTTGCTAGAAATTTTATAAGGGTATGCTGTCTGTTGTTGCCGAACCTTGTGGGATCTGATTGAATGTACGCGCGAGTAAAATGGTGTAGAACTTTCTGGAAGACACTCGGGCGCCAGCGATTTCTCTAGAACGTTTGATGGCTCATGTATAAAAGCTGACACGCTTGACCCGCTGACAGATCTCGACGATCGCCGAGCGTGTTCTCCACTGTTGCTGTGCTTTGAGTGTAGGTTGCTTTTGTGGGCGTAAGTTCTACTAAAAAAGGTTTGGTTTGACTTTCACAGTTTTAAAGCTGTATTATTCAGCGTCACTACATAACATCTAGTGGAGGTGCTAGTGCGTTCATGTACCGAACGTTCCCGCAGAGCCTTCATCCAAGCCAGAGCCACGAAGACGACACGAATGTCGCCACAGACCTGCGAGCAAGCCGCATGCTGGTTAAAGAAAGGACTACGGCCGGGACACGGACGGAAGACCAGGAGCTGACAGCCCCAGTGTCGCCAACACCAATCCTGCTGCTGCATCCCTGGGAGCCACCCACGTTCCGCGGTTCAATATTTGAGGAACCGGAAAGCTGGCTGGAGGCGTATGAGAGGGCCACTGCGTTTAACAGCTGGAACAGCGACGACAAGCTACGATATGCCTATTTCGCATTGGAAGACACCGCCAGGACGGGGTTTGAGAATCGAGAAGCTACCTTAACGACGTGGGACCTGTTCCGAAGCGGCTTTCTGCAGACATTCACAAGCGCTGTGCGCGAAGAGCGCGACCAAGCTCTACTAGAAACCTGAGTGCAGCTGTCCAATGAGACCATAGCGATCTTCACGTTGGAGATGGCCCATCTTTTCCAGCACGCCGACCCGGAAATGTGGCAGGAGAAAGCAGTCCGCTTCCTGATGCGGGGCGTCAAGCAAGAACATTTCGCCGGACTGATCCGCAACCGGCCGATAACTGTAGCTGAGTTTTCTACAGCGGCATCGACGATTGAAAAAACTTTGCAAATGCGCACTAGGCAATATAACGGCCAAGTGCTCACGCCGCAGTGCGCCATCCAAGGACATGGTAGCGACGACTTTCAAGAGATCATCTGGGCTATTGTGCGTGAAGAACTGCGCACTATCTTGCCTTCGTCGCAGCCTCGAGTAGCCTCAATCGCCGACATCGTCAAAGGAGAAGTTCAGCGATCGCTCAGAGTTCCTGAGCTGCAACCACGATTACCGCAGATCAAGCCGGAAGCGATGACTCACTCCGCCGTCGCCCATCACCCTCCTCCGTGACCGCGCAAGAGCCCTGTAAGGCCGCACGTCCGTCGTCCACCGCCGCCAGCCCACTCACCCTTCGCCCAGCGCCGCGGCGTAACGAAGACGGAGATTTGGCCAGCCCCCGACGGCTCTGCTATCACTGCGGAGAAGCCGGCGATGTGTAGCGCCGATGCCTATACCACGACTCAGGACTGAGAGGGTTCGCCGTGTTGTGACTTCGCGTTTCAGGACGAAAGACGGTCTCTTTCCGCAGGCGAAGAAGAAGCGAAAAACGTTATACAATATTTACAGATAGTAAATGATAGCGTACATGTACACATTGCTACGTGTTGCCAAAGAAACCAATAAGGGACACAGACCTAGTCAAGCCGATTTTATGGCTTTTTGTCTGTGCCCCTGTCATCTGTAGGTTGTATAGATACAAATAAAGTTCAAGTTCATGTAGCTTTAAGAGCGCATCAGATCGACTGGGCGGCTGATGCGACTCTCTCCCTTCACAATGGGTTGGTTCTCCCTTAGATGCCTTTGGCGACTCCTCGTCGGCAGAAACCAGTTTGGCGGTTTCTCTTCGGCAGGAACCAGGCGGGGTGGACGATGACGCCACTTGCGTCACATTCTGGATTCGTCGTGCAGATGGCTGGGCGCTTCTTGAAGTCCCCTCCAGTTTCGAATACTTGATTCGTTGCGGAGAAGTGGGAGTTCCCGCCACCTGGATGATATGCATGTAGTATGGCACTACAGTACCCCCGCCGACAGATAATACAGAAGTCGAGCTGTTCGACAAGGCTCGACGTATGCGATGTGCCGATTGAGTGACGTCCTTGATGAGGTTCAAGAAATGACTTTGCCTCCTTTTCATCCGCTGGTCTTTTCTTTGCTTCGATCTGAGCAAGCTCACAGAGTGACCAAAAATCAACGTCAACCACTTCGGCGAGATTGAGCTCCCTCCCAATGCTCCCCACAACGCCAGACCAAACTCCATCAGCAACAAACGCTCTAACCCCTTCTGTGATCTTAACAGCACCATTACGGTTATTGTACTGAACATAGAACACGCACCCGAAAAAGAGCCCGGGATACAGACCTCTGTAAATAGTGCTCTCAATACTAGGCACGCGTAGTTGGCTGTATGTCCAACCCCTGGAATCTTGATATTTCCGGTACTTGAGACTTGACCTAGTGCACAACTAGATGTTCTTTCGGGCCACTACTTCAATCACATCAGCCTGCAGCACAGTTGGCGAAGAGTCACTTTTCTCTGCCGCGATAAGCGCCTATCGGTCACCCATACTGCACTGCTCCAAGAAAAAATGTTGCAGGATTAAGCAGTGAACCTTCCACTTCAGTCCTAGGCGCCCCGTTTTCGCGAGTCTCGAAAGGCTCCTCACCCAGTGTCACTGATCCGGTAATTGATCCGTTACATGTCTGAGTCCTCTGCTTTTCATCAGCCGTATCTCCGGCCTAGGCTACCACTGTGAGAACGTTACATTGTCAGTACCCTCGTTTGAAGATGTGCTTTCAAGTCTCTTTAAGAAGGCGCGTTACCGGGATCGCATTAATGATTTGCAAGCGAGACAGGTAGAGAAGGACCATCCCCCCTTTTCTAGTGGCTGCTCCGATTTGCTCGAAAAAGGATATGAAAAGTGTTCGAGTAAACATGGACTCACGGCTGCCTCTGTTTGCAACTTTTCAAAAACGCCCTCGAGGATTACCTTGGCAACTGGTAAGCACACTCACTGACCTGGACAGGCAAAGCAGAAGAGTGGGTCTAAAAATTAATCTGCAGAAAACTAAAGTAATGTTCAACAGTCTTGGAAGAGAACAGCAATTTACAATAGGTAGCGAGGCACTGGAAGTGGTAAGGGAATACATCTACTTAGAGCAGGTAGTGACGGCGGATCCGGATCATGAGGCGGAAATAATCAGAAGAATAAGAATGGGCTGGGGTGCGTTTGGCAGGCATTCTCAGATCATGAACAACAGGTTGCCATTATCCCTCAAGAGAAAAGTGTATAATAGCTGTGTGTTACCAGTACTCACCTACGGGGCAGAAACCTGGAGGCTTACGAAAAGGATTCTACTCAAATTGAGGACGACGCAACGAGCTATGGAAAAAAGATTGATAGGTGTAACGTTAAGGGATAAGAAAAGAGCAGATTGGGTGAGGGAACAAACGCGAGTTAATGACACCTTAGTTGAAATCAAGAAAAAGAAATGGGGCATGGGAAGGGCATGTAATGAGGAGGGAAGATAACCGATGGTCATTAAGGGATACGGACTGTATTCCAAGGGGGAAGGGAAGCGTAGCAGGGGGCGGCAGAAAGTTAGGTGGGCGGATGAGATTAAGAAGTTTGCAGTGACGGCATGGCCACAATTAGTACATGACCGGGGTTGTTGGAGAAGTATGGGAGAGGCCTTTGCCCTGCAGTGGGCGTAACCAGGATGATGATGATGATTATGATGATGATGATGATGATGGTAAGCACGCGCTGTGCTCTTGTGCCACTTGTCTGATCCAAGCACATTCCCCGGTATAGTCCCCGGGAGAAACACAGGACGGACGAGTAACACCCATTGTGGCGGCTGAATCGCGAAGTGCCCTGCACATTTTCCCGTTTACCATGACACCCTGCATATATGGCTCGGGCAGTGTCAGATTTCTGTCTGCCTGGTTAATGCTGGCGAACGCGATTTGCTCCTTGCAATTTGAGGAAATGTGGCCCTCCTTTTTGCAACAGAAGAAGATAATTGTTCTCTGGTCCTCGAACGGGCGCTCTGCTTCTGCCTTAGCGGCCCCAGCCGACTGGGCTGTCTCTGCGAGCCCCTCCCTCGCCACCTCATCGTTAGTCGGTACTCATTTGCTGAACTCGTCGCTTGCAGGCGATTTCTTAATCGGCAAAATTGGGTTCTGAGGGGAAACCTGCTTTACAGAATAGTCGTTTTTGGTCGCCTAAGTTCCTGAATAAGTTTTTCCTGGAAGTTTCGACGCGTGTAATATTACTCCGCGAGCTACGCTGCCTTCTCTAGGTCTACCTCTGTAAACCTATCCTGCAGCCAAAGTCTAATTTCTGGAAGAACTCGGTAAAACGGCTCCAGTGCTATACATTAAGCACCTTGTAATGGTTGCCACACACTTCTGCACTACTGAGCACCACTTTCAAGTTAGAATTTAACTTGGACGTGAACTCAATGGGCGACTCGCTACCCCCTCTTCCATGTCTAAACCGCTGTCGAAATGCCTCGGCAGAGATGCGGTATTTGCGAAGAAACGCGCATTTTAGCTTTCCATGGTTCTCCTAGTCTTCTTTAGACAAGCGTGCGAGAACTTCCGTGGCCTCTCCTAGAACAACTGAAATAAGTTTTTGAGACCAAAGGCTTTCGTCCATCCCTATCTTTCCCACGTAGGTTCCAAATTCACGATAAAACGTGCGATATTACCGCCTACCCTGTACTGTAGCATTAGGCCCTGTATTCACAGTTTAGGCTTATCCTCTACATCGAAAAAAGGACTTGAACGCGCCGAGCTGATTTGACTTTGGTCTATTTCCAGTTCTCTCGTTTTAGGAGTAGGATCACACTCTTCGCGCCTTTTTTTTCTCCTCTGCCTCTTCGCCGCATTTCTTCTCTTCTGCCTCGTCGCGCATTTTTTTTCCAGCAGCTCCTCTCAAGAATTTCTCCCCAAACCTATTTAACTTTCTCCTCAGTTACCTCTTGTGCCCTCATAACGTCCAGAATGGTTTTCTTTCGCCTTGCCGCGGCCAACGAAATGCCCATCTCCTTACAAACATCAAGAAGGTCCTGTTTCCTGTGCTTCTCTATTGCGGTCTGAAAGCTCGTCTCCGGTTTCGCCTATGAATTAGCTTTGATTCTGAAGCCGGAAATCTATGCAAGGCCTCTAGCGAACTAAGAGAAAACCATTACAACCCTTTCGGAATACTTGAGCATTTGTCGTTAGCATTTAGGTGTGCGACAGAGGTCTGGCGATGCGAAAGGCAAAAATCGGACCCTCACCCTTTCAAGGTAGCTGACGCCGGTCGACCTCGTGCCTGCCGTTTAGCGTTGAAGCGGGCCCTATCTGGCTTTGAATGCTACAGCTTCCAACCCACTGTTTTGACTTCGGGATGAAGGACGAGATACGGACTCTTACCGCAGGCGAAGAAGAAACAAAAAACTTTATACAATATTTAAAGATAGTGAATGCTAGCGTACATGTAGCTGTAAGAGCGCATCACACCGACTGGACGGATGGAGCGACACTCTCCATTCACAATGCGCCGGGTCTCCCTTAAATATTTTTGGCGACTCCTCGTCGGCAGGAACCAGGCGGGGCGGGTGATGACGTCACCCTAGTCAAATTCTTGATTCGTCGTGGAGATGGCTGGGCGCTTCTTGAAGTTCCCTTCCGTGTCAAGTTCTTGATTCGTCGAGGAGAAGTGAGAACTCTCGTCGCCTCCATGATAGGCACGTAGTATAGCACCTCCCGACGCTTCGATGATAGGCACGTGGTACGGCACTACCGCCCTCAACGCACCGCGTCCACAGCTTTGGGAGCACCCACGTGACATCGCCGACTACCTCACCGCCACTCAGTGGAGCCCTCGACGACCATCTCATTCGCCGTCACAAGGCCGCTAGCTGTCGCCACAGCGCCGTCTATACACTGGCCCAGCCCAGGGCCGGTCCGTCATCCCATATCCAGAAAACTAAAAGCAGCAACCGATGGAGGTGCGGTTGCTGTTCGTCCACCGGACGAAGATCCTTCGCCACCTACTAAGATGCTGAAGAGGCTATCTCGAAGACATGACGACACGCATCCATCCCAACGAAGCCTGGAAGCAAAGAATGCACCGACCAAAGACCTTACGACGTGACATGCCACGCCAAGATCTAACTGCAACGCAAGACAAAGAACCACCGACCTCGACGTGGTTATCGATGACCCCGCAGTCGCTTTAATGGACACAGGAGCCGCCTACTCCGTGATGACTGCACCCATCGTCCACCAGTTAAGTAAGTTAACACTGCATGGCAAGGCCCTCAAATCAGGACAGCTGGATGAGACTTAATAATGTCAACTGGAATCTGCATGGCAAGATTTACGGTTCATGATCGGACCCAACCTGCCGCCTTCGCTATCCTCCAACGGTCCTCACGAGACGTCATTCTCGGCATGGACGTCCTGAACCAACACGGCGCAATCAGCGACGTGAAGTCGAAGTCGATGGCACTATCAGAAGACCCAGCGACAACGCCGGAGAGCTGTCCTAGTCACCACAAGTTTAGTGTGCTCGCAGATCAAGTGAGCATCCCTCCTCGCTTCAGCATTGTTATTGCCGTCGGCATCGAAACATCCGCAGGCGTAGAAGGCGTCATTGATGGCAAAACAATGTCTACTGTTCGATTGTGAACTTTGCATCTCAAGAGGAATTGCTCGACTGAGCGGATGAAATGCGAAAGTGACGCGGACCAACTTCAGCCAGGAGTTCAAGCACATCAACAAGGGCACGACGATCGCATACATGAGGAAATTGAACAAACTAGCGATGTGTTTGTCCTCTCGGATTCCGTCGCATTTATCCCGATGACCATAGTTCCCGAACCAGACTTCGACATAGATCCAAGTCTGCCGATAATTAAGCAACAACTGCTCAGAAGCCTGCTTCGACGATACAAAGACTGCTTTTCGACGTCATCGAGGGTTCGACAAGCACCAGTCGCAAAGCATCGCGTAATAACCGAGGTGTGCGCTCGACCACTTCGCCAGAACCGTTACCGACTTCGACGCGAGAATGTGAAGCTACAAGGCATAAACTCGACGAACCGCTACGCCACGACATCATGAAGCGGTCGGAAAGCTCGTGGGCATATCCCGTGGTCTTGGCGAAGAAAAAGGACGGATCCCTGCGTTTAAGCGTCGATTATCGTCAACCGAAGGACATGGATAGACGACGCATTGGATCGGCTCTGCAACCCTAAATACTTATCGTCAAGGGATCTCAAGACTGGCTACTGGCAAATAGAAGTCGACGAGAGGGATCGCGAAAAGGCCGCCTTCATCGCGCGAGACGGCATCTATGAGTTCAAGGTCATGCCATACGGACTGTGCTCGCCGCCTGCAACGTTCCAGCGCGTCATGGACACGGTGTCAGCAGGATTGAACTGGCAGACCTGTCTTGTTTACTTGGACGACGTAGTTGCTTTCACCGGAAATTTCGACGATCACCCTAGGCAGCTTTCGGCAGTACTAGAGACCATCAATTCATCATGGCTCACTCTGAAGCTGAAAGAGTGCCACTTCACTTAAAACGAGCTTCTAGGGCCATGTGATCAGCAAATCTGCAGTTCACCCTGACCCACAGAAGACAGCTGCCATCGCAAACTTCTAGCAGCCCATCGACAAGAAGGCAGTCCATAGATTACTTGGCACGTGTGCCTATAGAGGCGCTTTGTCAAAGGCTTTTCACGCATCGCTGAGCCGCTAACACATGTAACTAAATGTGACGTCGAGTTAAAGTAGAAAACGCCTTAGGACGATGCCATTCAAGAACTCAAACTATGCATGCATTCGCCACCGGTACTTGCGCGCTTCGACAAGGACGCCAATAGAGAAATCCACAGACGCCAGTAGCCTAGGCCTCGGTGCCATTCTACTCCGGAGATGAGAGGGACTTGGACGGGTCATAGCGTACGCTAGTCGGTTGCTGTCAAAAGCAGAGAGCTACAGCAAAATTCACCACTGACCTCTATGGCAGGCCGTTCAAAGTCATCAACGACCATCTCGGATTGTGTTGGGTAGCCAACTTAAAGGACCCGTCAGGATTCCTGGCGCGTTGGTACCTCAGATTTAAAGAATATGACATCACTGTCTCTGAATACCTCCTATAAACACGCTGTGAATAGCATTGGAGAGATCGTATCTCCCTGCGTGACGCCTTTCTTTATTGGGATTTTGTTGCTTTCTTTATGGAGGACTATGGTAGCTGTGGAGCCGCAATAGATATCCTTCAGTATTTTTACATAGGGCTCGTCTAAACCCTGATTCCGTAATGCCTCCATGACTGCTGAGGTTTCGACAGAATCAAATACTTTCTCGTAATCAATGAAAACTATATATAAGGGTTCGTTATATTCCGCACATTTCTCTATCACCTGATTGATAGTGTGAATATGATCTATTGTTGAGTAGCCTTTACGGAATCCTGCCTGGTCCTTTGCTTGGCAGAAGTCCACAAGTCCGGAAAAAAACACTCTCATGCCGATTGGCTATGACGTGCCCCCATAGACCCGCTGCTGCAAGATGACAAGGGCGACGACGCCTTCCTTGGTATATCAGGCGCGGAAGACTTCGCTGAACAGCATCGAGTAGATCCGGAGCTAAAAAGCCTCGTCAAATGTTTGGAAGGGAACACCGACGTTGTCCTCAGGGCATTGAAGCGAAGATTGTCTTTGTTCTCGCTTCAAACGAACCTAATCATAAAGAACTTCTCACCAGTCCGCACCAACGACCTTGTTGTTTCCTCAGCGCTGCGTCCCGAAATACTGCACGTCCTACATGTGAATCCGACCACTGGTCACGTAGGATACTCCCAGACGCTATCGGTGATACAGGAAAAGTATTACTGGCCGCACCTGCCCACCGACGTCGCCCGTTACGTCAAGACATGGCGAGACTGTCAGCGACGCAAGACACCTCCGACCAAGCCAGCGGGATTACTACAGCCGATCGAGTCGCCGAGGATTTCAGCACATCCGGAATGACTTGTTGGGACTGTTTCCGATGTCAACATCCGGAAATAAGTGGATTGTCGTGGCGACGGACTACTCCATGCACTTCGCTGAAACGATAGCTCTGCCGAAAGGTAGCGCTGGCGAAGTGACGAAATTCTTCGTCGAGGACAGTCTGCTGCGACATGGCGCCCCAGAAGTCCTCATCACCGACAGAGGAGGAGCCTTTACAGCGAAGCTCACCCAAGCCATTCTGCAATACAGCCAGACAAACCACAGGAAGACAACGGCCTACTACCCATAGACGAATGGTCTGACGGAGCGCCTGAATAAGACCCTCGCCGACATGCTAGCAGTGTACGTTGACGTCGAACACAAGACCTGGGATGTCGTCCTGCCGTACGTAATCTTGGTTTACAACACCGCGGTACAAAAACCAACACAGAGCACGCCGTTCAAGCTGGTTTTTCGCAGGAACCCTCGCACGACTCTAGGTGCCTTGTTGCCTTACGTCACAGAATCTCCAGCGCGTTGAATAAGCCCGACAGCTCGCCCGCCTGCGCATCAAGAACCAGCAGAGGACCGACAGCTGACACTAGTCTTTGACGACGCGACGTCGAGCACCAGCTTGGCGACTGTGTTTGGGTTTCCACCGCGATACGCTGATGAGGACTAAGCGAGAAGCCTTTATGCCGCTATTTCGGACCCTGCAAGATTAGCCGACGCATTGGAGCACTCGACTGTCAGATCGTACCAGACGGCATTTGGCTATCACAGCTCACGACCTGAAGTAGTCCATGTTGCGTGACTTAAGCCGTTATACCAGCGCTAACTAATGAACTTTGGCACATTGCGTAGTTGACCTGTGGACTTTTTTTGGGGGGGCTTTGTCACTTTGGGCTTTGTTTCTTTGATAAGCGCGCTTTAGTTGTGCTTCGCTCTCCTGTTATATTTGTAGCATCGAAACGATGATTTTTGATAGGGGGTCATTGACATGTGGGCTCCTTTCTGTTGTATAAAAGCTGACGCGCTTGACCCGCTGATTACATTTCGACAATCGCCAACTGTGTTCGCCAGTCTTGCTGTGCTTTGAATGTGACTTACTTTTGGGGGCACAAGTTCGCGCAATAAGAAGTTAGTTTTGCCTTTCACAGTTTTACAGCAATATTATTTATCAGCATTACTACGTGATAGTATGGCTTCATGCACACTGCATCAACAACTTCAGCGCGAGGAAGACGATGGAGTGAGCCGAGGCAAGAACTATAGGGGACGACTTCGTAGGTTACGTCACTGAGCTGGCGCATTGCCTTTTAGGGAACAAAATGTCCATGCAGCGTCCAGACCCACACGCGAAGTCACGTCGACCCTGGTTGTATCGAAGGGTATCGGTACGCTATTGGCTCCGGGCTCTCGATCCGATGCCGAGCCAGCTGGCATGCTTCCTCGGATCTTTGCAAGAAATCTTCCATGTGTTCGTTGATCAGCGACATGTTAACGGGTGCCGCGTCACCTGAACATTTGAGGCCATGCTACAAGGTTGAACAGCATAAACTGTGTGGTCCCCTGTACCCGGTTATAGGCGAAGGTCACTTGACGAAAATTAGAAGGAACCGACCAAAAAAGCGAGGATGGAATGACGTTTTGGGGAGCGGTCACACATGGCAAAATATCCTCCCACGTCTTCTACTCTAAACATGATATATCTAAGATGAACGGCAAAGTTGTGGTACAATAATGATACAGCTGAACTTGGTAACTGGGATACGTTGTAGGAAAATCTGCTTGACATGTTTGGTGTGGCCTTCAGACTTAAAACATCCGGAGGCAGCTAAGCAGTTCTAATGATCGAGCTGAGAATGCGAAAGCATTATTGTCCAATCGAAGGCCGCTCAGCGGTTATTCGACTTTTGCGCTGTGAGTAGTGTGCCCCAGCGGTACGTGCTGCCCCAACGAGCAAGGAGCAGCAGCCTGCAGTGCAAACGCCGCATGGAACCGATGTCCTGCGCAAAGAGGTACACAGTGAGCAGCAGCAGCCACGAAGGCTGGCAAGCGCCGTGTCTCCGTATCTCCTGCATCGAGGCGCGCTGCCGACGTAGTGTCGCGGCAATGCCCACTCCTCTCACGCAACATCTGGCCCGCTAATGTGGCAGAGGTTGTTCCGTTCCTTGCTTTGCTCCGAGGAGGTGCGGCCGTTACGTGGCGTCGCAGCCAACAGAATTTAAGTACCGTTTTCCCGCTGCAAATGTCGCTTGCTTTTTGGCTGAAAGGGCCATTTTACGATTCGCATCAAAAATTGCTCGGGCGAAACAGCTGCCAACCCAAGTTCAGACATCCACGGAGTCAGACTTCTTGTAAGTACTGCATGTGCAGGTGCTGTGTCGAAAAGCTGACACTACTTGCCCTAGTTTGACAACGTTTGTCATTCCCTGAACGGGATAGCAGACGATGTATTCAATCTGCTCATGCGCTGTGCTAGCGTTGATGCCACAATAGGAAAGTGCCAAGAGCCGCGGTATTAAACGACTGATCTTCCGGCTTCCTAACACCGCCACGACGTCTTCCTGTGAAGAGCGCCCGCCATCGCACGTTCCAGCACCTTCGCCCGAATGGAGGATGATTGTTCGTCTTAAATTCAAAGCGATGGCTCCAGCTAGCGTCTTTACCAACTCCATCACTGGCGACCCAAAATACGCCAGCGGTTTCACTCGTCCAAGGCATCGTGCGAAACGAGCTCACAAATCTCGGGGTTCACGCTACCTGTGCCGTGCTTTAATGCGTCAGCTTCTGTAGCCACGACATCGTTTCCTCGTTATCAACGGTTCGCTGCATGATTGTGGAACCGCGCTGATTGGAGAACTGAAGACGCTTTGCCTATCTGCTTTAATTGCAGCCGGTCGCTAACGTTACTCTCGCTACTTTAACAAACGCTGCTCGTTCCCGCAACGTACCTTATCCCATGCACGCCAATTTGAGTGCAGCCCTTTTGAGCCGCTCTCTGCGACACATAATCCTGTCGCGATATAGCCAGCCACTCATCGACTCCGAGAGGTCATCAGTCACGTTCCCAAGCTTTCCGCTGTTCATGAATTATATAGTTCCCTCAGAACACTAAAAACATGGCTTAAAATTGTCGTATAACGATTTCGAGCCGTTTCTAAACAAATGTTAACTAAGGGTTTATTGGATACACATGCATTTAAATTCAGACATAAATTGGTCATGCCGTTTCCCGTGTTTCTGCTAAATTTTATCTTGGTGGCATGAGAATTTGGGCCGTTGCATCGGGCTAAATTCCGCGCGGCTAATGAAATGCCACACTTAATTTATTGCAAAGGTCGTATTTTTTCTAAGCTCAGCGGAAATCGCCGGTACATTACCCGTAACATGGCCCTGATTTCTGGCCGATATAAACAAGGTGCATTGTTGTGTTCATCAATGACATCAGAAAAACCAACTAAGAACGAAATAGGACGCAGAAAAACTGCAAAAAACGACAATTTACTAATAATTTGTAATGCTTCTATTGGAACAAGGAACGTAAAGGTTTCATTACACATGACATTACCATGTCAATTATTTGCGCCAAACTTGAAGTTGCTTCTTTTAGGACTGAGAAACGTGATAAAAACAGTATGACAGTGCACTGAAAAGCTTGAAGAAGTAACCTTGTAGAAAGGCTGTAATTGACCTACACTAATTAACCAGCAACATGTTGCCTACTTCAAAAAAATTATGAACACCGTTCTTAGCATAGGTTACTCGGGAGAACGGGGAAGATAAACTACGCACCACGTATTACGCATAAGATTTCGAAGGAGAAATGCCTTGAGTAATTATTATGAAAGCACATAATGAACATAAATAATTGAATCTTTCAGTACACATCACCTGTATAGTGCGCACTATTTTCTATAAATATGAAATCTCTACCGCTTTTGTCAGTGTCAGGAAAGTGGTGTAAATATTTGACCTTTTAATATTAACTTTCACAGCATGCAAAAACAAGGACTTAGCAATTTTACTTTAACTCTTAACTGCCACAGACGCTTCAAAATTTATCTGGTTATAGCCGTTAACAAGAGCCATATTAGCCCTAAATATAATAAAGTCTATAAGTTATAATTTTTTTCTGAAAGCCGCAAGAACACGCACATAACGTTTTGGAGCGCTTCTGGTCGCATTAACAGCTTCGCTGTAAAATTAATGAAGATATATGTTTTGTGATATCTAAAACAGAACTGCGTCAGCCAGATCTCAATGCCAGATCGAGCTCCCTGAGAACGCAAAACTATAGGAAATGCTTGATTAGTGACTCTAATCAAGAGAGCAGTGCGTACTGAAAATCGATAACTGGTTGAAGAGGGCGGTGCCGGCGGCTGTGATTGGTCCGTTTTCCCTTACTTAGCTTTCGGTGACTGGTAGAAAATTGCAGCGGCATTCAAATGAAGGTTAAGAATGTTGCTAAAACAGATCCCCAGCAAAGAAAAGTTGGCTGAGGGAGGTCGTAAACGTGCCGAAAGTGGTCGAAAAGTTCACACGGCAACGCAAAAACATTTAATGTACGCAAATAAACGCGTGCTCTCCGGCAGGTGCGAGTATACAGTGCCTGAGCGATGGGCGGGAGCCATCTTTTATTCCTTTCGGAACGGGGCAGCCTACAGCTATTCAGAGAAAAATTCAGTTTTGTTCGGCATATTAATGCATCTTTAACGCGTCCACATCACTTTGACGGGGTGTGTTTTCGTGGATTTGTGAAGTCGTGTGACAGGCAGGTGAAGTTGGTGCAGCCCGAAAACTTTTGACCAATAGCCGCGGGCTATTGGCGAAAAGGCGTCGAATCAGATATAACTTTTTTCTTTGTTCAGTTAAATCATGCATAATCAGAGTGCACACGTCATATCAGATGGGGAACTAGCGCGGTTTACGTGACGTCGCGTGACTGGCAGTCGAAGTGGGGGTGGTCCAAAAAAGTTTTTGACCAATCGCGGAGGGCTGATTGCAGAACTGGAATAGAAAAGTTCGGCATAGCTTTACGTTATAGCGCGCCTGTTAAGTTTATTGAGCAAGCTAGATTACGGAGGGCCTTGTGTCTTTATCTCTTTGTTCTTGTCTCCAGAAATGTTGCACCTCTTATGTACCCAGTGATAACCACCGGCCTCCAGCCCATTTTGTCCTCCCTCGAAGGCCCGCATGCTTTCGGAAACGTGTTAAAAGGTTATGCATAACGATGCAATATCCATGACAAAATGTCTGAAGAATAATTTTCTTGCAAAAATAGAGTAAGAACAGGACATGAACGTCTGCCTTGAGTCATTTATTATTAGTTCATAATTCATACTCATGCAAACATTAAATCCTTCTTTGTGTATAACAACGAATGTGTGCAATTATTTTGATAATGCAATTTCCTCTACAATACCTTTTTCCTTTCTGCCAACAACAATTGCGCTAAACAGTTACGTGGTGAGCCACCGGACGCTTAGCAGAATGCTGAGGAGATAGGAAAGTAGACACATGAATAAAATAAAGAACTTAGTTTTTAAACATATTGTTACGAAGAGTTGCGATGAAAGGATTTTATTTACAGGAGATGGATGATGATCGTATTGTGATCGTAGCGCAGCCCGGCCTCTCAAACTCCGTTACAAATCCGTTACATTTCCCCGCAAGCAGACGAAGCCCGTGGGGCGAGTCAGGACGTACAAGCAGTTCTAGAAAAGCTTCAGGCGAGCAATATGAGTCAGCTGAGTTCTGCTTTATCGCCGACAATTGCACAGGAGGCGAGCTATGACGTTAGTGAGTTCGCTCAGGCGGTCCATGACTACAAATCGGCCTGAATATTGTGACAAAATCTTTTGGCACAATCCACGCTTGCGTTGCGGTGTCCAAAGAAGGACGAAGTCACCTTTTTCCAAAGGTACTTGTACGTGACGGTCGTCATATCGCTCTCTCGAACGACTCTGCGAGGCCATAGTACGAAGACGAGCTATTCGACGGGCTTCTTCGACGAGACACAAAGTCTTCGATACAGAATCGTCACTGTGCAGTGCGAAGGGTAAGAAAGTGTCCAGAGGGCTTCGCGGTAACCTTGCATACAGGAGATGAGATGGGCTATAGTTCCTGGTTTCGTGTTTCGCCGTGTTGTATGCGTAAGTGATGATTGGAAGCATGTCGTTCCAGTTCTTATGATTTGAGCAGACGTACATGGCAAGCATGTTGGTGAGCGTTCTGTTCATCCTTTCAACGAGGTTATGGGTCCGTGGATGATACGGCTTGGATTGACGGAACTGTGAAGTGCGGAAACGAAGTAACTCTTCAATGGCATCAGCAGTGAACTGGCGACCATGGTCGCTGATGATGACACGTGGTGGGCCATGACGAAGGACCGTGGAACGCAGCAGGAAGACCGCCACGCAAGCAGTGGTGGAAGACGGCTGCAGTTTCTGCATACCGTGCAAGATGGTCTAACCAGACAATTATCCAACCGCTTCTGTTGTTAGATAACGGGAATGGACCCAAAAGGTCAATGCCTACTTGCTCGATCGGCGTACTGGGCGGTGTCAGTGGCCGAAGGGGACCCGGGGCAGCGGTGGTCGGTCGCTTGTGACGTTGGCACGTTTCACAACTAGCGACATAGCGCTTGGTTGTTTAGTACATCTTGGGCCAGTATAAGCGCTCCTGCATGCGGTGCAGCGTTCGTACGAAGCCGAAATGGCCGGATGTCAAATCGTCATGCATGGCGCGTTGAACGTCGGAGCGGAGACTCTCGGCGACAACAAGCAGAAAACGCGCTCCATGCCCGGAGTAATTAGTTTTACAGACCAACTTATAACGGACAGTAAAGCGACCGCTGCCTTTAGAAGTACGGGCGGCGACAAAAAGAGGATCGAGGGTAACATCATTCCGTTGTTCGCGCTGAAAATCTGCCGCGTCAGGGAACGTAGAAGTAACAGCAGCGAGACAGTCGTCAAAATTCTCAGCATCGCAGTTGGTAGTGGCAAGAGGAATCCGAGAGACGCAGTCTGCGCCAGAATGACAATGGACACTCTTGTACGATACCACAAAGTCGTATTCCTGGAGGCGCAGCGCCCAACGTGCGACGTGACCAGAGGGATCACGCAAACCGACCAGCCAGCATAAAGAATCTTGAATAGTCTACCGTAAAGATAACACGGAAGCTTTTGTAAGGCGAAAACGGCTGCCAGGCATTCCTGTTCCGTAACCGTATAATTGCGTTAAGATTTGCTCAGACAACGGCTGGCATAAGCGACAACATGTTCTGCGCCACTGTGACGTTGTACAAGCACCGCTCCTATCCTGATTCCACTAGCATCAGTGTGAACTTCAGTCGGGCAAGATGGATCGAAGTGACGCAAGAGGAATGCTGACGTTAGTATAAACTTCAGCTGAGAGTATGAGGCGTCACACTCTGCTGTCAAATTCAAGGATGCATTTTGTCGCGAAGTACTTGTCAACGGGCAAACAATGTCGGCAAACCGGGGAACAAAGCGACAAAAATACGAACATGGGCCAATGAATGAGCGGAGTTCTCGCGCTGACTGCGGTGGCTTGAAGGAGCTCACCGCTTGAATCTTGCGGGGATCGGGTCTGACGCCATCGTTGTTGACCAAGTGTCCGAGGACCAGTGTTTGACGTTCGCCGAACCGACACTTATTTTTAAGTTTAGAACCAGTCCTGCTTTCTCAATGCAGTCGAGAACGAGGCTGATGCGTTCGTTATGTTCTTCAAACGTGCGGCCAAAGATTACAACATCATCGAGTTAACACATGCATATCTCCCACTTCAGCCCACGTAGTACTGCGTCCATGAATCTTTCAAAGGTGGCAGGAGCATTGCAAAGCCCAAATTCGAATAGGCCATCTGGAGTCACGAAAGCGTTCTTTTCTTTGTCGACACGGTCCATAGGTGTTTGCCAATACCCCGATTGCAAATCAAGTGTTGAGAAGTAAGAAGCAACGTGTAAGCAATCAATGACGTCATCTATTCGCGGTAGTGGATAGACATGCTTCTTCGTCACTGCGTTTAGATGTCTGCAATCCACGCAGAATCTCCAGGAGCCATCTTTTTTTCGGACCAGGAGTACTGGGGCTGCCCATGGACTAGACGACTCTTGAACGACACCTTTGTTCATCATCTCCTTGACTTCCTCAGCAATAACTTTGCGCTCGGACGATGACACTCGGTAGGCCTTCTGGCGGATGGGGTGTGCTGAGCCGGTATCTGTTCTGTGACGAGCGCGGGACGACGGTGAATGAAGGGGTGCATCTCCATGCGTGAAGTCGAATGTAGCCCCATGCCTGGCAAGGACTTGTACTAGTGCTTGCCGTTCCGATGTACCGAGAGCCTTACTGATCATGCCAATCATTAGGTCTTCAGAATGGTGATTATCGCAAGGAGAGCAAGCTGTAGAGACGTCCGTAGCTAGTGCCGCTATTCAGCTACATGCAGCTTTATCGAAGAGAGCGATTTTCATACCGGGACGAAGGACAATCGGCGTGGCCGAACAGTTCAGCGCCCACAATGTCGCGACTCCTTTCGTCATGCACACGACAGAGCAGGGTACAAGTATATCTTTTTAAGCACACTTTATGCGGAGGTGCCTAACTACAAGGTGAACACAATCAGCATCAACAGTAGTTGCAGAAACACGAACGGGTGTCAGACACCACGATGGTACAATCACTTCATCAAGAACACTGAGTGTGTCTGTGTCCCTGTCTTCTCCACCCGAGCTTCGTTCGGAATGTGCTGATATAAAGAACTCCTTCAATGATATTTCGCCACAACCACAGTACACGGAAGCACCCCACTGTTCAAGAAAATAGATACCAAGAATAACATCGTGCGAACAACGAAAAAGAACAAGGAATTCCGACACAAACACTTTCCCAGCCAACAAAACACTCACAGCACAAACACCAATGTGATGAAGCCACTCGCCGCCTTCCAAGAAAAGATAACTTTGCGGTCTAGACGGTTTTTGAAAGCGAGGCTCATTACAGGCACAGTCGGCCCAGTATCAACTAAAGCCATAGTCGGTATTCCGTCAAGCGACACATTGACTTTGTTTTTGAACATCACAACAGGCAGAGGTATTTCTTGCAAAGACCGTCCGGCGACCACACCTCCATTGACCGCGGATGCTAGTTTGCCGGCGGCGGTGAGGAAGAATGGCGCCGAGGGGACGGAGAGCGACGGGGACGGTTATTTGGTGGCGTCAAACTCCGCTCAGATGCTGGCGAATCGCTGCGTCTGGTCTCTTATGAGAAGTGGTCCATTGGAAGCAAATCTGTCGTCCTCAAGGCATATGAAGTAAGGGCTCTGGGTGGCGAGAACATCGGTGGTGTCCTACGTGATTGACGGCCTTGGCGACAATACCGAGCTATATGGCCTGTGGAACCGCAGTTGTAGCACACGGGAGGGTCGCGGTTCACAGCGTCTTCCTCGAAACGAATGGTAGGCGGCTGCGGGTTGCGAGAAAATTCGTTGTCATGTGGATAACATGCCTCTGCTGCTTGCTGAAATCCGCTATATTGTTAATAAGTCACGTCGTGGTAGTAGGCTCGCTGCTGTTCTTGTCGTGGCGTGACAGAAGTCACAAGGCCCTGGGGGTAGAAACGAGGCTGCTCTCGGTGTGGTTGAGCGTCATAAGTAGGGCGTCTGTCGCAGAGACGTGGCTGCTGTCGGGGCGCGAGTTCATAATCCTCAGCGCCCCTTGCCGCAGGATACGGGGAGAAGGATGCCACGTTTGGCTCGAAATCTGGTGCTAGGCGGAAGCTATGAGTGCCTGGATGTGTCACTTGCGCGTGCAGGCTGAGCTCTTCCCGAAGTATTTGGATCGTTGATGCAAGATCAAGAGGCTGGTTGCTGTCCACGCTTGCAACTTTCGTCACATTGGCTAGCCTGCCAAACTTCGGCGTGATGCGCCTCGTCTTTAGTTGCTCGAAAGTGCGACAGTGCCGAATGATGTCAGCGACGGAAGCCAGGTTGTCTTTTGCGATGAGGAAATTGTAAACATCCTCGGCAATTCCTTTTAGGATGTGCCCGACTTTGTCTTCCTCGGACATTCCAGAGTCCAGCATCCTACTCAGTTTTATTACTGCCTCAATGTAGGTCGTGCAGGTTTCGCCTGGCACTTGCGCATGTTGCACTAGCGTCTGTTCTGCCCTTTTCTTTTTAGTCACGGAGTCGCCGAATCACTCTTTGATTTCCGAAACAAATCTTCCCCATGTTGTGAACGTTTCCTCGTCATTGTCGAATCACAACAATGCAGTATCCGTTAGAAAGAACACGACGTTCGAAAGCTGAGAAGCGCTGTTCCACTTGTTGGCGGCACTCACCCGGGGATAATGGATGAGCCATTCCTCGACGTCTTCGTCGGATCTTCCGGCGAAGGGAAGCGCATCTCTCAGTTGCAGAAAAGAACTTGTCGGCGCAGCAGTTGGAATTGGCCGTTGTTCGTCTGCGTCGTGGGACATATTCAACTCCGGTGGATTCGGTCGCAGTCCGGCAAGGCGCGGCTCCGTCGAAGAACTTGTGGTTCAGCCTCCGTCTTCGCGTGCCGATTAGTAGTAGCAAGTAAGTGTCTCATTTACAGTAAGCAATATAAAAAGCTCACTGCAGGGGCAGGGGCTAAAGGCAATGAAGCCTGACAAAGGTCCCTGTCCCTCCGCAGTTCGTGGCAGCTCACACGCTTCGAGTTCAACAGAGTAAAAAAAAATAAGGATTGCAATACATCAGTTTCAGGAAAATGGACAATTAGCAGCTTGCAAGAGTACACATAACAAATCACATAAACAAGAGAAAAATATGCATAACATCTTTAAATAATCATACGGAAGAGGTCGCGCAGGCCATAATATATAGCTACACAAAATAAATTCCAAAAAATCTGAAACTTAGAATGCATGGGGATACAATGAAATTACATTATTCATGGAAACACTCAGAATACTAATTCTTGAATGATTTAAGCATTGGTTGATGCATGAAAATCAACAGGTTAATGTTGATACTGTATGCATGTGGTAATTAATAAGTTCTTTGCTTGTTTTTTAAATCCAGCACTACTAGCTTTAAAGTTCAATCTCTCTGCAAGGATATTCAAAACATGATGTGTCTGGTACGCAGCACTTTGTTTTCCGTAATTAGTTCTTACTTTAGGTGCTCGTGTCCTTTGTTCTCGTAAACTGTATTATGGTTTTTGATGAGGCTTTGTTCATATAGTTTATTTTCTTGAATTACTTGGAGCAATTTAAAATAATACAACTCATCAACCCTGAGCATGGAATGTTTTATGAATAGTGGAGCAGTTGGCAGGTCTTGTAATTTTCCCCTGTGAAACAGCGCAATATTTCCTTCTGTATAGTAATAAGTCTATGGTAATTTCTTTGCGATGTTGTTCCCCAGACTAATATCCCATAAGTTACCTTAGAAGGAAAGAGTGCATAGTACATATTTAGTTTTAATCTTAATGGGATTAAGTGCACTGTTTTGTGAAAACAACCAACTATTCGCGCTAATGCGGTAATCAGGTGATTTACATGTGTATTCCAGTTTAATTCCTCCTGAAAGCACACACTAAGAAATTTTTGTTCCCTAACATGTGTAATACAATGTCCTTCAAATGTGCCACGTATTTTACTTATAGGCTTGTTTACAGGTCGGAATATCATATAGGTTGTTTTTTTGGCATTTAAGCGTAGCTTATTTTGCCTTAACCATTCTGAAAGATGCCTTAAATACTTATTTACCCTCACTTCAAGTGATGTTAAATTGTCTGATGAAAAGAAAAAGTTTGTATCATCAGCCTACATAATAAGTTCAGAGGAATCAGGAATTTCTACAATATCGTTTATATAAGCAAGGAACAATAGTGGCCCCAATATGGACCCTTGGGGGACTCATTGGTTTAACTTTATCTTTTTAGACATTGTGCTACTTATTTGCACGAATTGATAGCGATCTTCAAGGTAACTTTTGAAGAGTTGAAGTGCGACTCCACGCACTCCATATCTCGACAATTTCTGAATTAATAGTTGGAGTTGTATGGAGTCAAATGCTCTTTGAAGATCAAGATAGAGCCCAAGAGTGTATTTCTTCTTTTTCATATGATCGATTATATTATCCTTTATATATAATAGAGCTTGTTCCGTTGGCTTACTTTTTTGAAACTCATATTGACTCTTTGTTATTATTTGATGTTTATCAAAAAAGGATGCAAGTCTATTGTAAATTACTCCTTCAAATATTTTTGATATTGTTGGAAGCACAGATATTGGTCGATAATTTGCTAAACTAGTGATATCACCACGTTTATGTACTGCAGTGACTTTTGCCACCTTTAACTGTTCTGGAAATACACCGGCAGTGAGGCTGAGGTTGATAATATAGGCCAATACATCACGTATCAATGGTGATATCAATTTCAACTCAGCAGAACCTATTTCATGAATCCCTGATGCAACATTACTTTTAAGCTTTCTGATTAAGTTTTCTACTTCAACCGGATCTGTGGGTACCAAAAAAATAGAATAAGGCACAGTAGACTTATCAGCAGTTGGGGCACTTTCCGCATCTCCATCTGTTGCAACATAGGAGCCCGCGTTTATAAAGTGTTCGTTCATGACACTGGCCAAATTTTAGCTGTTGAGTCTTTCGCCATTAATTGTGAGGTCCTGTGTCCTATGACAGCCTTTATTCCTGTTCGTAAGCCCATTTATGACTTCCCATAATTTCCTCTGATTGTTGTAATTTTTTTCAAATAACTGTTCATAGTAGTTCATTTTGGCCTTTCTTATGTCTGAAGTTAATACATTTCTATATGCCTTATATTTAGTGAACGCGTCAGTCTCCCTCGAGTGGATGAAATCGTGATACAACTTATTCTTTATTTGAATGCGCCTGTAAAGATCAGAATTTATCCAAGGCTTTCTACATTTTTTATTTATATCCCGTGAGGACTCATGAAGGGGAAATGTTGCATCGTAACTAGTACGCAACAGCTTTAGGAAGGCGTTATAAGCTTCATCAGTGTTATTTTGCCTATAAACAGTGCTCCAATCTAGGTTCTGAACTAAGTGAAAAAAAGGTTTTGCTGTTTTAGTTCGATGCAGAAATGTCTGGGTTTTTGTATCCCGCACCTTCCACCACAACTGTTACGAAGAGTTGCGAGAAAACAGTTTGCACGAGATATTCTAAAAACCAGACATTATGAAATAAAAGAAATGGAACATCATTGCAGCCTGCAGCAGCCCTGCGGCAAAAGCGTGACAGGAAATTTGAGAAACTGCGTGCCTCGCTTCGAGCGACATTACTGAACTGCGACGACCAGCGTCGCAGTTCAGTATAGGCAGCTGTTCGGCCAAAGTGCTTGTGAGCGGTGATAATCCACCCTGCTTAGACATTCAGAATGTTCCGCACAATGCTTGATGATAAATTGTTCGCGATACAAGCAAGGACAATTTGTACTGCATGTTTTAAAAAAGACCGATCAAATACTGTTGTAAAATGATCACATGATACCATTCCCTGTATATTGGATCAATTCCTTAAAAAAAAATAAACCAGTTGTTAATCTGCGCTCGTATCGTCTTCTTCTTTGTCTTTCGTTCGAGTTGCGCTGCCCACCTCTACGCTTATGTTAAGCTACCAACTCGCACAGCTTGTAGTTTTAATTCACTATAAATGCGCTGTGCGAATTCGATGCAAGTTTAACCCTGGAATTCGTAGGTGACCAGGCTTGGGCTTTTTTTTTCCTTCTCACCCTTTCTCCTGGAGGTCCTTGGGCTCCTTGAGGTCCATTCGCACCTGTCTTGCCCTGCAGAAATGTCAGACACCGCTTCTGTTAGAGCAATCACGAAAGAAAGCAGTGGAAAAGGCGTTCCAGAAAATGAGATCTCGAAGTCAAAGGTATTAGATGTTAGAAAACAAAAACTGGATGTATGTGAATATTTCTAACTTTGGGTACAAATCGAAACAGATTTTCTACTAGACTCTTATTCAATTTGAGTTTTCACCATTTGAAGTTGCCAGAAATTCATCCTGTTGGAATGCTGAAGGACCACCACTATTTTATCACAGTACACGAAGGAAGCCTGAAGCAAGTTGACACTTGCGAACGTAGATCCTGCGGTTGTTGCACAAGTGAAGCAGTTTTTGAGCTAACGCGAGGAGGGATAGGATGCTAGTTTCCAGCTGTTAAATAAGTATGTCTCTCCTTAAGATGCCTGTGAAATTGCTGTCTCCGTTTCATAATATAAGTATTTATGGAGTTTTGAGTACAGAAAACCACCATATGATTACGAAGCACACCGTATTGGTTAGCTCCACAGCACTTTGGACCACCCGGGATTCCTCAACGCGTGCACGGTAAGCGCGCGTTCTTGCCTTTTGCCTCCGTCGTAATGTAGCCGTCGCGGTCGAAATCGAACCCATCGCCACCTCAAGTTCGGCAGCGCAGCATCAGTGCGCTACGGCTGCGGGTTGTCCCAATTTCGGCCAAGCAGTTGGCTATTTAAAACAACGTGTGGTGCGGCAATGTTTCACTTAGCTCCTTCAATCCGCATCGGAAAATTACGTGTGTGCTGAAATGTTGCTTTTATATTCAATTTTTCGATTGGAATGTGCCACCGGTTAAAAGGCGATTCTTTTTTTCTGTTTCTCATTTACGCGCCGAAATCTAGCTGATAACGCCATGAGATATAAGAAATAGCCGAAAGATACCTTATGTTACTAAATTCTTTACACAGAACGCAATGTTTCATTACGCTTTAAAATTGCAAATATTGAGTATTTGATTGGATATCTTGAAACCGTGTGTGTTCTACTTTTCGTAAGTTCGCTTGAAAATTAGGTTATTCTAGCACCCCTGCATAAAATAACAAAAGAAAATCAGCAACGCCCATAACCTGCTCACCAAAGAAATACAGCCTGCAATGTGGCCAAATCTAAAAAAAAAAGAAAGTTGGAGGACGCTGAAACTTCGCCTTTAAGAAAGGAGCTCGATAGTATTCAAGATACCTGACTGCTTCTCACGCTTCCCGTTATCAACGGCAGCTTATATAGCCGTCATGTTTAGTGGAAACGCTGGCGGCGAACGCTATGCACGAAGGCGAGCATTATGGTTCTTTTTTTTTCTTCCCGCCTCCCCCCCCCCCCTCCTCCCATCGGCGGGCGCCGCTGTTGCCGCAGGTGCACAGAGGCGAGCGCCATCTGGATGGTGTCGCAAGGAACCGAACGGGGAGCACCACCCTACTATGACATAACTCGGACGTCAGCTGGAAAGGGCTTTGTGTTAGAGTTTCCGCGTAACAGAGTTAGGTTTTCTCGTATATTCAAGTTACAAAACGACGCTATCAAGTCTGTAGGTTGCGCGTAAGTTGTACTTAGAGAATTTTCTTACGCATTTTACTTGGAAAAATTCAATAAGTTCAGTAACGCCTATGCGCCGCACGGAAGGCCTCTGTGGTTAGGAATGCGCGGTTCAGGGTAATTTTTCTCGCACGGACAACGCCGCTGACGTCAGATTTTCTGTGACACGGGGCGCTCAATGGTTACGCGTTGGAAGCTCTCCGCCAAAATCAAAACGCAGGACATGTTGCAACGCCAGTTGGAGTTTATTTATAGACATATTGGAGCGAACTGCTCAATTAAAAAGAGGACACACAGAACAAGCCATAGGCTCAACTAATAACTTTATTCGTAAGAAGAAGCCGGTCTCGGTTGCAAGGTACGACATTCCCGGTAGGAGGGAAGGCTAACGCACAGTAAGAATTATTTCGTTCCTTTTTCTTTTGGCATTGGTCTAGTGGAGTCTGTCATGGGGGGGGGGGGGCGTAGTCGGCCGTATATCAAAGTTAAATTAATAAATTTGTATTAAACGCCTTTGGATATTCCAGGCAAATATTCGTCTAGTCTATCTAACTTGAAGCGCTTTCTATAATTGTCTGCGTTTTAAGAATGAGTATTTTCCGAAAAAATACAATTCTCTAATAAACAAAAAATCCGTGTGGATACCTCCCATAAAGTGGTGAAAGCATGATTAGCCATCTTCATCTTCGTAAAATGTGATTGATAGCAGGAAACTCGGCAAAGATTATGGCAGGACCCAACTATTGTTGCACATTGCTTTCGCTTCACTAACAGCACTTCTGGCTTCGCGATTTCTCACAGTGCATAGACCTTTTTGAATATCAGCAACATTCGCTTAGGCAGCATCGAACATAACCCAAAAACTGGAGAAGACTTCTATCTGCGAAATTACATGGCAGGTAATTATGGCGCATGGACAAAGTAAACAGCTTCATGCTCAGGTGCGACAGTACTACGTCGAAGAGGGGGTAGCCACATGGTAAAATCCTTCAAACTTGGTAAAGCAGCGACATCCGTTGAAGATGCCGTAGAGGCGAGGACTCCCCAACTTGGCCGTCCCCGTCCAGGCCATAGCGGTATTCATTGCGTTCTGCACCCAGGTGTGCGGAGCGCGACACTTGCCGCACAACAGCACTGTCGAAAAAGGCAGCTAGACGTCAATGGCCCACGCATAGTGCGGCACGCAAAGGCCACTCACTTCGCAGCCGACGCGCTGCGCTCGCGGAGTGGCTTCCTGTGCGCGACTACGATGACCTGCAGGGTGTTTAATTGCCGGGCCACATTGGGCATAGAACTGGCTCAGAGTGCATCCTGCGCAGCTACCCTGCTGTGAAGCGGTCGGTGGTGAAACGAGTACGTCAACGGGCTAAAGGGCTCAGTTCAAAACCAATGCTTGGACTAACTTCGGTCATCGAGTGTGTGGAAATGCGTACATACGTAAAGCTCGTCAGCGAACCTCGATCACGCCGACAAGAATCACTGTAGATGCAGGCCTTGGTAGGTGCCGCTATGCGAAGAAATTTAACGACGCGGACTTAAAGTGCTGGGTGTGTGCCGCTCTATCTGTGCTGGTCTCCAATGAACATCTTTCCTGACGATTCGGGTCGCTAGGTATGTGCCACCCTTCATTGAGTGAGTGAGTGAAAAATCTTTATTAAGTCTTTCAAGAGTTTCGCGGTTACGAGGTCTCCGTCGTCTTCATCTTCTTGGCGCTGGCGACTTGAGACTTCTCTTCCGCAAGGGTGGGCCCCTATTCCAAGGCTCCGAGTCGTGCTGCATCGCTCGTGTGCTGCATTAGGGTCCTTTGGGCCGTGAGCTCGCTGCTGGTGAGCCGACTCTCCCATAGCTCCGCTCTCGGGTGCTCGTGTTTGTGGGATGCTTTGGTGCCTTCGCACTCCCAGGGGATGTGGTAGAGTGTAGGTGTGGCACCGCACCAAGGGCAGGTGGCCCTGTATTGTGTCGGAAACATCTTATTGAGCACGTGTAAATTGGAGAAGGAGTTTGTTTGTAGTCTGCGCCAGCTGGGCGCTTCCTCCTTTGTGAGGGCTTTGTGTGGTGGCGGATATCTTATTCTATTTCCTCTATGTAAGTTCAGGGTCTCTGCGTATCTCCCCTCGCAAGCCTGTAGGTGGGTCTCCGGGGCATTAGACCGCCCTGCTGGGAACGCTTCGCCTCGAGCTAGGCTGTCTGCCCTTTACTTCCCCCCTATGCCTACGTGACCCGGGATCCAGATTAGGTTGTGCCTGGGCTTTTACTTCTCGGCGGAGGTGGCTCCGCTGAGTATTCTGAGGGCAGTTTCGCTGATTCTGCGCCTCATGTAGTTCCTGCACACCTCTTTTGAGTCCGTCAGTATGTTGAGAGATCGGCCTTTTCTATAACCTTCCGCTGCCGCCAGCGCTACGGCAATCTCCTCGGCCTCCGCTGTGCCAGCGACCTTTGCCGTGGCATACGTGATCGGGTTTCCTTCCTTGTTAACCACTACCGTCGCGGCCACGCATTCTTTTCCGTGTGGATATACGGCGGCGTCCGTGTATACTATATTGTCTAGCTGGGCTAGCGTTCTCTCAACGTATTCGGCCCTAGCTTTTCGCCTGTTTTCGTGTATGTTGGGATCCATATTTTTTGACAGTGGTCCCACATTAATGGTTTTCCTGAGGTGGTCCGGTACATCCGCGTATCTGTCTGTCAGTCCGCTCGTATCCCGACCCAACCTCCTCAGGAGCGCTCGTCCCGTAGGGGTGCCTCTGAGTCTCGCGGTTTGCGTACCCAGCAGAGCCTCGGCGAGCTCGCTGAAGGTGTTACTGATGCCCAGCTGGAGCAACTTCTCGTTCAGCGTGTTTCTGGGTAGACGCGCGTCTTGTACGCCTTCCTGAGGATGGTGTCTGCTTGCTCTCTTTCTGCCTTGGTCGTCACGTGGTACGGCATGGAGTACGTGACTCGGCTGACAATTAGGCTGTTGACTAGCTTGAGAGTGTCTTCTTTCATTCCGTATCTCTTTTGGGAGACCCTATTGATCATGCGGCCCACCTGTTCCGCCGCTTCGCTCAGCAGGCTAATGGTGCGGCTGCACTTCCGGCTGCCTTGTAGCCACATGCCCAGGATCCTAATCATGTTCTCCGGGATGTTGTGTCCCTCGAGGGTCACCTCCAGTGCCGCTTGCGTTGGGTGCTTGCCGACCCTGAGGAGCTCCGACTTCTCCGTGGAGCATCGCCGTCCCCTTTCTCTGGTAAAGTTTCCCACGTTGAACGTCTTTAACGCTAACTTGGGCAACTAGGTATGTGCCACAGGGGATGTACCGCTCCGCAATGACAAAAAAGACTCCTTAACATTCTGCGACACTAAGGTGAATGGAACGCACTTCGGAAAGGTTTCTGAGGCATAGAAACCAACATACTAGCAGGCTGCGCCACAAATGCACTGGGTAGGTGCCGCGTTTCAAGGAACGGCTTCCAAGCCAGTGCTTTAGTGAGCTGCGCCATGAATGCACTGTGTATGTGGCTCTCCTTAATGAGCATGTCACCAACTTTGGTGCCTTTGGTGTTATTGCAACTTTGTCACTGGGTGTTGCTGCAATTGGCGATTCGCACTGTTGTACCCGGCATCCCTCCGCGGCAGATAATACGTCACTGGTCTATGACAGGCCCTTCACGCTGTATCGTCGTTTTCTCAGGACCAGGCAGCTGGCGACTAAATCACCGTCACCAAAGCTGACGGGCAATACAAGCGCCGGCCTGGGCTAGACTAGACCCGACATAGACTGTGATGCGCAAACAAAGGAGCTTAGTTCGAGGCGACAACAGCCGCCGTCCTCCATGGAAGCAACAATTACCACGAAGACCACTCCATCTTAACATGACCCTGACAAGCGGACCGTCACGCTGAGCTCACTAATTGATAAAAGGGGCCAATATCGAGGACTTCCGTAGGAACGACGTTGACGTCATGTTCCCAGTTTGCTATGTCGTTGTCTCGTATGCAGGGGTGATCGCGAAAGATTGGAGGCGGAGTCCATCGGAACACTGCGACGTCATGAGTGAGATTTTTCGAACGGTCGGACGATTGTGATGGGCTGAGAAGAACAGTGAATTTCCCCGACGATGGAAAGGGGAAAAAGAGCGCTTAAAAATGAGATCTTTAGTGTTGTGTGCTCATGGTCGTACTGCTGGTCGTACTCGTGCTCGTACATGTAAATCATGATTGTGTAAATAAACCCATTTTGACATCTCTTGGACGTCGTTGCGAACCTCTCAATCGCCCGGCACCTGGCACATCACCAGCCACGGAACCATAATGGCTGCTGGGGCACCGAATCGCAATAAATGGATGACACCGGTGACACGCAACCTGCGGCCAACGCCAGTCGCCATCATCTGACGCGAGTACTGGTTGGCATAAAATGGTATTGACCGCGCTTCGTGCTCGCAAGAACTGACGCCCCTGGTGACAACTTCGGAAGGAAGGTGTCAGGATTCATGACTTCATATGGTGAGTGTACGGCTTTTCTTCACTGAAATATCACATGTCATCGGGTAATTTTTGGGTGAAGTACAAAGCACAGATATTGTGTAAATGTTCACGGCATATTTCGAGTACGTCAAAGTTGTCGTGGAGTGTAAGTTAGCAGCACTAAGGACAGCCATGGACTTAAAGGCACTAAAGAAGCCGGAGTTGTTAAACTTGGCCAGAATGCTGGGCCTTCAGATTGCTTAATTAAAGAGAAATCTGGAGGTCATTGACGCGATTGATGCGATTGGGGCATACGGTTAGGAAGTTGAGCAGTTCCATAAATCATTAAAAAAAAGAGCATGTACAACGTGAGGGTAAAGAATCACTAGAGTGAAAGCGAGAACAGCAAGAGTACGAAAGGGAACGGGACGGGAACGCAAACGTGAAGAGCCAGAATTCGTATAGGAAAAAATTCGAAAGGAAATCCTGCACCTTAGAAGGCAGCAGGTAGAGTATAGGCTGAGCATATTCAAAGTCTGCGAGAAGAAAAAAAAACTTTTTCTTGCCCTTTTCGACAAGATTTGCGCGGAGGTTGAGCTTAACTGTAAGTTTTGGTCCTATGAGCTGTATGGTGCGGTTCCCTTCAAGGTGTCCTGCGTATTCTCTCCCTTCTTGGGAGGAAGAGTTTCGGACTTACAATACAGCTAAGAGAGCTGGCCGTTCGATATCCCGGTCGAGAGCGAGTGGCAGGATCAACGGTACGAACAGAGAGTTCATTCTCTAGAGGCAATTGAGCGACCAGCCATGGTTGGGGTCGCGTTGGTGAATGCAAAGTACGGGAAGTGCAACGTAGCAGAATCCTAATGGTAAAGCAAGCGGAGAGCGAGGTCGACGCCTGTCTACAAACGGTGGCCTTTTCGGAAAGCATTCCTTGCGAGGACGAGACTGGTTCCAACAGTCATGTGAAGGTTACGGAGTCATTGGAGACCTTCCTCACGCCTCTCTATAATGGACATGGCTGTATAGATATGGTTATATGGCAGCCTCAAAGTCTATCGCTTCAGCCTACTTGTGGGCTTTTTTAAGCACGAAAGCCAAGATGGAGCAGGCCTGTGACAGTAGTGAAGGTTCGGCCATATAGGCAGGGACAAAATTTCGAAATCGCCCGAACAAAAGCTAGACACAAGTTCAAAAAAGGAGCATTTTCGCTCCGAACGTGTAAAAAGGCTGCTGACGTACGCAGAAGCAAGGCAAGGTCCCATAAAGCTCTGAGATTGCTTTGCAAAATGTGACAGGAAAGTATTTGATGGTGCGAATTATTCCTGCATAAGATCATATTCCAGAAGCGTCGACGAGGGGTGCAAGCGCATTTTCTCACGCTAGCCAAAGTAATATTCTTCCAATTGAACATGGAGGCCTGCCTTCAAAAAAATATAAATAATGGCTGGAGGCGTTGAAGCTGTGCGAAGAGCGTAGGCGAAAACACTAAACTCTCATCTAGGTAGCGTACAGGAGCCGCCCACAAGAAACCTGGAAATAAACAGTCCATCGTGCACTCAAATGTGACAGGAGCATTGCATCAGTCAAAAGCATAGCCTTAAATTGATTAAGTCCACCCGGTTTTAGAAAAACTGTCTTTTCACGATCGAGATCGCGCACAGCAATTTGCCGATACCCAAGGTTGTCGACGGAGGGAAAAGTACTTGGCACCATTGACACCATCAAGGACGTCATGTATGCGAACTACGGCACACATCATTTTTTACGGTGAGATTGAGGTGGCGACAGTCAACGCTAAGTATGCACGTGCTGTATTTTTCTTGACTAACATGACAGGTGACGCCCAGGAACTGACGATAGCTCAACGATGTCTCTTGCTAGCACCTTGTCCTCTTCAGCTTTGATGGTTTGGCACGATGACGCTGCAACTCGCTAGGGTCTTCGGTGTATTGGGTGAGCATTACCGTTGTAGGTACGATGCTTCACAAGAGACTTGTGGTCCAAGGTACTGTCATTTAATTCGAAGATATGTTCAAGCAAAACAAGAATTACAGACACCTTCAGCTGCGCCGCACAGGAGGTCTCGAGCACTCATTTTTCAATGTCATCATCAGGGCAAGTGGCAGACTTAAAAGGGCTCACAGTAGTCGTCGATGGCAAAACTGTGAACTGACCATGGCGAATTGTATTTCTTGTAGTACCACTTATTTTGTGAAGTCAACATTTACCAGAAGAAGGCACGTCTGGTTGTCGGTAACAGTCAGTACTGTATGAGGGACGGTGACGTTAGACAGGTGTATGTGAGAACAACAGTAGGAATGGGGGCAGCGTTGTAATAACCATTCTGAACAGGTGGCGAAAGCGACAGTTCAATGCACGTCAGAACACTTGGCGGCACACGAAAAAAATAAAGACCAGTGGGACTTAGGCCAGCATCGGGCGGATTACGAAGATTGAAGAGGAGAGGCAGGTTGACACGGACACCCTTGCTGAGCATATGCTCAGCGCACAATGAACTCAAAGAAAGTCTATGTCAAGCATCAGGCTATGGGGGCAAGCAGGGTGAAAAAGTTGACAGAGGGGCGATGGTGGCGTTGGTGGGAATACCTGCGCCAACCGCACGCATTCCCACCAAGTCAACCACGCTGCCGTGGGCGATGCGTGCGACCAGACTGATGGCACGTGTGAGAAATTTCTTTAGATGACAGCGAAGCTGAGTACTCATAATGAATATGTGTGTCCCGGTATACATGAGTGCTTTTACAGATGTGACCTCTACTTGAACATCTCGATGGTTGGATATCTAGAAGTCTCGCTAAATATAGAAGGCTGTGCGTTGTTGATGGCGTCAGTGGAGCATTAGGTGGTGATTATAAGACTGCAGCACCACCTCTAGATGCCTTCTTGCCTAGTTTTCATGCTCAGTGGGTCCTGGCCATGTCAAAGAACTAGGGCGGCGAAGTTGGTGTACCCTTGTCTAACAATGTTGCTGCTAGGACAAGCGAGCGTAATGCCGATCAGCAGTGGAGGCGTCGGAAGCGTCGTGGAAGTGGTAAGGTGGATCCCTTCGGGGCAAATTGGAGAGATTAAAAAGTATGTTTAGGAGTAGGAACGTTCAGATTCACTGCTGATAAGCTGTACGCCGTTCATATAGATTTGAATATAGAAAAGTAAAGAGCGGGTTTGGGTAGGGTATGGTCAGAGGATGATTCATACTGCCGTCAGCGCGATTTAGAAAGCAGGTGCTCAGGAGGCACAAGTTTGGGTTTTGCTAGTGAACAATGGACTGTGTTAAATATACTCTTGCTGCAGAGTGGTCCCAGAACATCTGATATGGTGAGGCAGGAAAAGCAGCTTCGAGTTCGCGACACAAAATACGAGTCACGTCACCGCAGCAGCGTGGTAGTTTGGCTTCGTCGATGCAGCAGGATGTCGCGGCAACATTCGGAAATCCGTAAAAACGGACCATCGTTGACATGGCAGTCCTTCACTAGCACGAACCAGTGGCATTACTTTATGATGACGTCAACAGCAGATATGTCGTGAGAGACCAGGAGATATAATGCGTCGTACGCAAGGTATTAGGGTATATGTCCTACTTTGTCGGACTCTGCCGTAGAAGTGTCGATTCTGAAGTATAGTGTGAGGAAACCTTGAACGAAGGCGACTTATCAGTCAGTAGCAGTTTGGACGCAGGTATCGAGCTGTGTTTAGCGGCTAGCTTTCAACCAAATGGATTGTGTTTCAACAGCTCCCATCTACTGAGCTCAACTGCACATGTTTGCAACCAAACACGGGGGGTTTCGTGCGGCTAAAAATGATATTGGCTACCATTACAGTCAGGTTCCACCTGTTCTCCTTGTCGGCACTTTCGTACATGGTCAGCCATTTTTTTACGTCAATAAACTGATGGGGAAGGGAAATATACTGGGTGGCTGAGGATACAGGTTCAGGCGTACACGACGTTTCCTCCTTAAAGGGAAGCTGAAAGCTTTTCCAGAAAAAATGAGTGAAGAGCAGTACATCATGGTTTTCAACCCTCTGAATTCGAATATTGCATCGAAGTTGAGCGAAAGAAAGCGAAAACAGATTTTATTTCGACGAAAAATGCAGCAGCAGACACAAGGCAGCTCGCGCGCCTCATTTCCGCCTGTGATTGGTCGGGCGCCTCGTCTCATCAACAGTGGTGCTCGTCCGGACCGACAGCTGCCGCTACACATGAAGCACGGTGCAAGATAGTTTGGTGCTGTTTTGCTGACACGATCATGAAAGATTTCGAGAGCTTGCGTTTCTCTGAGGAGCTCGGCGTTAAGTCCAAACCCCACGAGAGCTACCTTGCACGCGACGGCGACGGGCAACGGCTTCGAGTGACAAAACAGGCCGTCGCTTGAACAGATCGCTCGGTGTTGTCGCTCGATCGCTCCTTCCTATAAATCTAGAAGTCGTCGCTCATCGCCCGGAAGTGCTATGAGCTACTAGCCAATAGTGCGAAGCCGGAACGGGATGTACATAATTCAAATACTACTGTTTGTCGCACGGAACGAGCAAACTAGTGAATTTTACACGTGCAAGAATAAGAACCTAGTGCAAGACCATCAGAAATATTTTATGCTGCTTTTTACAGTAAAATACATCGACTTAAATTATTAAAGCACGCGTCACGCTAGTTTCGGCGCGTATATCGCTGCCCTCATACCGGAAAGTCTTGGCTCAAAGCCATCGCTCGCTTGGAGTTCGGCTTGTAGGCGACGACTGAACGCGACAGCCATCGCCTCGCTTGTCGCTGTCGCATGCAAGATCACTTGTACGCTGTTTATACTTTACTCCCTACATGCACGCGCCGATTGCAAAGAGCCGGCCTCTCCAAGAAGAATAATGCTGGTGCAAGCAGTGCTTTCCCCGCGAACGAAGGCGATGTGTTAGCATCTCCTTGTGTTGGAAATGTTCTTTGGTGAGCATGTTTTTTGCTAAGCTGCACTCAGAGATCCAGTGAGTACGTTTCCGGACAAACAACTTTAGTGTTTTGTTCCTGCATGCCTCTTCGTAGAACGTAAGCGGTGATGCGATCTTCGGCATTTGTGCGCTGCCCCAAAGCTGTCAGCAATTTAAACAAACGGTTTAAACGCGGTAAAAGTTTACCGGCTGTTTTAGCACGTGAACCTTCATCAGCGCGCCATCCGCACGATACTCGTAACCGGCGAATTCCGTCGGCTACGTGAGATGGTCGGTTTGCGTGCGAGAGAAGGGGGAGCGCAGCGTCCTGGCGTGAGCCGGCTTTCCAACACATGCAAACTTTACACTTGCACTGCGTTATGGTAGCTGCATGCAGGCTGTTTCACAACACACGTGCGAATAGAAAATTAGCGGCGCTTGGCGATGAAACATGCGTCAAGGTTGGGAGATAAACATGCACCTTCCGTTCAGCGGGATAACACGAAGGAGAACCTAAAGCACTCATTATTGATAAACTCTGCTAGTAATCGTCGTCACGGAATTGGTTAGAGCACAGGACTGTTGTTCTTGAGCGCTTGAAGTTCTTTCGCTTCACAGCAGCCTCCTACTTAGCTGAAAGCTTCTTGTCTTGAGGGAATTAATGGAACATCGGAACATCGTCGCGGCCGCTGGTGTTCGCGCAACCGTAGGCTGCGCAAAACGCCGGCATGATCGGCCTACAAGTTCAATTGATGCTTGGCACGTCAACTACCACTCTACATACACACAAGCAATGGAATGTAGGGTCGAGCGACGCAGATTAGGACAGCACGCACGCAGAATTAAGCACGGTCAGGCGCGGTCGCGGAGACTGCGAAGGAACGGAACACCAGTGCTGACGTAACTGCGGCACGCTTTCCGGTCTCCGCTCACATCGTCAACGTCAGCAGCAGCGCGCGGCTCTCGACGGGGGCGGAGCTACAGCTCAATTTTAACCGACGATTACGTCGCTCCGAAGTGAACAATCCTGCCAAAAGTTTGCCTGCATGGTTTATAAGGTTCCCGCATCCGTATATGAGCGTCTCATTGAATTCGACAGACTCTTCAGCTTCCCTTTAAGAGGCATGGTAACAAGCTCTTATGGTAACAAAGTTCTTATGGTGAACAGCACGAAAAAACATGGGAACGAAAATCAGCCTGACGGGACAAATGTTGAATTCCAACTGGCGATATTAATTCACAGGAATGCGAATACATACGCATGCGCCGAAAGATTTAAATGATACCGATCGGCAGCCAAAAATGAAAATAACCCAAAAAATGCGAATGCATAAAAGCTTAGACAATCACAGCCGTCCCATGCGTAACCTCTTATCTTCAGCCTTCCATCTAAGTCCTTTGCTGGATAAGAAAACCGACGCTTTGCTCAGGCAGACCTATCGTTCCCTGGCCATCTGAGCTGCCTCGCTGGTTACATGCGTATCATCGAGCTTACATTTACAAATCACTGTGGTTCGCTGGAATTGTGGGTTCATCCGCAACTGTTGGGATGCAGAGTAAGAAATCCTTCCTTAGCGTGCCCCCTCCAGCACTCATTGAAGCATCTGGCCACCGGGCTCACGTAGCACGCACAACGGGACAAGAGAATTCTGCACCAACAACATTATTTCACTAACTAACCCAGGTGGCCAAATTTCGAAGACGGCTACCTCGTATTTTCACCAAATATTACGTGTATGAAGCTATATACAAGATGTATTTGCAAAGATACAGAACGTTGACGGACATGGAAGAGAGCCCAGTGAGACTGTGTTGACTTTTCGTCGTCTTCTGAGCAATCGTCGTTCGCTTTCTCACCTCCCCGTAAAAGTATTCTAGTTGATAATTATAACTAGCAAGTAAGGGATGCCGTGCAGTGCGTAGAACGCATAGCCAGTGGCTTAACAGAGTAAGGGAAGTTATGTCAAGGGGCACACAATCAAGGAGTGGATGGTGTAAAATTAGAAGACTCGAAGACACAGCGTGGGACGAGCGAAATCAAAATCAGTGCCAGCTGTAGAAGCTTTCATCTATGAGCGAACGAAGGTTTTTCGTTCTTTTTCTTGGGAAACAAAGCACGCCTCTGTATTGGAGCCCAAGGAGCATTTAAAGCAAGGATATTAATACATGCTCACCCGTTTCCCAGAAGGACCTGGAGGTCCGGAGATGCCCCTTGGACCCATAGGTCCCATGTCTCCTTTCAAGCCTTGTTCACCTTTGTGGCCTGATGAGCCGGGAATGCCCTGGAAGCAACAATAACCAGTGAGATATGCATTCGATTGCTTACAAAGTCTAGTGGCCGCAGGCCTACTACTAGTATCGCATTTTATACGTGACGCTCGTGGTAATGCCAGTTAACACTCGTAGGTCTTGGGGATGATTACACACGCCCTCGTAAATAAATGAAGAACAGCAGTATCCGCAGCTCAACTTAGAGGCGCCGTGCGGATCTTCTGGGCTAAGCCGCTACTTGTTGCCTCTTTTGTTTTATTAATTTGCTCGATTATGAGGATTTAAGACCATTTTACTGGTGACACATAAGTTCTACATGGTTCAATAAAAATTCAGCGCTTTGCTACATCTCCATATATGTGCGTACCATGCCATCTATTACAAGAGAAACAAATTCTTAAGGCGCTTTAGCAATGACAGGTTGCCCTGTCTGCTCTTTATCAAAATGAATTGAATCAAATGGAAGGTACTTCAAGAAGGAACAAGGTTTTGTCCCAAGAGGTCCCGAACTCGAATAAATGCTAGGAGCACGCATGGGAGATATGATAATATGCATTGTTGATAGTCGTTCTACTGACGCAATTGAGCGCGTTCATCGCGTTGAGCGCAATCAGTGAATAGGTGTGGATAAAATATTTTGGACCGCCGTGGTTGCTTAGCAGCTGTCATATTGGACTGCTAAGCACCAGGGCGCGGGATTGAATGCCGGTAACGGCGGCCACATTTCGATGGGGCGAAATACCAATTCCCCCGTGTGCTAGATTTAGGTGCACGTTAAGAACCCCAGGTGGTCCAAATTTCCGGAGTCCCTCACTACGACGTGCCTCATAATCAGATTGTGGTTTTGACACGAAATGTCAGATAATTTATTTTACATTTCGATGTTTTGTAATATCTCCACTATAAATGCAGACAGAAAGTGCTTTTCGGGTGCACATAAACTAAATAAAGAAGGTGCGTAAGCCAAGTACTCGCCTGCCACACGTGATTTTCACAAAAAGCTTGTCGAGTTCGCTAGAAGCCAGTCTGGAGAAGCAGCCATAAAGCTGTGATAATTTAAGCTTTTCATGTATAGAAACAATTCATTGCTATGGCAGGGTGCGCGATCCTCGTACAGGTGACAGCCGCTGTCGCTATAACACAGGTACTGCGGCGTAGAAATGCGCGAGCGGGAAGTGGATGCTGGCTCGTGACAATGCTTTTCTTCAGCATTAGAAGTGTGCTCAACAAACGCGACAACGTTCAAACAATAGGCGATTGTTTTATGGACATCGTAGCGGCACTGACAGACACTTGGCTAAATCACAACGTTCGCGAAATATTTACTTCATCATATATTTACGAAGTATTTACTTCATCATTCAAAGGGGATCGCAAAAGTGGTGCGGGAAAATGAGATGCCAAAGAGGAAAGACGCATTTTCCTTTCTTCAGCGTCTTGCTTCTCTGGTCTCTGATTTCCTGCACGACTTCTGCGCTCATCTTTGGAAAGTATTGAACCAAGTAGCCCAACAACTATTCTAAATATTTCCGTTCGCAGGCTGTTTTACCTTTCATCAATGGACCGTTCTTCAGCACTAACAGGCTTGGAGGTAGCGTTCGGTTATCCCTCTTGAAGGGCTTGCCTTCTCGGCGCATGAAATGAACTAGCGACCTTGAAATACTTTAACATTGTTGAGATTGTCCATAAGAAGCCAGACTAGCAGCTTGTAACCACCCCCTTTGTTTCCATTTGCCCCACACTGGTAGGCCACGCAATGTGCCAGGTAGATCACTACTTTCGCTTGAACATTCGTGCTTTCGCGATCGGTCGCTGTCTGCCTCGGCCCAGTTTGAGCTCCATGGTCCTAGTCACACCACAGTGGTAACAGGTGAACCACGCCTGTTGCGCGTTTTACATTCGGCCTCGCGCGCTTTTTCCCGTATCCGCGCTTTCTGTTTTCGCATACAAGAAGCGGGCAGAAGCCATCGAGTTTACGCGGCACGGGAAAAAACGCTGGTATGCCATACCCACCGGCCACCTTATTGACATTGTGATACAGCTTATCCAAGTAGGCGATTACTTGAGACTTCATGTTTCTTTTTTTCGGTTGAGATGACCCTTTTCATGTCATACCCTTCACCTTCTTTACGACAGTTCTCGATCGAGACTGTATTTGTGACCGAGCACGGATACCAGCTGCAAGGATCTTCGCCAAATTGTTTATTAATTATGAGTCCATGCATTGCATCAACCGACGATTTCGGGAGGGCGCATTTTACGCAGAGAGTGGCTATTGCTCTCTTGATAAGTTTTGAGAGTGCAGAATTGTAACGAACTAATTAGGCGCAATTTCGCACTCCCGCATTAAAGCGCGCGCCCACACACACATGCAATCAAGAATATCCGGGACACACAGCGCTCAGTGCGGAGAGTCTTCTGGAGTGCATGCGTGTGCGTGCCTGATTCGGGAGTGAAAAATTGCGCCTAATTATTTCGCTGTGACGAGTTGCCAAATAGCCCAAAAGCAAGTTCTACTAAGAATGGTACCGCTTCAGAACTTTCTGCACCGTGGGCTGCATGACCAACATACATGGTCTTCTTTAAAAGAAAATAAAGTGTATAAAACTGTAGTAAAGCATGGCAAGACATTTTACGCGTTTAGTTCCGATAGTGCCGAAAAGCGGCTAAAATATAGAATTGTATAGAACAGCTTAAAAGAGAATTACGGCATTTGTTGAACCCAATTAAAGTCATCAACATGTATAAAGCCCTCCAGGAGATTTGTTTCGTCAAGCGCGGACACTAATGTGCGGCCAATAGAAAGCAGCAAACTACTGGATAGCTGCGGGGCCGCACAGGTACAAACACATATCCATTTTCTCTGCAAGAACAGCTCACTGTCAAAATATAAAAATAAATTTAAATAAAAGTTCAGAAGGAGCACAAAATTACATGCGCATTTTGTTCTGCAATGCCATCCTACTCAGTACACTCCTTAACCAAAGCACACATTTCCTTCCGAAGCACGCAATCGAGCAAATCTTTCACATCTACAATAAAAGCACTTCTAAGCAGAACGTTGTCTTGGAGCACAGAAATGACATATTGTGAGCGCCTGCTACGGAAATAGTCATCCGCCCTAGCTATTTAGGTTGTTCAGTAAAGACTTATACTGGGGCTCTGAATGCTTTATTTCTGAGAGTTATATTTCGGCACGCTTATCCATTTCTATATGCTCACCAGTAATTGACATGCCGCGTGCCACCTTCAATATTGTTACGTGTAGCTGTAGCACAATGCTACATACATTCATTCAGAGGAACCTAACGGAAAGCCACAATGGCGACGCTATATTGTCACGTGGTGGTGACGTTAAGAACACAGTAGCAATACTGTGAAAGACAAAACTAGATTTTATTGGGCGAACATGCGCCCACAAAACAGGCTACACTTATAGCACAACGAAAGCGGCGAACAGAGTCGGCGATCGTCGGAAATCTGATCAGCGGGTCAAGCGCGTCGGCTTTTATAGAGCAGTCGTCGAATGTTCCAGACTAATCGTTTGGACCCGCGTGCCTTCCACAAAGTTCTACACCATTCGCGTTACGCGATGAAATCAGATAACACAAGGTTCGGCGACAACAGACAGCCGGGTAGAAGCATCGATAACTTTCCAGAAACGTCGGATACATGCAGGCGCGTCCGTCGCTGTGCGATTACAGTTTTTAAGCAGCGAAACGTGGTCGCCCGATAAAGATAAGCACACGTGTCAATACCCCCCTCTTAAAAGCATCGACCCGATGCTGCATACAAACGAAAGTAATAAAGAAAAACACCCATAGCAAAGAAAACAATAAAATAAGGAAGTTCGTCAGCGTCCGTAAAAGGGTTTCAGACGCACCACGTGGACCACTTCAGACCGTGCGCGGCGCCGCTGTGAATGCGAAATTCCATCTGGCACGACCTCATAGTCCAGTGCGCCAATACGTCGAATGACCTTGTAGTGTCCGAAATAGCGCGCAATAGTTTCTCACTCAGACCTCGTCGGCGTATCGGTGTCCAAACCCAAACACGGTCGCCGGGCTGGTACTCGACGAAGCGCCGTCGGAGGTTGTAGTGTCGGCTGTCGGTCCTCTGTTGGTTCTTGATCGGTAGGCGGGCGAGCTGTCGGGCTTCTTCGGCGCGCTGCAGATAGCTAGCGACGTCAACATTCTCTTCGTCAGTGACGTGGGGCAGCATGGCGTCGAGCGTCGTTGTCGGGATCCTGCCGTAAACCAGCTTAAACGGCGTGATCTGTGTTGTTTCTTGCACTGCAGTGTTGTAAGCAAAGGTTACATACGGCAGGACCGCGTCCCACGTCTTGTGCTCGACGTCGACGTACATTGCAAGCATGTCGGCGAGGGTCTTGTTCAGGCGCTCCGTGAGACCATTCGTCTGCGGATGGTAGGCAGTTGTCCTCCTGTGGCTTGTCTGGCTATACTGCAGAATGGCCTGGGTGAGCTCTGCTGTAAAAGCCGTTCCTCTGTCGGTGATGAGGACTTCTGGAGCACCATGTCGCAGCAGGATGTTCTCGACGAAAAATTTCGCCACTTCGGCTGCGCTGCCTTTTGGTAGGGCTTTAGTTTCAGCAAAGCGGGTGAGGTAGTCCGTCGCCACGACGATCCACTTATTCCCGGATGTTGACATCGGAAACGGCCCCAACAAATCCATCCCAATCTGCTGGAATGGTCGGCGAGGAGGTTCGATCGGCTGTAGTAATCCTGCTGGCCTTGTCGGTGGTGTCTTGCGTCGTTGGCAGTCTCGGCATGTCTTGACGCAACGGGCGACGTCGGCGGTCAGACGCGGCCAGTAATACCTTTCCTGTATTCTCGACAGCGTCCGGGAGAACCCCAGGTGCCCAGCGGTTGGATCGTCGTGTAGGGCGTGCAGTATTTCTGCACGCAGCGCTGAGGGTACAACAAGAAGGTAGCTGGCGCGGACTGGTGAGAAGTTCTTCTTCACGAGCAGGTTGTTTTGTAGCGTGAACGAAGAGAACCCGCGTTTAAATGCCCTAGGGACAACGTCGGTGTTCCCTTCCAAATACTCGACGAGGCCTTTTAGCTCCGGGTCTGCTCGTTGCTGTTTAGTGAAGTCTTCCGCGCTTATTATCCCAAGGAAGGCGTCGTCGTCCTCGTCGTCTTGCGGCGGGGGATCGATGGGGGCGCGTGATAAGCAGTCGGCGTCGGAGTGTTTTCTTCCGGGCTTGTATATTACCGTGACCTCATATTCTTGTAGTCTGAGGCTCCACCGCGCCAGCCGTCCTGAAGGGTCCTTTAAGTTAGCTAGCCAACACAACGCGTGGTGGTCGCTGACGACTTTGAATGGCCTGCCATAGAGGTAAGGGCGGAATTTAGCTGTAGCCCAAATGATGGCGAGGCATTCCTTTTCAGTCGTAGAATAATTGCTTTCCGCTTTTGACAGCGACCGGCTAGCATGCGATATCACCCGTTCAAGTCCTTCTTTCCTCTGAACTAGGACGGCACCGAGGCCTAGGCTACTGGCGTCAGTGTGGATTTCGGTATCGGCGTCCTCGTCGAAGTGTGCAAGTACCGGCGGCGACTGCATGCGTCGTTTGAGTTCTTGAAATGCCTTGGCCTGCGACGTTTCCCACTTGAACTCGACATCACATTTGGTTAGATGTGTTAGCGGCTCCGCGATGCGTGAAAAGCCCTTCACAAAGCGCCTATAGTAGGCACACATGCCAAGGAATCTGCGCACTGCCTTCTTGTCGGTTGGCTGCGGGAACTTTGCGATGGCAGCTGTCTTCTGTGGGTCGGGGCGTACTCCTGATTTGCTGTTGACGTGGCCTAGAAACAAAAGCTCATCGTAAGCGAATCGGCACTTTTCCGCCTTCAGAGTGAGCCCTGATGACTTGATGGCCTCTAGTACTGTCGCAAGCCGCCTCAGGTGATCGTCGATATTTCCGGCGAAGACGACGACGTCATCCAAGTAAACGAGACAGGTCTGCCACTTCAATCCTGCTAAAACCGTGTCCATCACGCGCTGGAACGTTGCAGGCGCCGAGCACAGTTCAAATGGCATAACCTTGAACTCGTAGAGGCCGTCTGGGGTGATGAAGGCCGTCTTTTCGCGATCTCTTTCGTCGACTTCTATTTGCCAATAGCCAGACTTGAGGTCCATTGACGAGAATTATTTAGCGTTGCAGAGCCGATCCAGTGCGTCGTCTATCCGTGGGAGGGGGTATACGTCCTTCTTCGTGATCTTGTTCAGACGACGATAATCGACGCAGAAACGCAGGGCTTCTTCCTTTTTTTTCACCAAGACTACAGGAGATGCCCACGGGCTTTTGGACGGCTGGATGATGTCGTCGCGCAGCATTTCGTCGACTTGGTGCCCTATAGCTTCGCGTTCTCGCGCCGAAACTCGGTATGGGCTCTGGCGGAGAGGTCGAGCGCCCTCTTCGGTTATGCGATGCTTTGCGACTGGGGTTCGTCGAATCCTTGATGACGTCGAAAAGCACTCTTTGTATCGTCGAAGTAGACTTCTGAGCTGTTGTTGCTTAATCGCGGGGAGACTTGGATTTATGTCGAAGTCTGGTTCGGGAACTAAGGTCGTAGGGGTAGATGCGGCGGAGTCCGAGAGGATAAACGCATTGCTGTTTTCCGGAATTTCCTCGATGTATGCGATCGTCGTGCCCTTGTTGATGTGCTTGAACTCCTGGCTGAAGTTTGTCAGCAACACTTTCGTGTTTCCTCCGTGCAGTCGAGCGATCCCTCTTGCGACGCAAATTTCATGGTCTAGCAGTAGACGTTGGTCACATTCGATGACGCCTTCTACGTCAGCGAGTGTTTCGGTGCCGACCGAAATAACAATGCTGGAGCGAGGCGGGATGCTCACTTGATGTTCGAGCACACTCAAGGCACACTCTGGTGGAGGTGCTTGTGCGTTCATGTACCGAACGCCCCCGCAAAGCCGCGATCCAAGCCCGAAGCCCGAGGACAGAACCAACATCGCCCAAGACCAGCGTGCTAGCCGCAGACTGCAAGGACTGCCCCCAGAGCACGGACTTCTACCTGAGACGACAAAGAAGATCGTGGTCAAGACAACCCCAATGGCTGCCCCAGCGTCACCCGTTATCCTACAACAACCTCGGGACCCACCAACCTTCCATGGAGCAGCGACTGAAGACCCGGAATCATGGCTGGTGCCCTACGAACTAATCGCAACATTCAACAACTGGGACTCCGACGAGAAGCTGCGGCATGTCTACTTCGCCTTAGAAGACACCGCCAGAACTTGGTTTGAGAACAGGGAATCGACCTTGACAACGTGGGACCTGTTCCGTACCGGCTTCCTACGCACCTTTACAAGCGTCGTGCGCAAGGAAAGGGCTGAAGCTATGCTGGACGCCCGAGTGCAGCTGCCAAACGAGAACGTCGCCATCTTTACGGAAGAAATGAGCCGTTTGTTCCGCCACGCCGACCCGGATATGGCCGAGGAGAAGAAAGTCCGCTTACTGATGCGTGGTGTAAAGCAGGAACTTTTCGCCGGGATGGTAAGAAGCCCACCGAAGACCGTCGAAGAGTTTCTTCGTGAGGCGACGAACATTGAGAAGACACTCGAGATCCGGAACCGGCAATTCGATCGCCGCACGAACTATACAAACTACGCCGGGGTTCAATCACTGGCCACCGACGACCTACGCGAGACTATCCGAGCTGTCGTGCGGGAGGAGCTACAAAAGCTGTTCCCATCATCACAGCCCCAAGTGGCTTCGATTGCCGACGCCGTGCGTGAAGAGCTCCAACAACAGCTTGGAGTAGCTCCTGAATCGCCGCAGCCTGAGCCGCAAGCGATGACCTACGCCGCCGTCGCGCGCCGTCAAGGTCCCCCTCCGCGACCGCGCCAGGGCCCTGTCACGCCGCAGTTCCGTCGTCCGCCGCCGCCGTACCCAGCACCTCCACCAGATGTCACGTGGTGGTGACGTTAAGAACACAGTAGCAATACTGTGAAAGACAAAACTAGATTTTACTGGGCGAACCTGTGCCCACAAAACAGGCTACACTTATAGCACAACGAAAGCGGCGAACAGAGTCGGCGATTGTTGGAAATCTGATCAGCGGGTGAAGCGCGTCGACTTTTATAGAGCAGTCGTCGAATGTTCCAGACTAATCGTTTGGACCCACGTGCCTTCCACAAAGTTCTACACCATTCGCGTTACGCGATGAAACCAGATAACACAAGGTTCGGCGACAACAGACAGCCGGGTAGAAGCATCGATAACTTTCCAGAAACGTCGGATACATGCAGGCGCGTCCGTCGCTGTGCGATTACAGTTGTTAAGTGGCGAAACGTGGTCGCCCGATAAAGATAAGCACACGTGTCAATATCAAGCGGGTCCACGTCGTCTTCCTCCTCTGCAGTGCAGCCACACTGTGGTGGCTGTTTCGCAGCATCACCCCCGGCAGTAGAAGCACCGTCCCGGTGCTTAATCTACACATCCGCGGTAAAAGGTGTATGGTATGGCTTTAGTCTCACCACGTGAACGATGTCACTTGCAGCCGAAGATGACGCTGAGAGGTCGGCGGGGACGACTTCATACGTGACATCGGTCACTTGTCGCACCACACGGTATGGGCCAGTGTAGCACAACAGCAGCGTTTCAGAAAGGCCCACACGTCGAATGGGTGACCACAGAAGCACCAGAAAACCCGGAGTAAAGTGCGCGTCGCGTTGGCAGCAATCATAGAGGCGTCTCTGATGCTCCTGTGAGGCCTCGAGACGGGTGCGGGCGAGATGGCGCGCGTGGTCGGCGTGCGCGATCGCGTCGCGGGCGTATTCAGTGGCTGAACGTGTGGCCGAGAGCAACAAAGTGTCTAAGGGCAACGCGCGTTCTCGGCCATATAGGAGGTGGAATGGTGAATAGCCGGTGGTGTCGTGACGCGATGAATTATACGCGAACGTCACATATGGTAAGTGAAGTTCCCAGTCGTGGTGGTCGGTCGCAACGTACTTCGAAAGCATGTCGGTGATGGTCCGGTTGAGGCGCTCCGTGAGGTTGTTGGTCTGCGGGTGGTAGGACGTGCTGAACTTGTGCTTTGTCTAGCAGGAGCGGAGGATGACCTCGACGACGGCCGACAGAAAGCTGCAGTCACGGTCAGTGAGTAATTGGCGCGGAGCACCGTGCACTAAAATGATGTCATAGAGCAGAAAGTCAGCAACGTCAGCAGCACAACTTGTCGGAAGTGCTCTGGTGATTGCGTACCGCGTAGCATAATCAGTAGCCACGGCGACCCATTTATTTCCGGAGCCCGAGAGAGGAAACGGTCCAAGCAGGTCTAGACCAACACGGAAAAAGGGTTCCCGTGGGATGTCCATGGGCTGGAGACATCCAGCTCGAGGTGTGGAGGGCTTTTTCCGACGCTGACAGGGCTCACAAGCGGCAACGTTACGCCGCACGGAGCGGGCGAGACCCGGCCAATAGAATCGACGTCGTACACGGTCGTATGTGCGCGAGACGCCCAAGTGTCCAGCCAAGGGAGTGTCGTGAAGTTTTTGGGGGACCGTCCAACGCAGGTGCGATGGAATTACGATCCGCACGGTCAAGGCCGTGCGGATCGAGATTGCGGCGGTATAACGTCCCCTCCTTAAAGAGAAACATCCGGAGAGAGGTGTCGCCAGGCGTTGACTCCAGATGGTCGACGGGGGCTCGTAATGAGGGATTGCGACGTTGCTTGTTGCCAACTTCAAGCGACTGCGACACAGTGAAAACGCAAGCGATGGCGTCCGCATCAGCCGGTTCATCGACGGGGTAGCGGCACAAACAATCGGTATCCTGGTGCAAGCGTCCCGGCTTATATACCACGGAGAAGGTATATTCTTGCAGGCGTAATGCCCAGCGAGCGAGTCGTCCCGTGGGGTCCTTAAGCGAGGACAGCCAGCAGAGCGCGTGGTCATCAGTGGCAACACGGAAGGGGCGTCCGTACAAGTCTGGACGAAACTTCGCCACAGCCCACAAAAGAACGAGGCAGTCGCGCTCTGTGATTGAATAATTGCCCTCAGCGGGTGGTAGAAGTCGGCTAGCATAGGCTATAACACGATCATGTCCACGCTGGCGTTGTGCTAACACTGCTCCTATGCCGTGACCATTGGCATCAGTTCGAACTTCCGTTGAGGCAGACGGGTCAAAGTGGCTAAAAACTGGAGGCGTGGAAAGGAGAGTACTGAGCTGCGAAAAAGATGCGGCATGGTCAGGTCCCCAAGAAAATGGGGCAGCTTTCTTCAAGAGGTCGGTAAGGGGACGTGCGATGGTCGCAAAATCCTTCACAAAGCGTCCGAAATAAGAGCACAGCCCTACGAAACGGCGAACGTCTTTGGTAGACTTCGGAACAGGAAAGTTCGTAACGCCGCGAATTTCGTCCGGATCAGGTCTCACGCCTCGGGCGTCCACGAGGTGTCCAAGGACGGTGATTTGGCGGCGAGCGAAATGACATTTTGACGAGTTCAGCTGGAGACCGGCGCGTCGGAACACGTCAAGAATCGCTAAAAGATGGTCAAGATGCCTGTCAAAAGTGGGCGAATAAACGATGACGGTCGTCCAGATAGCACCAACAGGAGGACCACTTGAAATCCTGAAGCAAAGAGTCCATCATTCGTTCGAAGGTGGCGGGCGCGTTACAGAGACCGAAAGGCATCACCTTGAACTGACAAAGGCCGTCAGGGGTAACAAATGCAGTCTGCTCTCGGTCCATGTCGTCGATGGATATCTTCCAGTAGCCAGACCGCAAGTCGATAGAAGAAAAATACGTGGCACCGTACAGGAAGTCTAGAGTGCCATCAATACGTGGAAAAGGGGACACGTCCTTTTTGTGATTTTGTTGAGGTGGCGATAATCTACACAAAAACGCCACGTTCCATCCTTCTTTTTGACAAGTACGACGGGAGAAGCCCAGGGACTACAGGAAGGCTCGATAATGTCCTTTACAAGCATCCTTTTGACTTCCTGTTGGATAACAGCTCGTTCGGACGCAGAAACATGATATGGACATCGGTGAATAGGGTTGGCATCGCCAGTGTTTATGAGATGGGTCACGACGGACATTTGACCTAAGGGTCGATTGTCAAAGTCAAAAATTTCGCAATAGCCTTGAAGAACGCGGCGAAGAGCTTCAGCTTGAGCAGGTGTAAGGTCAGAGGAAACCATCCTCTCAATGTCGACGTCAGTATCGTGCGATGACATCACTGTAAGGGCTGAACTGTGACGAACTTCCACTGCGAATGGCTCGATCTCATCATCCTGCAAAGCGCTAACTCTAGCCAATGAAATACCCTGAGGCAGAACTTGTGCGGTTAGAGCGAAATTGACAAGGGGAAGGCAGCGCGGTTGCCAGTAATTGTCAGCACAGTGTGCGGCGCGTTAACACCACGTGTAAGTGTAACTGCCGGAATTGGTGCGACCACATAATTACTGTCAGGTACAGCAGGTGAGGACAACAAGTCGTCGTGTGTCACAGTGTGGGGCGGTAGGCGAATAAAACCCATGCAGCTCAAACGGCTTGGAGGCGGGTCCACAGGGTCGGCAAGAAGAGGCAAGTCAAGGCGAAGTGAGCCGGCCGAAAAGTCAATGAGGGCAGAATGATCGGCAAAAAATTCCAGAGCGAGAATGAGTTCGTGAGGGCAATGCTCGATGACGGTGAAGAGAACGACGGTGTGTCTCTCAGCAATGGTGAGTCGGGCAGAGCACATGCCAACAATAGGGACAGTCCCTCCGTCGGCGACTTGTACAACTCGGTTCGGGGCGGGCGTCAGAACTTTTGAGCCGACGGCGAAGACGAGCACTCATAATGGACACATGCGCCCCGGTGTCAATCAACGCGCACACAGGAACATTGCCGACGAGAACGTCTAAAAGATTCTTGTTCGTGGATAATGTGAAGCGAGGATTTTGTGCCAATGTCGCCATTGCAGCTTCACCTCCAGAAGCTGCACTATCTACTTTCCCTGTCGGGGGTGCGGCGAGTAGGTCGGAGAAGGAGCACGGCGTGACGGGGGCGAACGAGATTGACGACGGGAGGGAGAAGGTGAGGGGAGTAGCGGGGTCGTGTCAAAGGTGTCGCAGGGTCAGATGATGCAGCGGGCATAGAAGCGGCGAAGGAAAAGGATACGCTAGAGGGGCGAGGGTGGTAATCAGAAGAATAGAGCGTCGGAGAAGTCCAGCGGCTGCGGCAATGGCGAGCGACATGTCCAATGCCTCGGCAGTAAAAACAGATCGGCTTGTCGTCCACGGTTCGCCATTCGTAGGAGTTGCGCTGTCCATAAGAGTAAGAAGAGCGCGGTGGGGACGTGCGTGGAGAGAGAGGTTCTGAACGTACGGAACGAATGGATTGCAGGCCGACGTTGGACAACTCTTGACGGACGACGGCCTGTATCAAAGATAATCTCACCAGAGAAAGATCAGGTGATGGGAACGAAGGGGCCGCCAGTTGTGCCGCTTCGACCTCACGACGAATGATGCGGGTCAAGTTGTCACATCGCGACGGCTGGTGGAAGAGGTCGTCACACGATGACGTAGCAGCTGTGTTGGGAAGTCGCGTGATGTGCTGCTATACCCGGCGGCTTTTAGCCTGCTCGAGACGGCGGCACTCCTTGAGGATCGTATCGATGCTGGTGACGTTCGAAAACACCAGTAAATTTAAGGCGTCGTCAGCAATGCCTTTGAGGACGTGATTAACCTTATCGTCCTCAGACATGGTCGGGTCAGCCTTGACACAAAGGGCCAAGACGTCGAGAACGTACGACACGTAGCACTCGGTCGACGTCTGTACACGTGTGGCAAGGGCTTTTTTGGCATTGACTTAGCGACCGAACGGATTGTCAAAAAGGTCGCGGAGCTTCTCTTTGAGGAGATCCCAGCTCGGGATCTCCTCTTCGTGAGTCTGAAACCATGCAAGTGGAGCTTCGTCGAGGTAGAAAAGAACGTTCGCAAGCATAATAGTTGGATCCCACCTGTGACTGGTGCTGACACGTTCGTATAAGCGGAGCCAGCCGTCAACATCAGCACTGCCGACTCCGTTGAAAACACCAGGATCCCGAGGGGGGGAAACGGCGACGTAGGTCGGGGCTGCAGGCGGATACGGTTGTGTAGATGAATAGTGCCGCCAGCAGGAGCCGAAGTTGCACTGTCGCCGTTGCGACCGCTGCGAAGCTCCATGACGGCTACGGGGAACGTCCACCTCCATCAAATTAATGTTACGTGTAGCTGTAGCCCAATGGTACATACATTTATTCAGAGGAAGCTAACGGAAGGCCACAATGGCGACGCTAAATCAAGCGGGTCCACGTCGTCTTCCTCCTCATCAGTGCAGCCACACTGTGGTGGCTCATCATCATCATCATCATCATCAGCCTGGTTACGCCCACTGCAGGGCAAAGGCCTCTCCCATATTTTTCCAACAGCCCCGGTCATGTACTAATTGTGGCCATGCCGTCCCTGCAAACTTCTTAATCTCATCCGCCCACCTAACTTTCTGCCGCCCCCTGCTACGCTTCCCTTCCCTTGGAATCCAGTCCGTAACCCTTGATGACCATCGGTTATCTTCCCTCCTCATTACATGTCCTGCCCATGCCCATTTGTTTTTCTTGATTTCAACTAAGATGTCATTAACTCGCGTTTGTTCCCTCACCCAATCTGCTCTTTTCTTATCCCTTAACGTTACACCTATCATTCTTCTTTCCATAGCTCGTTGCGTCGTCCTCAATTTGAGTAGAACCCTTTTCGTAAGCCTCCATGTTTCTGCCCCGTAGGTGAGTACTGGTAAGACACAGCTATCATACACTTTCCTCTTGAGGGATAATGGCAACCTGCTGTTCATGATCTGAGAATGCCTGCCAAACGCAGCCCAGCCCATTCTTATTCTTCTGATTATTTCCGTCTCATGATCCGGATCCGCAGTCACTACCTGCCCTAAGTAGATGTATTCCCTTACGACTTCCAGTGCCTCGCTGCCTATTGTAAATTGCTGTTCTCTTCCGAGACTGTGAAACATTACTTTAGTTTTCTGCAGATTAATTTTTAGACCCACTCTTCTGCTTTGCCTCTCCAGGTCAGTGAGCATGCATTGCAGTTGGTCCCCTGAGTTACTAAGTAAGGCACTGTGGTGGCTGTTTCGTAGTAAAAGATTAAGTGTAGATAACATGAGTCAAGCCATTGCTTGGCGCCTATGTGAAAATGGCCTGCAATGCATTTTTGACTGGTTCCCCGTCTTGTGTTCATGTCAAAGAAATGCCGCTTTTTTTCTTTCCCCGAAGCACCGCAACATCCAACCTACGCATTTTACAGCCCAGATGCGCCATTCTTGAACTTCTTTATATTCTTCTCAATAAAAGGGGTTCTTTCTCTGACATGAAAAAAGTACAGATTATACGACGGAAGCGATTTAGGAGAATAGGTATAAAGATGGCTTGACTCAGCTTGTCTGAGCTTGGTTGAAACTGCGAGAATCCTTTCGAACAAATGAGCGCCAGGCTTCACTGGGAATCGTCCGACGCGCCCAGATATGATTCAGTGTCTCACAGTCTCTATTTATTTAAAAGGTGAAAGCTTGTTGCGACTACGAGGAAAGCACTCTAAAGTACCGTGCTGCTCGCTGAATTACATGTTGACGCTTAGGTGTATACTTTTGTGTTACTGCCAAGGCGTACTATATTGACACTTCGTGAATCTTCTAGATCTTTACGATAAGTAGCAAATCACTGCTGCGGAAGCCCGCAAGCAGGAGGTAGCCTAATGAACTGAATTTGTTATCATTATATAAATAATTCCACCCAGAAGCCGTGTTTGACGTGTTCGTCAAAAGGAAACTTCACAGTAAAAATAAATTAATCCTGGTGTCGGACTGGAACTCAGGAGTACCGCATTTTTTGGGCAGTCAATTTACCCTCTGAGCAAGTCAAGAGGCTGCGAGATCACAACAAGAGGGCGATTTACTCGACAACTCGAACGCAAGGACAAAGGAAACCCATACGGCTTACAGGAATATGCAACAGTGAAACTCTCGATGACACCATGCATGGCAACGAGGTTCACCGATAATAAAATACGCAGCCGTCTTTTCTTCGCGGAGTAGTCGGCCTTCCGTTGGCGCTGATCTTGTGTTTCCACTGCGCACAGCCTAGTGCTTTCTCTTTCGACCGCGCAGTATTTCCTCCCAAATCCACAGGCGCCTTGCTAGCAGTCACCCGATGGAGATCTTACAAAAATTTAGGATGAAGTTTAACAGGTTTTTAAGTACATTTAGTAGTGACAGCTGCATCTCAATAGGAAAGCTTTAGAAGGTGGCCAACTATAATTTTCCAGTACTAATGGTAATGGGACACCGAACGGCACGAGCGCTAACTGACACTAAAAGTGTATTTTAAAGGTCCCCTAATGCAAAATTTGAGCGCAGCTCTCTCTTTCCATATGCATATATATGTTGTGGGGACTGAGGTGCCCTCCCCACGCCTCGTCCTCAAGCTCGCGCGTTGTGCTTAGCTCCATTTGCGGGAACCACCGCCGTAAAGCAACATGGGGGACACGGCTAGCGGGCCGGAGCAAACTTCCCGCGCAGACCCTGCTTCTCTCTGCCCGGCTCGGGTCACCGCACGAGCAAGTGTAATCAAGACGCGCCCGTATTGGCCTCTCGAGTGGCTGTCCCTGAGCACTCTCTCCAGTCGAGCTCTCTGCCGCTGAGCGCTTCCTCGCCGCGGCAGATGCTCACAGGCAGGAGACGAGTTCGCTGCATGGGACCTTTGCTCCCGCGGGTCGACGTTCTCGCGCTTGGTGAACGGCTTACCGGTTAGCCCAAGCGCAGCGGGCGTGCTCGATCGGTATTGTGCTCAGCCTTTGCCATAAGCGCCGTGACGGTTCTACTATGCTGTATCTTGGATCAATAAACACGCATTTGTTGGCGATCTTACTATGGAGCCTTCTCTGTGCCGTGTCGGAGAGTCGGCGAACGTTGCCGTAGCGCCTTTGTGCGTTGAGGCGTGGAGGATTGCCGTGCCCTTTCCTAACCGTTGCGCGTAGGGTGGGCCTTGTGCTAACCCATCTTCACAGTGTATATATATATATATATATATATATATATATATATATATATATATATATATATATATATATATATATATATATATATATATATATATATATATAGATTGTGAGACAAGGTTTAGGCAGCCAGCCTCTTGTTTATTCTCTCGAGTGAGAGCCCCACCACCAGGCCTCAAAGCGGTGATGATGAGTATGTACAGGTGAGAATATGAAGAGTATGAATAATTCTCACAGTAATCTTCGCGCGCGCGCAAGCCGTCAGCCAGGCCGCGACTTAGCCAGGAGGGAAACGCCTAAGGAAGAATTTTAGGCACGAAACGTGAACGCTGTCTAAACCACCATAAAGCTGGTCTGACGTCCACGAGAGTAACGCGATTGTTCACGGGGGATGTTTGTTCATTAATAATAATGTAGGGTCCAAGGAAGCGGGATGCAAACTTCTCGCACAAACCGGGTGTATGAATGGGCGTCCAAAGGAGCACTTCCTTTCCAGGACGAAAGAAGACGTCGCGACGAGAGATGTTGTAACGTTGCTTGCGATCTAGCTGACTGACTTCTGTGTTGAATCGAGCAAGTTGACGGCATTCCTCAAGTCTCGAGACGAACTGTCCGGGTATACTGGCTGAGGTGTTAGTTGGGGCATTGAAGAAAGCGTCGTCGATGGTGAATGTCGGTTAACGACCGTAAACTAGGTAGAAAGTTGAGTACTCCGTAGTTTGTTGGATAGCGGTGTTGTGAGAAAAAGTCACAAAAAGTAAAAGTTTGTCCCAGTTGTCGTGGTTTGGCTAGATATACATTGATATCATATCTATTAGCGTGCGATGAAATCGCTTGGTTAAGCTATTTTTTATGGGTGATATGCGGATGTCGGCTTATGAATTGTGCCACAAGCTCCGAGTACTTCTGCGATCATTGCTGAAAGGAAAGTCTTGCCGCGGTCACTTAAAGGGCCCCTGAAACGGTTCGGACAAATTTTGTAGACGTGTAGGGTACAGCTTAAGTAGAACATTCGCACCCCAATTTAAGTGAAGCGTTATGTATTAATGGAGCTACAAGTGATCAGAAGTTACCCTCCTCCCCATCCACGCTTTTCCTCCTCAACTCGTTCGCCGAGCGAGCGGGGCTACGCTCCGCCTTCACTGGTTCAGCGTCACGATGCGACGTCACATCGTCCACTTCCGGTTGTTTTGGAGCCCGCGCCCGCCCGCGCGAGACCTCTCCGCTAGCCGCTTGGCTGTCGACCCCAAGCGAGAGCTATCGAAGCAGCGTGCGTTGCCAGCATTCTGTCGTAGCGCCGAACGTGTCTGGTATTCCGTTAACCACAGGCAAGCTGGTCATTTCGGCAAATCAATGGAGGCATAAACTCAAGCTGATGAAGGAACTTTGGCGTAGACGTACGTGAGCGGCCTGATCGGTCTACACGGTCCAGACACTTGTTGGAGCAGCGCTTAACCAGCCAAAGAAAGCGCTAATATTGCTCTAACCTGCCTTGCAGAGGGACACGATGTCGCAGCTTGACATATTGCCAGTCGCTACGTTTGCAGTCCACAAGGCAACAAAGTCGAATCATAGTGCTCACGAAAAGACTGAGACCAACTGTGACCGCGGCTCTCTCGTCAAAATGGAGTACGTTGTAACATAAGCAGACGACACTTGCTGTGTGCCGGAAGTGCTTAAGTGTACTGAAAAATTGTTCTTGTGCATTCTCTTTATGCTACTTTCTTTTCATAAAAACAAATTAACTAACATTCCAACTATTACGAAGATCATTTGTTTACCATAAAGTTGGAAAAATTATCGATCACGCGCCCTGGTCAGCCAATCGGATAGCTCGCCCTACTGACGTCATATGGGTGATTTTGGTCATACGGGTAGGGGCGGCTTAAAATTCCGCCGAGCAGTGCGCTGCGATCGGCAGCGATGTGCATTTTTAAAACCTTATAATAAATTACACGCTTTAGGCAGAGCACTTAGATGTGTCAATTAACGATCAGAAGGACCTACTTTAACGACTCAGTACGTTTGTAGAAACTCGTCAAAAGCGTTTCAGGGTCCCTTTAACAGTACACGAGGTGCACCATGACGCAGCACAATGGCATCCAGATAGAAGGTGGCAACGTCGGAGGCCGAACTAGAGCGTAGAGGAGCGGTCTCTGCGTAATGTGTGAGCTGGTCAGCAGCTGTCACGGTTCATCACTGACGTGCCGGCGTTATGGGCAGAGGGCTCACTAGGTCTATCCCAAAGATGGAAAATGGTGTCTCTGGACATGGGATGGGCTGTAAAAGCCCAGCAGGAGGCGAAGTCGGTCGTTTGCACCGTTGACACTGGACGCAAGGAGCGATGTACTTGGCACACAAAGGTCGACATGCCAGGCCAAAAGAAACGGCTCCTAACACGGTGATATGTTTTCTGGAAACCCAAATGACCAGTAGATGAGTCGTCATGAAATGCTTCAAGGACTTGTGTGCGCATCGAACGTGGAAGAATAGATACCCAGTGGTGTCTCTCGGAGTTGTAAATGTAGCGGTACACAACATTGTTTTCAAGCTTAAACAGTCGCAGTTGTCGTCGACGTAATCTGGCATTTGGTGCAGAAGTAATTCGGCACAGGCGTTGGATAATGTTGTTGCAGTAGGGGTCAGAATGTTGACAAGAGGCGAGCTGAGTGACGCGATTGGAAGATAACGTGTCAGTAACCGCTAGAGATAATAACGGGAGTGGCGACTTAGTCTCATCATCAAATGGCGAGCAATGGAGAGATGTACTCGAAGATAATAGTGGCAGCGGACAGCGAGAGAGAGCGTCGGCATCTTGATGCTTTTTCCCAGACTTGTAGACAACGACAAAATCGTACTCTTGTAAGCGGACCACTCAGTGACCAATGCGTCCCAACAAATTTTTGATTGATGGCAACCAGCATAAGGTGTGGTGGTCGGTTGTGACCGTGAGGTGGCTTCCGTAAAGATATGGTCGAAATTTTTGGATCGCCCAAACTACTGCGAGACATTCCTTTTCTGTGATCGAGCAGTTCTTTTCGGCAGACGTTAGTGCGCGACTGGCATAGGCAACAGCTCTCTCTCTCGTAAGGTAGCATCACGCTGTAGAAGAACAGCACCGATCCCATGGCCACTAGCGCCGGTGTGCAAACAAGTTGGTGCGTTCTCTTCAAAGTGACAGAGGACAGGGTCGGTGGTTAATGCTTGTTTGAGGGCTTGAAAGGAAAGTTCGCAGTCATCTGACCAAGGGAAAGCAGTGCCCGACGTGACCAACTTGTGCAGCGGCGACGCCACGGCAGCAAAATGACTGATGAAGCGGCGGAAGTAGGATGCCAGGCCCAAGAAACTCCTTAATTGTTTTTGATATTCAGGGCGAGGAAAGGGAAGCACGGCCGCAACCTTTTCGGAATCTGGTAGAACGCCATCTTTGTTGATGAGATGGCCCAGCACTTTGATGTTCTTTCTGACAAAATGGCATTTCTTTGTGTTAAGTTGGAGTCCAGCGTTAGAATGCATGTGAAAACTTCGTCCAAACGCTCAAGGTGCTGACGAAAAGTTGTAGAAAAATAACGATGTCATTTAAATAGCACAGACTGGTCTTCCACTTAAGGCGACGTAAAACTGTGTCGATGATGCGTTCAAATGTGGCAGGAGAATTACATAAACCAAACGGCATGACGTTGAACTCGTAAAGTCCGTCTGGTGTTGCAAAGGCTGTCTTGTCCTTGTCCGCTTCAAGCATGGGGATTTTCCAGTATCCGAATCGGAGGTCTAGACTAGATAAATATTCTGCACGCTGGAGGGAGTAAATGGCACCATCGATTTTCGGCATCGGATATATGTCTTTGCGCGTGATCCTATTAGGGGCTCGATAATGGACGCAAAATCGTAAAGAGCCGTCTTTCTTGCGAACCAGCACAAGAGGAGATGACCAAGAACTGGACGATGGCCGAATAATGTCTCTTTTGAGTATGTCATCAACGTTATCCACAATGATTTTCCGTTCTGCGGAAGACACGCGATACGGGCGGTGGCGTACAATCGAACTGCCTTCGGTTTCGATGCGATGTACTGCGACGGAAGTCCGCCCCAGAAGCTTGGAGTGAACGTCAAATAACGCGCTGTGCTTTTCCAGTAGTGCCAAAAGATCTTCTTTCTGCGCAGCGGTCAGATCGGGATTTATTGGGGTAGTTAAAGCAGCGGCAGCATTATGATAATCAGTTGCGGTCACGGAGTAAGACATTTAGGAGGTGAAACTCCCGTCAGCGCGAGTGAGCCCGGGCGACCAGATAAGGTCACAACTGTATGCGCCGACGGGGCCGTATACAGTGGCTGCGCCATGCGGTGAGTCGTAGAAGCCGCAGCTCCGGCGCGCTCTCAACGGCGTAATTTCTTTCCAGGCCGCCAGGCGCCGCCAGCACGATAACGGCTCCGCGGGCTTGTGGCTTTTCTGGTCACCGCAAACAGCGGAGTTTCCATTCCTAGATGTTTCTTGCTCCGTGGTTGTGGTAGACAAAGTTGGTGATTCGGTGTGAAGTGGTGCCAGCGAAACAGGTTCGGTGTGAGTAGAGCATGTCATGGGAGTGCCCTGCGAGAGCACAACTAGCGAAGAAGTAGGGATGTGAACAGCGACTAACGTTCTACCGTCCTGAAACCAATCCAGGCTAGGAGCAAGGCTAAGTACACCAGATATGCAGTGACTGCTCGGTGCAAGGAACACATCGCCACTTAGAATAGTGTCGGAAGTCAATGTGAGCATATGCTCATTGCCCGTGGGATTGAAACAGTCGGTAGACGGGACGAAAGGTAGGCTATGAGCATCGACAGCGGACGAAGATTCAGTGTCCGTCATATTGTAATGAAGCAGATGCGCCTCCTGTTTCGGATCGCAGCTGAGACGACGACCCGTGCTGTGATTTGCGAGAGTGCTCGGGTTGTTCGCTTCGGCTATGCTGCTGTCTATCTGCTGTTTCTCGCCTTCAATTTAACATCATTACACTTGGTGGAGGTGCTGGGATCCCTCAAGTCACCCAGGAGCTTCGCAAACGTACGTTGCCCACCGTCACCATGACTGATGCGACCTACGCACCGACTCTACCCATGGCTACCCCTGTCACTTGCGCCGGGTTCTTCGTCAGCGCGACCCGGCCATCTTTTGCGAGACGGGAGAAAATGACGTTGAAGGCTGGCTGTCCTCCTATGAACGTGTATGCGCTCTCAGTAAGTGGGACGACCAGTCTAAACTGAACAACGTCATATTTTACCTTGCTGAAGTCGCAAATCCCTTGTTTAAGAACCACGAATCTGACATTTAGAGTTGATCAGCCTTCAAGACATTTCGCCGAAGTGTTTGGCAGCCACGCTGTCCCCAAGCTACGCGCCGAACAGCGTCTATGCAAGCGCGCAGAGCAACCGGGCGAGAGCTTCCTCAGCTATATTGACGATGTCTTGGATCTCTGCAGCTGTGTTAATCCAACGATGGCGGAGGACGAGAAGATTAACCATATTCTGAAGGGTATTGAGGACGACGCGATTCAAATGCTGCTGGCCAAGAGTCTAACCAGCGTCGCCGTACTCTTCAACCTGCGTCAGAGTTTCGACGAATTGCGCCGCCAACGTAACATCGCTCGCCAAAACGTCCCACAGGCTGACTTAGCCTTCGCCATTGCAGCTGCTGTTGGTCATAACGATCCTTCGGCTCTGGTCCTTCAGCTCAAGGATTTCATACGCGAGAAAGTGGCCTGCCAGTTGTCGCTACTACCTAACAGTGAAGAGCCTGCCCCAACACTGATTTCGGCCGTGAAACAAGCCATCCGTGCCCAAATGTCTGACGCACTTACCCCCGTTCGCCCGCCAGCGCCTGCGACAGTGCCGCTCTCCTATGTTGACTGCCCACCACTATTCGCGTCTCCGAAGGTGCCGCTATCTTATGCCGACTACCCGTCGTGGGTCACTGCTCCGCCACTCAACTATGCTGCCGCTGTCGCACGGCCACCCCCGCCGTCATATTCCGTCCCACCTCCAACGCACCGGGTTCCCCTTGCTCCCATTCCACAACAGTCACCACAGCCTCTTCGTCGAGCCGACATGTGGCGCACGTCAGACAACAGGCCTATTTGCTTCGCCTGTGGCATCGCTGGTCACGTTGCGCGCTTTTGTCGTCGTAACATGTCCTCGCACAGTGATGCCTTTGACCAGTTTCCCTCCTCGCCACAACATCCTGCCGACGTACGCTGCCAAGACGCCGCTGACTCGCCGCTGAGACCCTTCGATCGCGACCGCCGTTCAGACAGTCACCGTTCTCCCCCACGTCCACGGTCGCTGTCACCTATGCGTCGTCGGCTACGTACTGTCGAGGGAAACTGACTAGCGTAGTTCCGGAGGCAAGAACTGCAAGCTCATCGAACTTTCTAAGGCCTCAATTTTCACCACAGAATGTCATTGACGTCCATGTCGAGGGAGCATCCGCCCAAGCGCTTATCGATACCGGAGCCGCTGTTTCCGTCATCCACGAAAATTTTTGTCGCAAGCTGGTAAAAGTCACGACCTCTCCATCTGGCATAGCGCTCTGCACTGCTAGCGCTCAACGAATCCATCCTACAGCTGTATGCACAGCCCGTGTAGTCATCCAAGACGTTTTGTACATCATCAAGTTTTTTGTGTTGCCATCCTGTTTTCATGACCTCATCCTCGGGTGGGTCTTCCTGTCCCGTCATAGTGCCATCATCGATTGTTCTCGCGCGGAAGTGCCCCTTTCGCCACTATGTGATTCCCCATTGGTCGGCCCTGACCTCAGTGTTCACACGGTCTTCGTTGATGACGAATTCTGATCTACCTCCGGAGACGTCAGTGCTTGTGACCATGTCGTGTACTGCCGTGCCAGACTCAATTGTGGCGTTTACGCCCTCTGATATGCTTGCTCACCACAAGGGCCTATTTTTCCCGTTAGCCGTACACACGGTTAGGTCTGAATCCGCTTTGATACCCATCTGTAATCCATACTGCGTGACCATACTGCGTGGTGAGACCTTAGGATTTGTGCAATCTGTCACGTCTGTTGAAGACCTTGACATTCACGATGGCGCCACCCGGTCACACCCGGACGCCAAACTTCCGTCTCCTCAACACCGCCCTTAGCAGTTTTTGACAACGACATTGCCGCAGACCTTTCGCCGTCTAATCGCACAAAACTTCTTGCTCTGCTGAACGACTTCGCTTCTTCGTTCGAATGCAACAAACCATCCTTAGGTCGCACGGCAAGTGTCTCTCATGCTATCGACACCGGTTCCCATGCCCCCTTGCGACAGCGTGCGTATCGCGTTTCCCTATAAGAGCGCCGAGTTGTCACAGAACAAGTGGAGGACATGCTGCAGCGCGGCGTCATTCAGCCTTCTCAATGCCCTTGGTCGTCACCTGTCGTTCTAGTGCTGAAAAAAGATGGCACCATTCGGTTGTGTATCGATTATCGTCGCCTAAACAGGATCACAAGACGTCTACCTATTGCCTCGGATCGACGATGCTCTTAACTGGGTTCAAGGTGCCGAATGCTTCTCGTCTTTAGATCTCCACTCCGGTTATTGGCAGGTTCCCATGGCTGAGGCTGACCGCCCCAAGACAGCTTTCATCAATCTCGATGGCCTCTATGAGATTAATCTTATGCCTTTCGGGCTCTGCAGTGCTCCCGCTACCTTCGAGCGCATAATTGATACCATCCTTCGCGGACACAAGTGGAAGACCTGTTTCTTTTACCTGGATGACATAATTGTTTTCTCACAGGATTTTTGAACACATCTCGTCCATCTGCATGACATCCTGACCTGTCTCAATTCAGCTGGCCCACAGCTCAACCTCAAGAAGTGCCATTTCGCTGCCCGAAAATTAACTATTTTGGGTCACGTTGTCTTAAAGATGGCATCCTTCCTGATGCCGACAAGCTTCGCGCAGTCGCCGAGTTCCAGAATCCCACATCTATCAAAGCCCTGCGAAGTTTCATAGACCTGTGCTTTTATTTTCGACGCTTCGTGCGGAACTTCTTTATTATCGCACTGCTGACGAAGCTGCTTACCGCAAGCAAAGGCATTTCCGCGTCGTCATCATCATGCGATGAAGCCATTGACAAGTTACGCGAGTTGCTGACTTCCCCGCCGATGCTTCGCCATTATGACCCAACTACGCCGACAGAGGTTCACACCCACGGCAGTGGTGTGGGCCTTGGTGCGGTCTTGGCCCGACGGAAAACCACGAATGAAGAATACGTCGTGGCTTATGCCAGCCGTACCCTTAAAAAGTGGAGATGAATTACTCCGTTACAGAGAAGGAATGCTTAGCCATCATTTGGTCATTGGCCAAGTTTCGTGCTTATCTCTACGGGCGTCCTTTCAGCATCATCACTCACCATCACGCCCTTTGTTGGCTCTCCTCCTTGAAAGACCCGTCGGGCCACCTCGGACGTTGGGCGCTTCGCCTACAGGAATACCACATCCGTGTTGTATACCGCTCTGGCCGAAAACATTCCGACGCTGACGCGCTCTCCCGCTCGCCGATGACACCTGCTGTGACTTCTCTTTCCGTTCCTTCTCCGACATCAGACCCGTCTGTACTAACCGCTATTGACACGCCTGCCGAGCAACGCAAGGACCCATCGCTTGCCCAGCTGCTCGACTACCTTGCCGCTCCATCGGTCGTTCCTTCAACGTGGACGTTTCGCCATCAAGCAGCCCACTCTGCCGTGCGAGACAACACCCTCTATTGCCGCAACTATATGCCCGACGGTCGGAAATGGCTTCTGGCTATCCCTCACCACATGAGCTTCAATTTGTGCCAGTACTTCCATGCTGACCCTCAAAGCGCCCACGCCGGCGTCCTAAAAACCTTCACAAGGCTGCATCAACGATATTACTGGCGTGGAATCTATCGGTTTGTGCAGCAGTACGTTCGATCATGCACCGCCTGCCAGCAAAGGAAAACTCCCCCACTGCGCCCTACTGGCCCACTACAGCCGCTACTGTGCCCTGCTCGACCGTTCGACCGCATAGGCATCGACCTCTATGGCTTGCTCCCATCCAGCGGATGTAGAAACCGCTGGATTATTGTTGGCGTCCATCAGCTGACGCGCTACGCCGAGACCGCGGCTGCCCCCGCCACGACCGCGCTCGAAGTTGCGATGTTCATTCTTCGCAGCTTCGTCCTTCGCCCCTGTGCTCCTAGAGAACTACTCAGCGACAGGGGTCGCGTATTCTTGTCAGAAGCGATACAATCCCTCCTTCGCGAGTGCCGGATCATTCACCGGAAGTCGACCGCGTATAAACCCCAAACGAACGGTCTCACGGAGCGCTTCAACCGAACACTGGGCGACATGTTGAGGATGTACGTTTCGTCTGACCACACGAATTGGGACCACCGTACTTCCGTTCGTTACTTTCGCTTATAATACCGCGACACAAGCAGCCACCTGTTTTCCACCTTCTTTCTCTTGTATGGGCATAAGCCTTCGTGTCATTTGGATACTATCCTGCCCTACCGACCTGACGCTTCCAAGTACACAACTATTCCAGAAGTCGCCCGATACGCTGAAGATTGCCGCCAGCTGGCTCGCTCGTTGACCAGCGAGGATCAGGGGCGTCAGAAGACAAGACGACATTCATCATGCCACGCCCACGTTCCCTGCTGGTTCCCTTGTTTGGCTATGGATACCGCCTGACACGCCTGGCCTTTCTTCTAAGCAATTTGCGCGGTACTATGGTCCGTACCGGATCATCGACGCCTCCTCCTCTGTGAACTATATTGTTCAGGCCGTCACAGACCTTCGTTGTCGAGGTCGCGAGATAGTGCATCTGTTACCCGGCTGACGCCTTATTTTGATCCCCTCATCCTCTCTGCTGAGTAGCCAGGATGGCTCCGTTTCACACCTGGAGCCAATGTAATGAAGCAGACGCGCCTTGTGTTTCGGATAGCAACTCAGAGACGACGACGACGACCTGTACCCAGGTAGCACACAAAGTCTTGAGAACGTCGTAATAAGGGATTCAACGTCTGAAACGGATTTTTGACCAAAATCGACGCATCAAAGACGTTCCAAACAAGACAGCTTAAAAACGAGACGTGAATACGTTTCGAAAACGTTGAAAGCCAAACAGCTTAAAAACGAGGGGTGAATGCGTTTTGAAAACGACTTCACATAACTCGCTCTATCTGTTTAGTTATCAAGCATACCGGGTACGTTTTCGACAGCGCCGTTTTTTGCGGGAGAATCCCTCGCTTGTCAAACAGCACTCGTCGTTTCAATTGCTCCTCTATTCGACCTACATCAGAATGAGTGCGGCAAGAAAAAGAAATTCTTTTGTGGTGTTAACCTCACGTCAGAAGAGACGAAGGATTGCAAATGAATGTGGCATCCCAAGGGGAATTGTTTTGCGCCAGGAGGAAGTGGAGCGCGAGTACAGAAACATCCAAGCCGCCCATCTCGGCCGGCTACTATTCTTTTACGGCAGTGGTAGCCGGCTGAGCCTTCAACAGGAAGAAAGATCTGTATGACTACCCGGTTCCTTCCAGTGTGCTTGGCATATCAAAGGTGTCATCACTAAATGTGACAACGAGCTCCTGGAAAATGAGCAGCGTCGCATGCAAATGCTTCGAAATTCCCGCTGGACAAGGCAGCTTTGACACGTTTCCTCTTATTCAGAATGCAGGGATGTGAATACCTTACCGCTGAACGGCTCAATGTTTTTTTACTGCCGAGGCACGAGTGCAGTACAGTTTTCGTGCGTATAACGGTAACATTGTGTGCCCAGTCGTCTGAGTAATGCAATCTGCAGTTTTAATATAAGCAGTCCGAGCACTTGGATATATATATATATATATATATATATATATCTATATATATATATATATATATATATATATATATATATATATATACTGTGTGCATGTGTGTGTTGAACTCCATATGAAATTTTAGGTGATATCTTATGCATATGCAATACAGTAAGCGTACATTATTCATCAAACAACGCGCTTCCCCGTGAGACCCATGAACACCTTGGCGCTTGGCTCCAGAGCGCTAAATCATGCAAGTTGAGTTGTAGGCTACTGGTGGGATTAGCCTTGCAGTTGCTGCCGGCAATTGCTCCGCCGTAGCGACACTTAAATAAATCACATAATCAGGCACAGACCTCACAATTACAAATTTTCACTCCTCAGTTCACCATGTGGAAGCCAAATCCGTGTCCTGTAAGTAATTTAACAGAAGGCGAGAGGCCTCCTTCCTACACAACCAGTTCCCGCGCGGGAAAACAATGTCCTGAAGAGAACTGTGAGGAAGTCCTGTGTTCTTGAGGGACCCGAATAACACCCTCCTTTCCGCGTTATACACAGTACAGCACATTAGGTAATGGGCTATGTCACCGCACACACCACACGTTGAACATAATGGTGATAACGCCGGGCCAGTCTTATACATCCACGCAGGGGTACGAGCAGAGCCCGTGCGAATGCGGAGCAGTAAGGTGGCTTGGTTTCTTTTGAGACCCTTGATCACACATGGCTTGTGAGGTGAGCTCCACAAAGAACTGAAGTGGCACGACACCGCTTCTCTGAAGAGTCTCTTGTCCGCTTGAGGCACTTTTCTCAAAGGATTCCCAGACAGCGCTCTATGGGCGAGGCTGTCCGCCATCTCGTTGCCTATGATACCTATGTGACATGGCACCCATTGGAATCGTATGAAGAAGCCTTTGATACGGAGATTTTGCACCGAGCGTAGGGAGTTTAGAGATAAGGCATCAATAGGGAACCCGTGCTCTAACCTTTGAAGGGCGGATTTCGAATCTGTAAGAACGACAACAGGTTTAGGCGTACAAAACCGTAGCTTTTTTAGAGCTGCCTCAATGGCAACGCTTTCGGCCGTTCTGGAGGACACGACTGCCGTGAAGCGAACGGACCAGTCATACCTCAAAGAGCGAATGTGAAAAGCAGCTGCACTAGATTCTTTGACCTTGTCCACAGAGCCATCAGTAAAAATTTGAATATGACGTGAATTTTCAGTTTCAAGATGTTCCAGTACGAGCGAACGTGTTGCCGCCAAAGGAGAAGTGCGCTTAGCATGAACGTGAGGAATTGCCAATGAACAACCGATGCTCGCGAAAGACCAAGGTGGTTTCAACCTATTAGTTCAACCGCTAGAGTCAAGACCCAGGTAACCCAGAGTATTAAGTGCCAAGTACGCTTGGGACTCAGATCTCTTTCGAAGGCGCTCTATAAGGGCTCGGCCGGTTGCTGTCTGTTTGAGTTGGCCAATTTGCATCAATAACCTTTGTGAAGCGACTAGGCTAAGAGGTCTTGATAGAGATTCATAAAGCACTGCATTGTTAGGAGCAGTCTGCGGAACGCCAAGAGCCCTTCTTAGGCCCTTTCTTTGCAGAACCTAAAGTCGTTCCAGCTGTGACATCGAGGGGGAAATTAAAGGGAGCTCATACATTATTCGACTCGTCACCAGTGCATCGTGCAACCTGATCATTGAAGAAGGTTGATTTCCCCATTTCTCACTTGCAACTCTACGGAGCACATTGAGACGCGAAGATATCGATGTCACAACCGAGTCCACAGCTCGTCGCCACTGTAGGCGGTAGTCAATAATGACACCGAAAAAGCGCTTGTGTTTCAGCTGTCGAAGGCAAGATTTATCAAGGCCTATCTTCAGCCGCGCATACCTTCTTCCTCTACCTGGAAACATGACGAAGCCAGATTTTTCCACCGAGAGAGTCAACCCAACGCCTTGAAGGTAATTTTGAACTGAAAGTAATGCCTGTCGAGCTATCAGAGCTAAACGCTTGTGTTGATATCCCGTTAACCAAAGACAAATGTCCTCCGCGTATATCGACATATGGACATGCCAGCAATGTTTTTGCACTTCAGCGGGAAGACCAGCCATTGCAACGTTAAAGAGCGTTGGGGAAAGAACACTTCCCTGCGGTACACCTCGCGATAACTCCCTTTCGGTGCTTATGGTACTTCCTAACCGCACATGAATTTTAGGATCACTGATAAATGAGTGAATGAATCGCAGAAGATAGCCCTGTACGCCCATGGCCTGCAAACTATTTAGTATTGAGCTCTGAAGGACGCTATCATAAGCCTTTGATACGTCTAGGAAAATAACTAGTGTTGAAAGGCCGAAAGCTGTATGATGTTCAATATGGCTTATCAAGTCCAAGACGCTATCTTGCGCGTTTAAACCTGTTCGGTATCCAGTCATCCATGTTGGCAGAGCCCTTCTATCTTCGAGCCACCAAGATAAGCGCTTACTTGCCAGCTTCTCCATGAGCTCAGCCACGCACGACGTCAGTGATACAGGACGATACGAGGCCAAGTCTGTCGTTTCATTGCCGGGCTTCAGCACTGGGAGAATGCAAGCCACCTTCCATGAAGGAGGAACGTCGCCAGTCTCCAACACTCGATTGAGATAGCTTAGGAGCATCTTCCAGTGTTCCAGAGGTAGGTTCTGCATCTTCTGGTTGGTGATACCGTCAGGACATGGTGCACATCGACGCCGCAGGCTGCTGAGTGCTGTCTGTAGCTCTCGAAGTGTAAACGGGGCGTCCATCACAGACGTAGATGTTGCAGGCAGAGCGCAGGGATGAATTCCTGAACTTGCACTTACAAATGCATCTGCAAATTTCGCTGCCAAGCACACGAGATGTTTCTGCTTGCGCAGTGCAAGCGCTTCGAAAGGTTTACTAGGACGAGAATCTCCAGCAAGACTGCCAATGACTCGCCGAATTCTCGTCATCGGTGAGAAAACCGTCAAGCTAGCGCCGAAGGACGCCCACTGCGACCTACAGAGCTTGTTCGTATGGCGTCGAATGGCAGAGTTAAGCCTATTGAAGGTCGTCTTCAAGGATCTGTCGTGCTTCTTCCGCATCAGTTGTCGCTCTGCCCATCTGCGCGCTGCGCAAAGGTTCCTGAGTTTTAAATTCGGAGTCGGAAAATGATTAGGCAACTTGACCGCTGTGGTAGCAGCCATCTTACCAGAAATCATTTTGTCTATCACATCACTAGAAACACATGCAAGTTGTTCCCTGTATTTGTCCTAATTAACAACAAGGCTAATTTTAGAGCCACGCATATGGAAGTCGGCAGTAAACACTAAAATTAGATAGTGATCACTTCCCATGCGCTCAAGTGCAGTTGACCACATCACGCAGACGTCAGATGAATGCAAGGTTAGGTCTATAGATGTGGCTAAGGCTGGAGGCCGGAAGAAAGTGGGACTTCCCTCATTGGCCACGCACAGGTGCAAACTGTCGACAACTTCTACAAGTTTGCGTCCGCGGGAATCTGTGTCCCTGTCACCCCAGACAGAGTGATGGGCGTTGAAGTCCCCGCAGATATATCGGGGCGCTGGGCAACGGTCACAAAGCTGCTGGAGAAACAAGTCCATTGCAACCTTCTTCCGCGGAGACACGTATACGGATGCAACAGAAAGAGTACACAGAACAGAAATCATGCAACTCACATGCAGCATAAATAAAAGTATCGAGTCAATAAGCGAACATCACTTTTGGTGTCAACGGAGGGTCACATCGGTACAGACGTTTCTGGTAGCGGTGCTTCGTAGGAAGTGTGGCGACAAATTCTATACTGTGAGCACAATGTACGTAAAAAAATTGCAGAAACCATCGTCGATGATTGTTAATGCAAGCGTTTAGTCCCAACCACGTCCCAACGAGCGAGCGAACAAAAGAACGCTAGAGAAAGCGTGCGAGAGAGAGAGCAAAATATAGTTAGCGTGAGAGCGAACGAACGAACGCGCGAGCGTTTTCTTTGCAGATCAACAGTCCGACCACCGACGACTGAACTACGAAAGCATCCGACGGAGAGGAGACAGAAAGCTATTCGCTTTAATATTTCTGAAATTCGTCGTTATAGGTTCGCCACGCTTGGGCGCAGAGGGTGCGCTTGATCGCACCTATATAGAAGCGGCGATTGTTTTTTAACATGCTGTAACCACAATGACGCGGCACTGAAAGCGGAAAGCGTCCGAAATGAGAGAGGAAATTGAAAGGCCTTGCGGATCGCCCAGTGGCAACTTCCAGCTCGCCACTCTTGCTACAGATGGAGTGGCTAAAGAACAATGGAAGAGCGCGCGGCGTCTGGCTCTGCGCAACATGATTCACGGGTCGAGAACTGCAAAAGCGCAATGCGCACGAGACGCAAGACGTGCACACCAAGGCGCCACACCACGGCGCGTCAGCCTCTTTAACGGCTAAGGTCCCTCTATAATTTTCAAGGTAGCGACATCTGTCGCGCGCGCCACCTAGGAAGTTCCTGTAGCAGACGGCGCCCACGCTAAACTGCGGCGCCGGGGCATTCGTGAGGTAAAAAAATATCTGCACACGCGTGGAAATAAAACCTACTGGTGCCTGACTGTGGTGAAAAACGAAAGAAAGGCTCGAAGTGCTAAATCTAGTCCTTTAATTTCAAATGAGCGCTGAAAGAAATGCGCTCAAGAGAGCGGAATGAGGGCTTGATCGCCTCGATTCCTAATGTTTACATTTCGTTTGTTTGCGCTCAATCACCGCGCCAGTCTTGGTGATTGCTTGCGCTTAATCCCATTTGCTTGGTTAATTATTTTGCTTGTAAGTGTGCTGCGTACACATAGCCGTTACCTTGAACGAAGAATTCGTGTAAAAAAGAAGGCTGACTGTCGCATGGACCGAAAAACTTTCTACATAACGTCGCTGAAACGTGCGACCCTCACGGTAACTAAACATCTTGTGTATGCGTGTGTGTTTGTGGAAACGAGTGCGCCAACAGTCTTCATGACGCTGAGTGTGTCTGTCGTGTAGCAATTACACGACGACTGTTGTGTCTTGCGGTTCAATGCTACGAAGCAGTACAACTGTCGTGACATTCTGAAGCGGCGGTATCGTGTCAGCGAGTCTCCTCGATCGTGTTCGGGCTGCCAGAGCGATCTAATCTCGCGGCACACCAACATCAAGCGTAATGTGTGCGCGGGTGTGAATGCGGTTGACTGTTCTCGTGAACCGTGCGACGTCGCCACGTAAACTTGAATCATGACGCGCATCGTTGGGTTTATGTCTTTTCGCCTCCGTGCACCCTAAACCCCGTAAGAATTAGAGGGCCCTTATACGAAACGCACGCGGATCAGTCTAGCTATTATTGCACTGTGTTTTGCTGGCAATCCGTGTATCGGTTCTGGCGTTGTTGTTATGTTAATTTGAAGTTGTGTGTTTTTCATCAGTAAAATGGCTTCGCCGATAATTGAAACATCTTCGAGTGTAAGGGAAACTTCGAAGGAACGAGTTCGCAGCTGTATGTAATGTACTTCGACATATTGTATTGCACTTTATTAATAATTTCATGGCCGATAGCAGTGGCTATGCAGAATTTGTTTTCAAAATCAGAGTAATGAAGGCACTTAGCAATATATTTATTCACATATGCAATGCACCAAATACGATTAGGATACGCAGAGGTGGATGACTTTTTGGACATATTGTGAAGCGCAGTTAATAACGCGCGCACAAACACAGGAAAGTATAAAAGTAGAATTCGCTGCTGAAATTTGCTGAAATTGGGCACGTAACACAATGTGGATTTTTTCAGCAAGTTGATGCGCTTCTGCCACACTATTTACATGCGTGCTAGGTCATACTGCACTTGCTAAGTCAACAGGCTCATAATGCACTAAAATCAATAATGTCCACAAACTTCGGCCGTCAACATTCATGCGCGCGAATCAAATACTATCGCAGCTTTGCATCCACGCCTGTATAGTTTCTCTCGCACCTTCGTATCGCTCTACGTTACTTTCCTCGCGTAGTCGTGCAGTTACCGACGGTTCATTCTTTCCGTCCCATTCTATGCGACCACATTTATCGTCTCGTTAGGTTTTGTTTTCCGCGCCGCATGCAAAATAACTTCTTGCCGTCCTCCGTCTGATCACGGCACCCACCCGCACAGCAGACAAGAGAACTTGTACAAACGGGCTTTTTTTAATGATTCAGTACTTGTACGGTATCCCAAGAGGTAAGGTCAAGTGCCCGGCCTATTCCCTCGCGCTTCAGCGCACTGACAGGATTTTGCGTGCGCCATATGTACTGTGCTTTTATCGGTTGCGCTTCAGGTCCTCGATTGTGTTTTCGCTCCCTTTACCCACGTGATGGGTATTTCATGGTCTTACGGGGAACTTGTGTCCAATATATGAAACGGCCGAATTCAATTTTATTTGACGCATGAAATGGTAGTGTTATATTGAGCCCCTTGTAGCTTCGTGCTTGTTATCAATTTTTCTACTTGGCGAATGGATACAGCATGTACACTGCATAACTCGCTTGTGGATACTGCGTGCGTGAGTCTGGTATGCCCTTGGTGTAAAGTAAGTTGTATGCTCCAGGTAGTACGATTTTTTGCAGTTTGGGACATGTGTCGGACTGTACGCTGTGCGCCTTTCACGCTTTACTTAGTCGGCCGCCTGCCGAGTTCGTGCGGGTGCCATGGGTGCGCATGGAGTTTACGAAGAGCTCGCGCGGTTTTTTTTTTTTTTCGATTTGTGTTCTGTTCGCGCGCTTCGCACAACAGGGCATGCCGCAGTTCTTTGTCCTTGTGCAACACATTTTCCTAGCGTACGCCTGTGCATTATTTGACACCGGTTTAACTCGGGGCCCTTTTGACCGCGATGCGGTCCGTTACAAATCGAATTTCTCAGTCGTGATTGGCTCCTTTGCGCAAGCTGCCCGGGTGAGGGAATCGCATCGATAATTTCGATCCGGATTGGGCTTGATCGCGATCAAGAGTGTTTGTGTGACACCGGCATTACACATGGCGCCCACATAGGGAACACATTAAGTTCAATGCTACTGAATGAAGAGCAAGTGCATATATATGCGAGCGGTGGTATGTGGGCAAGTCTTTCTGGTGAAGCCAATGCTTGTGGATTCGAAACATTTCTACCAGCGTAGTGCATCAATGCGTCTACTTCGACAAAATGGAGCACCAGTGCAGATATCTGGGCTTACCTGTCCAAGGCAGCAAGTGTGGCTACATTGAAACCACTACCAACATGTGCGGCTGTTCTATTTCCAGCGGGACTGCAGAATATTCAGTAGTGTGCTCTCAAGCTGTTCATCGATGAAGCTCGGCCTGGACTGTGCGCCAAATATTTTTGGACGTGAAAGCGGGGGTGAACTGCTAAACATCAGTGGAACTGTGCCTGGACTCTGTGGCAAATATTTTTGGATCTGAAAGTGTGGGCGAACTGGCTAAGAATTGGCTCTGGACTACATTTGCTAAACCTTTTTCTCATTCAGAGTGCTTTTTTTACTTTAGGAGCCTGGAGATGTGCGCAAATTGTGACATGTCAGTGGGCTAATTAGTGTATTTACTGGTTTGCAAATTATTCTTTGCAACTTGTACGGGGCTTTTTAGATAAACCAATTACTATTTACAATGACCATTGCTTCCTTTGTTACACAAATGCAGCTTCCAGAGCATTCCAGTTTATTTCCTTGTTTATCTAAGGTTCTAATATGAGGCTTGCATATTCATTTCTCATGTTCTGGAGTGGCAAGATGCAGCATTACTCAATCTCATCGTTCACCGTACTACAGTAGTGCTTACTTGTTATACTGACTCCCCCGTTGAAGTATTCTGCACTAGTTTCACGTTATCGCTTTTTTGTTGTATAGTTCTTTTTCTAGCCATTACCTTCTGTGATATATACTAAAGGCAATATTTCCAATTTTGCATTGTTTCCATTGTTTGATTTCTGTTACAAGATTGTTTTATGATCGTATGTGGTGGTCTTTCTTATTGTGCTCATTTCAAGCTTCTAGCTGATTGGTAACATTGCTTGGAGGCAGTTATCATCCGATTCAAGCTCTTGCATTTTTGAGTCTACGTCTTCCATTCGCTCCGATGTCACTTCAGGATAACTCTAGTCCATCTAATAGCAAGTGCTCTTTACTATGATAAATGAGAAACTTTAGTACACTCCATGTATTTCTGTTCATTTTTGTATGCGTTTGGAATTTTGTTTACGTACTAGTGAATGCTCACTTTCGAGTTCATTAAAAATCCTTTCTATGATTTTTGTCATTGTTGATGTACTTTTACTTCTATTTACGCTACGAAAACGTTACGTATTTCTTTTGTGCTACCCGGGGTGCTGTGATTTGCGAAAGCGCTCAGGTTATTCACTTCGGCTAGGCTGCTGCCTATCTGCTGTTTCTCGCCTTCAATTAAACGTCATTACAATATGAAGAGTTCGCTGACGGCATGAGATGAAAGCTGAGGCGGAGGACAGGAAGTCCCATCCCAAATTCATCGCGTAGGTACAGGAAGACAGCACGACGAACTCAATGCAGTGAAGAATGCCATCAATGTAAACGCGCGCAGTGCAAACACCGGAGGGGTGAACAAGAACTGCATTAGCCCAACGAAGGGGAGGGCCAGTATACGCTGTCTTCACTTTTCGCAATCGAGAACACAAGTGAGTACTAATAACGGAAAGCGATGCACCTGTGTCAACCAAGGCTTCAATTCGGACACCTTCAACACACCAAAATTACATTTGATGGGCGGTCCGAAGGAGTTTAACGTTGTCCAAAGGAAGCAGCTTTTCCTCCTGAAGCTGCATCATTTAATTTTCCGGGCGGTGATTGGAGGACGAAATAGCCGGTCGTAGAGGGGAAGAGGAGGGCCGCATCGGTGATGGAGAGCGACGACGCGGGAAACGCAATGAACCTGCAGTGTTGAAGTCCTGTGGAGATGAGGAACGTCGTGGATAACAATCGTAGTCAGAACGCCGACGTCGTGGTACAGGGCCAGAAAACTGATCTCTTTCGAACCCGTTATAGGCACGTCTTTGATCTTGCTGACGGCGTCCACAAAACCTTGGAATGTGGCCACGGATGCCGCAGTAGTAACAAACCGGTCGAGATGGGCTCCATGCGTTGTAAGATGGAACAGCAAGGTGGTCTTGTAGTGATGGGATTCATAGACACGTGCGGTGCCGGTGCCTGTTGCGGTGGTTGCTGGGAGGGTGGCGCCATAGAGGCAACCTGAGCATAAGTTGGCGTAGGGATAGGGTGCGGGCTCGGAACTTGTGGCCAGGTCACGACAGCTATGTCTTCCCACACGATATGGCGTAGGCCGCCACCAGGAGACGTTAGATGGACCTCAAGAGGGTTTGACGAAGCTTGGGCGTGCAGTTCCTCACGGATGATGAAGCGAATCAAGGCACGTAGCTTGCCGTCGTTGGACGCTTTGAAATCACATGTGTCAGGGTGTAAGCGGAGCATATGAAGCTCATCGAGACGTTCACACGTACTGATGATGGCTGCGACGGTTGTGGGATTCAGCACTACAAGAACATTGAATGCCACATCCCCAATACCCTTGAGCAGGTGGCGTACACGGTCACTCTCTGCCACCGAGGTATTTATGCAGCGGCAGAGGGCGTGGACGTCCTCTATGTACGAAGTGTAAGACTCCCCCACTTCTGAACACCCTCAGCAAGCTTCTTTTTGGGCATATACGAGCGGACAGACCAGTTCGCGAAAATCTGGCGTAGATGGTGTTTAAAGGTGCTCCAGTTGGCGAAATTGATCTCATGATTGTAAAACCAAGTTTTCACAGCACCGATTGGGTAGAAGGCGACGTGAGCAAGTTTTGCTGATTCGTTCCAGTGGTTAAAGTCACTCATGCGCTCGTATACCTCCAACCAGTCTTCAACGCCGACTCCGGGAAGCTCAGCAAACACCGGTGGATCCTTCTGAGGGGTGGTGCCTGTCCAAGAAAGGGTTCACGCAGGCGTAGGCAAGGTGGATGTCGTAGTATTGTTCTGCTGGTCTTGCGACATGGTTGACTGCAGGTGGTAGAGGCGGCGACCCGAGCGGAGCTCCAGGGATGTAGCGTAGGTGAAGCTGGAGAGAGACCGGGAGCGAGAGGGCGAAGGAACTGGGCAACACACTCTACCACTTGTTGTTGTTGTTGTTGTTGTAGCCTGTGATGCGTGTGGCTCCTACCCACGATGGGGGAATGGCCACGAAATGGGTGGAGTATTCGAAATTATTATGGAGCATAAATTTCCCAATAGCTATTGAAATAGCATTGAATAGCACACAATTACCTGTTAAATAAGATCAGGAAGGTCATATTGAATGAGTAATAATTGTTTTAAAAGTAAAAACAAAAAGAAAGGAATTTAGCAGGGCATACTCTACCACTTGTAAGACGAGGTTTAGGCAGCTAGCCTCTTTTTTATTCTCTCGTGCGAGTGCCCCACCACCAGGCCCCAAAACGGTGTTGATGCGTATGTACAGGCGAGAATACGAAGAGCAGGAATAATGCTCACAACAGATATATACATATATATATATATATATATATATATATATATATATATATATATATATATATATATATATATGTATGTATGTATATTGCGTGTCAACGTTATGTATTGTGATTATGTTTGTAGACAGTTTATATTAGGAAGAGAACGCTGTAAGTTGCGCACTTTGTTTCTATACAGACGACGCGTGCTACTCTGGCGCCATATTGCAGCCATCCTCTCCGCACAGCCCGTTTTGCGCGGCACTACGCTTTTCTTCTCACGCTTTCATTCCACCAACGACGAGAGCGGCCCTTCGTTGCGGGTAAATAGAGCAACAGTGTCAGCGGCGGCAACACCCAAGGAAGCGTCACATAGAGCCTTACTCGTAGCCGCTCACCATCGCCCTTGCAGAGCAGTGATCCCCGTAACACACGCTGGAACCGATGAGTGACTGCATCCGCTGAGGCCGCAGGCGCGTATAGCCTTCTCCAACTTACGCGTCATTGGTCCCCCCTCGGAAGGGCAGATTAGCTCGCCCACGCAGCTGCGGATGCCTTCGCCGCCGGCACCACCGCGCATGCGCAGGCCGTTTCCACTCCCCTCCTTCCCCACTTTACGCCTAATGCTTTCACTACAGCCTCCTCCTCCACTTCATTTCTGGCGCAATCTTCTTTCAGTTACCGCTGCACTCTGCGTTCGCTTTTATCTTTGGCTGCGTTCGTCCGCTCGGTTACGCCAAGGAACGACGCCGAGGCTCAACGCAGGAACAGGCGCAGTTAAGTCGGCTGACACAATCACACTTGTATGCACTGAACACAAACACATTAGAAACCACGAGTGTCATGCATGTGGCTCCCGGTTTCCAATGTGGTTGCGTTCAGTGCATACAAGGCTGATGTGTAAGCCAACATAACTCCTCCCCACCGAGAGTGTTGGTGTACATTTGCTGTACACACAGCGCACTATCACAAACCGGAGTGCAGACCATGACTATTCCACGTTATATGAATGAATAATCGCAGCATGGCGATCCCGTCAATGCACTAATACATAGGAAAGAACACTCTTCTGTGTATACAAGTGCTACTGACCGGCTTACATGCATCGCTACACCACCTTCGGAATTTATACAGTCTAGTTGTTTGCAATGTACTCATTACTTTTTGCCTTTACTGGCGTTCCTGCGCAAAACCGACCACATACACTTCGCTCAACTTCACGCCACACTCAAAACATGTCGCAACCTAAGATGCAGGCGTTATTATTGTGTGATTTTTACAAACTGGCGACTCGTAGTCTTACGGTGCTCCTGCTTGTGCGTAGGTGTTGAGCCTCGAAAGCGCATTGGCACATTTACTGAGGGAGCCCTTAATGTGGGTGAATTCGATATCATATTTCTGCAAGGACAGGCTGCATCGCGTGAGCCGAGCTCTCGACGATGCTGATTTAGCTAGGTATGTAAGAGGATTGTGGTCAGTTATGACCCTTATTCTCGCGCCAAAGAGCAATGTCTACAGTCGACCCAGCACCCACACAAATACATAGGCTTCTATTTCTATAGCAGACCATCTAGTTGATGTCGGTGTAAGCTTCTTGCTTAAATATGCATTGACTCTCTGCTGCCCATCCATTTCTTGTGCCAGTCACGCTCCTACTGCTCTCTCTGAGGCATCTCTTGTCATCACAAAGTATTTCTCGAGATCAGGAACAGTTAGCACAGGTAAATTACTCAACTCAACTTTCACTGCGTCTAACGCGAGCTGTGAGTCGTCACTCCATGGGACTGCATTAGCTACGCGTCTGTGTCCGAGATCGGTCAGTGGAGTTACTATTTCAGAGTACGATGGAGTATAGTCGCTATACTAATTAAACAAACCGAGCTCGTTCTGGGTCGGGTGAATTAGAGCCCTATCCCACAACATGACCCAAATATTTCACACTTTGCTAAGCCGATTTGCACTTGGAGGGGTGAATAGTCAACCCCACCTCGTTAATAGTCTGGAGCACCTTATCGAAATGCTTCAGATGTTGTACCCCACTCTCAGAGTGCACAGCTGCAGCATCAATGCACGCACATGCGTAGTCCATGTGCCCCTGCAGAACCTCGTTCATGATCCTTTGGAAAGTAGCGGCGGAATTACGCAGCCCATATGCCATCATTCCCCATGCAAACAGCCCTCGAGGCGTTGCAAACGCTGTGTGCATCTCTGAGTTTATTTCTACTGCTATCTACCACTATCCCCACGTCATGTCTAGCAAGGTGATGTACTTCGCTCTGGCACCCTCGTATAGTAGCTCTGAGACTTTTTTCATGGGGAAACTATCTATTTATTTATCACGATACCTACCTGCCTTCGTTACGAAGTTCAGCTGATGATAGTTAATACAGAGTCGGAAAGTGTCATTTTTCTTAGACAAACACACAATGGGGTACAGCAGTGCTTATTCCAAGAGCTATTCTACCTGGCGTTCCACTTCATGACGAAGTGCCACACGTACGCGAAATGGGTAGCTTTTCTCTGGCTTTACATCTGATATGATATTTGTCTTATGTTTTCCCACTCTGGAGGCATTGCCCTGCTATTTCGGAAAATTCCTCCTCATGGCGATGTACTATTTGTTCAAGCCCACTCAGTTGCTATGGTGTCAAGTGCGCACTCGCGCGGACTTCGTCTCGGGCAATTCCCCTCGTTCTGAACAGTCAGGAATGCTGTATACCTTCCCAAAGTCCTCGTCGCCTTCAAAGATCACTCCCAATTCATTCAATCGTGCCTGATATTTTCTCAGCTGACCTTCATGGATCCACCACTCTGATCCATCTTAAAGTTGACATTGTATTTGTTTGGCCGGTCCTGTTCTTTGATCATTGCCGGTCCAATCCACTTTAGTTGCATCTTATTCTGCTAATTTGCGTCGAACACCAGAAATTCCTCGCCATCCCGAAATGATATAGCTCTTGCTCTCAAGTGGTACTTGCCAACGTATGCCTGTTGCATTTACATGCTCTGTTCGCCGACCATCGCTGCTGCCTCGGTCATTCGCTGGCGAAGAGCAATCAGATACTCTGATGCTGCCTTGTTAAGGCCCACGGGTGGCGACCAATTTCCTGTTCATGCCTTCTGTAGTATACTTAAGAGGACCATGTGAAATTCGGTCAAAGATAACTTCAAACGGAGATTTCCCAGTAATTTCATGTGGGACCTAGCGGTAGGCGGCCCAGAGGACGGGTGATATCAAGCGGTCCCGTTCACGCGCATGCTCGCTGGTTATACTCCTCAGCATCGCTCTAAAGCTACTGTTCCAGAGTTCTACTGGCCTGTTACTCTGTAGATGTTCCGGCGCTGAGAACCTCATATTTATTCCTAGACGCTCAGCAATTTCTCTAGTTGATGAAGCTTTGAAGTAAGTGCTCTGATCACTGCAAATGAGCTGAGGGGTACCAACTCTAGAAAATCTGTCTAGCAGCCCTTCGCACGTTGCCCTAGCAGTCAAAGCGCGAAGTGGTATCACCTCAGGCCACCTAGAGCATAAGGCTATGACACATAGGGCATTCCGATACATTCGTGCCGAGGCGGCTTTAATTGGTCCTATGTTGTATATCTAAGTAAATGGACTGAAATGGTTCCTGAGGTCGGGTCGGTGGTGTAATTGGCCACCTGTTTGTAGTCTTTTTTCATTTAAAAACCTGACATACATTACACGTCTGGCAGTGCTTCCTAACATCAGCTGCAAGGGTGGGCCAAAAAATGCACTGCGGATTCGCTGCTTGGTTTTCTTCTCTGAGAAATGCCCCCCGCAGGGCATATCATCAATGAGAATGAGTACCTCCTTTCATGTATCCAGTTGCTCTTCATGCAACAATAAGCCGTTTTTATCACTATGCCATGCGTGTCTGCTCTACCCTGGTCCCATGCATTTGCCAAAGAGCGGACTTCTCTCTGTTCTCTCCCAAAGGTTGGGTAAGCCGTACCTCGTTCCTGAAAACGCAGGGGAGCGTCCTCCTCCTGCACACTTTCCATGGTTAGCTCAGCGCTTTCGCTCGACTTCAACCCTGGAGCTTCGTCGAAGCTATCCTTGCGTTGTGCTATCTCAATTTCTACCTGCACAAACCTCGCCCCGTGTTCGTCGGTTTTCTTTCTCTCTCGCTCGAGCTCTTCAAAAATGTCGGGCGTTAGGAAGGAATAAGCGTCCTGCGCTAATTCTGCGGTAGATGCGCTCAATGTCAACAGTTGTGGGTTTGCTCCACCATCCTTTGCGGGTTAACTCAAACGCACATACGTGAGGTCTGCTAGTGTAGTACACACGAATGCTCCGCGCAAGCGAACCTTACCAGTACTTTCTCCCTTTACTGCACTTGGTAGCAGGCTTCTTTTCAGTAGAGTTACGTCGGCGCCCGATTCCAGACATGCTTAGAATGTTTGCTTGCCACAAGCAACATCCACCCAAGTTTTTCTCGCCACTGACGCTGAGTCGCTGGTTGCAACTGCTTCCTCATTCAACTCACACTCCGGCCTTCCAACAAACTTCGTCTCTTCCTGTGCCTACAACATTGGTAGCTGCTCGCTGCCATCGGTTTAGTCCGGGGGCAGCTCCACTGTACTCGGCCAAATTTCCCGCATCCGTTGCCTTTTGGGGCAGAGCGTTGGTGCTCGTTCACATGCTCACTACCCAAAACTTCATTCGTTGCAGCACGTGGCTTTATTTCAGCTTTTCTTTGCACCTCAGCCCCTTTTTGGTGATGTCCAGCCATGCTGTCCTCAACGTTTTTGGCGAGTTGGGCTATCTCTTTCGGTTTAAACCATTCCCCTGGTTTTTGCTGCACAATATAAGCGCGCAACTCGTCCGACATCATCTGTTTCGTGCGGTCAGCAATCATCAGCGCGCGGAGATCCTCCAGTGTTTTCACGTTTCGACTGCGCAAATAGTAACTCAGTGCTATTTCTAAATGAGTGACGAACTGTCCCCAGCTCCCACTACTTTTTCGGCAACTGTGAAGCCTGTGCTTATACTCCTCGGTTGTCAATTTCTACCCCGAGAGCACTAGTTCGCAAATTTTTTTGTACGATAACACTTCGTCATCCGATTTGTTTGCTACTAGAGGGCGATTTCTCTGGTTCATGAGTGCCACAATAATTGAAACTGAGGCATCTTGCGGTATGTCACAGCTCTTGAGCATATCATCCGCGCTCTTAAACCATGCTGGCACTGGGTCAACTAACTCTAGCATCGGCGCGAGTACTGCTCTTAGGTCGTTGGCACATCTCCTCAAATTTGATGCTCGCCTTCTTTCATTCTGCTGGTCACTCTGCTCTTGCAGTTTTATAGTTTGAAGCTGAATCTGAAAGCTCAGCATTTCCATATCCAGCTCCTCGCTGAGCCGCGCGGCAATGCCTCGGCTATTGGAAGTGCGTTGTAGTGCTATGACTTTCCGAGGCCTCTACCCCAGCTAAATCTGTCCATTCGAAGCTGATTCAGTGTTCATTTCTGCCGCTGTGCGCTGCAACGTCGCTCGCGTGGAGCTCCCGGAGAAACAGGGCTGGGCCTACCTGAACTGCGTCCAATTCGTCCCGCGCACTTGGCGAGCCGAATGGTGGTGATACCGGTTAAAGTCGTTCCACGCTGACGGTCGCGCAGCCACCCCTTCAGTCAACAAGGCCGTTTACCGCGAATTGCAGCTCTTCACCATCCTATACAACGACGCCGCTGGCGGTCGATACTGCAGGAGTCAGGCTGTGCGTTCGCCGACTCCGTGACAGAACACTGTTTGGCGGTCTTCCATCTGTTGCCTCAGAGGCTTTCGTCAAACACTGGTCGGGGCCTCTCACTTGAGCCTTGGCTCCTCGAACTTCTTGGAAGAATAATGCTCGAGCACTCTTCCTAAAACGTCCCACAGGCTGGCACCGACGGTTCGTCCGGGCTTCTCACTCAGATGCCACCATGGAATTTTGAGCAAGGGCTCCTAGAACTTCATGCACGAGTAACGTTCCAGCACTCTCCTGAAAGAATTGAGTAGTTGTAGCCAGGCCTTATGTCGCAAGGCGTTCGGAGAATCCTGGTCCCAGCACCAGCTAAGTTTCTTCTTCTCCAGGTCTTCCAGGCAGACGAATCTTCAAGCAGTGATCGCTGCCGTCCGGCGACACCTTGCACTCAGGGAGGCCAACTCAGAAATACGTAGGTTTATTAAGCCAAAGCCGTATGCATCGGCTAGCGGCGGCCGTTTATCGGCTCGCTTTCCACCCCCCTCCGCTACACACACTTCTAAATACCCTTAGGAATTGGGGCGGTGCCCTTATTTTATGCCTCCTCTCTCACATTCTACCAATCAGTTTTATATTAAATTAGGCGGCACCATCAACAATACACTCTGTGATCGCCCCCCTCTACTAGTCCGGTTTTCGGAACACACAGGTCAACATTACTTAAACAACCGGCACACGGCTCTCTTGCGCAAGGTCTACACGCATTGGTGCAGCCGGCCCGGTACACTGGCACGTCCTGCGAACCAATAAATCTCCCTACTAGCCATTTACCCGTCATTCTGCAGAATCGCCTCTTCGCGCAGCGTGGCCGCCATGGCTTCCCGTTGCGTAAGCATGGTCGATGGCGTAAACACTGTCTTCCCCACCGCCACGGTAACGCCGCCACCCATAGCAAGAACGTGCCGATATCCCGTTGAGCGACATACGCGCGGCGAGGCGGCCGCTTGGCCTTTGATTGCATGCGCTTGTACGCAAAGTGTCCATATATCTTGGGCATCGCAGCGGAAGCGCGCCGCCCGCAGCCGCCCCTGTCTCGAAGAGTGGCGCCGTTTAAGAACACAAACGACCGCCGGCTGCGAACTAAAACAACCTGCGCGAGTGTGATGCATGTGGCTTCCGGTTTCCACTGTGGTTGCGTTCAGTGCGTACAAGGCTTATCGTGTCAGCCAACTTAACTGATTGGGATGCACCCAAGTGTTGCGCAATAGTTATTTCAACGGGAGTGGGAGTAGAAGTTGAAGGAGTATTTTTCTAAGGAGCTCCCATGAAGCAACACAGACCCTTAAAGCATGTACTTCCTGCTGATGTCGTCGATATCACGTGAAATGTGGACACAAAAGTTCAATATTTGTTTTTATAAACTGTTTGCATGAACGAAAACAGAAGTTCAATATTGTTGAGTCGAAAAATAGCACTTTTTTGCTCACCGGTGCCCCCTTCATTCCAGGTAGTCCACTGCTGCCGGGTAGGCCAGGTGTGCCCCGGGATCCTGGAAAACCAGGCTGCCCAGGAGGTCCAGTGTCACCCTGCAAATTCGTCGTACTTTGTGTAAAGCGTTAGGTTGGCCACTGAAGCTTTCATATTGACTTCAAGTTCACACGAAAATCTGCTGTGATGACGCCTGTAATTAAGTCTGCATAAATAGCTATCCATTCAGCACAAGACATGTAATGCAGAGTATTCGGGAAATAAATAAGTGCGGCAAGCACACACGCTGGTGAAATACGACCTGCGTGCTTTGTTCAAAATTAAGACGAAACGTCAACCTCAATAAAAATCCACGCTGTAATCGCAGCGCTTTATCTGAGCGATAGCAAGAACATTTGCCTTCAAAATTTACTGTAGTAGCTCAGCGAAATCTCCAATGATGGCATCTAGCAACATTCTCCTCGAAGAGCAGAATCAGCGCACTAGACCTATTGCTTCAGTTACGTAAAATGCTTGTGCACAAGCCATCCAGAACCATTGCTAAAGTAAGCGAAACTGTTAATGTTCCGTGCAACTGTACTGGATATTTTGTTATTTTGTTTTAACTTAAGCGTCGTGGTTTTGTACGGCCATTGCACGGGGGCTTTTCCCTCCTAGTTCCTAGCAGGCATTACAGCATGAGGCCCGGATGTGCATGGCCATATGCGGGAAAGTTTCTATCGCTTTCGTCGTGCATTATTGATCAATATATCTCAGTACTGCGGGCATAGCAATAAAGCCTTAGGCAGGCGCTGGTGAAAAACGAATACACCAACTGAATACGTGCAAATGCATGTATTAAAACCCATTAAACATAAATAATTTAAGAGGAAGCTTTAGCCCGGGTGCTCCTATCTAGATACATGTAAAAGGAGAATTCATTCTTCTGGGCAACCACTGCACCAAATTTGACAAGGTTTATTGCATTTAAAAGAAAAACTTAAACTCTAGTGACTGTTGGTTTCGGATTATTAATTTAGGCCGTCAATGGTTTATTAAAAATTGGCAAAAATAAAAAAAATTCAAGAAACGACACTATCAAGTTTACAACTCTGTATCTCCACAACGAAAAATTATAATACAATTTTGTGAATTGCATCTAATAGTACATTTCAAGCGGACACAATTGCTTTACTACACATCAATATAAAAAATTAGCAGAATGGAAGTAGAGCTTTTGCAAAACTCTTGTAGCTAGAGTAACAAATTCACGTGAAATGTAAAATGACATATTGAATATGTCCGCTTTGAATGATCTAAATGATGCCGTTTACAGGACCGCGATAGCTGTTCCTGATGCAGAGATATGAATGTGTAAACTTCGTGATTCTACTTTTTTCACACGGTCGAATATTTGAAAATATTTTTAGGAAAATTCAAACTCTAAATCAAAATTCTGCTTCGAACAGTCGCTAGAATTTAACTCTCTCAAATGAATCAAATTTCATTATAATCGGTTCGGGGGTCATCTCAGAAAAACGTTTTTGGGTTTTACATGTATTTGAATAGGCCGCGTCGGAGTTGGACTCGAGCTAAAAACTACATTTTAAGGATCAAACTTAGCAGAAAGACCTTGTAAGAGAAATAATGGTTTTAGAACTACTGAAAGTTCATCTTACAGAAAAAAGCACACGTCATAAAACATGTCATTGAAACCTTGCAAGAAAAACGATATCGCCGCCCATGAAACAACATGCGGCGAGCACTGCATACTATTGAGCTATGTGTTTGAATAGCAAAAAAAAAATGAAACGTAATATGTTTGTGTGACATGTAATCTCGGTGAGATTTATTGCGTTAGCAATTATATGGCCACTCCAGGCGCATTTCTGCCGTCGCCATGAGGTTCCGTACGATGTCTAAGGACGATAGAATCGCCGCTGCGCGTAGTATGTTGTATGCGCGAGTAAAAGCGTGTGAGGATGAGCCGGCGAACGCGGCCCAATTTATCGTGTCCGAGTGCAGAAGGCGGGTCTTAGTAACTGACATGGTCAGAGAGGAAGTACAGCGATCCTTTAAGGTTACTGAACTGCAGCCGCCATCGCCACAGCCCCAGCTGGAAGCGGTGATACCCGCCGCCGTAAATACGCCACCGTCGCCCACCGCCAGGTTCCTCCCCCGCGTCCTCGCTAGGGCCCCATGACGCCACGATTCCGTCGCCAGACACCGCCACCGCCGCCACGTGCCGCCCATCTGTCGGCCAGCAAAACGCACCGGTGAAGACAGACATTTGGCGCGCCCCCACCAGCGCCCACTATGCTACCATTGCGGGCAAGCCGGCCATGTGTACCGCCGATGCCCGTACCCCGACTTGGGACTTTGAGGGTTCACAGTCACGCCCCGTGTCCGCCCCTGGTCACATTCGCCGACAGACGGCGAACGGGACGGCGAACCGAAGCTAGCTGTCCAGTAGCGACCGTAGCGACGGGGAACCGTCGCTACTGATCCAGCACGGCGCTGGCCTGCTAGGCCATATCCGGAAAACTGAAAACAACCGATGGAGGCGCGGTTGCTGTTCGTCGAACTGATGAAGACCCGCCGCCGCCTACGAAGACGCAGAAAATACTATCTCGACGATGTACCAAGGAGACCCCACCATCCCGACGAAGCGTAGAAGCAAATAATACGCCGACAAAAGAAGACCCGACGACGCGACGTTCCAGCCACACGTCAGCACGGCGCAGCCGTGATCTGACGCAAGGACCTGCTCCAACTCAAGACAAAGAACCGTCGACCTCGACGAGTCGCCGCCTTAGTAGACACAGGAGCCGACTACTTCGCCATTAGTGCACCAATCGCTGGTAAGTTCAGACAGCATGGGAAGGCCGTGAAATTGGGAGTGCAGGAGGACACCTAATAACGCCAACTCAAATGTGCGCGCCAAGAATTACCGTTCACTACCGGACCTACCCTGCCACCTTCGTTATCCTCCAACAGTGTTCAAAAGACGTCATTCTCGGTAAGGATTTCCTCAGACAACACGGCACACTCATCGACCTGGATGCAAAGTCAATAACGCTACCCGTAGATCAAGCGATCAGCTCGTAGTCACAATGCATTGAGTGTATTCGAAGACGAAGTCAGCATCCTGCCTCGCTACAGCATTGTCATCTCCGTCGAAAACGACACGCACGCATACGTAGAAGGCATCATCGAGTGCGACCAACGTCTACTGCTCGACCGTGAGATTTCGGTAGCAAGAGGGAATGCTGGACTGCATCGACAGAAAGTGAAAGTGATGTTGACAAACTTCAACCAGCAGTTCTAGCACATCAACAAAGGCACGACGATCGTATACATTGAGGAAATTGTTGAAACTAGCAGTGCGTTTGTCCTCTCGGGTTCTGTCGCATCTACCACGACGACCGGAGTTTCTGAACCAGACTTTCACATAAATACAAGTCTCCCCCTGAGTTAGGAGCAAAAGTTCAGAAGTACTCCCCGACGATACAACGACTGCTTTTGGACGACATCGAGGATTCGACAAACACTAATTGCAAAACATCGCATAATTAACTAAGAGGGGGCTCGAACATACCGCGAGATCCCTTACCGAGTTTCAACACGAGAACGTGAAGCTATAAGGAAACAAGTAGATGAAATGCTGCATGCCTACACCATCCAGCTGCCGGAAACCCCGTGGGCATCTCCTGTGTTCTTGGTGAAGAAACGGGATGGATCCCTATGTTTCTGCATCGATTATCGTCGATTGAAAAAGATCACGGAGAACGGCGTGTAGGCAATCCCAGGGAAAGACCACGCATTGGACCGGCTCTGCAACACAGAATACTTCTCGTTGATGGATCTCAAGACGGGCTACTGACAGTTAGAAGTCGACGAGACGGATCGAGAAAAACCGCCTTCGTCACACCAGACGGCCTCTACGAGTTCAAGGTCATGCCATTCTGACTGTGCTCGGCGCCTGCAACGTTTCAGTGCGTCATGGACACGGTGTTAGCAGGATCGAAGTGGCAGACCTTTCTTGTCTGCTTGGGTCACGTGTTCGTCTTCGCTTGGAATTTCGACGACCACCTTATGCGGCTTGCGACAGTACTGAAGGTTATCAATTCATCAGGGCTCACTCTGAAGCCAGATATGTACCACTTCGCTCCCGATGAGCTTCTGTTCCTGGGCCACGTCATCAGCAAGTCTGGAGCGCGCCCCGAGCCGCAGAGGACAGCTACCATGGCAAAGATCCCGCATGCCATCGAAAAGAAGGCAGTGCGTAGATGTGTGCCTACTACAGGTGCTTTGTCAAGGACTTTTCACGCATCGCTGAGACAATCTAAACCAAATGGAATCCCAAGATCAACTGGGAAACGCCGCAGGCCGATGCATTTCAAGCACTCAAATGACGCATGCAATCGCCACCGGTACAGGCACACTTCGACGAGGACACCGATAGCGAAATCCACACTGACGCCAGTAGCCTAGGCCTCACTGCCATCCTAGTTCATAAGAAAGATGGAGTTGAACGGCTGATAGCTCACGCTAGCCGGTCATTGTCAAGGGCGGAAGAAAATTATTTTACAACCAAAAGGGGACGCCTCACAATCATTTGGGCTACAGCCAAAATCCCGCTTTCACCTATATGGCAGGCCATTCAAAGTAGTCAGTACTCACACCATCACGCAGTGCGTTGGCTCGCGAATTTAAAGGACCCGTCAGGACGTCTGGTGCGGCGGAGCCTCATACTGCAAGGATATAGCATCACTGTAGTCTGCAAGTCCCGACGAGAACAATATGGTGCCGACTGCCTATCACGCACCCCCACTGGCACGCCGCGGCAAGACTATGAGGATGACGGCGCCTTCCTCGGAATAATAGGTGCGAAACACTTTCGCTGAACAACGAGAAGCACACCTGGAGCTGAAAGGCCTCGTCGAACATTTGAAAGGGAACAACTACGTTGTCCCTAGGGCAGTGAAGCGAGGATTGTCTTCGTTCTCGCTTCAAAATAAGCTAATCGTAAAGAAGACCTTCTCGCCAGTCCGTGCCATCTACCTTCTTCTTGTTCCCTCAACAATCCCTCCAGAATTACTGCAAGCCTTACACGATGATCCGACCGCTGGGCCCCTTGGATTCTCCCAGACGCTATCGAAGATACAGGAAAGGTATTACTGGTGGCGCCTGATTGCCTATGTTGCCCATTACATCAAGACATGCCGAGACTTTCAGCGACGCAAGCCATCACCAACAAGGCCAGCGGGATTACGAAAGCTGATCAAGTCTCCTTGCTGACCATTTCAGCAGATCAGGATGGATTTGCTGGCACCTTTTCCAACGTGAAGATACCGAAATAAGTGGATCGTCGTGGCGATGGACTACTTCACCCGCTTCGCTAAAACTAAAGCTCTGCAGAAAGGTAGCGCTACCGAAGTGGCGAAATTCTTTATCGAGAACATCCTGCAGTGGACATGGTGCCTCTGAAGTCCTCATCACTGACAGAGGAACGTCCTTTGCGGCAGCGCTCACGCGAGCCATTTGGAATACAGCCAGACAATCCCAGGAGGACAGGTGCCTACCATCCGCAGACGAATGGTCTAACGGAGCGCCTGAACAAGACCCTCGCTGACATGCTAGCAATGTACGTAGACGTGGAGCACAAGACGTGGGATGCGGTGCTGGGGCCCTATAACGTAAAACTCTTCCAATATGTTTTTATTCCAAACTCCTGACGTCAAATTTGCGTAACCACCGAAGCAAGCATCGGGCGATCACCCGCCGGGTTATCTCAACAGACCAATCAAACGCTCTCCTCGTTCATAGGAGGTCACATTTGTTTGCTGCAAAAACGAATGAGATTGCCTGCACTAAGCGGCTTGTCTTACCTAATTGGCAGACAAGACGCGAGGAGCACGCTCAAGTGGAGAGGAATTCGGTGGAGCCGAGCCACTTCACTTAAAATCGATAACCGGATGAAGAGGGTGGTGCCGGCGCTTCCGATTGGTCCGCTTTCGCTTGCTTATGTTGCGGTGGCTGGTCGAAAATCGCGGTGGCTGGTCGAAAATCGCGGTGGCATGTAACGGAAGCTTAAGAATGACGCCAGAACTGATCCTCAGCAAAGAAGGGTTGGCCGAACGAGGTCGTAAACGTACCGAAAGTGCTCGAAAATGTTACACGGCCATGCAAAAAAGTTTTATCACACGCAAACAAACCCATGCTGTCAGGTAGGTGCGAGTAGCCAGTGCCTGAGCGATCGGAGTCAGCCATCTTTTATTCCTTGCGGAACGGGGCAGCCGGTGGCTATTCTGAAGAAAATTCAGTTTTGTTCGGCATATTAATGCATCTCTAACGCCTACACCAAGCCAGTGACATTTCCATAGAGCCAATGGGACCGAAGTTTAGAGGCGACGACAGCGCCGTCTAGTTTCTAGCGGTAGTTGCACGAACATTAAAAAATATATATAACGATTGCATAAAGAGCAAGATGTACTGCGAAATTGATAGAATTTCAACTCTTGTTTGAAATAGAAAGCTTTCATTGCAATGTACAGTTTTCACACGAGTGAATATATCTTATGTTTGATAGCGCAGAAGATTCTGCTGCTGGATGGCTGCGTAGCGTCTGTTCGCGAGTCAAACTCGGTCGAACCATAAACAATCCAATATGGCTGCTTGCATGCGGCAGCGACGCCAGACCACTCGTAGCAGACGCCAGCTTGGTTACAACGTTGTACCCTGGCTTGTCAGTGTTTGTCTTACCTGTTTGTTCTAGAACTTCAAATTGTATTTTCTCTCAGTTTGCCGAGAAACCGAGACCGACATTCATTGTGCGGCGTGGGCCATTCAGCCGTTCGCTCGCAAGACGCCAACAAAGCACTTTGTAAATACACAAAATTCTTTATTACAGTGGCATTGCCGTCAAATATATATGTAGGTAGTTTACATTTTTATGCACAATAATACGCGCACACACTAAATGTCTGCGAAAGCCACGCAAGTCGCAATGTGTGCACATTTAAAAAGTATATTTAAATGAGCACGTTATGAAGGCATTACATACTTGCAGAAAAGGGTTACGTAAAACATATGCCTACATGTTTTGTACGCGCATCACTTGGAATTGCTTATATATGTGTGTTTGCTTAAGCTTTCTCAACAGGCAAAAAAAATAACGGTCACACATTTCAGTGGCGTAAAAAATGAGTGCTTATGGCATTCGTTTCGCTGCATGAGGTAATGCGCCGTGGGAGCGCAGTTCATAGAAGTTCATGTATGTGAAATCAGCAAATATACATGTACACGAAATACACGCCAAATAGTTTTCATTCACATTGCATACACTGCCGTTTTGAATTGTTAACGTAACAGAAAACCAAATGTGCGTAATGTAAACAAAAGTTCTATCACATTAAAGACAGCCTGGGAGGTGTTCATTGCAATTATACTTTTCATCTACGGTAACGCTTCTGCATACACCCTTTTGTTTTTATTGGGACAAACGTGTAGCCAACGCAAATACCAACCACTGAACAGGCCGTTGCTGAGGCATCTTGTGTGTGTATACATACATTGAGCCTACTGACTATCGCAGAGAAAAATAACCCTGAGTACGACGGCACATTGTAGCGGTCAATCTCGCAGAAGGAAATTGTGTAGTAGATGATGTGCACGAAAAACCCACCGCGGTTTCGGCGTTGCGCTGCGAAGCACGAGGTGGCGGGTTCTATTCACGGCCGCCGCATCCCCGTTGGGGGCGTAATGCAAACACGCTCGTACACCGTGCATAGGGTCCATATTGAAAAATCCCAGGTGCTCAAAATTGGAGCCCCCACTACGTCGTGCCTCGTAATCAAATATGGTTTTGACATATAAAACCCCAGAATTTGATTTGTGCACGTAAAAGAAATACTTTGCAGAAACCCAAGGTATATAAGCTTGTGCAGTGTACTACAATAACTTATGTCTTTCAGCTGCATTCTAGCTGACTTAATCATTAGGGTCAGTAGAAAATACTCTGCCCAATGCCGTGGTCCAGTGGCTGTGTCACTCATCTGCTGATCACAGTATAGCAAGTTCCATATGCCACTACAATGCCAATATTTTTTATGGGGGTAGAGTGCAAAAACGCCCATTCATCAGGAACACGCCATAGAGGCATCCATTATAAATTCCTCTTTGTTATCCAATAATAAAAATATTACCAGCATTCCACTGAACCAGCACTCAAACTTTACAAGTGCATTTTACGGCTAAACAGACAATGAATTATCTGCTGCAAAACGTATGTGCATATGCAGCACTTGGTCAACTGTGAAAGCGTGAAGCAACTGCAGGTATCATATGCTGCAGGTAATCATATGCTCTGTTCTAATTGGTCAGCTTGCGCGTTTTTCTGGCAGGGGCACTCTGTGTCGACCTTGTTTCTGTGGTTTTGTTAATAAATGTGATGTGCCAACACAGCCTTGTCCTACGAAAGATGCTTACAAATTGTTGCAGCTAGACGAACAGAATAGATTTGGCTGTTTAGGCATTTTCTCTGCAAGATTTTTTCACACATTTGCGAAATGCATGCAATACTGAATTTCTTGTTGTAAGCAGGTGTCTAATTGTTTTATACATTCTGTACACTCTTCAGTGGTTACTAAAGTTTAGCTGAACAGGTGGTCCGGAATGCTATTCTCCTTGAGGAGTGCAAAAATTGGTTTCTCCCAGAAAGAACACCCCAATCTTTATCAGGTAACTGGCTTTGGCAAGTGCAGTCAGTGGTCTTCAGGGCAAGAAAGTTCTTTACAGGAGTTCCAGTAACATGATATATGGCATTCTCATATATCATGTCAGTGGCCTCTTGTAAAGGTGCTTGCGGGTCAGCACAGTCAAAGTCTTGCTGTCTGCTGTGGCTCATAGAAGGTGTGATGCTTGGTGACACATATGCAGAAGCATCCTCGATGTTGGTGAGGAATGCATTTGTTGTCACCTCGCAGTTACCCTGAGAAAATAGACTGAAAAGTTTTCCTATACAGATATGTTTGAGGGAAGCGATGAATTGAATACACATTGGGTGTTTCATTGCAACCATGCTTTTGGCGAATGGTTGCAAAGAAGTTCTCCAATGTGTCTTGCTGTAAGCGCCGTGTTTGCAGATTGGAATAATTTAAGTTTTGTTTTAGATCAGTCCACAGCAGGAGCAGGGCTTTGATTGTAATTTGCCATCCTCTGATTGTGTGGGGCTGCTTGTACCGAGGACCACCGAAGTGTCATTGGGCAATCCAATTAATGCACGACTCAAGGAAGGTGTGGTGATCCGAGCCCTGTAACATTGCGTACCTCATTTTTAGTCTTGTTTTTTTGCTGCAGAGCTGCTGAGGGTGTCAAAATCCTTTCTGCGAATTCTGCAGTAGTTTTTGCACCGACAGGAAGCTCTCCAATGGCAATAAGAGTGAGCAGTAAAACAGAAACAGATTCACTGAAAACATGCGTTGCAAACTTCACTCTCATGTCAGTGAAAGGCATCCTGTTCTCGAAGTTTTTTGGCCAATCTGCTTTTCAAATGTTCAGGAGGTCTGTTAGATGCCTGATCAATGTTACGAGTTTTTGTGTACACGGTTTCAATGTGTTTCCACTCCACAACCTCTGAGCCAATTGTAAGTTTACCTCGCCTTAAATTGTTCCTTGTTAATTTGATGAGGAGCGGAGTGTCAAACATGAAGTATACCTTTCGATTGTTTACAACAAAGAACGGTTCATGGAAAGAATGGATGAGCATTTTTGACAAGCTCCCATTGTTTGAGCCTTGGTCACAGATCACCGCTTTAACCAAGAGATCTTTTGTTTCAAGGTGTTGTATTAAAGCAAGCAAAAGCCGTCGCATTACATTGGCTGGAGTTGCATTGTGGGACACTACAAAGTCTACTGGCTGCATCCAACTTCTCGATATGCCAGGCACAGCCACAACAAGTGCTCTGTTTGCCACACGAGAAGTTCTGCTGTTTCCATTGTCTGTAAAGCCAATTACAATGTCCTTTGCCTGATCATACATTAAATTTTGTTTTAGGGCAATTTCATCGAATAGCAGACAGCACACTCTGTCTTGCACTAGCTAATCCTTACTTATTGATTTATTTGCATCCATGGCACCTGGTATGATACCAGGTGCCATGGGAATGTGTGACAGCCAGTGCCTCAGTGTCCTCACATGGGGCAAACGAAGAACCTCCCTTAAGAAGCGATAAGTTTTTGGGGAATGGAAGAATGAATGTAAACCAAATTGCTTCATTTCTTTGGACCACACTTTTTTTTAGATTTTGGAAAAGAGCAGAGCATATATGAGCTTTAACCAGTTCAAAAACGTCTCTTGGTATATGCGGCTCAATCGTGTTCAGCGCCTCATTACGTGTTATGCATTTGGCCGGGTGCTTTCTCTTAATTCGTGCCAATGCCTTTAGGTACTTCTCACTTCGAGTGGTAATTTCATGAAAGCGCTTTTCAGTTTTTGGGGTGTATGCAGAGGCACGTTTCCTATGGGCTGCTTTCGGGGTGCGTGGTGTTGCTGCGGGCACCTTTGGCTGTTCACTTGATGCAGCATTTTCTTCAGTGGTCCCGACTTCTCCATAAGGACTACTGGTACCAGCAGGACCTAAAAGCGCAATAAAAAATAATTGCTGTTATGGTTGAATTTATTTTGAATAGTAGCACACGACTTTCATGTGGCGTGGGCAAGCATAGACTATGACAGCATCTTTGTTTGCAGGATCATCATACAGAGCTTTCATAAAAACTTGTTTGATACCTTAATTTTTGTACCGATTGCATAGCGCCATCCTATGTTAGGTGCACATTATTGAAATAATTTTAGGAAAGTGGAGCACTAATAATTTTTGCTATATATAAAGGTCAACTGAATGTTAAAAGTGAGCAACAAATTGCACAATGTGCTCACTTGGATAACAGCACCCTGCGTACCCAAGTTTCTGGCATGGATGGCAGTCTGACCATGCTAAATGAAATTGTCGAGAACACGCGTACCCAGCAAGCTGGGCTATCGGCATCAAGCAAGGCTCTGAAATGAGAAAATGAAGCCCTTAAAGAAAGGATAGCCGAGATGGAACAGTATTCTAGAATCAACAATGTTGAGATCAAAGGAATACCATTTACAAAGAATGAAGACTGCATCTCTATTGTAACTGCCATTGCCGATAAGGCGGCATGCTCTCTTGCTCCGGTCGAGATCGAGATAGCGCATCGTGTGCCCACTAAATCAGGTCATCAGAATATTATTGCTAGGTTTTGCTCCCGCGCTAAAAAAATGCTTTCCTGGCAAAGGCTCGCAAGGCCAGGATGGATACCGGCAGTCTTGGTTTCTCTGGAGAGAACGCAGGGCCCATCTTCATTAACTAACACCTTACTCCTGACAACAAGAGGCTCTTTGCTCAGGCCTTAGCACTCAAGAAAAAAAAGGATGGCGCTTCCTATGGACTAAGAATTGCCGTATTAAGCCACGCAAATGCGAAGACAGCCGAGTTCACCGCATTAACTGGGAAGCGGACCTTTCTGTTATCTGTTAACCTGAATCACGTGAATAATGTCAATCCGTCCGCAACAGACCTCTTATGGCTTCATAATTCACACCGTCCGAACTAGATTCTTACCTTAAGCCTCCTTGCCGATCCTTCGTACATTTTAATGCACGCAGCTTAAGGAAACATTTTGATGACATTTATCATTTGCTATCATCCAATCAGCACCACTTCTCGATCATATGTGTTAGTGAAACCTGGCTCAGCGAAGCCGATAACAACTTGTACTCTTTTTCATCTTATACAGCAGAATACTGTCACCGGAGTGACAGCTGTCATGGCGGCGCAGTTGTCTTCATTTCAGCAGAGTCAGAATATTCCAGGCGTCGGGACTTAACAATTAATCAAGTAAATTGCGAATCAGTGTGGATTGAGCTGAACGCATCATTTCTCGATATTGACGCCAAAAATTTAGTGGTTGGTTCTATTTATCGATCGCCGTTGTCATTCTTTGATGATTTTTGTTTAGAACTAAACTATGTTTTGCACACGCTATCGCTAGAATGTAAAAACATCATTATTATGGGTGACATCAATATTAATATTTTAGATGTTCATAGTTCATCATACACTGCTTATACAGATACTTTGAATGGACATGTCCTCGAATCACTTGTAACTGTACCTACTCGGCGGAATATAAGTGGTCCGGATACACTAATTGACCATGCATTGTCGAATCTCATGATTACTCCTGGATCTGGTGTCATTGAAGTTTCACTAACTGATCATTATCCAATATTCGTGCGTACAAATTCCAATATAAATATTCGAGATATGCATGTTAAAAGAAGAAATCTCGACAGAACTTCATTTGTTTGGAAAATCGCCGAAGTTAATTCGTACCCCGTTACGTCGCAAGATAATCCAGAAATCGCATTCACATTGTTTTGCAATATAATTTCTAACGCTACTTCCGAATCAACCACAATAACCACGAGTAAGAAATGGTTCGCTTTTCCTCGATGTCCGTGGATGACTGATAATCTTCTGAAATGCGTGCGCAGAAAAGACAAACAAAAAAGAAGCCATTTAATTTAACCCTGCTCACTCGTTACAAGTGCTACTCGGATATTTTGAGCAGGCTTCTTAAAAACGCTAAAAAAGAGTATTATGAAAAGGAAATTGACCGTGCTGGCAACGATTCTAAAAAACAGTGGAAAAGTATCAATGAATTCTTAAATAGAACATCGCCAAATCCCGCCATAACTGCTATTCAATTTGGGGAACAAACAATTAATAATCCTTCAGCCATTGCTAACGCCTTTGTCGATTCTTTTTGCCCCGACCAGCCACGTCTCTCAGTTCACATCGACAAGGCTTATCATCGTTTGCCACACACTTTTTTTCTCGGTCCAGTTTCCCCAGAAGAAGTGCGCATGAGCATTCTGAGTTTAAAGAACACTGGAGCTGGTTTAGATAACTTCAACTCATGTCATGTAAAGCTTATAGCTCATCTTATCAGTGACACACTCTCACACATAATAAATCTAATCTTCAAAACTGGCGTCTTTCCTAGCTGCTTAACAATCGCCAAAGTTATTCCTGTTTTCAAAAAGGGTAGCAAGAACTCGTTATTAAACTACCGCCCTATATCTATCTTATCATTTTTCAGGAAGATAATTGAAAAGCTATTCGTAGTACGCTTAACTAGCTATTTCACAAAGTTCATTATTTTGTGCTCTAATCAATTTGTTTTTCGATCTGGTTATTCAACTGAATTAGCGCTCATTACTCTAACTGATCATCTTAAAACAGCCATTGACACAGGTAAATTGGCGGGTACCTTGTTTATTGATTTTTCTAAAGCATTCGATTCATTAAATCATGACATACTTTTTGCTAAACTAAACGCTGTTGGCGTGTGGTCCAGCACTTTCCCTAATTCGCAGTTATTTACGTGATCGAAAACATGTCTCTATTTCTGATACACATTCGCGTGCCAAACTAACATAGGGGTTCCACAACGCTCAATACTAGGACCAATTTTATTCCTCGTGTACATCAATGACCTTTCAGAATACATTACACATTCCAGTTGTATTTTATACGCTGACGACACAACAATTTATTCTTCTAACACTTCCTTGGAATCGCTAATATCTTGCCTTAATGCTGACGTGGCTAAAATCGTTAATTGGTGCCGAGATAATATGCTCAGTATTAATGCTACTAAATCGAAATTTGTAATTTTTTCATCCCGCAAAAAAGTGTACAAGAGAAGCCATGCATTAACATTGGTCCGACTTCGCTTCAGGCTGATGACCATGCAACATTTCTTGGAGTTGAACTCGACAATCATTTGAAATTCACAACTCACGTATCCTTATTAACGCGTAAAGCAGCATATGGTATCAGAATACTAATCAAAGTCCGCCCCTATTTTCCTATACGTACATTAATTTCACACTACTGCGCATTTATTCACAGCCACATCTCTTACTGCATTTCTTCTTGGGGTAATACTTACGCAACTCACTTGGCACCCCTGCAACACACACAAACCAACCAAAACCAGTCACAGCCATTTTTCATGTAGTACTCTGCCATTGCTCCGCTTATATAATATTTTGTCCCCAGTTGATTTAAATAAAGGTCGTCTTAGTGTCCTGACGTATAAATTTTGTCGAGGAGAATTACCAATTTCGTTGATATCAAAAGACCAAGCCCTCGATTTCACTGGCACTCAATTTTCACACCATAATAACTATTTCCTACCGAAACAAAGCACTAACTACGGCAAACTTACTGCGAACTTTTTAGTAACATCAATATGGAATTCACTACCACCCTCCATTAAATCATCTCCTTCCATTCATTTATTTAAGAGGAAAATTCGTCACCACTTCTTGGGAAAGTGATTGTGTTGTATATTTTTTACGCTTCTGTATGTCGAATAATACACCTTGGATCTACTTATCGTGTTTATACGTTATTGTTATTACTATGACTCGACTTTGTTAATACTTTCTGTTCCTAGGATTGCTACTGCTGTTAACCGCATTAAGTATACTTTTTCTATGTATTTATTGTTGGAGGCCCCTCCCCAGTCTTTGACTATGGGACCTCCTAGAGTTACTTCTGTAAAACATTTCAAAGGCATCAATAAACTGAAACTGAAACTGAAACTACAGTGGGGCGAAAAAAAATCATTCGTATAAATGTTTATAACTTGAAATATCCTAAGCGAGGGTTTTCAATTCCATTTTTCATTTCTTAGTGATTTGAAGAGCGTTTGACATATATGCAAAAATGTGCAGTTAAGTCATTGTCCATTGTGCTTGACATCTGTATGACGGGCATTAAGAGTCTGAGTGCACTTGAAATTGTTGTAGTCCACAAGAAATTCTGATACTGTATCTATTTTGCACCTATGTTATCAAGATTCATTATTTAAATTGACAACATGGGATGTTTAGTAGTAACAAAAGCGAGCCTTGCAATTATATGCTGTTATATATGAATTCTATGAAACGTTTGACATTTCTTTAACAAATCGAATGGCCCACACCAGGAGGCTGTATAGATACTCACTTTCATCACCCCGCTCATACTGTCATTCAATTAAGTAGGCTCCTCAATTTTATGTATTGCTGGCACATACTTATAGAGACACTTTATTTGAATGTCTAAGGATTCTAGAATAATTTTTAAGAACAGTATTTTTGTTACAGGAAGCTTATACCCATGGTGTAGTAGCCCACCATGATCAAGTGGGCATATTTTTTCAGTGTGCGGTAGCTTGTGTTTAAGTGCCTTTTTAAACTCTGGGATGTACAGAACAACAACGTGCAAACTATGAGTGCACTTACATTCATCTGTCAGGTCGACTGGCTCCGATAACAGGGGCGTGGCTGTTGTGGTCAAGTCGTCATCTGCAAAGTAGAAAAAACAAATGAAACAATCATACCAACGCCCACACAAGCGGAGGTTGTATAGTACTTTATTGCGAATACAATAAAGAAGTTCTCTAGTGAAACAAATTTCATATTTTTTCGCATATATAGCTGATCGATGAAACCACTTGCATATCATAACTTTTTCTTTTGCTGTATGCACCTTGCACTTAAGCAGGGCCATGACGGCAGTGGCAAAACACTGCTATGAAATACACCTAGGTGACTGAGGTATCGGGAACAAACAGACAACCTGTTTACATGCTAACCATTCTGAAAAGTGAAGGAAAACTTACCAGAGGGGCGATTGTCGTCCTCTCCTCCACTGCTATGAAGCTGAGCATTCTCTGCGGAGAAAAATGTTTCTTTTAAATTCTATGTCTCGGTGAAATTGAAGTAAAGAAATATTATGAGGCAACACTCCAGCTACCATCTGAAATATGTAGAATTCGCCAGTGGCTTGTTGTGCAAGAAAAAGCTTTTCGGCAAAATGGTGGTGAGGGAGCAGTGCAACATTGTGGCTTTAAAGAATGGGTGTTCCTACATGCAGGTACTCTGTAACTTAATGTCTTACAGTAAGCTTGATATGCCTAAGTATTGAAGCTGCAACTTTGGATTCACGAAACTATTTGGTTACCCTATTGCACTGGCATTGGTTAGAGTCATAAAATGTTAGCGAACAAAACGAGAACAAGGTGTATGCAGGAGCCAACGTTTTGACATGTGGACTTGCCTTCTTCAAGGCATTGAAGAAAAGTCCACTTGTCGAAACATTTCTCGTTTTGTTCATCATCTTGAATTTCCATCTCCCGCCCTCCACGTGTTTTCCATAAAACGTTAGTTACACCTGTGAGGAAAGTAACTACACCACAGGAGTCAGCAGCCACTAATGCTGATGAGGCTAAGGTGCTATTTCAATTGCTAATGAAATTTTTTCCGCTTAGTTTTCGAAATGTAGAATGTAACATGCAGCTACGTTATCTTGATGAAAACTTTTGTTTGCGTCTGCGCCTTGCCATTCCAGTGCCACAGGTGCTCGGCAGTAGTCTGCATTGACAAAATACTGTTCAGTACTTGGGAAGGGGGTTGACAGGGCAATGAGCCAATATTTATTATCAGGCGTGTTAACGCTGCATAAACTAATAGCGGATGCTTACCATGGTCATGCAGAGAGTTTTTTTGGAGCATGTCTGCAAAAAAGAAAAAAAGAGAACTGTACCACAGGGAACTATTCGCTGGTGCATGTAGCGCAGTCTTTCATAAACAAAGAAATAATGAAGTAGATCATTCCTCTGTGCTTTGCAAATTTGCTTTCGCACATTTTAAAAAAGAACTCGCTCTGCTCAGGATGGAATATTTTTTTTAATAAGAGGCTTACCTTCTTGCATGACATACTTGAAAAAGTCTGCAATAAAAAAATATATTCACATTCACATACTCGAATACATGACACATATATATAGTGGCGTTACCAAAGGACTCCTTAGGTATACTTGTTGAATGATAAATTATGTTCACCTGGGTGCACCAAGGGCCTAAGTTTAGGTTCGCACACCTTCACAGAGGGGACTGCTCCTCGTGTGAGCCTTGTGCAGGCATCACTTGTGAAGCAATCCCGTGTGAAGTGTTTGCAGCAGAGCCCATATGTTCGATGTATTTGGCTCCTTGATTTGATCGAAAGATCCGGCCTGTTTGCATACTGAAGCCTGGCTTCCGGTCTCAAATGATAAGAAACGAAGCTGATCATTTGTTGTGTTTAGCACTTCTGCATTCTATGCTACTTATACAAGAAAAGCTACAGCTTGGATTTCTGAATGGCATGACAGTTTAATGCAGGAAAATGCCGTATGCTAATGACTACCTATAGTATTTGATATCTGTATGATAAATTTTCATTAGCCAAACATGCAAAATTTTTCATTAAGTATGCTTGTCCTGTTACTTCATGCGTGTATTGAAAAAGAACTGAAAAAAAAAAGCTGATCATACGTAACTTATTAAACAGAACTACCAGTAACGAAAACGTGCCCATAAAACGTGGGCCGGACTGTACACCCCTTTTCCGCTAAGCGCGGCCTTCGACGCTTTGAAGGATTCTCCTTCTCGAGCACCGCCTCTACAGACATTTATCTCCTGGATCTGCGTCATTTACAACGTCGGCTCGCCCAGTGAGGGACCGCCGTAGCGCGCGGAAGCTCACTATACGTATTTGTACAGTCGCCGTGCCGCGCGCGCGCGAGTAAATTTTGCGGCCTCGAGCAATCGAGTTTTGGTGCCTTCGCGGCAACGCAACCCCGTCCCCGGAAGCGATGATTTCGTCACATTTCATTAATTGTCCTCTCTATCTGTACAACATACATCAAAACAGTATTTCAGAATTAGCGCATACATCTACCGTGGCACTGAGTAAACAGACTGGGAAATCATCAGGGCTTTCACTAAGGATGCGTTAAAACTACGCCTGCTAATGTAGCTACTTGTGTAACATATCCGCTTGTTTACAGTCTGCAGAAGCACTTAATCTAAGGCGAGTCTCTTGACGTGCCACTTATGCGGAAAGCTGCCTCTTACAAAGTATACGGGCAGAATATAGCAAGCGACCAAGTGTCTCTCTCGCATAAAAGTCATTTTCACCGTGAGAGAAATGCAATGCGCGTGCCTTTGGCCCACCCGAATTTGCACATTGAGATTTAATTTGCTTTCCACCGCCTCGTGTATATTTGCCGAAAAGTAGACTAAAAGCAAGAATAAAATAAATAATGCTACACTCGTTGACACGACACGCAGCCTGTAACTGTCTCAAATAACGGTTTTGTTGCGTAATGGCGGCTTACTTCTGCTTCCCAAAGTTACGCGACAGTCATAGAAACGGACGTGGACGCTCGTACCTGTGATCCGCAGGACCTTTGAAGAAACGCTTCGCACCCTTGTAGCCGGAAATGTTGCACCATTTTGCACAGCAGTGCACATGATAATTGGGCGGCATTAGGAGGCATCCAGCTCGCTTCCAGCGGTTCTGCCAAAACTTTCAGGTCGTCTGCTGCCGTCGTCTACTCCCGACGCTTGTTCGCCGCTGACGACTCCATCAAACGGACAAACACTTACACGTTTCAGATAACGAACCGTTACACTTTTCAGAAAATCTACATTGTACCTGCTAATAACTTACTTTGAAAGCTAATTATTTCCAGGTCTTAGGGTTATTTGTTTTACAATAGAATTACATTAAAAGGCTTAGTTCTGGTTTCATTTACCGCCGCCGGCGGTGCGCTGCTGTCGTTTCGATGTTGGCGCCACCTCAAGGCTTGGACGCGAAACACGCAACATGCCACAGGCTTGCCTACACGTCACTTTGACGCGGTGAGTTCTTGTGGTTTTGTGTTGCCGCGTGACAGACAGATGAAGCGGGTGCAGTCCAAAAACTTTTCACCAATAGCCGGCGGGTAATGGCGAAAAGGCGTCGAATCAGAAATAACTTTCTTTTGTTCGTTCAAATCATGCATATTCAGTGTGTACACGTCATATCAGATGAGGAGCTATCGCGATTTTCGTGACATCGCGTGATAGACAGGTGAAGTAGGGGTAGTCCAAAAAACATTTTTGGCCAATTGGGGAGGGCTGAATGCAGAATTGGAATAGAAAAGTTTGGAATAGTTTTACGTTATAGTGCCCCTGCTGTAAGTAACGTTCGCTTACAACATGGCAACGCAAGAAACAACACAAATCACGCCGCTCAATCTGGTTTACGGCAGAAACCCTAGCGCGACTCTCGATGCCATTCTGCCGGACGTCACCGACGAAGGAAACGTCGACGTCACCGCCAATATCCAGCGCGCCGAAGAAGCCCGACAGTTCGCACGCCTGCGCATCAAGAGCCCGCAGACGACTGACAGCCGACACTACTATCTTCGACGACGCAACGGGGAATACCAGGCCGGCGACCGTGCTTCGGTTTCGATCCCTATACGCCGGCCAGCACTTAGCGGGACGCTTTTACGCCGCTATTTAGGACCCTAAGGGCTCATTCACAACAGCGACTGACAGTGGTCGCGCGACCAAGTTGGTCGCAAAGCGACCAGTCGCCAATAGTCGCACGCAGTCGCTTTCCTCGAAAAGCGACCATTTTAGGCCAGTCGCTCTCTGCGCGATTTTTCAGTCACGTGATTGTCGTCGCAAAGCTGACAAACTGAAGTGATCGTTCATGTGTCTACATCCTGCCTCCTCCCACGTCGCGGCAAATTGCGCGTGTATTCCGAGAGTCCTCGCTGTGAACGATAATCTCCGGGATTGCGACTTGCAGGTCGCGCGCAGCCGGGCTTGCCGGTGTGAACATCAGTCGCCTTCGGTCGCTTTTTGATCGCGAGCCGCAAATGGTCGCGCGACCTGCTCAAGTCGCCGGCGTGAATGAGCCATAAAAGATCATGCGACGCATTGGAGTACTCGACTATGAGGCTGTGCCAGACGACATTTCGCTATCTCAGTGCCGCCGCTCACGGCCTGAAATCGTCCATTTTGTGCAATTTAAGCCATTCTATCGGCGCTAACGAACTTTGGCACTTTTGCATAGCTGAGTTTTGAACTTCTCTTGGACTACGTTATTTTGTACTTAGTTTTTTTTTGTTACATTTTCTTAGTAAGTGTCCTTTTGTTTTTCTATCTCCTTTTATGTTGATAGCACCGGGACTATGTTTTCTTAAGGGGGCGGGAAGGTACTTAAATTATGAGGTTTTACGTGCCAAAATATTTTCTGATTATGAGGCACACCGTAGTGGAGGACTCCGGAAATTTGAACCCTCTGGGCTTCCTTAACGTGCACCTAAATCGAAGTACACGGGTGTTTTCGCATTTCGCCGTCATCGAAATACGGCGCCTTGCCCGGCATTCGATCCCGCGACCTTGTGCTCAGCAGCCTAACACCATAGCCACTCAGCAACCACGGCGAGCAAGGGGGGGGGGGGCATTTATTTACACGTGTACTTGTTTATCGAATGACTGCGTTTCATTTTCTAACAAATGTTATTGCTCAGCGCAGGATGCGCCTGCATGTATCAGATATTTCTGCAATGGTATCGATGGTTCTATCCGCTATCTGTTGTCACCGAACCTTATGTATTGATTACACATATACACGACGCGAATGGTGTAGATCCTTCTGGAAGACACGTAGCACCAGCGATTACTCTGGAACGATCGATGGTTCATGTATAAAAGCCGACGTGCTCGACCCGCTGATCAGATTTTCGACGATCGCCGACTGTGCTCGCCGCTATTGTAGTACTTTGAGTGCAGCCTGTTTTTGAGAACCCGCCGTGGTTGCTCAGTAGCTATGGTGTTGGGCTGCTGAGCACGAGGTCGCGGGATCGAATCCCGGCCACGGCGGCCGCATTTCGATGGGGGCGAAAACACCCGTGTGCTTAGATTTAGGTGCACGTTAAAGAACCCCCAGGTGGTCAAAATTTCCGGAGTCCTCCACTACGGCGTGCCTCATAATCAGTAAGTGGTTTTGGCACGTAAAACCCCAAATATTATTATTATGTTTTTGAGGGCCCAGGTTCGTCCAATAAGACAACGAGTTTTGTCATTTACAGTTATGCTTTCTTCACCATCACTACCACGCGACCTTATACAATTTGCGTATTCAGAGAATGAATCAAAATGAAACCATAGCACCTACCAGTAGTGAAACTGGGTGCGTGGTGGTGAAAGCACATTTAACGAGGTCTGGAAAGGTAAGCCACGGCTGATGGGTGGCAAGCGTGCCACATAAACTCGACACACTAATACTCAATATACGCTCTTCAGCGAGGAACCCAAAGAAAGGAAGTGGGTAAACAAATCTTCGTTATAATAAAATTCATCAAGCGCTCCACTGTGTGAAGGACGAGCAACGAAGGTGTGGTGTGTTTCACCTCAATCGACACATCTATGTGTCTACAGTTACTATTTTTACTTTTATTAATATTATTAGTAATATGAGTATTAGTATTATTAATTATGCAAACATCAGGCTGTCCTTTTCCCTCCCGTAGCTGCGCATCTATTGAGAGCAGACGGGCATTCCACAATATTTATAACTTCACTGTGACCTACGTATTTAAGAAAAGTAGATGCAAGTCGTCCTAATGTTAGAATCGTCTTAGGGGCTAATTTTCATTTAGGGTATTTTGGGATATTGTGGACAAAACAAGAGTTAGAGTCGTTTTCTGGAACCTTACTCCTTCCATAGAAGTTCATGTATTGACAGCAGACGGGGATTCCGTACCGTTCACAACTTCACTGCGAACTAACTATGACAGGTAAATAAAACTCAGTGTAATGATAGAGTCGTCTTAGCCGCCAATTGCAGTATAGTTTTTTCCAAGGTGCCTACATTAAATTGAGAGCTACAGAGCATACAAAAGAAACTGGAGGCGAAAACGTTTTCGCGTCGAAGTGACAGATAGACGGATGGACATCGGCTACCACCGGAGAGTAGCTATATACAGCTTGGCTGTAAAAATTCACTGATGATTATGATACTTGCTAATGCGATATTTGGACGCAGCTTTTTACGCGCATTTCCGGGATATGACACGTGTACTTATTTATTGTTTTCTCGGGGACTGCATTTCACCCACGAAGAACTTAGATTTATCGCTCAGCGCAAGACGCGCCCGCATCATTGGAACTTGCTGGAATGTTATAGATAGTTCTATCCTTTGTGTCTTGTCACCGAAGCTTACGTAATCTGATTGCATGAGCGATGAGAATTGTGTATTACCTTTTGGAAGACACGTGGGCACCAGCGATTACTCTGGAACCTTCAATATTTTATGTATAAACGCCAACGTGCTCGACCGGCAGATGAAATTTCGAGGATGACCGACTTTTTTCACCACTATCGCTGTGCTTTGAGTGTAACTTGCTTTTGTGGCCATTAGTCCCCCCAATAAAAGCTTAGTTAACAACTATCACTACTAAGTGACATCTGGTGGAGGTGCTGGTGCTCCATGTACCGGGTGCCCCTGTAAAGGCGCGATCCAAGGCCGAACCACAAATACAACAAGAACGTCGCAAAGGACCAGCGAGCTAACCGCTGACTGCAGGGACTGCCCCAGGAGCACGGACTTCTTCCTGATATGACCAGGAAGATTGTTTCCAACTCAACAACCACAATGGCCGCCCCAGCGTCCCCCATCATCCTTCGACAAGCCAGGGAGCCGCCTACGTTCCGTGGAGCTTCGTCGAAGGATCCCGAAACCTGGCTGGAAACCTTAAAAAGGATCTCGACCTACAACAACTGGACCTGTGAGGATAAGCTACGCCATGGGTACTTCTCCTTGGTTCGAGAACCGGGAGTCCACCCTCACAACGTGGGACCTGTTCCATAGTAACTTCCTGAGGACCTTCACGAGCGCTGTCCGAAAAGAAGGGGTCCACGTTCTGCTGGAAAACCGAGGGAAACTACCCAATGAGATCATCGCCATCTTCACGAAAGAGAAGGCACGTTATTTCCGGCACGCCGACCCAGAACAGATGCAAGGCGTAACGCAAAAACTATCCGCTGGAGTGATCCACTACCCGCCGAAGACCGTAGCTGAGTTTTTGACAGATGAGATGACGGTGGGAAAATGTATGCGAATGCACGCTAGGCAATACAACCGCCAAGTGCTCACGCCTCAGTGGGCAATCCGTGTACTGGGCTCCGGCGACCTCCAAGAGACCATGAGGACAATTGTGCGTCAGGCATTGCGCAAGATGCTAGCTTTGTCGCGACTTCTGGTGCCCTCGGTTACTGGTATGGTCAAGGACCAACTTCGGCGGTCACTGCGAGTTTCCGAAGTGCAACCTGAATTGCCGCGTCCCCTGCCAGAAGCGATGAGCTACGCGGCCGTCACTCGCCGTCCCTGTCCAAGTTCACGCCAGGGCCCACTACCGCCGCAATTCCGTCTTCTGCCACCGCCGCCGCCTGCTCGCCCGTCTGTCGCACAGCGCCACTACCCGAGGAAGACAGACGCATTGCGCGCTTCTAATCACCATCCGCTAGGCTGCCAATGCGGAGAAGCGCACCATGTCAAGTCTACTGCCGATGCCCATACCGTGACTTGGGACTGCAAGGGTTCGTCGCCTCGCACATCACTCACTACCTAGCCGCCACTCAGTGTAGCCCTCGACGATCGTCCCGTTCACCGTCACCCGGCCGCTACCTGTCCCACACACACACCGCTCCATCCTGGGGCTGGTCCGCAAGCCCATATAGGGAAAACTAAAAGCAGCAACCGATTGAGGTGCGGTTGCTGTTAATCGAACTGACGAAGACCCTATGCCGCCGACGAAGACGCCGAAAAGGCCGTCTCAACGACATATGAACGAGACGCCGCCATCTTGACGAAGCCTGGAGACCAGAAATTCAGAGTCCTTGCACTATGTGAACATGCAAGAACAGCGAAGGTGTTTTGCTCTATAGCTATATTAAGTGTTATATGACGGCTATGTACCTGGATTAGACTTAACATAATATAACCGCCATATAGAACTCAATAAAGCTATTAAACAAGGCAGCTTCGCTGGTCTTCCATGTTCGCATAGTGGAAAAGCTCAGGGACAATAGGGGTTTGCAGGGAGAGGCCTTCGTCCTACAGTGGACACAAAATAGGCTGATGACGATGGCGGTTATGCTATATTAGTTGAAAAAAGGCACAAACACACAACTTCGTTGTTCTTTTTGTCTGGTTTATTATTTTGTATTCTTTCATTTTTCCTTTCTTCCTTCTTTTTTAGTTTTTTCATCTTTTATTCTTTGTTTGCTTTTTTTACTTTGTACATATGCACTGACAGTTCGACACGCTACGTCATAGACTGGCGTTTGGGTAACACCTTTTATCATTTAGCCAGACAAGCCCCAGGTGGACAGGTGCGTACCATCCGCAGACGAGTAGTCTTACGGAGCGCCTGAACAAGACCCTCGCCGACATGCTAGCAATGTTCGTAGACGTGGAGCACAAGACGTGGGATGCCGGTACAGGGGCCATAAAACGTAAAACTATTCCAATATGTTTTTATTACAATCTCCTGACGTCAAATTTGCGTAACCACAGAAGCAAGCATCGGGCGATCACCCGCCGGGTTGTCTCAACAGACCAATCAAACGCTCTCCACTTTCATAGGAGGTTACTTTTGTTTGCTTGAAAAAGGAACAACATCACCTGCACGGAGGGGCTTGCCTTATCTAATTGGCTCACAAGAGGCGAGGAGCATGCTCAGGTGGAGAGGGATTCGATGGTGCCGAGCCACTGCACTGAATATCGATAACCAGATGAAGAGGGTGGGCCGGTGATTGGCCTGCTTTCTCTTACTTAGCTTGCGATGGCTCGTCGACAATCGCGGCGGCATCCAATGGAAGCTTAAGCATGACTCTAAAACGGATCCTCACCAAAAAAGAGCTGTCAGATCGAGGTCGTAAACGTGCCGAAAGTTCTCGAAAACGTTACACGGCCACACAAAAAGCTTTATTACACGCAAATAAACCCATGCTCGTGCAGCATGGGTTTTGCTGCTCGTGATGTCATTGCTGCTCGTGCCGCAATGACATCTTAGTTGAGATCAAGAAAAAGAAATGGGCATGGGCAGGACATGTAATGAGGAGGGAAGATAACCGATGGTCATTAAGGGTTACGGACTGGATCCCAAGGGAAGGGAAGCGTAGCAGGGGGCGGCAGAAAGTCAGGTGGGCGGATGAGATTAAGAAGTTTGCAGGGACGGCATGGCCACAATTAGTACATGACCGGGGTTGTTGGAGAAGTATGGGAGAGGCCTTTGCCCTGCAGTGGGCGTAACCAGGCTGATGATGATGATGATGAAACCCATGCTCTCCGGCGGAGGCCAGTAGCCCGTGCTGGAGCGATTGGCAGCAGCCATCTTTTACTACTTTCGGAACGGTGCAGCTTGCGGCTGTTCATAGGAAAATTCAATTTTTTTCGGCATATTAATGCATCTTTAACGCGTACGCGTCACTTTGACACTTTGACGTCGCGTGAGAGCCGGGTGATGTGTGTGCTGCCCGAAAACACTTGACCAATAGCCGATGGCAAAAAGGCGTAGAATCAGAAAGAACTATGTTTGTTTTGTTTGGTCAAATTATGCATAATCGTTGCGTACACATCTTAGCAGATAGCGAGCTATCGCGGTTCTCGTGGGGTGTGGTCCAAAAATTTTTGACCAATCGTGGTGGGCTGATTGCAGAATTGGAATAGAAAAGTTTGGAACAGTTTTTACGTTATACGCCTGTGTACGCGGTAAAGGTGCAATAATATGCCGAAAAAATATTTTTTGAAAGCGAAAGCTTTACTGGCCGCGAATTTGTGATTTCGCCGTGGCGGTGCTCTGAGGAGGCACATGACGTCACAACGCGCGCCTCGCCGCGGATAGTCCTGTCTCTCTCACAACCTAGTCACTACTGCGCATACGCCACCAAGACACAGGTGTTCCGCCGCTGTGCAGCGCCGCGCCTTTCAGCCGCCACCGTTTGTTATGACGTAACTCCGCGTTCGTCGTCGTTGCGCTCACCTCTGCTCGCTTTGCCATCTGCGTCGCATGCCTGATTGAAAAAGAGAGCTCGCGTGCGCAGCAACAACAGTTGAGGCGGCAGTATGGACGGCGACAGTTCTGATAAGCAGGGGGAGGCCTGGAATCGGCATCGGAACGAGATGAAGAGGAAACGAATCACGCAGGAAACACACAAACAGCGCGCCGAACGACTGGCTAAACGCCGCAACATAGCTAGACAACCAGACTAACGTGGACTGACAACCAAGATTAACTAAGGGTAACCATGTTTTGCCTTAGCGTTCGATACGTATATTTTGGTGTAAAGAATGATGTTTATTTACAGGGTGAAATGAGTTCCGAGCGGAAGCTACAGGTGAGGCCCAGCCGGCGCAGAGTACTCCGAGATCAGGCGCGCGCACTCTAATTCTTCTTTCTCTGCCTCAGTCGCGCAGTGCTGCGACATATTACGCGGGGACAGACGAAGCTCCCTGAGCGAGTTAAAGGGACCTGTGATGGTACTGCTTGAGTCTGGCCACGTGATCAACTTGCGTAGCACGTGAACGCCGATTATTTGCTGTCACTTTGACGACGACATAGTTCACATCACTCAAGCGGCTGAGTATAACGAATGGTCCGGTGTATATGGCGAGAAAATTGCGGTACAATTCCTTTTTGCGAACAGGTGTCCACAACCAAACATACAAAGTAAAGCTGACGAGGATATGCCGCGCATCATAGTGACTGTTACTGTTGCCTTGCGAGGACAACGTCCTAAGATGCGCCAGTCGACGTGCTTCCTCAGCACGACACAGAGTTTGGGCGATGAAAGGGTCTTCTTGGCAGGATAAAGGTGGAATAGTGTCCATAAAGCTGTGGGGAGTGCGTGCGGACAGCAAAAAGGACGGTGCATATCCGGTAACTTCATGCTTGGCACTATTGTACGCCTACGTTACAAAACTTAAGACGGCGTCCCAATTCTTATGGTCAGCCGCGACATACATTGGTAACATGTTGTTCAGGGTTCGATTCGTCCGCTCCGTGAGGCCATTGGTTTGCGGGTGGTAAGGAGTGGAATAATGATATGCAGAACCACAACGCCGTAAAAGCTCGTCAACAACGTCGGCGCTGAATTGCCGTCAACAGTCACTTGTGACAACCCGGGGAGCGCCGTGATGAAGTATACTTCATATATGACGTAATGCAACAAAAATGAAGGTACATCTGCTTCATTTGCAGATGGAAGTGCCGCCGTTTCCGTGTAGCGAGTAGGATAATCTACGAATACTATAATCCAGCGGCAGCCAGCTGACGCGATTGGGAGTGGGCCAAGCAAGTCGATGCCTACTTTTTCAAAGGGTAACGTCGGTGGCATAACTGGTTGCAAATAGCCTGCTAGAGCAGTCGTCGTTTGCTTGTGGCGCTGGCAAACAGTGCAGCTGGCGACACACTGTTTCATTGTTTTCCAGAGCTTGTGCCAGAAAAATCTCTGTTGAAGTCGGTGTAGTGTGCGGGCAAAGCCAAGGTGCCCGGACGTGATATCGTCATGCCTGGAACGAAGGACAGCAGGGCGCAGGTTTTCGGGCACAACTAGAAGCAATGGGGGACCATCCGCCGAGTAACTTTTTTTTGTACAGCAAACCATTACGAAAAGTAAACGGTGTTGTTCCTGCTGGCTCACGTGCAGCTGCCCGTAGGGTTTTCAAGGTAGGGTCGCAACTTTGCTCGCTCTCGAAGGTACGCAGGTCTGGAAAGTCGGAAGAGATGGAAACTAGGTAGTCATCGAAGTCATCATCCTCAGCTTTAGTGTGCGGCGAAGGGAGACGGGATAGGCAATCAGCATCCGTGTGAAAGCGCCCGCTCTTGTAGTTAATGAAAAAGTTGTACTCTTGAAGGCGCAAAGCCCAGCGGGCCAACCGGCCAGACGGGTCACGCAGCCCAACGAGCTAACAGAGTTAATTATGGTCAGTCACTATCGTGAATGCGCGGTCATGTAGATACGGACGGAACTTCTGAATGGTGAAGACGACTGCTAGACACTGGAGTTCTGTAACGGTGTAGTTTGTCTTCGCTTTTGTAAGTGTCCGACCAGCGTAGGCAATGACATGCTCACGGCGACCGCAGAGCTGAACAAGCACAGCGCAACAACCCACACTGCTGGCCTCAGTGTGCAGCTCAGTTGAGGCCTGCGGATCAAAATGCCGCAGAACCGGTCCAGAAGTCAACAAATGTTTCAGGTAATGAAACGCCGACTCGCAGTCTTCAACTCACAAGTATCGGGTGTCTTTGTGAAGGAGAGCCGTGAGGGGAGAGGCAAGCTGTGCGAAATTCTTGATAAAGTGCTGGAAATATGAGCAACGGCCCAAAAAGCTTCGCAGATGTTTCACCATGCGTGGCTGTTGGAAGTCGCGAACCGCTGCTATCTTTTCTGCGTCTGGTCGTATGCCGTCTTTGTCGACCAAAAAGCCTAGTACAAGGGCTTGACGCTCACCGAAATGACATTTCTTCGAGTTTAAAATGAGGCCAGCTTGCTGGGTACTTGTCGGTTGCTGTGGCAAGTTGCTCCTCTCCGGACGATCAGCATAGGTCCTGCGATGTTCTTGGTAATTCTGACGTCCCCAGGTGGCACACGAGAGCGATCATCAAATGCACACTGATGGCACACATGAGCGTCGCCAACAACTTTGCGGCTTTCAAGCTCTTTTTTAACAACTTGCCGTATCACCGAGGAGAAGTCGTCATGGATTGGGACGGACACACTTGCAATAGTACTAACATTGTCCAAGCGTCTGAACTTTGGTCCAATCCTACTCATTTTCAGCGCTTCAAACGTCCGGTAGTGCTTCTTCAGATCAGACGGAGTACTAAGATCTTCCTTCGTTATAAGAAAATTATAAACATCTTTAGCGATTCCGTTCAGCAGGTGTCCTACGTTTTCTTCGTCTTTCATGGGAGCGCAGACGATTCCGCGTAATTTCAAAACATCCTCTATGTACGTTGTACATGTTTCGCCAGGTAAACGAGCTCGTCGCGAAAGCTTCTGCTCAGCCTTCTTTTAGTGAACCCCTTGGCTGCGCATATCTTCCCTAGCTTATTGGGAGCAGTGAAAGTAACATTACCATCATACCTACTTGCAGCTTTTTTAAGCCTCTGCGAAACTGAAGGAATGTTCGGAATAGCCACTACTCTTTTTTTGCTATTACTGCTTTCTGTAATCACGTCCGCCTCCCTCGAAACCGACTTCTTTAGGCGCTCAGCCACAGTGGCAACTGCGACATTAGGATAACCGGCTTCTAATAGGCGCCGCACCTGCGCATTAAAACTGGTGGTCATTTTGTGCATGCAGGATCTGGTGAGAGAAGACATAAGGCGTGACATGGCAATTCCGTTTTTTACTACTTTGAAATGCTTGGATTGAAAGTTTAGCAAGGCTTCGAAGATTTTGGGGAGTACTGCCAAAAAACGTGACTTTGTTCGAAGACCAAGGAAATGTCAAGAAACTGAATTATGCGTCGCTGAGGAAATTCCTTGGTAAACATTAATCCTCCTCCAGAAAGTTTAAATTGCTCACTTACTGAGGTAGCAGCGGAATCGAATTCTTCCCTATTGTAGAAAATCAGGTAATTATCAACGTAACGAAATATCTTGATGAAGCTATCAAGTAAGGCTATCTCTAAGCAGCTGTCAACCGTACTCAGGTAAATATTGCTAAGAATATGGGCAACCTTTGAGCCATTACAAATGCCTGATTTCTGCAGAAAACACCATCTCTCCACCTAATCAGCGTCGACTTCAAGTACGCTGAAAGAATTTCTAGAAAAGCTCCCGTGAAAGCACCGCATCTTTCAATCAAAACCGACTCTTGCACGTGTTCTTTAATGCACTCATTTACGGAATTTAGCAGCCCATCATGCGGCAAGGAATAATACAGGTCTTCGATATCCATACGAAAAGCTGCACAATTACGAGAATTTCACCTTTTAAATACTGAACTAGTGCCTGAGAATTACGCAAGCAAAAGGGGTCTGAAAAAACTAGCCAAGCTAAGCAGTTCTGTAGGCAACAAGCGACACAGACCTGCCACGTCCCTTTCTCTGACACTATAGAACGAAAATGAATTTCTTGCTTATTTGTCTTCGCCGAGAAGAACAGTTCTAAGGTGATGGATTTTGCTTTCTTCACATTAAAGACAACCCTACCAAGATTATGTCTTGACAGGAGGTCAACCGCTCGTTGCTTAAAGAAGCTGAAACACTTTTCGAAAAAAAAATGAGTTCTCTGCGGCATTCTACAGTTTTGAGTCCCCTGAACACGAATATCTGGTTCAAAATGAGCGGAAACAAACGCAAGTGGCTGTTTTTTGAAGACAGCTCGCACCAGCACCTCAGGGCATCGCGCGAACGCCGCTGTTGCCCGTGATTGGTCGCGGCAGCTGTGACGTCATTCGCGGCAGTCGCCGGTCGGCGCCGCCGTATCGGAGCGTAGCACGCTGTTCTGTTCTGGTTTCATAGCTGAGTTGTAAGCATTATGGAACGTTCTCGCTGTCTCGGACAGCTTGTATTTTCGCCGTACATGTTCGAACCGACAGCAGATACGGAAAACGATGGCGGCAACGACGATGTTGAGCGTGCCAACAGCGAGAGCGATTTGTGCACCTTCTCGCGCGTTGGAAATCTTAGCTGGTACGTATGTATTTTTTTTTCATGTTGCTGCACGTTCCAATGACGGGAGAAAAAATGCGCTAAAGTGTCACTGGGAACTTGCTGCTGGAAGAATGCCCAAGCACTAACTTCTCATTTGATTGTAAACATGGGTGCAATTCCGCGATGTCAAGCACCTTGCCGCTGCTTGTCTAAAGTCCCGTGGTTTTTTGAGTGTTGATACACGATGGCGAACATAAGTGCCGCGTTTCAAAGCGCGCACATGCAGTGCTGCGAGGTACAGTCATGGAAGTTGCTTATCATACACATCCAGATATGGCCAAAGGTATTATATGTGCAATATTCATACTATGGTTCAACGACTTTGCATGGAGCACGCATACCGATTCTTGATCGAGCCACAATCGCAAATGCTGACGTAAAGATATTAGGCAGTTTTAGCACGGCCCTGTGGTAAACACGATAACTGCAACCGTAGTCGAATGTCACTAGGCAAGCCTACACTCTATTTCATACCTCAGGTGCAACGCTGTGGAAGCTACGCACGAAGTCCGGTCACCAAAAATTTATTACCGCGCGCGTTTCCGTCTATGCTTCGCAGCGTGCCAGCGGCGTTTGCTCGCGCGAGCATGCACGTGAAGCTGCCGTGACGGGCAGCTTCACGAAAGAACAGTTTACGAAAATCGCAAAAGAAAACAAACGTGAGCGGCGGCGGCGGCAGATCTCTCGTAATGTCGTTCAGTAAAGCGCAGGACGGCAAGAGGCATGCCAGCACATGCCAGCACGCCGTTCCGGCAGCTCGGTCCCCGCGAATGACGTCACTCTCGCCGGTTCTCTCCTCTGGTAACCACCTCACCCGGCGCTCCGGGAAGCGATGGGGGCGTGTCCGCGGGTGTGATTTAGAAAGCGATTTCCGCCCCTTATATTAACAAAACGAAGAAAAAAATTTCGGAACCGTAAATTATTAGGTCTATTCTTCCCAATCCCAGCAATTCATGGAAATTGAAAACCGTTTCAGCTTCCCTTTAACCACCCGCCGTGGTTGCTCAGCGGCTATGGTGTTGGGCTGCTGCGCACGAGGTCGCGAGATCGAATCCCGGCCACGGCGGCCGCATTTCGATGGGGGCGAAATGAGAAAACACCCGTGTGCTTAGATTTAGGTGCACGTTAAAGAACCCCAGGTGGTCAAAATTTCCGGAGTCCTCCACTACGGCGTGCCTCATAATCAGAAAGTGGTTTTGGCACGTAAAGCCCCAAAAATTATTATTATTATTCCCTTAACTGCTGAAGGCTTGAGTTCTACTGGATGTTAATTCGTTTCTATGGCTGAAATAGCTTTTTCTGAAAACATGTTATCTGGCATAATTACAAAATAACCTTCCTTGTCAGATATTACTGGTCTAAGTTTATGCTCCTCAAGGTAATTAACTAATGGTCGGACAGGTTCAGACGTCTTAAAATCAGAATTTCATTGTTTATAGCTAGCAATGCAATGTGAAATACAGCGCGAGCATTCTTTTCCGGGACGAACCTGGTTGCGGAGTGCGGTATGCTTAAAACGTCAACGGGTTTTGTATTAGGCGTAAAACAGTGCTTAAGACTTAAAAGAAGGCTTTTCTATGGGTATCACTTACGATGGCGTCTCCAAAAACCAGTACGGTATTTGACGGTGAATTATTACAAAGGTGGTTTAAGCAGGAAACATCGGTAGATACTAGAGGGGGGAGAAGACCGGGGCGATGGGAAATGACGCAATCAAACTGTTAGAGATAATTTGCCATCTAGCGATGCGATCCTCTTCGTTGCGTCATGCCAAGAATGTGAGTCAGCGCCTGGTGATCCGTGAAAAAGGTGAATCTCGCGCGTTCTAGGTTAAGTTGAAAAATACTGCACAGCTTTCAAGACAGCCACTGCTTCTTTTTCTGTTGTAGAGTAACTTATTTCAGCTGGCTTCAGTGCATAGCTGTAGTACCTGACTACATTATTCTTTTGGGGGTTAGACTCGGATGATTTCTGGTAGAGAATGGTGCCGGTCTCATTATATGACGCATCTGTATTCAGCACAAAAGGCAAGGAGAAGTCTGGTATTCGTAGGATAGGGTCCGATGATATCATTCTCACACTCGTCATCCCACTGGTAAGGTATACGTTTCTACATCAAACGTGTGAGACATCGTGTCTTAATGACATAGTCTTTGATGAAGGCCCTGAAATTTCTGGATAGACATAGGAAAACACGCAGTGAGTGTATATCATAGGGTCTTACGAATTTTGAAATTATTTCAACCGATTCCTGCTTTGTACTTTTCGTGCACCCATCAAAAATTCTTCCAAGGAACACCAGCTTTTCTTGTAAGAAGGCATTTCTTTAATTTCACTGAGATGTGGAAGACTGAGAGCATTCAAAACTTCTGAAAGGTTTTTCTGATGTTCTTCCTTTGTTTTTGAATAAACAATGATATCATTAACGTAAACGTTGCAGAACGTGCCAAGGTATGGCTTCATGGTTTCGTCCATAATTTTCTGATACTACGATGGGGAATTCTTCCAGCCGAAAGGTAGTCGATTATATTCTTATAAATCAAATGGTGTTGTGAAAGCAGTCTACTTTTTCGTTTTTTTAGTCAATGGAATTTGCCAGGAGCCCTTGCAAAAGTGTAATCTTGAAAACCAACGACAAGCATCGGTCTCTTCAATTATGTCATCAATACTGGGCATTGGGTAAGCATCAGCTCAGTTTGTTGATTAAGAGCTCGGTAATCTGTTGGAAGACGGAAAGCTCCGTCTTCTTTCAGAGCAATAGTTACCTGCGATGCAAATGGTGACACTGACGGTCGAATAATGCCAGCGTCCTCCATTGCTTGTAGGTCTCCTTTCAACCATATCTTCTTTTTTTCGTGACATATTATAGACTTCTTCTAAACACTGCTTTGACCGCGAGGTCGAAAGAAACCGCATAAGATTTTATCGCTGGTGGGTTACCACCAGCGATAAAAAAAAGCTCTGGGAATACAGTTTTCATGTCATCGTCACCGATGCCGATGCACTATTTAGGTTGCTGGTACCCACCACATTTAACAAGCCTAAAGAAATTAATCACGTGAAGCTTTGGGAGAGCAACGAAGAAATGAAGTTTATCGATGGAAATATCATGTTCCAGGCACAATCGTACCCAATATAAAGAATCTCTACGATGACACCCCAGAATCCGGGGGGGGGGGGCATAATGGTTTCTCGAGCACGCACAATAAGCTGCTCAAAAGATTTACGTGGCCAGGTATGAAGGATGATACCAGAACCTACATCCGAACGTGCCATCTGTGCCAGGCGAATAAAGTCAAGTTCAGGCAACCCACAGATATAATGATAACCACATAGCACTCAAGTACAAAGTTCGCATCGTTCGTTTGGTATTCGTGGACCTCAGAAAGAAAGGGGAAGGCGCCAGGAAAACACAAGCTTTATAGCTGGCTGTTGATTAATCTACAAGGATGGTTATGGCCACTGCAGGAAAGGAATACGCCAACAGCGTCAGTGCTCTTCTTGAGGCTGGGTGTTTTCTACACACAACGACCTTAGTTTGTGCTACTTTTCAGAGCAAAAAGCTTGCAGGGTGGGCGGGAGTTAAAGGAATGACAATAAAGTTTTGTTCACCATATCAACCAGCAGCTAATGACCACGCTGAACGTGCTATACGACACACGAAACAGTACATAAAAATGCACCCGAACTTTGCAGGTGCTTGGAAGTGCTACCTCGAAGCCGCTGTGAGACATCACAGCCGTTCTTTCACGAGTGGTCCTGGATGCAGCCCTCTTTTCGCTGCTTCAGGGACTGTGCCCATATTTCCAGCGGATCGCGAACTGGGCCTTCTTAATAACGTAAAGCTTTCCGAGAGGAAGAAAAGGGTGAAAGAACAAGAGGCATATAAACATCGAATGAAGAGAAATTTTGACAGAAGACGCAGCAGCGTTATACCGGTCGTAAAACCCGGCGACCGGGTTCTAGCATGGAGTGGCAATGACAAGTTTTCTTCCAGTGACAAGTTTCCTGGACCCTTTCAAGTAATCAAGATTGCTTCGGAGCACGGTATTCTGAAGACCATCTGGTACTTGGGAGACTCTGGGCAAACGGAGTACGCATTGATCAGCAATGATTTTAAATATTAAACCAGGAGGGATGAACAATGAAGTCGGGAGTAGTGAAGCGGTTTTCTCCAGCACAGTCATAGAAGACGAGGAAGAAGTTACTAGGGGGAGAAGATTAAAATGGCGGACGACATCCGTCTCTTTACATATGTGTCTAAGTGACTCCCTTTAGGAACACTACAGACTATAAACCGTGTGTAACGTTACACCTTCGAGATTGCTGATGATATTACCCGGCTTATCTTTCAGGGCGTACATCTTGGTTTGTCCTATGCCGAGTTTCCTTTTCACTGATTTCAGGCTGCGTCTGTATTTTACGGTTTCTATAGTCTTTGTCCTTTATTTTCGCCTAGTTGATCAGTTTTGACAGTTCCGTGAATTCTGTCTTATCTGTATAGCCAGACACTTTCATTCCTTGTGGTTTCATTTTGAGTCTTTCTTAGTTGAGAGAGCTTACCTACTGGTTGCCTTGGTGCCTTGCTTCCCAATTGAATTGCTGCCTCTGAAGCCAGCCTTGTTACGGTTTCCTTCATTATCTCTATGTCGCCGTCATCTGCTTGTTCTAAGGCTGTATATTTGTTTCCAAGTACCAGCCTGAATATGTCCGGTTTTACCCATACTGCCTCTAGGCTGACCTGTTTCTGCTTGACCAATTTCGTTCTTTCTGTTTTTCACTAAGGTATGACCACTGCACTTTACCTTACCTATCACTTCTACATCCTGCACTATGATGATGACTATATATATATATATATATATATATATATATATAGGTGCCACGTCCTCCGCCCAGGTCTGTGAGTTGTGGCGATGTCTAACACTCCCACGGTTCTACTAGGACGCATAATTGCCCAAGAAAGTGGATAGGAAACAGCGCCGCGGTATCTCAATTCTGTGGGCATGCGGGACTCTCGCGCGTCCCCTGATATGTTTTTCCCGCATAGCGCGTCTCCTAGAATCCGGCTTCGCCGCGTGGCATGGTGCCCACGGCGGTGGGAGTGGTTCAGGCGCAGTACGAGAGATGGCACGAGTGTTGCGCTGCTAACGCCGCCGACACGCGGGGTTACTTGGGCGCCGAAAGACAAGGCGCTTGCTCTCTTGAGTTCGGGACAGCAAGAAGGGCGGACGTGCCGTGCCGCGCGTGCGCCGATCCATGCTTCTGCGAGAGCGTCTCGCGTGGCCGCCTTGGAACGCGCTACCGTTCGCGTGACGGTACACGCGAAGGACCAGGTGTTGGGATCCAGCATGGGGCGAACATAATCTCTCGCTATCCGGTCGCAGTGAGTCGGACTTCTAGATCTGTCGCGCGCCCATTGGCATGTTTTGTGGATAGCAACTCGGCTAGCAGGCATTGATCTATGAAAGGTGCAATAAATGCCCTTGTGATGGTTCGTACTAATGTGCTGTCGTTCCTTTGTCCTAAGAGCATGGGTGTGAGAGACCCCACAATTGGTAGAGCATCGGACGCCATATGCGCAGGTTGTGGGTGCGGTTCCCACCTGCAGCAAGTTGTTTCTTCATCCACTTTAATTGCTATTAACTTATCGTTTCATTATTACATCTATTAAGCACAAGTAATTTCCCCTATGTTGTCCTTGGTGTCAGTGTTTGTTGGCTTTTTATGATATGACTATATATATATATATATATATATATATATATATATATATATATATATATATATATATATATATATCCGAATCGAAAAATCAAGCCCGTGCAGTACTCTTAGTGGAGCACCATATCTTCTAAGCCATTACGGAGGGTTTTCTGTTAGGACGACCACTATTATGAAAGCTCTTTAAAAGCTTTATATAAGGAATGAAATGACCCGTACGCTGACCAAAAATGCTGCTGTCGGAAGAGGTTGGCCGTTTGGGCTTCCGCACAGAAGCCTTGCTTGCAGTCTGAAAAGAACTTCCGTGTGGCAGCCAAAGCGTCTAGCTGCCTTTGACAACAACATTTTGGTTGGCGGTCTGTTTATTGCTGTTCTAATTTGAGTCTACTCCAATACCAGACCACACGTGTTCGAATCGCTTATTTTGTTCAAAGAACGGTTCATACAAATTAAACAATGAAGAGCTTTGTTAAATATTTGTGGAGAATTAAATATTCCCTCATCAGCCTACATTGCAACTTTCGGTTATACGCTGGAAGTTGTTACGTGCCCTCTAGAGAACACAATGCCGCAAGAATCTTTTAAACTAATTAATTAATAGCCGAATATCACTCTCCACATGCCCCGTCTAGCTTCTGCAAGCGACAATCCTTCCCTGGGTTCTCCCTCACCGGAGCTCGATGATTGCGGGACGCACGCAACCCTCGCCCCGCCTCCGTATTTCTTCCTCGCGCTGTTGCGGTGCGGCGCACTTTCGATGACGGCGTCGCACGCGACCTGTTGCGTTTGCCTCGTTTAGCGCAGTGCACCATTTTGGGCACTGTGCACGAGAACACTTGGCTAGCGGTATACGTCAGTGCTAAACGAACAATGAGACGGACACAAAGCGGATTGGAGAGCACGATTATGCGCTGGAAGACGGTAGAAAGTGGCATGGTTTCGTTATCTGCGCATGCGCCTGCACGACGTGGGAACAAAGAAACGAAACGGAAACAGAAGTAAAAAAAAAAGGACGCAGATATTCGGTTTGGGTGTTTTATTATTTCTCTAAACATGAATTCGATTATTGGAGCAACAGATTAAAAAAATAACAAATCTTGCGCTGAATACTCTGTAAATCACGTGCCACGATGAGCGACGTTACAGCACTACCGTGTACGTAGGCTAACTTGCGCATCGTGCGTCGACTCTCCAAGTGTGAGCGCGGCGCCCGTAAGCAGAAGGGAAAACGGCGTTCGGTTTGAAATTTCGGTTCTTTCCGTGGCGCGTAGCAATGTAATAGTTAGCAGACACAGTCGTTAGCGCGGATTGTATGCACTGGACTTGTCAGCTGAAATGCCAGACCAGGTGAGGGGCCCTTTAAGGAAAGAAGAGGCAGCGAACAAGAGTCAACTGAGTAAAGTTTGCGGAGGAGCCATTCTAAGTGAAATGAGGTGGGCACTGAGATCAGAAGACCGGATAGCGCGCGCACTCTACAGGTGATCCCAATCCTGTTTTCTCTCCCTTCTCCAGAAGAAGCTCCCTTTAGATTAAGTTGATTTCAAGTAGTTACTTCTTTCTAACTTTGTACCTGAAGACGGTGCAGCACTCCTTCCTTGTTTCCGTCACCCATTTTCCTAAAAGGATTGTGATATTCAACAGTGTTAGTCGTACGAGGTAGCACGATGGTGCTTAATGTATAATGTCGCCTTCAAAGCATTTCCTCAATTTAACTTCGTAATTGTTGAGGTGAAGGTTATAGAGCATTTATAGTACACGTACACCTTAAGATAATTTCAAGCCGCGTAATAAGGAACTTCAAAAAGGAAGAACGTGGCAGTGGTTCCCGGTACTTTCCTCCTCATTTTCTTCTGTTGGTCGTCTTTCGTGTCTGGTTATTTCGACATATATATAAAGGAAGTCTGTAACAGAAGCAAAAATTACCTATTCCGTTCTTTTAAAGTGACCGATTGAGGGACTCATTCTTTAATTGATTGATATATGGATGGAATAATTCATTGATTGACTGATTGATTCATTTCAGTTATTCATTCATTCTTTCAATCATTCGTTCGCTCATTCATTACATGATGTGTTTTAACTCGAAGGCCGCACATGTGCTATCAGATACAAATTCAGAAATGTTCTGAACTAATTTTCATTATGAACGATTTGTTAATGCAATTTCATCACTGTGAAAGTTTTCCGATTGCTTGCCCGTCGGAATGCTGCAGCCGCGGTCAAGAATCCCATCAACACCTTCGGTAGGAACAGCAGAACGCTGAAGAGAATGACAGAGCAAATTGTGGTATTTGCTTAATTGAGTATACGTCTAGGGACCATGCAATGGCAGTGCTTTGCTGCAGAGGACAAGCGCACACAGAAGGAAACAATGTTACATGAGTTCACGAACCTGAATGCCCTTCTCTCCTGGTGATCCATCCTTGCCAGGTGGACCCTGAAAAAAAAACACTCAGGCTAAGTGCCACGCTTAGCATACTAGCCAACAATCCCAGCGTTCTACTAGGAAACATACATACAAAAGAAGGAGGATGGGGAAACAGCGCCGCGGCAGCTCAATTGGAAGAGCATTGCAGGCGAAGAGGTGGGATCGTTGCCCACCTGCGGCAAGTTGTGTTTTCGTCTACTTTCATTTCCAATAATTTATAATTTCTTTATTTCATTTATTAAGCACCAGTAATTTCCCCTAAGTTGACTTTGGTGTCAGTGTTTGTTGGCTTCTAATGATATAATTATTCAAAATCGGCCTTTTCGGCTAACCCCCGTTCTTCCCGTTTATGCTCAGAAAACTAATCTGAGTTTTCTTTCTATAATGGGAAATAGTATTGCTCTTCCCTCGTTCGCTGCGATGCTTTCAATGAAAATAACGCGCATAGTACAAGCTGCAGATATGCCAGCGCAATCTTGCAGCGCGGATTTTTCGAAGAGTCTAAAACAGGTGCAATCATTTGTCTGTAGGAGTGGTGCTTTTCAACTTGGATTTCCCACAAAAGGAAGATTATATATATATATATATATATATATATATATATATATATATATATATATATATATATATATATATATATTGTAGAATATCTACGTAGAAACACACCCCTTTACAGGTCGACATTTCGGCCGGTGACCGGCCTGTAGTATATACACTTACAAGGAACGCTCATAATTCCCTTTTTTAGTAGATGAGAAAGAAAATGGAGCCGCTATCACTGAACTACGGCGCTGAGTATTTCTTCGACGTTAACGTGTCGACTGAGAAATCGCAATGGATGAATGTCTTAATCGCAACAGTAAACTGGGCATGTACACGGCCCTTGCACGTATGCGTCGCCTTGAGAGTAAAGGACATCGTAAAAGGCGCTGCGTTTATTTGGCAGCCACAGACGCAGCTGGATGAAGCAAGCCCTAAGAAATCGACTGTCTTCCACGGGAACACAAGAAAAAAGCAGCGCTCATCGAACGACGGCGCTCGTTACCTAATACCGGCAAACTTGTCGCCTGTGTGAACACTTTGGATATATATCCTGTCCAGATCGGCAACCTGCGGGAGTAGAGGGCGCTTGCGAGGATACATCGCACGGTATATAAAACCCACGTTCTGAATACCGCTGATCCAACTTTGCAGCCGCAGAAGCAACAAGGACGTGCCATCTCTTGTACGAAATTCGCCCAGTAACACAAAAAAGCAGCTATCATCAAAAGACGGCGATCGATATTTAATCGCGGCTAAGTTGTTCACTGCGCAATTACTCTGGTGACTATCCTGCTCAGAGCGGCGATTTACAGAAGTAAACGGCACTTGCGAGTATTCTTCACACGGAGTATAACGGCTGCCCTCAAGAAACCGCTAATTTCATTCGGAATCCGCAACAGCAGCTAAATCAAGCTCGTGTCTAGAGTTCGCCATTTTGCACGAGAAAAGAAGAAAGCATCAGCGATCATCCAACAACGGCTCTCAGTGTTTAATCGGCGCTAAGTTGCCCATTGCGCGATTAGGTTGGTGAATATTTTGTTCACAGTGGCGATATACGGGAGTAAACGGCACTTGCAAGGATTCTTCACACGGGGTATAAAGGCCACCTTCACGAACTGTTAAATTTATTTGGCATCCAGAACAGCAGCTCGAAGAAGCACGGGTCTAGTGTTCGGCATATTGCACGATAAAAGAAGAAACCAGCTGCGATCATCGAACAAACCGCTCGGTACTTCATCGGCACAAAGTTGCCCATTGTGAGATTACTTTAGTGAATATCCCGTTCAGAGTGGCGATTTATGGGAGTACACGGCACTTGCAAGGATCGTTCGCACGGAGTATGAAGGCTATCTTCAAGACACCGCTGATTTCATTTGGAATCCGCAACAGCAGCTCAATCAAGCCCGTGTCTGAAGTTCGGCATTTTACGCGAGAAAACAAGAAAGCATCAGCGATCATCGAATATCGGTGCTAGGTACTTCACCAGCGTTAAGTTGCCCAATGTGGGATTACTTTTGAGAATATCCTGCTCAGAGTGGCGATTTACGTGAGTACACGGCGCTTGAAAGGATTCCTCGCACGGAGTGTAAAGGCTACCTACAAGAACTGTTGATCTTAATTGGCATCCACAACCGCAGCTCGAACGAGCACGTGTCTATTGTTCGGCATATAGCACGAGAAAAAAAAAGAGAAACCAGCTGGGATCATCTAACACGGCCCTCGGTACTTCATAGGAGCTAATTTGCCCCCTGCGTAATTATTTGGTGAATATCATGTTCAGAGGGGCGGTTTACGGGAGCACACCGCGCTTGCAAAGATTCTTCGCACGCAGTGTAAAGGCTACCTTGAACACATCGCTGATTTTACTTGGCATCCACAACTACAGCTCGAACAAGCACGCGTCTAGTGTTCTCCATATTGCACGAGAAAAGAAGAAACCTGCTGCGATCATCGAAAAAGGCGCTCGGTATTTCATTGGCGCAAAGTTGCCCACTGTGGGATTAATTTGCTGAATATCCTTTTCAGAGTGGCGATTTACGGGAGTACATGGCACTTGCAAGGATTCTTCGCACGGAGTATAAAGGCTACCTTCAAGAACAGCTGATTTCCTTTGGAATCCGCAAAAGCAGCTCGATGAACCTCGTGTCTAGAGTTCGGCATTTTACGCAAGAAAAGAAGAAAGCATCAGCGATCATCGAACAACGGCGTCCGGTGCTTCATCCGCGCTAAGTTGCCCCCTTGCGCGATTACCTTGGTGATTATCCTGTTCAGAGGAGCGATTTACGGGAGTACACAGCGCTTGCAAGGATTCTTCGCACGGAGTATAAAGGATACCTTCAAGAAACCGCTGATTTCATTTGTAATCCACAGCAGCAGCTCGACCAAGCGAATGTCTAGAATTCGGCATTTTGCACGAGAAAAGAAGAAAGCATCAGCGATCATCGAACAACGGCGCTCGCTGATTCATCCGCGCTAAGTTGCCCCCTTGCGCGATTACCTTGGTGATTATCCTCTTCAGAGGAGCGATTTACGGGAGTACACAGCGCTTGCAACGATTTTTCGCACGGAGTATAAAGGATACCTTCAAGAAACCGCTGATTTCATTTGAGATCCGCAGCAGCAGCTGGATAAAGCTCGTGTCTAGATTTCGCCATTTTGCACGAGAAAAGAAGAAAGCATCAGCGATCATCGAACGACGGCGCTCGGTACTTCATCGGCGCTAAGTTGCCCACTGCGTGTATACATTGGTGAATATCCTGTTCAGAGTGGCGATTTACTTGAGTACACGGCGCTTGCAAGGATTCCTCGCACGGTGTGTAAAGGCTACCTTCCTGAACTATTGATTTTATTTGGCTTACACAACCGCAGCTCGAATAAGTACGCGTCTAGTTCTCGGCATTTTACGCAAGAAAAGAAGAAACCAGCTGCGATAATCTAACAAGGCGCTCGGTACTTCATCGCCACTAAGTTGCCCCCTTCACGATTACTTTGGTGAATATCCTGTTCAGAGGGGCGATCTACGGGAGCACACGGCGCTTGCAAGGACTCTTCGCACTAAGTATTAAGGATACCTTCATGAAACAGCTGATTTCATTTGCAATCTGCAACAGGAGTTTGAAGCTCGTGTCTAGAGTTCGGCATTTTGCACGAGAAAAGCAGAAAGCATCAGCGATCGTCGAACAACGGCTCTTGGCACTTCATAGGCGCTAATTTGCCCACTGCGGGATTATTTGGTGAATACCACGCTCAGAAGGACGATTTCAGGGAGTACTCGGCGCTTGCAAGGATTCTTCGCATGGAGTATAAAGATACCTTCAAGAAACCACTGATTTCATTTGGAATCCGCAACAGCAGATTAATCAAGCTAGTGTATAGAGTTCGGCATTTTACACGAGAAAAGAAGAAAGCATCAGCGATCATCGAACAACGGCTCTTGGTAATTCGTGGCCGCTAAATTGCCCACTGCGCGATTATTTGGTGAATATTCTGTTCGGGGTGGGGATTTACGGGAGCACACGGGCTAGCAAGGGTTCCTCGCACAGACTATAAAGGCTAACTTCAAGAAATATTGATTTTATTTGGTATCCACAATCGCAGCTCGAACATGCACGTGTCTAATGTTCAACATATTACACAAGAAAAGAAGAAACCAGCTGCGATCATCCAAAAAGCCGCTCGGAACTTAATTGGCGCTAAGTTGCCCACTGCGCGATTACTTTAGAGAATATCCTGTACAGAGTGCCGATTTACGGAAGTACACTGTACTTGCAAGGACTCCTCGCACGGGGTATAAAGGATACCTTCAAGAAACCGCTGATTTGATTTGGAATCCGCCACAGCAGCTCGATCAAGCTCGTGTCTAGAGCACGGCATTTTACGCAAGAAACGAAGAAAGCATCAGCGACCATCGAACAACGGCGTCCGGTGCTTCATCTGCGCTAAGTTGCCCCCTTGCGCGATTACCTGGTGATGATCCTGTTCAGAGGAGCGATTTACGGGGGTACACAACGCTTGCAAGGATTCTTCGCACGGAGTATAAAGGATACCTTCAAGAAACCGCTGATTTCATTTGAGATCCGCAGCAGCAGCTGGATAGAGCTCGTGTCTAGACTTCCGCATTTTGCACGAGAAAAGAAGAAAGCGTCAGCGATCATCGAACGACGGCGCTCGGTACTTCATCGGCGCTAAGTTGCCCACTGCGCGTTTACATTGGTGAATATCCTGTTCAGAGTGGCGATTTACGTGAGTACACGGCGCTTGCAAGGATTCCTCGCGCGGAGTGTAAAGGCTACCTTCAAGAGCTAAAGATTTTTTTTGGCTTACACAACCGCAACTCGAACAAGCACGCGTCTAGTTCTCGACATTTTACGCAAGAAAAGAAGAAACCAGCTGCGATAATCTAACAAGGCGCTCGGTACTTCATCGCCACTAAGTTGCCCCCTTCACGATTAGTTTAGTGAATATCCTGTTCAGAGGGGCGATCTACGGGAGTACACGGCGCTTGCATGTATTCTTCGCACGCAGTATAAAGGGTATCTTCAAGAATCAGCTCATTTCATTTCTACTCTGCAACAGGAGCTCGAAGCTCCTGTCTAGAGTTCGGCATTTTGCGCGAGAAAAGCAGAAAGCATCAGCGATCATCGAACAACGGCTCTCGATACTTCATAGGCGCTAATTTGCGCACTGCGCGATTATTTGGTGAATATTATGTTCAGAGGGGCGATTTACGGTAGTACACGGCGCTTGCAAGCATTCTTCGCACGCAGTGTAAAGCCTACCTTCAAGAAACCGCAGATTTCATCTGGAATCCGCAACAGCAACTCAAACAAGCTAGTGTCTAGAGTTCGTTATTTTGCACGAGAAAAGCAGAAAGCATCAGCGATCATGGAACAACGGCTCTCGATACTTCATAGGCGCTAATTTGCCCACTGCGCGATTATTTGGTGAATACCTGTTCAGAGTGGTGATTTACGGAAGTACACGGCACTTGCGCGGATTCTTCGCCGGAGTATAAAGGATACCTTCAAGAAACCGCTGATTTCATTTGGAATCCGCAACAGCAGCTCAATCAAGCTAGTGTCTAGAGCTCGGCAATTCACACAAGAAAAGAAGAAACCAGCTGCGATCATCGAACAAGCCGCTCGTTACTTCACTGGCGCTAAGTTGCCCACTGCGCGATTACTTTAGTGAATATCCTGTTCAGAGTTGCGATTTATGGAAGTACACGGCACTTGCGAGAATTCTTCGCCCGGAGTGTAAAGGCTACTTTCAAGAACCGATGATTTCATATGGAATCCGCCAGAGCAGCTCGATCAAGCTCGTGTGTAGAGTTCGGCATTTTACACAAGAAAAGAAGAAAGCATTAGCGATTATGGAACAACGGCGCTCGGTACTTCATCCGTGCTAAGTTGCCCCATTGCGCGATTGCTTTGGTGAATATCGTGTTCATAGGAGCGATTTACGGGAGTACACGGCGCTTGCAAGGATTCTTCCAAAGGAGTGTAAAAGATACCTTCAAGAAACCGCTGATTTCATTGGGAATCTGCACCAGCAGCTCGATAAGCTCGTGCCTAGAGTTCGGCATTTTACACGAGAAAAGAAGAAAGCATCAGCGATCATCGAACAACGGCTCTCGGTAATTCGTGGGCGCTAAATTGCCCACTGCACGATTACTTTGGTGAATATTATGTTCGAGGTGGCGATTTACGGGAGAACACGGCGCTAGCAAAGGTTCCTCGCACAGAGTATAAAGGCTACCTTCAAGAAATGTTGATTTTATTTGGGAATCGCCCCAGCAGCTCGACCAAGCTCATGTCTTGAGCTCAGAATTTTACACGAGAAAAGAAGAAAGCATCAGCTATCATCGAACAATCGCGCTCGGTACTTCATCTGCGCTATGTCGTCCATTGCGCTATTACTTTGGTGAATATCCTGTTCATAGTGGCGATTTACGGGAGTACACGATGCTAGCAAGGATTCCTCGCACGGAGTATAAAGAGTACCTTCAAGAACTGTTGATTTTATTTGGCATCCACAACCGCTGCTGGAGCAAGCGCGTGTCTAGTGTTCCGCATATTGCACGAGAGAGAAAGAAACGACCTGCGATCATCGAACAATCCCCTCGGAATTTCATCGGCGCAAAGTTGCCCACTGTTGTATTACTTTGGTGAATATCCTGTTCAGAGTGGCGATTTACGGAAGAACACGGCCCTTGCGAGGATTCTTCGCACAGAGTATAAATGCTACCTTTATTAACCGCAGATTTCATTTAAAATCCGCCACAGCAGCTTGATCAAGCTCGTGTCCAGAGTTCAGAATTTTGCACAAGAAAAGAAGAAAGCATCAGCGATCATGGAACAACGGCGCTCGGTGCTTCATCGGCGCTAAGCTGCCCATTGCGCGATTACTTTGGTGAATATTCTGTTCGGGGTGGCGATTTACGCGAGTACATGGCGCTAGAAAGGATTCCTCGCGCGGAGTTTAAAGGCTACCTTCAAGAACTGTTGATTTTATTTCGTATGCACAACCGTAGCTCGAAGAAGCACGTGTCTAGTGTTCGGCATATTGCACAAGAAAACTAGAAACCAGCTGTGATTATCGAACAAGGCGCTCGGTACTTCATTTGCGCTAAGTTGCCCACTGTGGTATTACTTTGGTTAATATCCTGTACAAGGTGGCGATTTACGGAAGTACACAGCAGTTGCGAGGATTCTTCGCACGGAGTATCAAGGCTACTTTCAAGAAACCGCTGATTTCATTTGGAATCCGCAATAGCCGCTCCATCTAGCTCGAGTCAAGATTTCGGCTTTTTGCACGGTAAAACAAGAAAGCATCAGCGATCATCGAACAGTAGGTCTCGGTACTTCATCGGCGCAAATTTGCCCACTGCGCGATTACTTTGGTGAATATCCTGTTGAGAGTGGCGATTTACGAAAGTAAACGGCACTTGCGAGGATTCTTCGCACGGAGTATAAAGGCTACCTACAAGAAACCACTGATTTCATTTCGAATCTGCAAAAGCAGCTGGATCAAGCTCGTGTCTGAAGTTCGGCATTTCACACGAGAAAACAAGAAAGCATCAGCAATCATCGAATATCGGCGCTCGGTACTTCACCTGCGGTAAGTTGCCCACTACGCGATTACCTTTTTGTATATCCTGTTCAGAGTGGCCATTTACGGAAGTACACGGCACTTGCGAGGATTCTTCGCACGGAGTATAAAGGCTATTTTCAAGAAACCGCTCATTTCATTTGGAATCCGCAACAGCAGCTCGAACAAGCCCGTGTCTAGTGTTCGGCATTTTGCACAAGAAAAGAAGAAACCAGCTGCGATGATCGAAGAAGCGGCTCGGTACTTCATTTGTGCTAAGTTGCACACTGCGTGATTACTTTGGTGAATTTCCTGTACAGAGTGGCGATTTACGGAAATACACGGCACTTGCAAGGACTCCTCGCACGGAGTATAAAGGGTACCTTCAAGAAACCGCTGATGTTATTTGGAATACGCAACACCAGCTCGATAGAGCTCGTGTCTAGAGGTCGGCATTTTACACGAGAAAAGAAGAAAGTATAAGCGATCATCGAACAACGGCGCTCGGTACTTCATCTGCGCTAAGTTGCCCATTGCGCGATTACATTGGTGAATATGCTGTTCAAAATGGCGATATAGGGGAGTACTTGGCGCTTGCAAGGATTCCGCGAATGGAGTGTAAAGGCTGCCTTCAGGTACTGTTGATTTTAGTTGGCATCCACAACTACAGCTCGAACAAGCACGCGTCTAGTGTTCGGCATATTGCACGAGAAAAGAAGAAACCTGCTGCGATCATCGAAAAAGGCGCTCGGTACTACATCGGTGCAAAGTTGCCCACTGTGGGATTCACTTGCTGAATATCTTGTTCAGAGTGGCGATTTACGGGCGTACACGGCACATGCAAGGATTGTTCGCACGGAGTATAAAGGCTACCTTCAAGAACCGGTGATTTCATTTGGAATCCGCACCAGCAGCTCGACCAAGCGAATGTCTAGAATTCGGCATTTTGCACATCACATTCGCAGTCGTCTAAGTATGACGAAACTTCATTGCGTTTAGGAAGAATGCTACGAATGTTAGTTAATCATATAGATAGGTGCGAGGGCACGATAGGCTCGTGTAGTAGTGTTGAAGAAAGAAAAGAAGTGTAGTGTAGAAAAGAAAAGAAGAAAGCATTAGCGATCACCGAGCAACGGCGTCCAGTGCTTCATCCACGCTAAGTTGCCCCCTTGCGCGATTACCTTGGTGATTATCCTGTTCAGAGAAGCGATCTACGGGAGCACACGACGCTTGCAAGGATTCTTCGCACGGAGTATACAGGATACCTTCAAGAAACAGCTGATTTAATTTGGAATCTGCAACAGGAGCTCGAAGCTCGTGTCTAGAGTTCGACATTTTGCACGAGAAAAGCAGAAAGCATCAGCGATCATCGAACAAGGGGCTCTCGATACTTCATAGGCGCTAATTTGCCAACTGCGCGATTATTTGGTGAATATCATGTTCAGAGGGACGATTTTCGGGAGTACTCGGCGCTTGCTTGCAAGGATTCTTCGCATGGAGTATAAAGGATACCTTCAAGAAACCGCTGATTTCATTTGCAATCCGCAACCGCAGCTCAATCAAGCTAGTGTCTAGAGTTCGGCGTTTTACACGAGAAAAGAAGAAAGCATCGGCGATCATCGAACAACGGCTCTCGGTAATTCATGGGCGCTAAATTGCCCACTGCGCGATTACTTTGGTGAATCTTCTGTTCGGGGTGGCGACTTACGGGAATACACGGCGCTAGCAAGCGTTTCTCGCACAGAGTATAAAGGCTAGCTTCAAGAAATGTTGATATTATTTGGTATCCGCCACAGCAGCTCGATCCAGCTCGTGTCTAGAGTTCGGCATTTTAGAAAAGAAAAGAAGAAAGGATTAACGATCATCGAACAACGACGTTCGGTACGTCATCCATGCTAAGTTGCCCCATTGCGCGATTACTTTGGTGAATATCCTGTTCAGAGGGGCGATTTACGGGAATACACAGCACTTGCAAGGATTGTTCGCACGAAGTATAATGGCTACCTTCAAGAACCGCTGATTTCATTTGGAATCCGCCACAGCAGCTCGATCAAGCTCGTGTCCAGAGTTCGGCATTTTGCACAAGAAAAGAAGAAAGCATCAGCTATCATGGAATCAACGGCGCTCGGTACTTCATCAGCGCCAAGTTGCCCACTGTGGAATTACTTTGGTGAATATCCTGTTCAGAGTGGCGATTTACGGAAGTACACGGCACTTGCCAGGATTCTTCGCACGGAGTATAAAGGCTATTTTCAAGAGACCGCTGATTTCACTTGGAATCCGCAACAGCTGCTCGATCAAGCTCGTGTCTGGAATACGGCATTTTACACGAGAAAAGAAGAAAGCATCAGCGATAATCGAACAACGGCGCTCGGTACTTCATCTGCGCTAAGATGCCCACTTCGCGATTACTTTTTTGAATATCCTTTTCATACTGGCGATTCACGTGAGTACAAGGCGCTAGCTAGGATTCCTCGTACGGAGTATAAAGGCTGTCTTCAAGGGCTGTTGATATTATTTGGCATCCACAACCGCTGCCCGAACAAGCACGTGTCTAGTGTTCGGCATATTGCACGAGAAAAGATGAATCCAGTTCCGACCATCGAACAAGCTGCTCGGTCTCGGTAGTTCATCGGCGCTGAGTTGCCCCCTGCGCAATTATTTGGTGAATATCCTGTTCAGATTGTCGATTTAGGGAAGTACACGGCACTTGCTAGGATTCTTCGCGCGGAGTATAAAGGATACCTTGAATAAACCGCTGATTTTATTTGGAATCCTCACCAGCAGCTCGACCAAGCTCATGTCTAGAGTTCAGCATTTCACACAAGAAAAGAAGAAAGCATCATCGATCACCGAAGAATGGCGCTCGGTACTTCATATGCGCTAAGTTGCCGATTGCGCGATAACTTTGGTGAATATCCTGTTCAGAGGGGCGAGAGACGCGAGTACACGGCGCTTGCAAGGATTCATCGCACGGAATATAAGGGACGCCTTCAAGAAACCACTGATCTTATTCGGAGTCCGCAACATCAGCTCGTTAGAGCTCGTGTCTTGTGTTCGGCCTATTGCACGGGAAAAGAAGGAACCAGCTGCGATCATAGAACAAGCCACTCGGTACTTCATCGGGGCAAAGTTGTCCACTGCGCGATTATTTGGTAAATGTCATGTTGAGAGGGGGCGATTAACGGTAGTAGAAGGCGCTTGCAAGGATTATTCGCACGGACTAGAAAGGGTTCCTTCAAGAAACCGCTGATTTCATTTCGAATCCGTAACAGCAGCTCAATCGAGCTAGTGTCTACAGCTCGGCATTTTACAGGAGAAAAGAATGAAGTATCAGCGATCGTCGAACAACGGCGCTCTGTAATTGAATCGTGCTAAGTTGCCACTGCGCGATTACTTTGGCGAATATTTTGTTCAGTGTGTCGATTTACGGGAGTGCATGGCGCTAGCAAGGATTCCTCGCACGGAGTTTAAAAGCTACCTGCAAGAACTGTAGATCTTATTTCGTATCCAAAACCGCAACTCCAAGAAGCACGAGTCTAGTGTTCAGCATATTGCACAAGAAAAGAAGAAACCAGCTGCGATTATCGAACAAGGCGCTCGGTATTTCATTGGCGCTAAGTTGCCCACTGTGGGAATACTTTGGTTAATATCCTGTACAGAGTGGCGATTTACGGAAGTACACGGCTCTTGCGAGGATTCTACGCACGGAGTATAAAGGCTACCTTCTAGAAACCGCTGATTTCTTTTGGAATCCGCAACAGCCGCTCGATCAAGCTCGCGTCTAGAATTCGGCATTTTACACGAGAAAGGAGAAAGCATCAGCGATCACCGAACAACGGGGCTCCATATTTCATTTGCGCTAAGTTGCCCACTGCGCGATTACTTCGGTGAATATCCTGTACAGAGTGGCGATTTACGGAAGTACACGGCACTTGCGAGGATTCTTCGCACCGAGTATAAAGGCTACCTACGAGAAACCGTTGATTTTATTTCGAATCCGCAAAAGCAGCTCGATCAAGCTCGTGTCTGAAGTTCGGTATTTTACACGACAAAACAAGAAATCATCAGCGATCATCGAATGTCGGCGCTCGGTACTTCATCTGCGCTAAGTTGCCCACTTCGCGATTACTTTTTGAATATCTTTTTCAGCGTGGCAATTTACGTGAGTACACGGCGCTAGCTAGGATCCCTCGCACGCAGTATAAAGGCTACCTTAAAGGACTGTTGATTTTATTTGGCATCCACAACCACTGCCCGAACAAGCACGTGTCTAGTGTTCGGCATATTGCACGAGAAAAGAAGAAACCAGTTGCGACCATCGAACAAGCCACTCGGTCTCGGTAGTTCATCGGTGCTGAGTTGCCCACTGCGCAATTATTTGGTGAATATCCTGTTCAGAGTGTCGATTTAAGGAAGTACACGGCACTTGCAAGGATTCCTCGCACGGAGTATAAAGGATACCTTGAAGAAACGCTGATTTTATTTGGAATCCTCACCAACAGCTCGACTAAGCTCATGTCTAGAGTTCAGCATTTCACACGAGAAAAGAAGAAAGCATCAGCGATCATCGAACAATGGCGCTCGGCACTTCATCTGCGCTAAGTTGCCGATTGCGCGATTACTTTGGTGAATATCCTGCTCAGAGTTGCGATTTACGGGAGTAAGCGGCGCTTGCAAAGGTTCTTCGCACGGAGTATAAAGGCTATTTTCAAGAAACCACTAATTTCATTTCGAATACCAAATAGCTGCTCAATCAAGCGCGTGTCTAGAGTTCGGCATTTTACACGAGAAAAGAAGAAAGCATCAGCAAACATCGAACAACGGCGCTCGGTACTTCATCGGCGCTAAGTTGCCCACTGCGCGATTACTTTGGTGAGTATCCTGTTCAGAGTTGTGATTTATGGGAGTACTCAGCGCTAGCAAGGATTCCTCGCACGGAGTATATTGGCTACCTTCAGGAACTGTTGATTTTATTTGGCATCCACAACCACAGCTCGAACAAGCACGTGTCTAGTGTTCGGCATATTGCACTTGAAGAGAAGAAACCAGCTACGATCATCGAATAAACCGCTCGGTAGTTCATCGGCGCCAAGTTGCCCACTGTGGGATTACTTTGGTGAATATCCTGTTCACCGTGGCAATTTACGGAAGTACACGGCACTTACGAGGAGTCTTCGCAGGGAGTATAAAGGCTATTTTCAAGAGACCGCTGATTTCATTTGAAACCCGAAATAGCTGGTCGATCAAGCTCGTGTCTAGAGTTCGGCATTTCACACGAGAAAAGAAAAAAGCATCAGCTATCATCGATCAATGGCGCTCAGTACTTCATCTGCACTAAGTGGCCTACTGCGCGATTACTTTGATGAATATCCTGTTCAGAATTGCGATTTACGGCAGTACACGGCGCTTGCAAGTATTGTTCGCACGGAGTATGAAGGATACCTTCAAGAAACAGCTGATTTCATTTGGAATCTGCAACAGGAGCTCGATAGAGCTCGTGTCTAGAGTTCGGCGTTTTGCACGAGAAAAGCAGAAAGCATCAGTGATGAATTGAACGACGGCGCTCGGGATTTCATTGGCGCTAAGTTGCCCACTGCGCGATTTCTTTGGTGTATATCCTGTACAGAGTGGTGATTTACGGAAGTACACGGCACTTGCAAGGACTCCTCGCACGGAGTATAAAGGATACCTTCAAGAAACCGCTGATTTCATTTGGAATCCGCAACAGCAGTTAGATAGAGCTCGTGTCTACAGCTCGGCATTTTACACGAGAAAAGAAGAAACCGATGCCGCGGCTCCCAGCGAACCACTTCGCTTCGAGTGGCTCGCCAGCCCTTGTCAGCTGTCTACAACTACAGATTGCCCGGCAGCGCCACCGCTACCGTGCCTCAACTGCCCCAGGATTCACGTACCGTCATCGACAACAACTGAAGAGCCATCAATAAAAGAGCATCACCAACGCGCGGCACTCTGTGGGCTCGGTCGCTGTGCCACGATGCACTCATCTAAACCGTTCGCCTTCGCTGCACAGGTCAGTAACCAGTATTGTCTTTTCACAAAAAAATCAAGTGACTACTGTCTCCTGCAGCTACCGAGCCCACATTGCTGTCTTTCAGTTGTTGTTGAATGTTATGATGTAGTACGTACCTTGTTGCTGTTGGCTGGCGATATCGAGTCAAACCCAGGTCCCGACACTGTACTCGCGGAACTAAAGAAGCTGTCTACTGGTCAGTCACAACTACTCGCCGAGGTTCAAGGCCTTAGAAAGCAACTAACAACTACTGAACAGGCTATATCTGACCTCAGTAACAGATTATCCGACCTAGAAACTCACTATCAAGATCTGGTAACACTACGCACCGACATGGATACGATCTGCACTAACACCACCCAAACAGCCAAAGATATCAGAGGAATAGAAGCCCGCCTGGATGACGCCGAAAATCGCTCACGACGAAATAATTTAATTTTCTATAATATCACAGATAACAATGCATCGGAAAACTACGCCCAATCTGAAGAAACGGTCCTGCGCCTCTGCCGTGATCACTTAGGTCTAACCGTTGATCCAAAAGAAATTGAACGGGCTCACCGTCTTGAGCGCCATTCTTCTAGGCGCTCTCGCCCAATAGTCAAACTGACATTTTTAAAAACCAAACAGCTAATTCTTTCAAATGGCCGTAAGTTAAAAGGTACTGATTACAGCATCGGGGAGGATTTTTCACGCCCTGTCCGAGATGCACGAAAGCATCTAGTTAGATTTGCCAAAACTAAAAACAAAAAACTTTCCTTGCGCTACAAAACATTATTAATCGATCCTAAACAGTATGCATTCGACGAATTATCGCAGACAGTAAAAGAAATCTCTTAGCATACGGTTCATCGTCGTGTAGCTAAACTTCCTGGTAGCAGCCCTCATGGTAAACTTCCAAATCTTTCTTTTTCTATTATTTTCACAAACATACGCAGTTTTCTCCCCAAACGCGAACACATCTGTAATTTTGTTTCATCATCTTCCAGCAACATACTTGTACTAACTGAAACGCGGCTAACAGATGACGTCAGTGATACGGAAGTTCTCGCCAATCTACCTAATTTTAAAGTTTCCAGCAAGGACCGCAAGGTCTCCAGAGGAAGAGGTGTTCTAATTGCCACGAACCAACAATTGCCTTGTTCTGTTATTAACATTCAATCAGAACTTGAAATACTATGGGTAATCTGCGGTTCCACACCTCAAACCGTCATACTAGGTGTCTGCTACAGACCCCCCTACAGCTATCCACAATTTTCTTATTACCTAAATGATAGCCTAAATCAACTTACTACTACACATCCCAATGCGCACATTCTTCTTCTTGGCGATTTTAACTTCCCGTCTATTGACTGGCAGAACTTCACACCAACAAGCAATGAAGAAATAACTAACTTCCTTGACGTCTGTCTAAATTTTAATCTCACCCACTTAGTAAAAGAACCTACACGCGTCGTAGGTGATTCGTCAAACATCTTGGACCTTATACTAACCAATCACCCTGAAAGTTTAGCGAATCTTAATCATCTCCGCGAAGTTAGCGACCACAAAATTATACATGCTACTTTTACCTTCATCGCGGAATAGCGCCAAACGTTCCACAAAACAATTGGCCTGTACGACAAAGGCAATTACAATGAAATGAACAACCAATTGCTTGTTTTTCTTCCAGAATTTGAAGGAGCTTCTCACGACCGATCAGTTGAGGACAACTGCCTTACTTTTAAAACCAAGCTTGCCGAACTAACATCCAAATTCATTCCCACCATTACATTTCGTGCCAATCATAATAAACCATGGTTCACAAAGTCCTTAAAAACACTCGAGAACAAGAAAAAAACGACTTTTCCGTGCAGCAAAACTAAACCCAAGCGAATGCGCATGGAATAAATACTACAAGGCCGAGTCAACGTATTTGCGGTCCATTTCTAATGCCAAACACGCATTTTTTCATACTGACCTGCCGAAGATCCTAAGCAATAATCCCAGAAAGTTCTGGCAAGTTCTAAACCCTGATTATGCGCCTATCATCCCACTTACCGACACACATGGCGAGGAAGTGAGCGACGTTGAGTGTGCAAATATATTTAACACTGCATTTTCATCTGTCTTCACAAACGAAACTGATATGCCAACATTTGTCCCAACTTCCCAACCAAGATCGCTCATGCCACCAGTCACATTCGCTGCACACGGCATCACCGGTATCATCGAAAATATTAAGATGTCATCTTCTGCAGGTACTGAAGAAATCACCAGCAAACTCTTAAAAAACATTCGTCACGCATCTTCAGTGTACTTATCATTACTGTTCACACAATCACTCTCCACAGGTAGCATACCGATCGATTGGAAGGTGCGGAAGGCCGTTCCGGTATTCAAATCAGGTAACAAAGAATCGACCCTTAATTATCACCCCATCTCTTTAACAAGTGTGCCATGCAAAATCATGGAAAACGTAATCTATTCTTTCATAATGAACTTTCTTGACTCTATTAATTTCTTTCATCCTTCTCAACACGGCTTCCGTAAAAACCTATCTTGTGAAACGCAATTAGCTATTTTTGTCCATGACCTGCACATGGCCCTTGATTTAACCTTCAAACTGACTCAATCTTCCTAGATTTCGCGAAAGCCTTCGACAAGGTTCCTCACGAGCGCTTGCTACTAAAACTTTCTTGGTTAAACTTGCATCATAACATACTGCAGTGGATAAAATAATTTCTGGAAAACCGTACCCAATTTGCTCACGTTAATAATCAAACCTCTAGGTCTCTTGCAGTAACATTAGGCGTCCAGCAAGGGTCAGTCCTTGGTCCCCTTCTATTATTAATATATATTAACGACCTACCAAAACAGGTCTCCTGTAACGTTCGCATCTTTGCCGATGACTGTGTTATCTATCGCACAATCCCTCTGATCAACTAACTCTTCAAAGAGATTTAACTTGTGTCCAGGACTGGTGTAACCAATGGCTCATGGAACTAATCCCCGATAAATGCAAACTCATGTCATTTCATCGAAAACGTAATCCTCTCCTGTTTCCTTATGCAATCTCGCACGTCACGTTAGCATTAACACAGTCTTACAAATACCTAGGCGTCACGTTGTCTAACGATGTAACCTGGAATGCGCATGTCACTAGAGTGATATCATCTGCTAACAGAAGCCTTGGTTTCCTAAAACGTCATCTACGTCTAGCGCAACCAAGCCTAAGATTGCTTGCATACAAGTCACTCGTACGCTCTAACCTGGAATATGCCTCTGCCATCTGGAGCGCTAACCAAAAATATCTAACAAACTGTCTAGAATCAGTACAGAATCGTGCCACAAGATTCATCCATTCATGCTATTCATATAATGTCAGTATATCACCGTTAAAAGCAGTATCCGGCTTAACAACCCTGACTTGTCGGCGTCGTATCGCTACTATGTACTTATTTCATAAGTTTTTTTACAGCTCACTACATCATCCACCCTACATCAGTCCTCCTGCACGCATTTATTTTATTAGCTACCCAACCCTTATGTAATACCCCCAATCCTGGGGGCCTTTAAGGTAATAAAGTGAAGTGAAGTGAAGCATCAGCGATCGTAGAACAACGGCGCTAGGTAATTCATCGGCGCTAAGTTGCCACTGCGCGATTACTTTGGTGAATATTCTGTTCCGAATGTCGATTTACGGGCGTACAGGGCGCAAGCGAGGATTCCTCGCGCGGAGTTTAAAGGCTACCTTCAAGAAATGTTGATTTTATTTGGTATCCACAACCGCAGCTCGAACAAGCACGTGTCTAGTGTTCGGCATATTGCACAAGAATAAACCAGCGGCGATCATCCAACAAGCCGCTCGGTACTTCATTGGCACTAAGTAGCTCACTGTGGGATTACCTTGGTGAATTTCCTCTACGGAGCAGAGATTTACGAGAATATATGGCGCTTGCAAGGATTCCTTCCACGGAGTATAAAGGTTACATTCAAGAAACCGCTCATGTCATGTGGAATCCGCAAAAGCAGCTTGATCAAAGGCGTGTCTGGAGTTCGGCATTTGACACGATAAAAGAATAAAGCATCAGCGATGATCGAACAACGGCGCTCGTTACTTCATCGGCGCTAGGTTGCCCAAAGCGCGATTACTTTGACGAATATTCTGTTCAGAGTGTCGATTTACGGGAGTACACGGCGCTATCAAGGATTCTTCGCACGGACTGTGGGATTACTTTGGCTAATATCCTGTACACACTGGCGATTTTCGGAAGTACACGGCACTTGCGAGAATTCTTCGCACGGATTATAAAGGCTACCTTCAAGAAACCGCTGATTTCATTTGGAATGCGCAACAGCAGCTCGATCAAGCTCGTGTCTAGAATTCGGCATTTTACACGAGAAAATAAGAAACAATCAGCAATCATCGAACAGCGGCGCTCGGTATTTCATTTGCGCTAAGTTGCCCACTGCGCGATTACTTTGGTGAATATCCTGTTCAGAGTGGCGATTTACGGGAGTGCACGGCAGTTGCAAGGATTCTCAGCACGGAGTATCAAGGACACCTTGAAGAAACCACTGATTTTAATCGGAATCTGCAACAGCAGCTCGATAGAGCTCGTGTCTTGTGTTCGGCACATTGCATGAGAAAAGAAGAAACCAGCTGCGATCATCGAACAAGCCGCTCGGTACTTCATCGGGGCAAAGTTGCCCACTGCGCGTTTATTTGGTAAATATCATGTTCAGAGGGGCGCTTTACGGTAGTACACGGCGTTTGCAAAGATTCTCCGCACGGACTATAAAGGATACATTCAAGAAACCGCTGATTTCATTTGTAATCCGCAACAGCAGCTCAATTAAGCTAGTGTCTCGAGCTCGGCATTTTACATGAGAAAAGAAGGAAGCATCAGCGATCGTAGAACAACGGCGCTCGGTAATTCATCGGCGCTAAGTTGCCCATTGCGCGATTACTTTGGTGAATATCCTGTACAGAGGCGCGATTTACGGGAGTACATGGCGCTTGCAAGAATTCTTCGCACGGAGTATAAAGGCAACCTTTATGAAACCGCTGATTTCATTTGGAATCCGTAAAAGCATCTCCATCAAGCTCCTGTCTAGAGCTCGGCATTTTACACCAGAAAAGAAGGAAGCATAAGCGATCATCGAACAACGGCGGTCGATTCTTCATCGGGGCAAAGTTGCCCACTGCGCGATTATTTCGTAAATATCATGTTCAGAGGGGCGATATACGGTAGTACACGGCGCTTGCAAGGATTCTTCGCACGGACTATAAAGGATACCCTCAAGAAACCGGTGATTTCATTTGGAATCCGCAACAGCAGCTCAATCAAGGTAGTGTCTATAGCTCGGCTTTTTACATGAGAAAAGAAGGAAGCATCAGCGATCGTAGCACAACGGCGCTAGGTAATTCATCGGCGCTAAGTTGCCACTGCGCGTGTTCTTTGGTGAATATTCTGTTCCGAATGTCGATTTACGGGCGTACAGGGCGCAAGCAAGGATTCATCGTCCGGAGTTTAAAGGCTACCTTCAAGAACTGTTGATTTTATTTGGTATCCACAACCGCAGCTCGAACAAGCGCGTGTCTAGTGCTCGGCATATTGCACAAGAAAAGAAGAAACCAGCGGCGATCTTCCAACAAGCCGCTCGGTACTTCATTGGCACTAAGTTACTCACTGTGGGATTACCTTGCTGAATGTCCTCTAAAGAGCAGAGATTTGCGAGAATATATGGCGCTTGCAAGGATTCCTTCCACGGAGTATAAAGGTTACATTCAAGAAACCACTCATGTCATGTGGAATCCGCAAAAGCAGCTTGATCAAAGGCGTGTCTGGAGTTCGGAATTTTACTCGAGAAAAGAAGAAAGCATAAGCGATGATCGAACAACGGCGCTAGTTACTTCATCGGCGCTAGGTTGCCCAATGCGCGATTACTTTGGCGAATATCCTGCTCAGAGTTGCGATTTACGGAAGTACACGGCACTTGCGAGGATTCCTCGCACGGAGTATAAAGGCTACTTTCAAGGACTGTTGATTTTATTTGGTATCCACAACCGCAGCTCGAACAAGCACGTGTGTAGTGGTCGGCATATTGCACAAGGAAAGAAGAAACCGGCTGCGATCATCGAACAATCCGCTCGGTGCTTCATTGGCGCTAAGTTGCTCACTGCGGAATTACATTGGTGAATATCCTGTACAGAGTAGAGATTTACGAGAATATACGCCGCTTGCAAGCATTCCTCGCATGGAGTATAAATGTTACATTCAAGAAACCGCTAATTTCATGTGGAATCCGATACGGCAGCTTGATCAAAGGCGTGTCTGGAGTTCGGCATTTTACACGAGAAAAGAACAAAGCATCAGCGATGATCGAATAACGGCGCTCGTTACTTCATCGGCGCTAGGATGCCAAATGCGCGATTACTTTGGTGAATATTCTGTTAGGGGTGGCGATTTACGGAAGTACACGGCACTGGCAAGGACTCCTCGCTCGGAGTATAAAGGATACCTTCAAGAAACCGCTGATTTCATTTGGAATTCGCAACAGCAGCTCGATAGAGCTCGTGTCTAGGGTTCAGCATTTTGAACGAGAAAAGAAGAAACGAGCGGCGATCATCGAACTATCCGCTCGGTACTTCATCGGCGCAAAGTTGCCCACTGTGGGAATACTTTGGTGAATATCCTGTTCAGAGTGGTGATTTACGGAAGGACACGGCACCTGCGAGCATTCTTCGCACGAAGTATAAAGGCTACTTTCAAGAACCGCTGATTTCATTTGGAATCCGCAATAGCAGATCGATCAAGCTCGTGTCTAGAGTTAGACATTTTACACGAGAAAAGAAGAAAGCATCAGCGATGATCGAAGAACGGCGCACATTTCTTCATGGGTGTTAAATTGCCCACTGCACGATTACTTTGGTGAATATTCTGTTCAGGGTGGCGATTTACGGGAGTACACGGCGCTAGCAAGGCTTCCCCGCACGGAGTATAAAGACTACCTTCAAGAACTGTTGAATTTATTTGGCATCCACAACCGCAGGTCGAACTAGCACGTGTCTAGTGTTCGGCATATTGCACGGGAAAGAAGAAACCAGCTGCGATCATCGATGAAGGCGCTCGGTACTTCATTAACGCTAAGTTGCCCACGCGCAATTACTTTGGTGAATATCCTGTTCAGAATGGCGATTTACAGAAGTACACGGCACTTGCGAGGATTCTTCGCACGAAGTATAAAGGCTACTTTCAAGAACCGCTGATTTCATTTGGAATCCGCAACAGCAGCTCGATCAAGCTCGTGTCTAGAGTTAGACATATTACACAAGAAAAGAAGAAAGCATCAGCGATCATCGAACAACGGTGCTCTGTACTTCATCGGGGCAAAGTTGCCCACTGCGCGATTATTTGGTAAATATCATGTTCAGAGGGGCGATTTACGGTAATACGCGATGCTTGCAAGGATTCTTCGCATGGACTATAAAGGATACCTTCACGAAACGGCTGATTTCATTTGGAATACGCAACAGCAGCTCAATAAAGCTAGGGTCTAGAGCTATGCCGTTTACACGAGAAAGGAAGGAAGCATCAGCGATCTTAGAACAATGGCGCTAGTTAATTCATCGGCGCTAAGTTGCCACTGCGCGATTACTTTGGTGAATATTCTGTTCCGAGTGTCGATTTACGGGAGTACAGGACGCAAGCAAGGATTCTTCGCGCGGAGTTTAAAGGCTACCTTCAAGAACTGTTGATCTTATTTGGTATCCACAGCCGCAGCTCGAACAAGCACGTGTCTAGTGTTCGGCGTGTTGCACAAGAAAAGAAGAAACCGGCGGCGATCATTGAACTAGCCGCTAGGTACTTCATTGGCGCTAAGTTGCCCACTGTGGGAATACTTTGGTTAATATCCTGTACAGAGTGGCGATTTACGGAAGTACACGGCACTTGCGAGGATTCTTCGCACGGATTATAAAGGCTACCTTCAAGAAACCGCTGATTTAATTTGGAGTCCGCAACAGCCGCTCGATCAAGCACGTGTCTAGAATTCGGCATTTTACACGAGAAAGGAGAAGGATAGGATAGGAATAAACTTTATTTGTCCAACGGTAAGCTTCAGCGATCATCGAACAACGGCGCTCCGTATTTCATTTGCGCTAAGTTGCCCACTGCGCGATTACTTTGGTGAATATCCTGTACACAGTGGCGATTTATGGAAGTACACGGCACTTGCGAGGATTCTTCGCACGGAGTATAAAGGCTGCCTTCGAGAAACCGCTGATTTTATTTCGAATCCGCAAAAGCAGCTCGATCAAGCTCGTGTCTGAAGTTCGGTATTTTACATGAGAAAACAAGAAATCATCAGCGATCATCGAAAGTCGGCGCTCGGTACTTGATCTGCGCCAAGTTGCCCACTTCGCGATTACTTTTTGAATATCTTTTTCAGCGTGGCGATTTACGTGAGTACACGGCGCTAGCTAGGATTCCTCGCACGGAGTATAAAGGCTACTTTCAAGGACTGTTGATTTTATTTGGCATCCACAACCACTGCCCGATCAAGCACGTGTCAAGTGTTCGGCATATTGCACGAGAAAAGAAGAAACCAGTTGCGACCATCGAACAAGCTGCTCGGTCTCGGTAGTTCATCGGTGCTGAGTTGCCCACTGCGCAATTATTTGGTGAATATCCTTTTCAGAGTGTCGATTTAAGGAAGTACACGGCACTTGCAAGGATTCCTCGCACGGAGTATAAAGGCTACCTTCAAGAAACCGCTGCTTTCATTTGGAATCCGCAACAGCAGTTCGATCAAGCTCGTGTCTAAAATTCGGCATTTTATACCAGAAATGAAGAAAGCATTAGCGATCATCGAACAACGGCTCTCGGTGCTCCATAGGCGGTAAGCTGCCCACTGCGCGATTACTTTGGTGAATATCCTTTTCAAAGGGCTACAACGTCGCTTGTCTTCTCCTCCCATGCTGGGTCATTTTGGTGAGGATGCTGACACAGAAGTACGCACTGACGCCAGAAATACAGGTCTCGGAGCTATCGTGGTGCAACGGCAAGACGAGACTGAACGTGTTATCGCCTACGCGAGCGGCACTCAGTCACGCGCGGAGTCCAGTTATGCCACCACAGAGAAGGAGTGCCTCGCGGGTACTTCGGCTACTACAAAGTTTAGACTCTATCTCTACGGGGACCATTTAAAGTTGTGACCGATCATCAGGCTTTGTGCTGGTTGACCAACCCCGAGACCCTTCTGGACGATTGACACGTTGGAGTCTGTGACTCCAGGAGTTGAAAATCACCATTGTATACAACTCAGGCAGAAAACATGAAGATGATGTATCAAGAGAACCTGTTGAATCTCATAATCCTGACGAGGAAGACGACAGCGCGTTCCTGGGAGCCCTCAGAAAGCTGGATCTGCTAGCTAAAGAGCGATCGGATGCTGAGGTAAGGCCCAGCATCAATCACTTAGAAGGCGGCATCGCGTCCATTCCTCGCCCTTTTTCGCGGCCGTGCTTGTCATTTTGCCTACGATAGGGCATCTTATACAAAAGAAACACAGGTGCCGGTGACAAACCTCATCTAGTAGTGCCTCAAGCCCTTCGCGACGACATCCTATTAGCCTGCCACGACCAGCCAACATCTGGTCACTTGGGCTACTCTAGGACTGTGGGAAGGGTACGGCAGCTGCACTACTGGCCTTGACTGACTGCTTGCGTCCAACGCTACGTGAAAGGATGCCATGAATGCCAGCGCCGGAAGTCACCACCCTTCAAGCCTTCAGGCCTTCAACAGCCCATCGACCCTCCGCGTACACAGTTTGATCAAGTTGTAATAGGCCTTCTTGGACTATTTCCCTTGTCTACCACTGGCAGTAAGTGGATCATTGTCGCAACTGAATACTTGACACGTTACGGTGAGAACGAAGGCACTGCCAGGCTGGGCAGCATCTGAAGTTGTCCAGTTTTTTGTGCATCTCATTGTGCTTCGGTATTGCACACCGTTATTCATCCTCACTGACCGATGTACGGAATTTACGGCCAAGCTTCTGGACGACATCTTCAAGTTGAGTCACACGAGTCACCGAAAGGCCACTGCATACCACCCTTAGACTAACCGCTTGACAGAAAGTCTAAACAAAACACTGGCACAGATGCTCTCTATGTACGTCGATGTGCAGCACTAAACATGGGACGAAATCTTGCCGCACATACGACACTGCCACGAAGAAAACTACACGATTCACGCCGTTTCGTCTCGTTTATGGTTGAGATGTTCAAACTATCCTAGATGCCATGATTCCATATGTATACATCGATAAGCTCGATCAGCTAGCTCCTGACGTCGGGGAGTACATTCAGCGCTCCGAGGAGGCACGTCAACTGGCCCGTGGGCACATAAGACATCAGCAGTTTACAGATGCAATAAGGTATAATCTTCACCATCGACAAGTTACCTGTGAGCCTTGTGACCAAGTTTGTGTTTGGACCGCCATTACAGTGATGACTCAGTGAGAAACTCATGAGCAAGTACTTCTGACCATACACAGTACTAAGGCATGTAAGCGACATGAACTATGAAATGATTCCAGACGGAGGCCTACCATCGCCGAAGCGCCATTTACCACACGCAGACTGTACATGTAGTCGGCCTCAAGCCGTATTTAACACGATGATGTTAAATGTAGCGGTGAAACAAACTTCTTTTTTTTGCTGTCGTCGTGTCTTCTCTAAAGAATGTGCGAAGCGTTTTTTTTTGTTCCCGACCTCAGAGCACAATTTTTGCCTCGTGTGCATGTCCGTATGTGTGCTTCGCGTTCCCCCCCCTATTTCTGTCTTACCTAATTTGTGTACTTTCCGTGCACATCTTGTGTTTGAGCATCGAGTCGATGCTTCATTAGGAGGACGAATAATGACTCCTGGTGTTTTCAGCCAGCCAACGGTGAACCTTGCGTGCCCAGCAAAGCGGCGTTGGAGACGACGAAGTCAAATATCCCGCGTCAGCTGGAGAAGCGTCGCTTAGTGTCTGGCATTTTTCGTGTCTGGCTGCTCGTACTGTTGCTTACTCTTGCCTTAGCGCGGGACAATATGATGTTCAGAGCGGCAATTTATGGGAGTAGACGGCACGTAGGAGTATTGATCGCACGAAGAATAAAGCCTACCTTCAAAATACCGCTGATTTGATTCGGCAGCCACAGCAGCTGCTCCATAAAGTACGTGCCATTTAGTGCTAGGCATTTTGCACGCGAAAAGAAGAATGAAGCAGCGATCATCGAGCGACGCAACTCGGTGCCTGATCGGCGCGAAGTTGTCGACTGAGTGACCGCTTGAGCCATTATCGTGTTCATACCGGTAATATACAGGAGTAGACGACACGTACTAGGATTGATGACACTCTGTATGCATCCTACATTCAACATACCACTGATTTGATTTGGCAGCAGTAGCAGCAGCTCCATGAATTACGTGCCATATAGTATTCTGCATTTTTCACGGGAATAGAAGAAAGCAGCAATGATCATTGAGCGACGGAACTCGGTGCACCAGTAGCGATAAATTGTCGACTGAGCGATCGCTTTGGCGAATATGCTTTTAAGAGCGACAACCTATGAGAGTTGTCAGCGCATGCAAAGGATTATTCCCACACATAATAAAGCTTACCTACAAAATACCGCTGATTTGATTTGCCAGGCACACCAACAGCTCCATGAAGTAAGTGCCATCTAATGTTCGTCACATGTCGCGAAAAAGAAAACAGCAGCGATCATCGAAAGACGGAGCTCAGAGCCTGATCTGCGTTAAGTTGTCGACTGAGCGATGACTTGGGTCAATATTGTTACGTGTAGCTGTAGCACAATGCTATATACAATTTATTTACAGGGAAGCTAACGGAAGGCCAAAATGGCAACGCTATATTAAGCGGCGCCCACGTCGTCTTCTTTCTCCTCAGTGCAGCCACACTGTGGCGGCTGTTCCGTAGCATCACTTCTACTGTTCCGGCAGTAGAAGCCCCATCCCGGTGCTTAATCTACACATCCGCGGTGAAAGGTGTGTGGTATGGCTTTAGTCTCGCCACGTGAACGATTTCAATTCCAGCCGATGATGACGCTGAGAGGCTGGCGGGGATGACTTCATACGTGACATCGCTCACTTGTCGCACCACACGGTATGGGCCAGTGTAGTGTGACAACAGCTTTTTGGAAAGGCCCACATGTCTAATGGGTGACCAGAGAAGCACCAGAGAACCCGGAGTGAAGTGCGATGGTGGCAATCATAGAGGCGTCTCTGATGCTCCTGCGAGGCCTCGAGACGGATGCGGGCGAGCTCGCGCGCGTGGTCGGCGTGTGCGATCGCATCGCGGGCGTATTCAGTGGCTGAACGTGTGACCAAGGGCAACAAAGTGCCTAAGGGTAACGCGGGTTTTCGGCCATATAGGAGATATATTGTTGAATAGCCGGCGGTGTCGTGACGCGATGAATTATACGCGAACGTCACATATGTAAGTGAAGATCTCAGTCGTGGTGGTCGGTCGCAACGTACTTCGAAAGCATGTCGATGATGATCCGGTTGAGGCGCTCCGTGAGGCCGTTGGTCTGTGGGTGGTAGGACGTGCTGAACTTGTGCTTTGTCGAGCAGGAGTGGAGGATGTCCTCAGCGACTGCCGACAGAGAGCTTCGGCTACGGTCAGTGAGTAATTGGCGGGGAGCACCGTGCACTAAAATGATGTCATAGAGCAGAAAGTCAGCAATGTCAGTAGCACAACTTATCGGGAGGGCTCTGGTGATTGCGTACCGCGTAGCATATTCAGTAGCGACGCGACCCATTTATTTCCAGGGCCCGAGTGACGAAACGGTCCAAGAAGGTCTAGACCAACACGGGAAAAGGGTTCCGGTGGGATGTCGATCGGCTGGAGACATCCAGCTAGAGGAGTGGAGGGCTTCTTCCGGTGCTGACAGGGCTCACAAGCGGCAACGTAGCGGCGCACGGAGCGGGCAAGACCCGGCCAAAAGAATCGACGGCCTACATGGTCGTATGTGAGCGACACGCCCAAGTGTCCAGCCAAGGGAGCGTCGTGAAGTTGTTGGAGGACAGTCGAACGCAGGTGTGATGGAATTACGAGCAGGTCAAGGCTGTGTGGATCGAGATTGCGGCGGTATTATGTCCCCTCCTTAAGGAGAAACATCCGGAGAGAGGCATTGCCAGGCGTTGACTCCAGATGGTCGATGAGGGCTCGTAATGGCCCAGAATTAGAGGCGTGGTAAGGAGAGTAGTGAGCTGCGAAAAAGATGCGGCATGGTCAGGTCCCCAAGAAAATAGAGCGTATTTTTTCAAGAGGTCGGCACGGGGACATGCCATGGTCGCAGAATCCTTCACAAAGTGTCGAAAATAAGAGCACAGCCCTACGAAACTACGAACGTTCTTGGTGGACTTCGGAACAGGAAAGTTCGTAACGGCGCGAATTTTGTCCGGATCAGGTCGCACACCTCTGGCGTGAAAGTGACATTTTCACGAGTTCAACAGGAGACCGGCGCGGCGGAACACGTCAATAATCGCTGAACGACAGTCTGGATGCGTGTTAAATGTGGGCGAATAAACGATGACGGTCGTCCAGATAGAACACACAGGTGGAGCACTTGAACCCCTCAAGCAAAGAGTCCATCATTCGTTATTAGGTGGCGGGCGCGTTACAGAGACCAAAAGGCATCACCTTGAACTGATAAAGGCCGTCAGGGGTAATAAATGCAGTCTTCTCTCGGTCGATGTCGTCGACGGATATCGGCCAGGAGCCGGACCGTAAATCGATAGAAGAAAAATAGGTGGCACCGTAAGGCAGTCTGGAGCGTCATCAATACGTGGCAAAGGGTACACATCGTTTTTTGGGATTTTGTTCATGTGGCAATAATCTACACAAAAACACCACGTGCCAGCCTTCTTTCTGACAAGTACGACGGGAGAAGCCCAGGGACTACAGGAAGGCTCGATAATGTATTTTGCAAGCATCTTTTTGACTTCCTTTTGGATAACAGCTCGTTCAGACGCAGAAACACGATATGGACGTCGGTGAATAGGTTTCGCATCGCCAGTGTTTATGCGATGGGTCACGACGGACGTTTGGCCTAAGGGTCGATTGTCAAAGTCAAAAATGATGCGATAGCCTTCAAGAAAGCGGCAAAGAGCTTCAGCTTGAACAGGTGTAAGGTTATAGGAAACCATCTTCTGAATGTCGACGTCAGTACCGTGCGATGACGTCACGGTATGGTCCGAGCTGTGACGATCTTCCACTGTGAATGGCTCGATCTCATCATCCTGCAAAGCGCTAATTATAGCCAATGAAATCCCCTGAGGCAGAACTTGCGCGGTTAGCGTGAAATTGACAAGGGGGATGCAGGTGGGGTTACCAGTAATTGTCAGCACAGTGTGCGGCATGGTACCACCATGTGTAAGTATAACTGCCGGAATTGGCGCGACCACGTAATTACCCTCAAGTACAGCTGGTGAGGACAACAAGTCGATGTGTGTCACAGATTGAGGTGGTAGGCGAATAAAATCCATGCAGCTCAAACGGCTCGGAGGTGGGTCCACGTGGTCGGAAAGAAGAGGCAAGTCAAGGCGAATTGAGCCGGCCGAACAGTCGATGAGGGCAGAATGATTGGCAAGGAAATCGACACCGAGAATGAGTTCAGGAGGGAAATGCTCGATGACGGTGAAGAGAACGACGGTGTGTCTCTCAGCAATGGTGAGACGGGCAGAGCACATACCAACAATAGCGACAGTCCCTCCGTCGGCGACTTCTACAACTCGGTTCGGGGCGGGCGTCAGAACCTTCTTGAGCCGACGGCGAAGAGCAGCACTCATAATAGACACATGCGCTCCGGTGTCAATCAACGCGCACACAGCAACATTGTCGACGAGAACGTTCAAAAGATTCTTGTTCGTGGGTAATGTGAAGCGAGGATTTCGTGCCAATTTCGTTTTGCAGCTTCACCTCCAGAAGCTGCACTGTCTAGTTTTCTGGTCGGGGGTGCGGCGAGTAGGTCGGAGAAGGAGCACGGCGTGACGGGGGCGAACGAGATTGGCGACAGGAGGGAGATGGCAAGCGGGAGAAGCGGGGTCGTGTCAAAGGTGTCGCAGGGTCAGATGATGGAGCGGGCATAGAAGGGGTGAAGGACGCGCTAGAGGGGAGAGGGTGGTAATCAGAATAGCGCATCGGAGAAGTCCAGCGGCTGCGGCAGTAGCGAGCAACTTGTCCTATGCGTCGGCTGGTAAAACAGATCGGCTTGTCGTCCACGGTTCGCCATTCGCATGGGTTGCGCTGTGCATAAGAGGAGTAACAAGAGCGCGGTGAAAACATGCGTGGAAAAAGAAGTTCCGAGCCTACGGAACGAATGGATTGCAGGCTGACATTGGACAACTCTTGACGGACGACGGCCTGGATCAAGGAGATTGTCACCGGAGAATGATCAGGTGACGGGAATGAGGGGGCCGCCGGTTGTGCCACTTCCACCTCACGACGAATGATGCGGGTCAAGTTGTCACATCGCGACGGCTGGTGGAAGAGGTCGTCACAGAATGACGTAGCAGCTGTGTTGGGAAGTCGCGTGATGTGCTGGGGTACCCGGCGGCTTTTAGCATGCTCAAGACGACGGCACTCCTTGAGGATCATATCGATGCTGGTGACTTTCGTAAACACCAGTTAATTGAAGGCGTAGTCAGCAATGCCTTCGAGGACGTGATTAACCTTACCGTCCTCAGACATGGTCGGGTCACCCTTGGCACAAAGGGCCAAGACGTCGAGAATGTACGACACGTAGGACTCGGTCGACATCTGTACACGTGTGGCAAGGGCTTTCTTGGCATTGACTTGGCGACCGAAGAGAGTGCCAGAAAGGTCGCGGCGCTTCACTTTGAAGAGATCCCAGCTCGTGATCTCCTCATCGTGAGTCTGAAACCATGCAAGTCGAGCTTCGTCGAGGTAGAAATGAACGTTCGCAAGCATAATAGTCGGGTCCCACCTGTGACTGGTGCTGACACGTTCGTATAAGCGGAGCCAGTCGTCAACATCAGGACTGCCGACTCCCTTGAAAACACCAGGATCTAGAGGGGGGGGGAAACGGCGACGTAGGTCGGGGCTGCAGGCGGAGACGGTTGCGTAGATGAAGTGCCGCCAGCAGGAGCCGAAGTTGCACTGTCGCCCTTGCGACCGCTGCGAAGGTCCCTGACGGGTATGGGGAACGTCCATCTCCACCAAATTAATGTTACGTGTAGCTGGAGCCCAATACAATATACAATTTATTTACAGGGAAGCTAACGGAAGGCCAAAATTGCGATGCTATATCAAGCGGGGCCCACGTCGTCTTCTTTCTCCTCAGTGCAGCCACACTGTGGCGGCTGTTGCGTAGCAATATGTATGATGTTCAGAGCGGCAATTTGCGGCAGTAGTGGGCGCGTGCAAGGATTGATGTCGCTGAGCATACAGCCTACCTTCAAAATGCCGCTGATATGATTTGGCAGTCGTAGCAGCAGCTCCATGAAGTACGTGCAATTTAGTATTTGAAATTTTGCACGGGAATAGAAGGAAACCGGCAGCGCTCAATGAATGACGCTACTCGGTGCCTCACTGGCGATAACGTTGTCGACTGAGTATTCACTTTGGGGAATATCCTGCTTAGAGTAATAATCTATGGGAGTTGGCGGTGCGTGGAAGCTTTGATCGGACTGAGAATAATGCCTATCTTCAATATACCGCTTATTTGATTTGAAAGTCGCAGCAGCTGCTCCATTAAGTACGTGCCATTTAGTGTTCGCAATTTTTCACAGGGAAACAAGAAAGCCGCAGCGATCCATGAATGACGCACTCGGTGATTCACTGGCGATAATTTGTCGACTGAGTGATCGCTTTGGTGACTATCGTGTTAAGAGCGACAATCTATGAAAGTTGGCGGCGCGTGCAAGGATTTATCGCACGGATAATAAAGCCGACCTACCAAATACCGCTGATTTTAATTGGCAGCCTGAGCAGCAGCTCCATGAAGTAAGTGCAATGTCGTGTTCCTCAGACAGAGAGAGAGAGAGAGCGGTTTGGATCATATAGCAAAAACTTCACATTAAAAGAAAAAAATGGCGCTGGGCACTTCATGTAATGCGCAGATTAGATAACCCTTGGCCCATTAGGGTGTTGGTAACAAGAGAAGGGAAGTGCAGTGGAGGACGGCACAAGACTAGGCGGCTAGACGAAATTAGGAAATTTGTGGCTGCTAGTTGGAATCGGTTGGCGCAGGAGAACGGTGATTGGAAATCGCATGGAGAGGCCTTCGTGCTGCAGTGGACATAAAATAGTATGATGATAATGATGATGATGATAAGGAGGAGGAGGAGGTGTTTTTGTAATTCTACACAGGAAAAGAAGAAAGAATCAGCTGTTCACGCATGACGCCACTCACTGCCGCACTAGCGGTAAGTTGTCAACTCAGCGATCGCTTTGGTGAATATTCTGTTCAGAACGACAATCTATGGGAGTCTGCGGTGCATGCGAGGATTTCTCGCAAGAAGTATAAAGCCTAGCTTCAAAATACCGCGGATTGCGTTTGCCAGTAGCATCAGCAGCTCCACGAAGTACATGCGTAGCAGTGTTTGACATCTTGCACGGGAAATAAAGAAAGCAGCAGTGACCATCGAGCGAAGGAACTCGGTGCCTGGTTGGCGCTCAGTTGTCGATTGTGCGATCGTTTTCGGGAATATCCTGTTTAGAGTAATAATCTATGGGAGTTGGCGGCGCGTGCAAGGATTGCTCGCACTGAGAATAAAGTCAACCTTCAAATACCACTGATTTGATTTAGCAGCCGCGGCAGCTGCGTCATGAAGGACGTGCCAACCAGTCTGCGGCATTTTGTACGGGAAATGAAGAAAGCAGCAGCGATGAACGAACGACAGTACTCGGTGCCTGAATGGCTCTAAGTTGTCGACTGAGCGATCGCTTTGTGGATATTACTGTTTAGAGCAGTTTTCTGTGAGAGTTGGCGGCGCGTGCAAGGATTTATCGCAAGGAGTAGAAAGACTACCTTGAAAATACCGCTGATTTGATTTGGCAGCCGTAGCAGCTGCTCCTTGAAGGACGTGCCAACTAGTCTTCGGCATTTTCCACTTGAAAAGAAGAAAGCAGCAGTGATGAACGAACGACAGTACTCGCGCCTGATCGGCTCTAAGTTGTCGACTGAGCGATTACATTGGGGAATGCCCTGTTCATAGCGACAATGTACGGGAGTAGACGGCAAGTACGAGGATTGATAGCACTGAGTTTATAGCATTCCTTCAAAATACCACTGATTTGATTTGGCCGCCAAAGCAGCAGCTTCATGAAGTACGTGCCATCAAGGATTCGTCATTTTGCACGGGATAAGAAGGAAGCAGCAGCGATCTTCGAGCGACGGAACTTGGTGCCTGATCGGCGCTAACTTGTCGATTGAGCGGTGGCTTGGGTGAATGTCCTTTTCAGAGCGGCAATGCATGGGATTAGACGGCACGTACGAGGTTTCATCGCACTAAATATACAGCCTGCCTATTTGGCAGTCGTAGCAGCAGCTCCATGAAGTACGTGCCTTTTATTGTTCGGCATTTTGCATGGGAAAAAAGAGCAGCAGCGATCAATGAATGACGCTATTTGGCGCCTCACTGGCGAAAAGCTGTCGACTGAACGATCGCTTTGGTCAATATCCTGTTCAGAGTGACAATCTATGGGAGTTGGAGGCACACGGGAGGATATATCGCACGGAGTATAAAGCCGTCGAAAACTGCAGCTTTCATTTATCAGCCTTATGCGCAGCTTAGCTTCATCGAGCACGCGCTAACTTGTCTACGGCATCTGAAATGGGCAGCGAAGAATGCAGCGGCGATCAACGAAACATGGCGCTCGGTAACTGTTTGGGGCTAACGTCTCGACTGAGCAACTGCTTTGTTCCAATATCTTGTTGGGAACGACAAGGAAACATCGGCTCCCGATATTATCAGTGATTTCACGAGGTTTTTCACCCCAAATCGAATTGAATTGCGCATCAACGAAAACAGCAAGTTAATCGGATTCCGTGGATACCGCATTTATTTCGGTGGGTGGACCCTTTCTCAACATTTTCTGCGTTCAGAATTTTCAACCTCGGCATGCAAAGATGGTTAGGCCTAGGGCTAACACCGAAAGTCACTCACTACCGCCATGGAAATTGTCACCAGTGAGACAATATCGCCGGAAGACGCGAATGACCCGGGCTGCATCGCGGCATGTAAGGGCAAGGCCAGTCAACCCCAAGGAGCAAGTTCGTCGAAGTACACGTGGCAGACGAAGGGAAGGCGATCGCACCGCTGGACCGAACAGCGCATACCAGAGCCTCGTCGGTACCTCGAGACTCCCTCAGCTACCGAGGGACAGGTTCCGTATCATCGTGAGACACCGAGATGGTCTCAACGTGGCCAAATCCACGCCAGTGCAGGTTTAGCAAGCCCTAGCAATAGCGGCAGCCCTGGCTTCTCAAGACCTCACGGAAGACTCTATATGTCCAACGTAACTCAGGATATTTTCATCATCTGCTCTCCCAGCGAACGTAACGCAAGAGCATACGCCACGGTGCAACAGATTCGCATCAAAGACACTACGTATCGGGTCGCGGTATACCCGGCCCCACCCGATAATACCTGCAAAGGTGCAGTCCGAGGCATTGACCTCGAGCTCCACGACTCCCAACTCCGAGAACGGATCGTCACGAAACGCAACCCCAACCCCTTGGATGTGAAGAGAATCAAGAACACCACAGCCGTGACAATCATTTTCCAAGGAACGCAAGTACCAAGTTATATCTACTGCGGAGCAAGCATTGTTCGATGCAGGTTCTTTCGCACAGACACGGAAGTTTACTACAAATGTGGCAACATTGGTCACCGCGCGGATGTCTGCCCTAACCCCAACACCACGTGGTGCCGGAAGTGTGGCCTCAAAACGCCACTAGAAGATCACCAGTGTACTCCTAACTGCACCCTGTGCGGCGGACTACACCCCACCACCGGCAATGACTACAAACGCAAGTTTCAAGTCCCTTACATCGTGCGACATAGACGCCGCCGCAGACGCAACCAATGCGGCCGCAGCCCCTCCCGAGGACCGAGCGGTGCCTGTCACCGCGATTCGAGCGCCACCTCTGGAATTTCTGTAGCGACCACAAGGAATCGCTCAGTCACACCGACACCCGAGCCCCGCAGCGCCCTCCCGCTCCCGCTTCAGGGGACGACGCAATAGCCGCTCCCGCTCCAGGGGGTGCCCTACATCCGGTCACACAGAACTGACGTTGGCCGACCGAGTGCGAGGGAAACACCACCAGCAGCAGCAGCGGGACACCTCATCTACCAAACAGGTAACGCGGTCTTCATTGCCCGAGCATGAGAGCGAGATAGTCACAGCCCTACGACAGGAACTAGCGGGTCTCCGAGCCACCATACGAGTGCTTACAGCGCAGCTTAATGACGCGAAACAGCAGATTGACAACCCTAAATCTCCCAAACAAGCACCACCTCAAGAGACAAACGTAAAAGTCAGCACAGCCAAACGCAAACCCCCTCCGCTCTCAGGGACGGAAGAAGAGAGTAATGCACCGCAAGACACCCTAGACGAAATTCTGCGCCTTACGCGAGAGAACATACAAAGTATTCGTACCCTAGCGAATCGTGTAGAGGTTGTCGAAAACAAAGTCGCCATGAAAATTAAAGACAAAGCTAGTCTTTCACAACAGATGGACACGACGACGCACCCTTCGGCGCCAACAAACTCCTCGCAAAACCATCATGGCTAACACGACACAGGATACTTTAGAAATTTGCCAATGGAATTGCGCTAGCTACGCGAAACGCAAACCCTCGCTGCAACAGTACCTCAAAATTCAACCCAAAAAGCCGCACTTAATACTATAACAGGAAACCCTATGCGAAACACTTACGGTCTCAGGGTACTGCACCGTCTCGCAAAGAGGAGGGGACCCCAGGAGAGGCATCGCCACGTTCGTTAGTAGAAAATTCGCGCACATCGTTCACGACGTCCTACCGAAGAACAGTCGCATAGAGGCGATCCTAATTGAGCTTGTACCTAACCGACTCTTTAAACAAAGTGTTTTTGTACTTAACGTCTACAGCTCCCCCGCGCACTACAACCAATCCTTCCACGCAATCCAAACTAAAGCCACACCATTGGCACGAAACTTACCGCTCATTATTGCAGGTGACTTCAACGCCCCCACCCGTCGTGGGGTTACCCCACAATAAGGCCTAGCGGCAACAACCTCTCGCGCGCAATAGACGACCTGTCCCTCACCCTGGAAACGGACCCGAGTTTCCCCATCAGATTGGGTACGTCGACGCGGCGCGATACTACGCCGGACCTCACGTTACTCCGAAATGTTGCAAACTACACAAGCGATCACTTCGTCATACGCACAGAAATACCAAACACGACCGCCACGCCCCGTTCTTTCACCCTCACAGGCTGGGATACCTTCCGTAAGTTACGGAAGGAAGATACGAACACTTATGACTCCTTCGCGGAACTCCTCTCTGCGTTAAACAGCGACGTCACAAGTGCCACGAAAACTTTATAAACGGAACTGAAGTTCCCAAGGGTTGACCCTTACCTCGCCCACTTATTCGAGGCCAAGGCTTCGGCACTTGTGCGATGGAGAAAGCAACGTCTCAACAGACGCCTGCGCAAACGCATCGCGATCCTCAACCGAGACATAGACCAAAAGAGTACGGAGCTCACAAGACTCCAATGGCACGAACTCTGTTCGGCAGTCGACGGCCGCATGCGGACAGGAGGTAAGTGGAACCTCCTGAAACGCATGTTAGACGACAGCCAAACGAAGGAGCACCACCAATCACCAATCAAAGCCACGCGCTAGACCGACTTCTAGACTCACATAAAGAGAAAGGGGAAGGCAAGAGTCCTTCCTGGAAGAAATCGCTAAATGGTGCCTTCCGCTAGGCGACGCTCATCCCAACTATTACCCGAGCATAAAGTGCGAAACCACACCCGAACTAGATGCTGCCTTCACGGAAGCAGAAGTCCGAGAGGAGCTACACAACCTAAACAGCAGGTCGGCTTCAGGACCCGACGAGGTAACCAACCGACTGTTGCGTAACTTAGACGACCAAACCATTACAATACTCACGAAAGACATCAACCACGTGTGGGAAACAGGCGAGGTACCAACGCAATGGCGCACTGCCACGGTGGTCCTCATCCCAAAACCCGGCAAACCACTTAACCTCGATAATTTACACCCCATTTGCCTTACTTCATGCGTGGTTAAAGTACCCCAGCACGTAATTCAAAACCGAGTGTCACGCTACAGTGAGGAAGATGAACTCCTCCCACACAACATGGTAGGGTTTCAACTCCAGCTATCCACCCAAGATGCCATGTTACTCCTAAAGAGACAGATCTGCGACGTTAAAACAAGAGACATTCGAGGCATCCTCGCCCTCGACCTCACGAAAGCATTCGACAGCGTCTCGCACCGCTTCGTACTGGAGTCTGCGACAGGCCTCGACCTCGGCCAGATATTCCTGGAATATGTGCGCTCCTTCCTAAAAGACAGAGAAGCCCCATTGCGACCACGCCAGGGCCTTGAAACGCCGTCATTCCGCCGTCCACCACCGCCGCCGCCACCACGCCCACCCGTCGCCCCGTGCAGCTACGCGAGGAAGACGGACATTTAGTGCGCTCCCGAATAGCGCCCGCCAAACCGACCGCCGATCTCCTTACCGCGAGATGGGACTGCGAGGGTTCTCTGTCAATGCATCGCGCCCCAAGGCGAAGGCCCACCTGACATCACCGATTGCCTGGTCGCCACTCAGTGCAGCCCTCGACAACTATCGCGTTCACAATCACCAGGCCGCTACCAGCCGCCGCAGCGCTGGAAGTACACTGGCCCAGCCCACGGCCTGTCCTCAGGCCCTATCCGGCAAACTACTGACTCCTGAATAAAGGTTGTCAGCAACACTTTAGTTCTCCCTCTATGCAGTCTTGCGATCCCTCTTGCGTCGCAAATTTCACGGTCTAGCAGTAGACGTTGGCCACTCTCGATGACGCCTTCTGCGTCGGCAGGTGTTTTGGTGCCGACGGAAATGACAATGCTGTAGTGAGGCGGGATGCTGACGAGTTTCGAGCACGCTTAAGGCATGGTGACAACAAGAGCTCTCCGGCGGTATCGCTCCATCTACTGACAGCGTGATCGACTTCGACTTCAGGTCGATGATTGCGCCGTGTTGGTTCAGGAAGTGCATGCTGAGAATGACGTCTCGTGGACACTGTTGGAGGATAACGAAGGTGGCAGGGTAAGTCCGGTCATGAACGGTAATTCTTGCCGTGCAGATTCCAGTCGGCGTGATGAGGTATCCTCCATCGGTCCGAATTTGAGGGCCTTCGCATGCGGTCTTAACTTTCTTCAACTGGGCGGCGATGTGTCCACTCATTACGGAGTAATCGGCCCCTGTGTCCACCAAAGCGGTAACTGCGTGGCCGTCGAGAAGCACGTAGAGGTCGGTGATTCTTTGTCTGGCGTTTCAGTTAGGTCTTGGCGTCGGATCACGGCTGGGTCGTGTTCAACTGAAGCTGGTACGTCACGTCGTCAAGTCCTCTTTTGTCGGTGTAGTTCTGGCTTCCTGACTTCGTCGGGACGGCGGGGTGTCGTTATTATTTTGTCATTGTCGGCGGCGGAGGGTGTTCGTCAGTCCGACGAACAGCAACCGCACTTTTATCGGTAGCTGCTTTTAGTTTTCCGGATATGGGCTCGCAGACCGGCCCCGGCCTGGGCCAGTATATGGTCGGCCCTGCGGCGACATGTAGCGGCCTGGTGACGGCGAACGGGACGGTCGTCGAGCGCTCCACAGAGTGGTGGCGACGTAGTCGGCGATATCGCGAGGTCGTTCGCCAAGCTGTGGTCGTGGCGCGTTAACAGCGAACCCTCGCAGTCCCATTTCCCTGTATGGGCACCGGCGGTACACGGGATCCGTTTCTCCGCAGTGGTAGCAGAGTGGGCGGGTGTCAGGAGCACGCCAAATGTCCGTCTTCCTCGCGTAGCGGTGCTGGGCGATGGGCGGGCGTGCTGGCGGCGGCGGTGGTGGACGACGGATATTGCGGCGTTAAAGGTCCCTGGCGCGGTCGTGCAGGGGGGCCTTGGCGGCCGGCGACGGCGGCGTTTGCCATCGCTTCCGGCTGCGGTGATTCTGGTTGCACCTCAGGAACTCCAAGAGATCGCTTAAGCTCATCTTTGACGATTTTGGCGATTGAGGCTACTTTAGGCTGCGACCTAGGCCACAACTTCTGCAGCTCTTCGCGTACAACCGTTCTCATATTCTCGCGCAGATCGTCCTTGGTCAGACATTGAATTCCTGTGTAGTTCGTAGAGCTTGTGCGACGGTTGAATTGCCGGTTCCGTATTTCGAGTGTCTTCTCGATGCTGGTGGCCTCGCGAAGAAACTCTTCTACGGTCTTCGGTGGGCTTCGTATCATTGCGCCGAAAAGTTACTCCTTCACACCACGGATGAGAACGCGGACTTTCTTCTCCTCGAGCATATCCGGGTCCACGTGGCGGAACAGGCGGTTCATTTCTTCCGTGAGTATGGCAACGTTTTTTTAGGCGGCTGCTCTCGGGCGTCTAGCATGGCTTCGGCCCTTTGCGGAAGACGCTCGTAAAGGTGTGCAGGAAGCCGCTACGGAACAGGTCCCATGTTGTCATGGTCGATTTCCGGTTCTCAAACCACGTTCCGGCGGCGTCTTCTACGGCGAAGTATACATGGAGCAGCTTGTCGTCCGAGTCCCAGTTGTGGAAAGTCGCGATTTGTTCGTAGGTCTCCAGCCAAGATTACCGGTCTTCATTAGCTGCTCCGTGGAAGGTCGATGGGTCCCGAAGTTGTTGCAGGATAATGGGGGACGCTGGGGCAGTCATTGGGGTTGTCTTGGCCACGATCTTCTTTTTCGTCTCAGGTAGAAGTCCGTGCTCTGGGGGCAGTCCTTGCAGTCTGCGGCTAGAACGCTGGTCTTGGGCGATGTCGGGTTTGTCATTGGGCTTCGGGCTTGGATCGCGGCTTTGCGGGGGCGTTCGGTACATGATCGCACAAGCACCTCCACCAGATGTCACGTGGTAGTGACTGTGATGAAAGCAGCCAAACTGAGAAAGACCAAACTAGCGTTTTATTGCACGAACTTGTGCTCTCAAAAACAGGCTACCCTCAAAGAACGGCGACCGCGGCGAACACAGTAGGCGATCGTCGAAAATCTGATGAGCTTGTTAAGCGTGTCGGCTTTTATTACAACAGTCGTCGAACGTTCCAGAATAATCGCTGGGACGCGCGTGCTTTCCACAAAGTTCTACATTATTCGCGTCGCGCACACATTCAATCAGATTAGACAAGGTTCGATCACAGACAGCGGATGGAACCATCGATAACATTCCAAAAACTTCCGATACATGCAGGGGCGTCCTGCGCTTTGCGATAACATTTGTTAGGCGCTGAAACGTGTCGCCCAATAAAGACAAGTACACGTGTCAGTATGGTCTCTCTTGCCATCGATAGCACCGCCACCTAGGAGCGATGAAGCGAAGTACTGTGTCATGACAAAAACGAGCGCCGATAGTGAGCGCTTGGGTAATCTCAGCGCGGCAGATTCTCCAACGCAGTTAGCATGGTGTAGGCGGTGTAGGCCTTCTGCTGAGGTGACGAAGCATTTGGAGACATGGTGCACCTTTCAAATACGATTAGCCAGTAACGCCTCGTCACCTACGGAGTGCAGCTTCAACATACACCAGTCCTTACACGCCACCAACTGCTTCGCTTGCGACGGCACCAACAACGGCTGCGCTAAGCGACGTATAAAAGCAACGACCTCGACGGGTGAATTTCGCTTTGGTCTGCCGAGAGTTACACCAGCGTGAAGGAGAATGCCTTCACGCGTTCGCTGAGCACATTGCAAGCTCTGCCATTCGCATTCCTAAAACTGAGCACGCTGTATCTCAAATGGCGGCCGGATACACTACGGAGCCGGATCAAAATGCTCGTACCTGCGCCGAAGCGGCTCGGAAGGAGGACGCCGATCGCCTAGAAGACGCCGCCCACTAAGAAATCCTGCAGCACGATAGCAGGCCACCAAATTGTACGCATTTCGCGGACGAGAACCGTGATTTCACGAAGCAAATATGCAACCGCTTTTGTAAAGACACGTTTCAGTTTCGGGTCCTACCGGTTCTTATGAAAGAGTGGCGAAGCACCTAGTTTTGGTAAATATTCTGTAAATAAATTTCGCACTTCTGTTCTCGCCGTAACATTTTTGGTGAAGGTTGCTGTCTAAAGAGCAAAACGTATTTACGTAGTGGACGCTCCTTGGCAGCATCAGCGACGCCACCTCAAGGCGAGGATGAATCGAGTACGTTGGCACCCACGCCTACCGTCATTCTGACATATTCGCGCTACCTAGGAACCTTTTCCTGCCTTGGCAAAATCGATGGTGAACATTGGCTTCATTTATATGAGTGAAGTCCAGCAGTTTGAAGAAACCAAAAGCCGCCGCATTGCCGACCCATTGCCTCGTCATCCCAACGCTGCTGCTGCGTCAACCTGCGAATACCTCCGCAGCCTCCACGCCCAATCATTCTGATGGGATCGTACACATCATCCGGCCTGAAATAGAAGTGGCATCTCCAATCACAACCTTTGGCCGCGGTGATTGCCAGGCGACCGTCTCACTGATCGAGATCGTCGCGCGCCAGGAATTGTCTACCGTTGACTTGACCAACGTCTGTTCAATTAATCGGCCTGGCTCAATTAATCGGCCGCTGTCACACGCAACGCAAACCTGAGTCCTTTTACGCGGTATCACAACCCGGCTGAATGGCACATTCTTGACGACAGGCCTATATGCTTCTCTTGTGGCCGTATCAGCCATATTTCGCGGCACTGCCGCTCTTCGTGCAATTCAACCCTTGGCCCAATCTCACAACCCACCATCCACCTCGCTCTGCTTCTCCCGTCCCACCGCAACCGGAGTAGTAACTCTTGGGGACACTTCTCTAACGGCCCGATCTAGCCGGCCTCCTTTGCGACACCGCCGCTTCTTCCAGTCTCCCTCATTTCGTCGATCAACACCCCATAGCTTGTACAGGCCCACGCTTTCACAAAAGTAACGGGTGCACCACATGAATGTGATGCTCCCGTAACGACCTGGCGCCAAAATCCTCTTCTGACTCTGCCCGCACATCGGAACCTCATCAAAGTGAATTTAGATGGTGTACCTGTCATGGCTCTTAATGGCACTGGTGCGCAAGTATCTCTGAAGAATGCGGAGCTTCGCAATCGTCTCCAAAAAGCCTTCACTTCTGCATCGGCACCTCTCGTCCCAGACGGCGACGGTTGAACAACTGCATTATTGGCATGTGTCTGGCTTGTGTTAATATTGTTACGCATGAAGAAAACGAAGACCAGTGAACGTGCTTGCGGTCCCGAGTGGAAGAAGAAAGAAGAGAACGACGCTCAGTTGATAAACCAGCTGACCGCTCGTGCGCTCACCTTCGCAACCTAAAGTAAACGGTCCCCTTCATCCGTAAGGGTTATAAACGGTCTCCTTCGCACGTAACAAAGTGGTGGAGGTGCGGGGTATCGCTCACAACAACGGAACCATTACTGCCGCAGCTTCGTCGAAGCCGTCGACTTGCCGGCCTCCCGCCATCAGCCGTGACCATCTTCGATATGCCAGAAGAAGGAGCCACTCCGAGGGCAGCGCCTAGCAGTCCGCTGCGATACAACCGAGTTCCACCCACCTTCGGAGGCAAAGCGAGGGAAGATGCCGACGAGTGGCTCGTCCACTACAAACGAGTGAGCAAATCCAACGGGTGGGATGCAACCGCTCAGCTCACCAACGTGGTGTTCTCCCTGACCGATACCGCCCTCATGTGGTATGAGAACCACGAGGACGCGCTTTCGACGTGGGAACATTTTGTTGACGAGTTAAAGGCGTGTTTTGGGGACTCAGTCGCCAAAAAGAAGAGTGCGGAGCAGACACTGTCGCAACGGGCGCAGCTACCAGGTGAGACGTGCACAACATACATCGAAGAACTGTTAAAGATGTGCAAGGTGGTCAATGCTCGCATGCCGGAAGAAGATAAAGTTGGGCATTTGCTGAAAGGAGTGGCTGAGGATGTGTACAATTTTCTAATTGGAAAGGAGAGCCTCAGTTCTGTGTCCGACGTCATTCGGCACTGCAGAACTTTTGAAACGCTCAAGATGCGTCGGATTGCGCCAAAGTTTGGTCGGTTGGCAAACGTTACGACGGTTGCCAGTGTGGACACGAGTCCTTGCCTCGACCTTCCTTCGACCATCCGACAGATTGTCCGCGAGGAACTTTCCCGCCGCGAAGGGTTGTTGCATTCCACTGTTGACCACCATGGCGTGTACACGTCACGTGAGGCTATGACGGCGCCACATTCGGCCCCTTGGCAACCGATGGTTACCGCAGCGGCCGTGGAATACAGCGCAGCCCCACAGTCGAGGATGACAACACGCCCGCCGACTCCGCGCTATGACCAACGCACTCAGCGCACGCCTTCTCGACGCCCGATGTATCGTCGTGACACACGCCACGAACCAACCCACTACACGCGGGAAAATGATAATATCCGCTTCATCGACGAACGACCAAGGTTTAGACCTCTCCCGGTGTGTTATTCCTGTGCTGTCCCGGGTCATATGGTGTCGCGGTCAACCGACTGCCCGAAAGGAAACAAGCGCAATCTACGAAAACACCTCGAGGTGACTAGCTCCGGGACCACGTGATTTCCGGGACCACCTGACCATCTGGACTTATAAAGCCTGCCATCTTACCGGGCATCGCAGACGGCAGCAGTGGCGGCTTCCTAGGCGCACGCTGAATCATTTCTTCTGTGTTTTGCAGTTTCACTGGGCAGCTAGATATACTGCAGATCCGCATACACGTGCCCTTGTCATCGATTGCCCGAAAGGAAGCAAGCGCAATCTACGAAAACACCTCGAGGCGACAGGCTCCGGGACCACCTGACCATCTGGACATATAAAGCCTGCCATCTTACCGGGCATCGCATACGGCAGCAGTGGCGGCTTCCTAGGCACACGCTGAAGCATTTCTTCTGTGTTTTGCAGGTCAGTGGCGCGCTCAGCGCATTTCAGAATACAAATTGTTGTTTTATATAGCTGCCACTGCTGCCAGATCTTAAGTGTACGTGGTCTTTGTGTTACGACTAGTGTATAATATGAACAAGGAAGTTTCAAGAATGCTACATTATTTCAAAGATGAAATGAGTGGAAACAAATGAAAGAAGCGCTAGAGCGAAGCATCCGATCCGAAGAGAGAAACTTGCGCACTGAAATCGATGAAATGAAGAAAAGCATGGATTTCTTCAGCAAGAGCCTTGATGATACAAATGAAAAATTGATGGCAACGTTAAGTAAAAATAATGAGCTGATGAAAGAAAACGAACTACTACAACATAAAGTTTCTACGCTGGAGAAGGACTTGGCAGATTGCCAGTCGGGCCTCTTGCAGTCCGAGCAGTACTCGCGAAATCGAAATCTTGAAATTAAAGGCATAGTCGAGAAACCAAACGAAAATCTGGTTGAAGTGCTAAAGAAAATTGGTGAGGTGGTTGGTGAACCTATAACACGCGAGGACATCGATGTTTGTCACAGAATTCGTACAAAGAAGGAAAATCAGACAAATATAATTGTTCAGTTTCAACGCCGTGACAAACGCAACGAAGTGCTTCAGAAGTCACGCAAGAAAAGGCTAACAAATGCATCCCTCGGCTTGCCCACTGAATCTCCTGTGTTTGTAAATGAACACCTTTGTCCCGAAGTGAAGAAAATGTTAGGGATGGCAATAGCACGCAAACGTGAACACAGCTGGAAATTTGTGTGGACGAAGAATGGCATTATTCTTCACGTCGCACAGAGACTTCACCTGTCGTTCGCATCAGGCGTGAGAGCGACCTGAGCAAAATCACAAGCGTTTAACAAACATAAGCTTTGACACATTCGTACCTCCAGTAGAGTAGGCATCCTCAGGCTGTGTGATTCCCGAGGAAATCGTTAAGAGACACAAAATTAGCAGCGAAGCAAAGCTGCTAACATTCATGCATCTAAACGCAAGGTCACTGCTGAACAAAAAAGATGAAGTCACTGTACTAATCGAATCATGTAAGGTAAAACTTGACGTACTCATGTTTACCGAAACTTGGTACAATGATGACTCGGAACATTATATACCTCAAGGATACGAGCATTTCTTCGTGAACCGCAGGGGAAGCAGAGGTGGCGGCGTTGCAATTCTAGTTTCTCTAACAGGGTATGACATTCTTAGAGAATATAGCACAGCTACAGAAAATTATGAAGTCTTATGCATAATGAAAGAAAAGACAGTATTTGCGGTTTTGTATCGACCCCCTAGTGCCAGCCACTCTGCTTTTTTTGAGTTTTTAGATAACCTTCTGTCATACGTAAATGAAAGCGGCTATCAGCTTATACTGGGCGGGGATTTCAACATTGACATTCTGACTAATTCAGCACCTACTGCGCAATTTTTATCTATCCTAGAGTGCAATGACTTCTGCAGCATCATCAGATTCCCGACACGTGTAACCGTCACTACATCATCATTACTAGACACTTTTATAATAAACTCGACTATCGATAGCACGACATCGGGAGTCATAAGTTGTGATATCAGCGATCATATGCCTATATACCTTTTTCTAGAGCGTAAAGACACCGTTAAAAGCACGTGCACTGAAAAGACAACGTACCGCAAGATATCGGCTCAAACACTAGATAAATTCAGAGAAGCAGTGCGCGAAATAAACTGGAGCGATATTTTTGCCATTGAAGATGCCAACGAGTCATATGATAAGTTTATGAGCCAACTCAAGACGCTGTACTTCAAATCATTCCCGCTTGAAAACTATCGGAGTCGAGAAAAGTCGCGCAAGCCATGGATTTAAAAGAAATCATTACGCAAATCAACGAACAAAAGAAGCTTTATCAATCGTTCATCAAGTCGAAGGACTTGTCAAAGTGGAAAGAATATAAACAGTTTCGGAATAAATTGAACAAAGAAAAAGAAAAGGCGAAAAATTACTACTACAGCCGTATATTTAATAATGATTGCATGCGCAGAAGTAACAAAGTATGGAAAAAAATAAATGAAACACTAAATCGGAAGTCAGTCGATACACGAACAGATACATTGAACATTGATGGCACTATTGTAGGTGGTACAGAACTTGCGAACCATTTTAACAATTTTTTTGTTAAAGTAGGATGCGTAGATCACGACATTCAAGATACAATGCATGCAGACTCATTAAGAGAATCTTTATTCCTAAAGCCTACTAACATCCCTGAGGTGATTACAACGTTTTCGTCCTTGAAAAATAGCCACAGTCGAGACGTAGATGACTTAGAAATTAGTGCAATTAAGTACGTCATAGACTTACTTGCACCTGCAATAATGCACATTTTTAATATTTCCCTGTCAACCGGAGTTTTCCCGCGTAATATGGAGGTAGCGAGGGTAATCGTTGTTCACAAAGGAGGTGACGAAAATAATATTAGCAATTATCGGCCTGTATCTATACTTCCTGTGCTATCAAAGGGACTCGAAAAAGTTGTCAACTTTCGTATTGATAATTTTTCGCGAAAACATAGCCTGCTAACCGACTTTCAACACGGGTTTAAGAAAAAGCGGTCTACAGAAACTGCTTTAAGCATACAGAAGGAGCTTATTCTAGAGAACATCGAAAAAAAATTTCTGACTTTAGGGTTATACTTAGACTTCAGCAAAGCCTTTGATAGGGTCAAACACAAATTGCTGCTGATAAAGCTGGAAAAATATGGCTTCCGAGGAATAACACTTGAACTTATCCGATCTTATTTAGAAAGCCGACATCAGTTTGTTGAAATTAATGAGTACAGGTCGCAGAAGAAATCTTTGACAGCGGGTGTGCCCTAAGGTAGCATCCTTGGCCCAATACTTCTCCTATATTACATTAATGATCTTGTACAAGTGAGGGATATGTGTAAATTTGTCGCGTATGCAGATGATTGCTCTGTTTTCTTTACCGGTAAAGATTTAAAAGAAATAACGCCTATAGCAAGCTCCGTTTGTTATGGACTTCGAGCATGGTCTAAGGCAAACGGCCTCATCCTCAATGAAACCAAAACAAAATGCGCTATTTTTCATGCTCCGGGAAGTTCTACATTTCCAGATAGTATTGTGTTGGGTCCGTATAAAATTAACATTTCGTCATCCATAAAAACCGTAGGCGTAATATTCACAGCGCATATGTCCTGGAATGAACACGTTAGTCATGTTTGCTCAAAGGTACGAAAAGTTGTTGGTGTGTTAAATCGGAATCTAAGTGCACTACCTTTTAAAGCTAAGCGTCTTATTTATCATGCTCTTTTCCATTCACACGTCAGTTACTGTTCACTTATATGGGGTAACACTACAGCGCAAAATATTCAAATGCTGGAAATACTTCAAAAGAAAGCAATTCGGGCGATAGCGAACGTTTCTTTTTTCGAGCATACGCAAGAGCTTTTTCAACAAAACAGAATAATCAGAGCCCGTGACATATATAAATTCAAAACGTTACTAAGCTATAGAAATGCTATGCTGGGAAAACTCGACTCATTCCTAACTCTAGCAACTCTACAACAAAATAGAAGTACATATTCATGTCGTCACCAGGCACTATGGCAGATTCCTTTCTCACGTACTAATTATGGCTGCCAACGCCTTAAACATACACTACCTTCCCTACTTAACTATTTCAACCAACAAAATGTTAATGTGCTATCTCTAAACAAAACTAAAATATTGGATTTGTTCTTATAGATGTGTATTGTTAACTGCTCTAACAGTTCCGCAGAACTTATCATGTACTTTGGTTGCGTTTATACGTCCACAATTGTAACTATTATTCCTACATTCAGGTTTTCCGTGGCAGTGATTGTGCCCGGACCTCGTGGCAGTGTTTGGGTTGTAAACTGGATGCTGTAAAGGGCGTCCTCGCGAAAAAAAAAATCGAGGATGTAACGACGCCGTGGGCTACGTTGCCGAAGTGTCTGTCACAAAAGCAGCAGTCTATATGCAGATTATCTTTTTTTTCTGTTTTTGAACGTGGACGCACTTATGTATTTGCAAGTATGTAAACTAATTTATAAAAAAGAAAGAACGTTTCCTGATAGTAACTTGTGTTTGTTGTACACTTCTGTGAAATTTGTTATATTTATTTATGTATGTGTATGTATGTGTATATATGTATATATATGTATGTATGTATGTATATATGTGTATGTGTATATATGTATATATATATATATATATATGTGTGTGTGTATGCATTGCATTTGCATGCTTATGATATATGCGACTGAGTCTGTGTTAAATAATAATATGCAAGATAACAGATTGTAATTGTATACTTGGAGTTATTTGACACAAGTGTATTATAACTAGTTTCTATGTAATAACACGAAAATATCTATGTATTTCTGTTTAAACATACTCTTATATCCATACTTTATGAGTGATTGTATTGCTACACCAGCCGCTACCGTGCCTATCTGGGAGACCGGAGCTTTGTCAAGCAGCAGAATTTTCGGCTTTTTTTCCCGCTCTCCCTTTTTCACCTTGTATCGAGTGGTGAAAATAAAAATCATGATGATGATGATGATATATCGCGGTTTTCCAACCAGCGTATGACCACGTGGTATGGCCAGCCGTCAGAGTTTTCTCGGCCCTCCGAACGGCCACACGGTGCCCTGTGGCCAGCACACGTATCGTCTGGCGACGAGTATTGGCCGAGCAGCTCCCGGAATCGCTCCCCAGCATCTGACAGAAGTTTGACACCCCCACCGCAACGTCGTGCTCCCCGTTCTCCCTCACCGCTGCGTCGCACCGCGTCCCCTTCGTCACCGGAAAACTAGCTAGCGCGGCCGATGGAGGTGAGGTCGCTGGAGACGTGCTACTGACAGAAATACCTCCTGTGTTGATGCTGAAAAACAAAGTGCGCGTGCTTGTAGATAATGTCCCTGTGATGGCTCTGGTGGACACAGGCGCAACAATTCCGGTCATGAGTGTCTCTTTTAAACACGTGTTAGGGCGAAAGGTTTTGTTTAAATGGGAGAAAGATTCAAAGTTCTGTGGTGTGAGTGGTGAGCCGTTGCGACCTATTGGTGTGTGTAGTGCTGACGTATTTTTGGGAGGCCATGTTATTACGACAGAGTTTGTAATTATTCCTCGGTCGACCCATGATGTTATTCTCGGCATGGACTTCTTGCGGGAGTGTGGTGCTACTGTCGACTGCCGCACAGGAAAAGTATTCCTAAGTGGTAGGATTCCATCAGGACTCCTGGAGAACCATGTAGATCGCGAAACTACACTGTGTGTTTGTGGTGAAACGGTCATACCTGCATCATCTACCGTTTGCGTTCACGTTGTCTGTTGCGGCGCCGATTCCGACTGCTTCGAAGCTACCGTAGAACCGATGCACTTTAACTGTATGAAGAAGAATGTTTTGGTGCCACATTGTGTGGTGTCGATCAAAGGCGGACGCACTGACTTATGGACCGTAAACTGTTCTAAGGAGCCCGTTATACTATCAGACGGCATGAAATTAGCCTTCGCCAGGGAACACGCGGCCTTATCAGTGGCTGAACTTACAGATGTGCCGGAAGAACCTGACGGCCACTGTTCGGAAACGGCCCTTTTGTCGATGGTAAATAACACACTCAGCACGAGTGAACGCCGAACGTTAGTGGGTGTGCTTTCGAAGCTCGTTTCGGTATTCGACTTTGCGCAGAAGGACAATATACCTGCAATCTCTGCTTCTCGAAGGCGCCATACCATCAACACGGGTTCGGCAAATCCGATTAGACAAAAGCCATATCGTGTTTCACCATCAGAGCGCCAGATTATCAACGAACAAGTGCACGAAATGATGAAAAAGGGAGCAAGTCCGTGGGCAGCTCCAGTGATTCTTGTTAAAAAAAAGATGGATCTTGGAGATTTTGCGTCGACTATCGCCGTTTTGAATGCTGTAACAAAAAAGGACGTGTACCCAATCCCACGTATTGATGACGCAATAGACTGCCTTCATTCCGCCTCTTACTTTTCCCCAGTAGATTTACGATCCGGCTATTGGCAAATTCCGATGCATCCTGACGACAAGGAGAAGACTGCCTTTGTAATCCCTGACGGGCTCTTCGAATTTAATGTGATGCCATTTGGATTGTGCAACGCTCCGGCAACTTTCGAAAGATTTACGGACACTGTATTGTGTGGCTTGAAGTGGAACATCTGTATGTGCTACCTTGAGGACGTCGTCATCTTTGGCCGCACCTTCAGCGAACACAACTCACGTCTGGATATTGTCCTGAACTGCAGCAGAAACGCTGGTCTAGTTTTAAACTCTAAGAAATGCCACTTCGGAGACCGGCAAACCCTTGTGCTTGGGCACGTCGTCGACAAGGATGGCATCCGCCCTGATCCCCAGAAAACAGCAGCCGTTGAAGCGTTCAGTGCACCGCGCTGTGTCAAGGAGCTCCGTAGTTTTCTGGGGCTCTGTTCCTATTTCCGCCGATTTATTCCTAAATTCGCCGACGTTGCGTATCCGCTGACATGCCTGCTACGAAAGGACACCCCCTTTGAGTGGACTCCGGAGTGCGACTCTTCTTTTCGTCAGTTGAAGTTCCTGCTGACGTCACGACCGGTTCTTCAACACTTCAGTCCTTCAGCTCCGACGGAAATCGATACGGATGCCAGTGGCATAGGTATTGGTGCGTCCTAGTTCAACGCTACGGTGGCCGCAAACACGTGATCGCATATGCAAGCCGCTCATTAAGTAGGCCCGAGCAGAATTACACTGTGACGGAACAAGAATGCCTCGCGGTAATATTTGCGGTTCAGCGGTTTCGTTCTTACCTGTATGGACGCCCCTTTACAGTGGTCACCGACCACCACTCGTTGTGTTGGCTTGTGAATCTTCGTGACCCTTGTGGCCGCCCTGCGCGCTGGGCGCTCCGACTGCAAGAATACTGCTTCACCGTCTCTTATAAGAGTGGTCGACGACACGCTGATGCGGACTGTCTCTCGCGTATGCCACTTAGCACTACGGACTGTGACGCCGACGACTTCGATCACCTCGTGGCTTCTGTGTCGCCGCGTTTTCCACACTTCAACTGCTTCAAAACCGAACAGCGAAAAGACGATAAATTAACACCGCTCTTCACCGCTACGACCGCCTCGACGACAGCAAACCATTTCTGTGTACGTGATGGACTCTTCTATAAGAAGAACTTTTCCAGCACTGGCGCACGTTTTCTCCTAGTGGTGCCGGAGAGCCTTCGCACAGCGATTCTGAGTGCTATGCACGACGACCGTACGTCTGGCCATCTGGGTTCGGCGAGGACGCTTTACCGGATTCAGGAACGCTTTTATTGGCCTGGAATGCGACAATCAGTTGAGACGTATGTGGCCAGCTGCATGCAGTGTCAACGCCACAAACGGCCATCTACTGCTCTGGCAGGTCTTCTGCAGCCGATCCCGCCTCCAAGCACGCCTTTCCAACAAGTGGGCATTGACTTCGTAGGCCCATTGCCAAAATCAGCCAAGGGAAACCGTTGGATAGTTGTTTGCGTCGACTACCTCACACGCTACTGCGAGACGGCGGCCGTGCCCTCCGCAACTGCCACTGACGTTTCAACATTCCTGCTGCAATATGTGATCCTGCGACATGGTCCGCCCCGCGTGATCATCAGCGACCGTGGACGACAATCCACAGCGGACGTCGCAGAGGAGCTGCTTCGTTTGTGTGATTCCCCCTTGCGTCACTCGACACCATACCATCCACAGACGAATGGGCTTACGGAGCGTACCAACCGAACAATTGTAAACATGCTATCTATGTACGTTTCATCCGACCACAAGAACTGGGATGACGTACTGCCTTTTATCACGTACGCATTCAACACCGCCAAGCACGAGACCACCGGCTATAGCCCTTTCTTTCTGCTGTACGCACGGCCACCCCGGTACACAATCGACACTGTTTTCCCCTTCTGCAGTCACGAAAATCCCACTGTCGCCGAGACTCTCTGCCTCGCCGAAGAAGCTCGCCGTATTGCTCGTTTGTGCACTTTGGCATCGCAGGACAGATCAAAAGTACGCTACGACATTCGCCACCGTCCGGTAACCTATCGCCCTGGTGATTTAGTCTGGCTGTGGACTCCAGTACGGAAACGCGGGTTATGCCAAAAGCTTTTGGCCACCTACGATGGACCGTTTGTGATTATTAGCAGACTCACGGAAGTCACGTATAACATAGCTCGCCTCACGGCGAGTGGTAGAAGAGCTGCCAAGACACAAGTGGTCCATGTCGCCCGCTTGAAACTGTTCACGTCAAGACACATGGATTGACTCGCCCGGCGGGCTTCGTCTGCGACGAGAGGAATGTTACGCATGAAGAAAACGAAGACCAGTGAACGTGCTTGCGGTCCCGAGTGCAAGAAGAAACAAGAGAACGACGCTCAGTTGATAAACCAGCTGACTGCTCTTGCGCTCACCTTCGCGATCTAAAGTAAACGGTCCCCTTCATCCGTAAGGGTTATAAACGGTCTCCTTCGCGCGTAACGATATCACCGGACATCATACTTCTGTTTTATTCTGTGTTATAGAACACTGCCCTCACGGCCTAATCCTTGGGCTTGACTTTATGTGAGCAAATTCCGCCATGACAGACTATCCTGCTGGTGCTGTACAACTTGCTTTACCTGTTGCTATTGATCATTCCCATAATACTGCCATCCGTCTATGTTCCACAGAGCATATCCGCCTCCCTCACCTTGCCGTTACCTACCCATTCCACCTATACCAGACAGTGACTACGTCGTGCCCCCTAATTCGTATGTCCTGGGGCCCTATAACGTAAAACTCTTCCAACATGTTTTTATTCCAATCTCCTCACGTCCAATTTGCGTAACCGCTGACGCGAGCATCAGGCGGTCACCCACAGGGTTGCCTAACACACCAATCAAACGCTCTCCTCGTTCATAGGAGGTCACTTTTCTATGCTTGAAAAACGAATAACATTGCCTACACGGAGCAGCTTGTCTTATCTAATTGGCTCACAAGAGGCGAGGAGCACGCTCAAGTGGTGAGGGATTTCGTGGGGCCGAGCCACTGCACTGAAAATCGATAACCGAATGAAGAGAGTGGTGCCGGCGTCGGTGATTGGTCCGCTTTCCCATATTCAGATTACGGTAGCTCGTCACCATCGCGGCGGTATGCAACGGAAGCCTAAAAATGACGCTAAAACGGACCCTCAGCAACGAAGAGTTGGCAGAACGAGGTCGTAAACGTGCCGAAAGTGTTCGAAAACCTTGCACGGCTACGCAAAAAGTTTTAATACACGCAAATAAACCCATGCTCTCCTGCAGGTGTGAGTAGCCAGCGCCTGAGCGATCGGCGGCCGCTATCTTTCATTCCTTTCGGAACGGGGCAGCTGGCGGGTATTCAGAAGGAAATTCAGTTTTCTTCGGCATGTTAATGCATCTTTAACGCGTGCACGTCACTTTGACGCCGTGAGTTTTTGTGGTTTCGTTGCCTCGCGTGACAGGCAGGTGAAGCATGTGTAGCCCCAAAACTTTTGACCAATAGCCGAGGGCTAATGGCGCAAAGGCAGTCGAATATGATATAACTATTTTTCTTTTGTTCGGTCAAATCATGCATAATGAGTGTGTACACATCATATCAGATGGGGAGCTATCGCGGTTTTCGTGACGTCACGTGACAGACAGGTGAAGTGGGGGTGGCCCATAAATGTTTTTTATCAATCGCGGAGGGCTGATTGCAGAATTGGAATAGAGAAGCGTCGAGTAGTTTTACGTTATAGCACCCCTGCTACCGCATATTGGCGCACTTCCTCGCACCATCATTACCATTACGGACAACACGTCCTGTCTTCCGCCTGTGAACTTTAGACTTCGTGCACAGGTTCTCCGGCGCGGTGTATCGCCTGCGCAAATCACACCGGCCCGAGGCTACTACATTTTGACTTTACCTTGGGACAGCTCCTCACGTGCAACTTTTGCTTCACTTCCTGCTACTTCAGACTGGAATGCCTTAAAGAAAATGATTGCTCCAGACCTTCTGTCGCCTGCGTGCGCATTAACTACATTCATTCCTTGCCATGTACTGGGACATATTCGACCTTGGAGACCGTCCTCTAGGACAAACATCTGCTGTGAAGCATCGAATAAGCAGCGACGATGCGAACCCGATCCATCGGCGGCCCTACCGCGTCTCGCGTACTGAGAGACACATCAAGCTTGAAGTTGACAAATGCTTTCTAGCAACATCCTTGAACATCCTTGCAGCCCATTGGCATCCCCTGTCGTAATAGGTAAACAGAAGGACAAACTTTGGCTGTTTGGCATCTGAGGAAAGTAACGAAGAGGGCCGTCTAGGCAATAATTTACCTTGGAAAAGAATATTAGGTAAATTTCGGTCTGGGCGGGATTCGAACCAGCGCTTCCGGGGTGAAAGACGAGCACTCTTCCCCGACGCCACGGTGGCTCCGCGGTTTTTATTGACTTATTGTGTAGCTATGCATGTGTCGTTGGGCACGTGGCAGCGCAGCCAATGGGTAGGTGGAGGAGCCACAACATGAGTGAATAAACTAAGTGTGCAAAGTAAAACGCAATAATGCCCAATTTAACGCCGCTGAGCGGTCTTTTGAATTATGAACTCTTCGCGGGCAAACGAGCGCATTGAGACAGTTATTGTTCCGTTTAGACACTTGGCGCGTTTTTATTTGTGCTTACCGAGGCGCAATTAAAAGGAAGGTAAGAGCTTGCGCAAACATGAAACGAGCAGAAAGAAAAGGAACATTTCACCAAAAGAACTATAATGCTTTCGCATTCTCACAGGTAAGCAGTCTTAAGTGTCTCTGCCAGGTGTATTACCCCCGACGGCCTCGAACAACTCAAGTTGATGCCTTTTGATTTAAGTATGCCCCGGCGACATTTTAACGACTGATAGACGCCCTCTTACTAGGTTTGAAATGATCCATCTGCTCCTGCTACCTGGACGATGTGATTGTTATTATCGGACATTTGCGACGCACCTGGAACATCTATGAACGATCCTATCTGTTTGCCATGAGGCGTGGCTACAACTAAATTGAATGAAGTGCCACTTTCACCGTGGTAAAATTTATGTGCTCAGACATCTTGTCGATTCTTCTGGTGTAGGCCCTGATCAGTATAAAATACGCGCAGTGAAGTACTTTCCCGTGCGATGGTAAGCGAAATACGTTCGCACCTTCTTGGGCATCTGTGCTTTCTACTTCCATAAGTTTGTGAAAAAAATTGCAGACGTTGTGCGCCCTGTTATTCAGCTCCTCAAGAAAGTCGCTTCCATCATTTGGGGCCCTGAGCAAGCTGGTGCTTTCCGTGAACTGATGCGGCTGCCTACTTCCCCTTCCATCGTCGTTTACTTCGATTTGTCAGCTTCGACATAAGTCCGTACCGCTGCCAATGGTCACGGTATTCGAGCTATCCTGGCCCAGAAACAGCAAGGGCAATAACGTGTTATTGACTACACCAGCCGCCTTCTTTACCCGCTGAGCGCAAGTGTTTTATCGCTGAACGCCAATGTCTGCCTCTGGCTTCGGCATAGAGTAAATTTCGCCGCCATTTGTACGTCCAGCCATTCACAACTGTCACTAATCGCCACTCTCTGTGTTGGCTTTTGTCCCTGAAGCATCCTTCTGGGTGCCTTGGACGCTTAGCTCTGCGCTTTTAAGAACAGAACTACTCAGTTGTACACAAGACCGGCCGGTTACTTCGGGATGCGTACTAGTTCGCGCGTCATCCTGTCGACCCACCTGACGTTTCTGAGACTGGTATACCTGTCACCGTCCTCTTTCACTAACGCCTTCTCAAAAGGTCTTATTCAACGGCTGATATCAATGACCCGCGGTCCATCCCTTCGCGTCTTTGAACTTCAAGATGGCATATCGTACCGTTCCAACATGCGCCCTACCGGCCGTGACCGACCCGTTGTGCCTGCGCATCTGCGTCAGACTGCTCTCGCCCAGCTTAAGGATGTGGCGACTGCCGGTCACCTTGCCATGTCACATACTTGTGACCACATTCCTCGGAGCTTCTTTTGGCCTTGTCTTTACCACGACGTTGCCATGATATCGCTGGGTGTGGATTTTGTCAACGACGTAACAGCCGGCCACACTTCCTGCTGGCCGCCTTCAACCACTTGACGTACCATCAGAACATTTCTTCTACGTAGATGTTGATCTTTTAGGCCCTTTCCTACGTCAGTTTACGTAAAATAAGTGCATTGCTGTAGCAACAGACTACGCCACCCGATACACAATCACCCGGTCTCTTCCGACAAGCTGTCCAACCGACGTCACCGACTTCCTCTTAGAGAAGGTCATCCTTCACCACGGTGCCGCTCCACAACTCCTCACCGACCAAGGCCGATACCTTTTTTCTAAAATTGGTAATCACATTTGTAAATAAGACGTATCTCGCGGTACAGCTGCATCGCCAAGGAGCGGCTCGGCTTGGATCGCACTGCTGTCTTTTTGGACAGTGCTTCGGGCTGCCTCGCGTTCCCGGTCACTGTGCCTTTGCACAAGGAGCCACTGTTATACCTCTTCTCAATTGGTGGAGGTGCTGGGCTTCAAACCCGTCGCTTGAAGCCTTGGAGCTGCGATCAAGAACGCTACCTCTTACAATGACCGACAGCTCATCCCAAATGGCACTGACACCACACTCCGTCACCTGCATTAGCGTTCCACGACAACGGGAACCCAAGATCTTTAACGGTGCAGACGACGAAGACGTGGATAACGAACGGGTGAGTGCGCACAAGTGGGACGATCCAGCCAGGCTAACCCACGTCATCTCTACGCTGGCTGGCGTTACCCAAGTCTGGTTTCACAACCACGAAAGTGACGCACCCACTTCTTCAGTCTTCAAAAATAACGTTTAAGGAAGTGTTTGGCCGTCCCTCTGTTCGCAAGCTGCGTGCTGAACAATGCTCGCGCGCCCGAGCACAGCAGGCGGCAGAAAAGTTGAGGAACTACATTGGAGATGTCGTGGACCTTTGTTAACGAGTCAACGCTGCTATGCCCGAAGCTGAGAGAATTCATCGTATAATGAAATAAATTGATGACGGCGCATTCAGATGCTTTTAGCCAGGAATTCGCGCACCGTTTCCGAAGTCGTCAGCTTATACCGAAGTTATGATGAGTTAAGGAAGCAATGCGCTTTGCCTCGGCGTCCTCTGCTAACCGACGACTTGTTGGGCAGCCTTGACAACATGTACGACCAACCCTCATTCTTATGGCAGGTCAAGGACTTCATCCTTGAGCTAGCAGCCCGCCAACTTTCTTTAGTCCCCTTTACTCGGGGGCCCACCTCCCGTCTTCCAAACATGCTCCCCCACATTTCCGAAGAGGTCGCTCATGTTGTCCCTTCTGCACACCACCAGCCGCCTGCAGCCGCTAACCTCAACTCTGCGCTGGCAGTACGGCCTGTCGCCACGCCTCTCACCTATGCGCAGCCAGTCCTGCCTGTGGCCGCGCCTCTTACGTATGCGAAGGCATTGCACAGGCCTCCGCTGCCTTACAAACGCCGCGTCCACCGGTTGGGCCTCCGCGTCCCAACCGGTGCCACCGCAAACCCATGCTGCATCTTGGACAGCACCACGAGCTAATCTTTGGAGGACGCCTGACAATTGTTCCTGCTGCACTCACGGACACGTCGCCCGATATTGCTGCCATCACCCTCAAGCGCTCGGCGACGCCTCTCGGCCGTTCCAGTACGGCAGCGAGCACCTTCCGCCAATACGCCGCTCCTTCTCCCAATTATCTCCAACTGACCTCCCAGAATTTTGGTCACGTCGCTCGCCATTCCCTCACCGATGCACGCTCTCCCCAATGTGTCGTCGACCCAGACCATTCGACCAGAAAAACTGAACGTGGCACTCCCAGAGGCAAGTACTGTGTCCCCTTCGAACTGCCCAAGGCCTCGCGCCTGTCCTGCTAACGTGGTCGAAATTTTTGTAGAAGGTGTTCCTGCATTCGCTCTTGTGGATACTGGCGCAGTGTTTATATGATAGCCGCCAAACTGTGCCGTTCATTGAACAAGGTGACAACGCCGCTTTCTGGACTATCGCTTCGTACGGCAAGCACGCAGCACGTCACGCCACGTGCCGCCCGTAGTGTACGAGTGCTTATTCACGGGATTGTTTATATCGTCGAGTGTAGTAATCTTCCCGCCTGCTTAATAAAGGAAAAATCAGACACCCACCAGTTCGTAGCTGTTGGTACAAAGGAAAATCATACGGGTTCCTCGAAAGAAAAGCGTCACAGTTGAACTAAAATTCTGGGACTCGAACCCTGGACCACCGCCTCTCCGGGGCAGCCGCTCTACCATCTGAGCTCACCAGGCGGCTAGCAGATGGCAGGGCGTAGTCGAATTGGGTCTGATTTGGGAGGCTTTTCTTCCGAGGAACCCGTATGGGTTTCCTTTGTAGCAACTGCTACGAACGGGAGGTTGTCTGATTTTTCCTTCATTAATTACTTCTCCCCACCTTGCGGGTTTGCGCAGAACTATCACGTAAAACTCCCGCCTGCTTCTATTACATCTTCCTCACTCGAGACTTCTTATCCCGTCATAAAGCTGTAATCAACTGCGCAAGCGCCGAAGTTGAATTTTCCCCTCTTTGTGACGCATCATTGTGTGAAGATCGCTATCGCCCTTCTAAGCTTGCCGTGCTCGAGGAAACATATATTCCGCCTAGCTCATTCGCCCTCGTACCGGTATCCTGCGATGTCATCACTGATGCAACCGTCCTCTTCACACCGTCCGACGTCTTCATGACCAGCAAGGCTCTACCGCTAACCTTCGCCACGCTTTACATCGCCGGCAGCTGCAGCAAGACATGATTCTACAATCCCCTCTGCGCCTATTACATGCTCGTTGGTGAATGCCTTGGCATCGTGGAAGTCTAAGGCGATCAATGAACTTGGAAGCTATGTGGGCATATGCTCATATTTCCGGCGCTTTGCTCTAAATTTCGCATCGATCTTGGCGCAATTGAATCAGCTTCTGAGAGATGACGCCGACTTCTCCTCCTGGTCCCCTTCATGTGACGCGGCGTTTGCTATGCTGCGTCGTCTTCTCACCTCCCCACCTGTTCTTCGCCATTTCGACCCGTCAGCTGCAACTGAGATACATATAGAAGCCAGCGCGGTCGGTCCCGGTGCCGTCCTCACCCAACGAAAGGCCAGCTACACCGAATACGTAGTCGCCTATGAGAGTCGCACGTCGACGAAGCCTCAAGCCAATTACAGCGTGACCAAAAAAGAGTACTTGGCTATAGTATGGGCACTTGGCCAGTTCCTGCCTTACCTACGCGGGCACTCATTCGACTTCGTCGCAGATTTTCACGTGCTTTGTTGTCTCGCCAACTTGAAAGATCCCACTGGCCGCCTAGCCGGTTGGGCACTACGCATCAAGGAGCACAATATTCGCGTCGTATACCGAAGCGGGCGCACACACTTGGGCACAGACGCGCTGTCCAGTTAACCTTTACCTCGAGACTCAGCCTGCGGAAGCACTTCGGCACACTCCGTGTCATCTCTCGACATGGACTCCTCTGACTTCGCCACCGCACGCCGTCGTGACCCGTGGATCGCTTCTCTTTTCGACTGCCTGTCTGGATCATCTACCAACCCTGTATCCCCAACCCTCCAATGCAAAGCAGTTTATTTCGACACTATTGACAAGCCGCTCCGCCAACGCAATTCCACTCCTGAAGGCCTTAGGTGGCTTCTGGTGATTCCCTGCAGCTTAAGGTAACAAATGTGTGTCACGCAATGTGGCCACGCCGGAGTTTTCAAGACGCACGAACGAATTTGTCACCGCTACTACTGACGCCGCATGTACAATTTGTACAATTTCCTGCAAAAGTTTGTTCGGTACTTTCTTGATTGTCAACGCGGCATACCACCACCTTTACTTTCCGCCGGTTTGGTGCCCTGCAAACGGCACCCAACCGTGCCCTGCCAAACCCTTCGAGCCCCGTGCCCTGCCAAACCCTTCGATCGCGTCGGCATCGACCCATACGGCCCGCTTCTTCTGACACCAGACGGCAATCAGCGGATCGTAGTTGCTATTGACCGTTTGGCATGCTACGCCGAAACTGCTGTTTTACGAAGCGTTACAGCGCGGAATGTAGCTTCTTTCGAAGTATCGAAGTAGGCCCGTGAAGCCTTACTCAATGCGTAATGGGCGCGCCTATTACCATACGTCGCCTTGTGGACTCACCGAAAAATTTCACGCTACTCAGACCCTTAGGGCGTCTTTCAACAAGTGAATGGCGTCACGTACGAAATTGCTCCTATTGACCTCCCCGTAGCTCAGCCTTGCTCCGACGTAGCCCACGCCACGCGCATAGCTTTAGCTTGTCACCTAAATTAACAAGGATGGCGTTACGCATCCACAGGTATATTTAAACAAATCTCACTCGATCACCGCAGATGCACACTATCAAAACGCTGACGTGCGGAAGCGCGGCAGTTGCAGCGAGAGAATGGGCCTTCGTGCTGTTATTCGCTTCAACGTGAACTAAGCGGCGAAAATACAACGCACAAGATGCTGTCAGCCTTCGGCGCAGCTACAGTAAAGCCCTGTCAATGTAAAACGGCACTTTGCTTAGGGCGACTTAATGATTCTGGATCACATGCAGCGACTCATCGACTTGCAACCCCTTCGATTTCCCAACGACCTTGGAGGACTTCGGAGCCACTATCACACTACGAAGTCTCAGACACGTGTACGTATGGCTGTCGGGATATGGGAAGGTCAATATACTTCTATTACCTGCCCAATCCCCTGAAGTCGCTTCCTAAGAATATTGTCCTCGATTACAACAAGACCATTACCCGCCAGAGACTGGAGGAAAAGGAAAGAGGTGGAAGCACTGGTGATCAAAGACAGCGCACCGAGCTAAAGAAGAGGAGCATTAAGTCTCTTCTGCTCTTGATTAAGACAGAAGTATAATCTAGAGAACGAACAGTCATCCACATTTCTTTACAAGGGCACGCGTTCAAGTGCAAAGAAAGGGTTCCGCAATAGCATGACATCCGCATCGCCCCCTTTGCCCTTAATGAAAGTGCCCTGTAATAAACGCTCAACCACGGAGCCATCTACCACATCTGCCTAACCCGCTCGTGAAGAAGTGTCCACCTTTTTCTGTGAGTCAACGACTTATTCTACCGAGCACTGCAAGTGTGCAGTTTCTCTCGGAGAATAGAAAAAAAGAACGCCTACTAGTTGGACATGACCGCGTCCATTGTATCGTCCAGCATCATGTAGCAAAAGATTGCATACGAAATTTCAACTGTTGAAAGTGCAATCGGCGCCACGCGAAAAAATGGGCAACCCTAGTGAGACGAAAGCCACTGCCGGACGCCAGACATTCACTAAAGAGATAGAACTCCAGATGACTGGAACGGGCACTTCGAAATAACTGGCATACTTCCAAACACCTATTGCTCAGGCAGCCGGAGAGGAAAGTAAATTACTGTTGAGCGTTTATTGGATGGAGGCAGCCAGCACAGTTTTGTTACCGAGCAATTGGCTGAGGAACTAAATTGCCACGTACTCGATCACGACTGTGTTGCAGTAGGGTATTTTGGAGGACATCATGACGGGGAGACTTCCCGGCGAGTATTTGTAACTCTGAGTTCAATGCGCAGTTGCAAGTCACTGCTGATACAAGCTCTCGTCACGAACAAGATCTGCGACCAATTCATTTCATGTCCGAGTAGAGATTTTACCGACAAGCTCGAGCCCATAAGCTACTACCTCACCGACATCGATCAAGTTCAAAGCCCAAAAGCTGTCGACGTCTTAATAGACAGTGACTATACCTGGTCATTGATCAAGGGAAGCACATGGAAGTTGAGAAAAAGACTCAAAGCCACAGAGACTTCCTTAGGCGGGACTCTGCTCGAACCATTAGCCTATTCTGCGCCCGCGGGCACTGCAACGAGACAATGGTAATCAAAGCGGCAGTGACGGAGGGTAACATCACCATAGGCGACTACTATGACCTCGAACATATTGGGATAAAATCTAATGAACATAACAAGGCCTAAGACATAGACCTAGTTCTGCAATTTTTCAACAGTACAATAAAAATGATCAGTCGCCATTACGTAGTCTCGCTTCCATGGGAACCAACAATTCTAGACCCCAACAACCGAGCAAACTCACAAACGCGCTTAAATCAACTTCTTCGAAAGCTTCGCTGATGCCTTCACCTTCTGCAATAACAAGAGAATGCCTTACGCCCATACGCCAGCGATGGGGTAGCCGAGTAAGTTTTACACGCCGCATCATGTAGTAATCCGCGTGTAACGTACAAGAGTAACGGGACAAAGAAAGACTTACACCGACCAAGCAAAACTTATTAAAAGACAAGACGTTTCGGCTTCCATACGGCAGCCCCGCTCACTATGGGGCTTGTCATCATATGTATTTTTAAATGTTTTACTTGGTCGGTGTACGTCTTTCTTTGCCATCTCTCATCCCTACCAGACGGGCTTCCGTCGAACTCTCGATTACAGCAAGAGTAACGGTTGACTTCGATGCTTTCTCCCATGAAAAGATGGAACTCTCGATTAACGGCAGCCTGTACTCTGAAACAAACATCAATTCCAATTTCAAAGGGGTGCTACGTCGCCTCAAAAGAACATCGGATTGCTTTCACAGCAGATATTGATAAACGATTTCAATATAAGCATCACAAGCACAGACCATGTCGCTTTGCACTGCCTTTGGTTGGAGAAAGCACCCAGGCCAGGTCAACCGTTGTCTAACGCTGCCATATGGCGTATGCCGAAAGTACACCACCAGCGTTCACCATTCGGCGCGAGCTATAGTCCCTTTCTTTTGGTGGCGACCATCCGTCAACATCTGCAGCAAACGTGGCCTTTCACCCGGAAACTACAGAACGGCTGTGGGGTTTCATATTTGGTGACGACATTTTAACAGGAGCGGACTCCGTCGAAGTCGCATCCAAGCTGCGGTCAGAAGCCACCGAGATATTCGTAAGTGCATCTGTGAAGCTACACAAGTGTGCTTCGAACGAAGGACACGTTATTGACATACAATCAATGCAACCTCTAGAGTGACCTGTCGGACAGCTGACAGGATTACTGGAAGTCCTGCAATTGGTATGGCATCCTGAAACTGACGTACTGTCGTTTAGTCCGGGAAACGTAATGGAATTTGTTCAACAAAGAACCGATACGAAGAAGCTCTTGATACAGATGACCCCTCACCTATACGACCCCTTCAGCATGCTGACGCCTTTCACAATGAGGATGAACATCTGTTTTCAAAAGCTTTGGAGGAGAGGTGTTGATTGGGAAGGGCAGCTGCCACTCGCCGCTATACGGTTCCCCGATTTTACCGACCGGGCAGGCATGCAGATGTCAACAAATATGAAGTACATTTTTTTCGCTCACGCTGGTAGGTCAGCCTAAGGTCCCGCTTGTTACATTTGAAGAGCATTAAATACGTACGACAAAAGCTCAATGATAGTCTTGTGAAGGTTCAGGATGGCGCCAGGGGAGGAGACAAGCCTAGCCACACTCAAAGTGCTAGTTTGTCTCGTCTCAGAACGAGTGTACAAGTGCGTTCGTTAAGAGCTAGCCGAACATATAAGACCCGTAATGTTTTCGACGGACTCAACGATTCCACCTTGCTGGATTACCGAGGATACTAACAGATGGCAAGAATTCATTCGCTATAGGGTAATGGTGATTCCGAGCAAAACGGACGTCACATTGTGGTGCCATTGCCCTGGTAAATAGAATCCCGCAGATTTTTTCACACGAGGAGTATCGGCCCAACAATTGACGCAAACTCACTCTGGTGAACTGGACCTCATAGGCTCAGTTGTCAACAAAATAAATGGCCACAACGCCCTAGGCCGAACACTACCGGTCTTCCCCCGAGTGCCACGTAGGAACGTCCTCATCGGGCCCCATCCTCGTAAATTGCCATGCAATCCGAAAATCCGATTACAAACTTCCAAGAATACAGCTCTGTTGCGTGAGTAGACCGTGTTGATAACTGTGATTGGCCTCGAAGCTAAAGCGGCAAAGTTTTCCAGGAAGCCATAAATGCAGAGGAAATACAACACAAGCCAGCGAGCTATACTGAACGAAAACTTAAATGTTCCGCCTTTTCGGAAAAAATTGACCGCATCTCTGAAGGAGCTCAGGATACAAAGGATGCAACACTTCGGAACGTGACCGGCTTCCTCTACAATGAAGTTCAAATGAAAACAATGAAGTATTGCTGACAGCACGCCTGCAGTTCAGCAATAGATATTCTGATAAAAAATGGCCAGTCGTCTTACCAAAGGACAACTACTATAGTGCGAGCGCCTCGTCTCGCAGTACCACCGACCAATTCTTCATACAGGAGGACTTCGGGGTGCACTTCTAGAAATAAGGGAAACATTTTGGATATTACGGGAATGGAAGCTAGTGAGGAAGGTTATGTGTTAGTCACGAAGGTCAGTGGTTGCGCTCAAGCGTAAGACCACTGTCCGCACTAACTGCAGCGTTACCACCTCAAAGAGTGACCACTTCTTAAACATTTCTAGAACACGACTAGGTTTCATTGGTCGATTTTACGTTAAACTAGATGACTATGCCAAACTGTGTATATGAATGTCCGCGTACTCCATGCGCCACAGACTAGTCGAACATATGACTGCCACAAGCTTTCTCAAGGCTCTCCGATGCCTTGTGTCGTGGTGGGAATTGCTTGTGCTTCAAATTCAGACACGGCCTTAGCGTTCAATAAGGGCAAAAAAGAACTTTCGAGACTGCGGCAATCATTCAGAAACGAAGTTTGTAACTACATCACTAAATATCATATAAAGTGGACATTCATCGGCGATCATGCGCCGTGCTGGGGCGGTTTTGACGAGAGATTTGTCAGATGTGTCAAGCTGACATTGTAGATGTGCATCCGAAGGGGATCTCTTACGGAGAAACAGCTACAAACAACCTTAACTGAACTCTAAGTTGTGACCAATTCCGGGGAAAGGTAATAAAGGGAAAATCAGACATCCACCCGTTTAGAGACAATCAGACACGTTTAGAGCGACTGTCAAGACGTCGAACCTCTGTCCGCGTCCCGCTTCCTCATTGGAAAGCGAAAATTTACAATTCCCGACCTAGCACTAGGCAAGATCACAGTAGATGGTCGCGGTATAATACCCATGTGGGAACAACGAGATAGAAGGCGAAAAACATTCTAGGAGTGTTTGTGCAAAGAACATCGCGTAGTTAAGATTAATGCCCAGCACCAAATTAGTGATCTCCTTCCTGAGAATTAGGAAAGGACTTCGTCCTTCTACAAGAGTACCGCAAACCCCGACAACTATGAAACATTTTCCGGCTAGAGGAGCTCCATAGTGGAAAGTCCTGTACCTTGAGATTACCAGGTGGATATACCATTAAAGGGGCAGTTCAACACTTGTGCTCTTTGAATCGAACTTTTGTGAACTTCTGCGCGCGAGGCCGTTCGTTGGAAAAAAATGATGAAGAAGCACATGATGTGCTCTCGTTTTTTGGACCAGGCGCAAGAGCAGCTACCCTTCGAGTCGGGCTACGGTTTATTGTTAATGAAGCCCTTTTTCCGTGCATCCGTAGGCTTGATTTACTAGAGCCATTTCATGTTAAGGAGCATTTCTGGCTGACCTCTACCGATAAGCTATGACGGGGTATATACTAGCGCGACATGAAAAGAAAGTATTAGTAGGAGGGAGTAGGACAGAGCCTCCCCTTCTACTAAGGCTTTGTTCTTACATCACTTACAGCGCATACAGGGACAAGGGGCCAAAAGAACTACGAAGACAAGAGCTGACTTCTAACTGATTTTTTATTTTGAGTAAAACGCATATATACTGACACACCAAGACAAAAGTCTTCGTTGTTCTTTTGCTCCCTTGTTCCTGTATGCGCTGTAAGGGATGTTTGCAACAATGGAAAACCAACTAACCCGTACCCCAAACCTGGCTTTGTTCTTACGTCGCGCTAAGTCTACCCCCTAGATTTGAATAAACTCGCTGAGCAATATAGCCTACTCCAAGCAGATTCTGTACTACTGTTAAATGAACTGCAATGGCGTTTTGGACCACACAAAAAACATAGTTTCGGAGAATGTAGATGTAAAGCCTCATCGGTGCAAAATCTTGCGCCTGATAAACAAATAGATTCCTCACGAAAAGTTGGCAAAAGTAGACGTTTTTGAATAAGGATGGCTGCTTAGGGAGGTTGGTGAGACGTTCTTCAGACAAGGCAAAATAATTTTTAGCGTGCAAATGGTATAAATGAAGAAAAAAGGTCGCAGCCACTGGCTGGAAGTGACGCAGAACCCAGAGCATGTGGCTTCGCGACATGACAACTGAAATAGGCACCATCCTCGGCACCCTGAGAATTCTCAGAGGTGGCAAGCTCGGATTTACGTCATATCCGGACGTCATAGCTAGGACGATATGTAAAGGCTGCTAATAAGAAAATGATAAAAGTAGCAGCCCACAACTTTGCCGAAATTGACAAGAGAGCATGCATTACTCATATATATAGGCCTATTATTCTAAAGTTACATTTTGTGGCGTTGACCTTTAGGCAATAAATGCATAAACGCAATCAAAGACCACATGAAAGATGAGCAGCCAAAGTTCGGTATGGCGTACTCACCGGCACCCCATTCTCTCCAGGAATGCCCGGCTTCCCCGGCTCACCACGTGCTCCCTGGAACCCCTGGCTCCCTTTGGTTCCCGGGCCGCCTGCGTCACCCTGTGGGGGAGAAAAGTCGAGGGCAAGGCGTTCGCCTAAACAAATAAACAGGCGCACAAATGGTCTATATTGCGATAGCATTGCTGTGATTAAAGTGGCCCTAAAAACTTTCTCAGCCAAGGGACATGCAAGCTTTAGGAGGAGGAAGACAAAATAGGAATCTGTTTCTTTTTTCTATTTTGATGGGTTTCCGTCACTTCCATTCACAGAAGAAAGTATGTTTTAGATATGCTTGATCCTTTGATCCAGTACTGTATTATGTAGGAACGCTTCACCACGACGTGATACTACGATCGACATCGAGCTTGTTAGTCATCTAAATAATGCTCACTTATGTTTTACTACAGCTCTTATTGGTACTCTATGCATAAGTCAAATCAATTCACAGACAGATGTTTGATATAGCCATGCCTGTCATTATCAAATCAGATATGCGTCGATTAGCTTCTTTCTCCCGTCTTTCATCTCATTTTCTTTTTATTTACAGTGACCTTTCGTGTATATGTTTGACTTGCAGTAGCGAAGAATAAACAGCTGAAAGTTTGTGCACGTGTGTCTCTGTCTCTTTTTATCCTTTGTATAAGCAATACAGCGCAGCAAGCAGGACGATGCCTTACCAACAAGACCCAGCCGAAGCTTTGTTGCCTTAAGACCGTCTGCCAAAGCTAACTCTGGGATTTTCTTCCTTGTTATGTCTATTCAATGCATTTGTTTTACTTTCTTGCGCTCGTGTTTATTGCTCAGCGATATCGCTGCATTTATCACTCAGTTATCGCTCAGCGCAAGACGCACATGCATGGTTGGAACTTACTGCAATATTATCGATGGTATGCGCTGTCTGTTGTCACTGAGCTTGTACAATCTGATCATATGCGTCACGCAAATTGTGCAGTGCCGTTTCGAAGAGAGAGAGACGAAACTTTAACGTCAACTGGTGTGGCCTTCAAGGACGGGGCAGACACGGCCCCACTGCGCTTAGACGTGCGCTAGTCTATGTCACTGCAGCATATCTGCAGCCCGCGTTGTGGCGGTATTCTGCCGGTGCAGGTCCGTCGCGCGCCGTCTGGCCTCACATTCCTCCCACGTGGAGAGCTCCTAGCCTGGCGTGGGAGGATAAGCCGGGCACTGCATAAGGATATGTGTTAGAGTATTCCTCGGCTGGGAGCATAAGCAGCAACTTGGGGTGAAGCCATCCGGGTGGATGCGGAATAGTAGAATAGTAGAGGTTGGGGAGTGTTCGTGTCCGCAGGTGGCGCCACAGGATGTGGTGGTGGTGAGTAAGGGATGGGCGGGGGGGTAGAGCTGGCGTTCAACCCTATAGGCCTGCGTCAGCTCGCTGAAGGTATGCAAGCTCTCTCTCATGTCGTCCGGGTCCGATTCCCTCACCGCCCGGTTTATTAGTCCTCGGGCGTGGACAATGGTGGCCTCGTTGCCAGGGTTTCCCGAGTGCGAGTGCGCGGTTGGATGGATGGATGTTATCAGCGTCCCATTTGAAACGGGGTGGCGGTGGGTTGCGCCACAAAGATCTGGCTATTATACTGCCTAATGTCCTACCTAGGTTAAAAAAGTAAAGAAAGGAAAAGGGACGATAAAAAAACCCATGATAAATTCCCATAACGAAATATCCTGAGCCCATGTATTAAACTTTGTTTTTGTACATCTCCGTTTTTTTATGGTTTCCCAAGTTTTCTTCCTGCAATCTTCCAATCGCCTGTCACTAATCTCTGTTGCGGAAATGTTTACTTTCCCCTGCTCTTGCTGAACCCAAGTTGTTCAGGAAGCCATTGGTGCCTAAATCGACCACTGGACAGATATATCCATATCCTAATAAAACATTCTCCATCACTTCCCTAGCTTTACCTTAGCAAGCACATGCTTCTTCTTCCTTCTAATATCACGCAAGTACCCAGAACACCTCCACCTGTTGGGATAGTTCTGCCGAAAGGAATTGTAAATTGTCATAGGCCGTCTCGTGAATCCTGCCTCTAGCAAAATTTAGGATGGTGGTTTCGGAGTCGGAGAGGATGCACCGGACATCAGTGTGGGCAATGGTAGGGGCTATTGCAGCCTCTTCTGCTGATACTGAAGTGGAGGTGGTAGAGAGGGGGGAGGTGATGAGCCGATAGCCCATGTGTAAACAATGAACAGGGCTAGTTGGCAGACGTTCATGGTTTTATTGCGCTTAGTGTTACACTGACGAACATAAGGAAAAAGACACGGACATGCGTGGCGCAAGCTAACAACTTGTGTCATACTTTCAGAGAACACGCTCATATACAAGGTGATGTGGCGGGGCGGGGGAGAGATATAAAAAGATATGGCAAGGTGACATGTGATGATGCGGTGGGCCGGAAATCATCGTTCACCTGCACCCGCTCGCTCGCCTTATGGTCTTCAACCGGCGTCGCAGCAGCCGTGCCTCCCAAGCTGCGTGCGCCCAAACGGCGTACTTGTCAGACCTATAGTATTTGTGGAGGGCAAGTGCGCGGGTCGCTCTCCGTGCGGCGTTGTAGAGGTTTCATGTGGAGGTTGGAGCGTATGCGTGTAGAGAGGGTGAGGAGCTGGAGTCTATCTGAAGTCTATCTAGTGTGTGCCTGCCTGTAGAGGTTTTAGTGAGCCTCTGATATTAAGCCTGTCGGTGGCCTGCAGCGAGCTCGTCTGTGGCGTTGTGAAATCCTAGCTCTAGGAGTTTAGATGTTTCTGTGTGAGGAGTGTAATGAAGGGCGATTTTGTAAGCTTCCCTAAGAAGGGCTTTTAAGATGTCTGTTTCCCTGGGGTCCAGTTTGACATTGGGGATAGTATACAGAAAGCCGCTCAGTACGAAGGCATTGGTGAGGCGGCATAAGTCGCTTTCTTTAGGCCCATAATATTTGGCGGAGACATGCCGGATGACATGTGCAAGTGTGGTTGTTGTGTTTATAAGTTTTTTTATAGTGAAACTGTTGTGTCTGTTGTTTTGATAGTGGAGCCCAAGTCTCTTTATGGTGTTTGCCTTCTGTATGGACAGTCTCTCTATCGTTATGTTGTTGCACATTGTAGGGAGGGTGCTGGGTTTCGGACGCATGATTAGTAGTTCGGATTTGGTTGGGGAGCAAGTGAGGCCTATAGAGCGAGAGTACTGTAGTGTATGTGTGGCTGCCTGGGCTGCCTGTTGGAGTGTGTCTTCTATTTGCCTATCGTTACCAGCTGTGGTCCACAGGGCATATACATCGGCATATACAGTGTTTCTGATGTGCGGTATACGGTCAGGAGAAGCAGCAAGGAGGGTGAGGGCGGCATTGAATAGGGATGGTGATAGTACCAAGCATTGTAGTGCATCCACCCCTTGTGTAAGAGGAGGAGGACTGGGGGCCTATAGTAAGCTCCTTGGTATGGTTGGTGATGAAGGTGCGGATGTAAGAATACATTTTATGTGCAATGTTTAAAGGGGAAAGTGCGGTCTATATGACGGTATGGTGAGTATTCTCAAATACTTTCAGGAGGTCTAAGGCGAGAATGGCTTTAGTATGGGCTGGGAAAATGGGGTCGAGGACGTCGTGCATAAGTTGCAGCATAGCGTCCTGTATAGATAGGTGGGGACCGAAAGCGATCATGTGTGGATACAGGTCACGCTCGGTCATGTTGTTTCTAAGTCTGCACAGTGCTATGTGTTCTAGAAGTTCGCTGAGGCAGCATGTGACGGAGATAGCTCTAAGGTTAGCAAATGAGGCAGGTTTATTACGGTTATAGTTGAATATGATTTTAGCGTGTCGCCATGACTGGGGGAGGGCGCCTTTCTGCCTGCATTCATTAAATATTCTGTGATCTAGATGATGGATGCGTCGCCTAGATTGCATATTATTGTGTTGGTGATTCGGTCGGTGCCCGGTGCCCAGGAGGTGCGAAGTGACTGTATGGCAGAGCGGGCCTCCTGCTCTGTGATGTTTGCATCGAGTTCTAGGTTGCGCGCACCTGCGTAGGCTGGGAGGGGGATGGTAGTGCCCGATGCAGTATGAGTGGATTTGAGCTGATGATTTTGCTCTGTTGGTGTGAGGGCTGTGTTGTGAATAAGCCGGTTGATGTCTTGTTGCGTAGCTAATCTGGAATAAGTGGGGCTGATGAGGTGGCGGAGGAGCTTCCACGCTTGTTTGCTGCTAAAATTACCTGACATTGTGTTGCAGATTTGGGCCTATTTTTCGTGGTTAAGGGTGTCGGCATAAGAGTTTAGTTGAGCTTGAAGGCCCACGGGCCGTTTTCGCAGTTTTCGGTTGTGTTTCTGGTGCTTCCACCTGGTTCAGAGACTGTTGTGTGCCTACCACAGGTTTGGTAGTCTGCTGTCTATTGTATGTGCGGAGGTGTGTATGTATTGTTTATGGATAGCCACATGTGTGACGAAGCTCTGAACACATCCCTCGATATCTTGAATAGGCGCGTTAGGAAAGTCTCCGCACGTAATGCAAAGGTCATCCCATTTGATTTGTCAATGCTTGCGGGTGATTTTGCATGGTACGTGAGAGGGAAGTGTGATCAGAGTGGGGTAATGATCACTTCCGATATTTTGTGTGGTGCGTTTCCATGTCAAGATTCGAATGGCATGGCTCAGTGTGAAGTCCAGACTGCTGTCCAGATGCACCCTGGTGCTGATGTACATGGGGAACAGGAAGTTGAGTGCAGTGAGTTGCAGGGCCTATATTGGTTGCCAGAAGCGCCTCCCCCTGGGTGTTGTCTAGCGGCATCCTCAGTCGATATGCTATGAATGGAGGTCGCCACAAATAAGTAGGTGATGCGTCCCTGCTGCTTGAAGAATGTGGTGCAAAAGGGTAATGAGTGTGTGTATGGATTGTGATGGGGTGTGATAAATATTAGCACTGTAGAGTGGTTGCTGCTTCGGTGTGTGGGCTATGATTTCTGTTAATAAACACAGTACTGTGGAACTAATTTGGATGCGCTGCACCTTTCGTGTGCTGAAGACCAGTGTGGTGATGCATGGCGTGTCTGTGCCGTCGGAGGGTTGAGCATGGTAGCTGGGGAGGTTGGCTTTGAACTGTGTATGATGGATGATGATGAATAATGAACGGGAATGATGAAGGCTCGGGCGTTCAGCGTAGATAGGAACTGCTGCAGCTCCACTCGCTTTGCCCTGAACCGACGGCAATTTCATTCTAATAGTCTAAGATTGGCGTGATTATTGTCCCGTCCCGCCATAGTGGAACGTGGGTGAGCAGAGGATGGGAGGTGGAGTGTATTTTGGGAGAAATAGGGCGGGATTGTGAAGGCGAACTTGGGTATGCGATGTTGCACGACAGGTATGAGGGGCTCCTGTGTTTGTTCTCTGTGCTGTAGCCAGAGGCCAAGTTGTGTAAGATTAGTTTCGAGGGAGGTCATGATTCCATTAGCTGAGACAGTTACTAGCGCTGAGAAGACTAACGGAAGAAAAAGTTGCGACAGGATAGAGCTCTAGCGCTTTGTCCTCTCCCAAATTTTTCTTCCGTCAGTCTTTTTAGTGCTAGTAACTTGTCTCAGCAAATGCATCAACATCAACAAGCCCTACTTTGAGCGTTAATTACTCGTGATTCTAGTAAGGACAGACTCCATTTCAGTCGCTAGGCGTATTATCCTTGTTTCTGTGAAATTCTGAAGCTTAGCGTGAATGCGTGACTCGAATTCGACTAGCTGGGCTTCAAACTTAGACTCAAATTTCGCGTAGAGCGTTGCCTCTAGCGCAACACTCGATGGTAATATAGGAGGACTCCATGGAGACATGCGGGCACCAGCGAATACTCTGCAAACTTCTGCTACTCATGTATAAAAGCCGACGCGCTTGACCGGCGCATCAGATTCCGACGATCGTCGACTGTGTCGGCTGTTATAGTTGTGCTTTGAGTGTAGCTTGCTTTTGTGGGCACAGGTTCGCGCAATAGAAGCTTAGTTAAACTATCGATCGTTTCTCTGCTGGGTTTTTTCAGCCTCACTACGACATGACCACGTAGATTCTGTTACCTGAGGGGCTAGTCCCGGTCATAACAGCATAGCGTGCAGCCGACCACGATTTTGATTCGGGCTTTATGTGTAATCAGCAAAGCGTTCATTAGAGGGAAACAACAGGCAGCTGTTTCCGTTTGAGCTCCAAGTACCCCTGTGCTGCGCCAACCGATTCCAACTAGCGCCCGCGAACTTCCTAATTTCATCGCTCCACCTAGTCATCTGTTGTCCTAGATTGCGTTTCCCTTGTCTTGGTACCCATTCTATAACCCTAATGGTCCAACGGTTGTCTAACCTACGCATTACATTACTTGCCCAGCTCCATTTCTTTCTCTTGATTTCAATTAGAATATTGTCTATGCCCGTTTGCTCTCTAATCTAAACTGCTCTCTTTCTGTCTCTTAACCTTATGCCTAGCAATCTCCGTTCTATCGCTCTTTGCACGGTGCTTAAATTGTTCTCAAGCGTCTTTGTTAATCTGCAAGTCTCGGCTCCACATGCAAGCACTGGTAAAATGCACTGATTGTACACTGTCCTTTTCAATGATAATGGTAAGCTTCCAGTCAGGAGCTGGCAATGTCTGCCATTTGCGATCCACCCCATTTCCTTCTCATGATCAGGATTCCCTGTGATTGGTGCGAAACCTAGGTAAATTTACTCCTTCATAGACTTTAGAGGCCGACTGGCGATCCTGAACTATTGTTCCTTTGCACGGCTATTTATCATTATCTTTGTCTTCTGCATATTAATCTTCAATCCCACTCATACACTTTCTCTGTTAAGGTCCTCAGTCATTTGCTGTAACTCGTCTGCATTGTTGCTGAATAGAACGATGTCACCGGCAAACAGAAAGTTGATCTTTACCGTCGATCTTTACGCCTAAGCCTTCCCAGTTTAATAGCTTGAATACTTCTTCCAAGCACGAAGTGAATAGCATTGGAGAGATTGTGTCTCTCTGTCTGACCCATTTCCTTAGACATCATGGCACGGTATATAGAATGTCATATTGTTACACGAAGGACGACTCAGTAAGACGGACAACCATTTACAGGTTATATTTACAACAGTGGTTGCAGCGCTGACCGGTTAGATTCAAAGCGTGAGCACAGTTCGTTCTTAATCTTCTTTTCTCGAGTGATGGTGGCCACGCACCTCGGTCAAACAATAAAATACCACACGCGTGTAGCATAATCGCCCGGCGGCGGAAGCGACGCCCCGGAGCGTATAAATGTCATCACTGGGAGGGTGATACTGCTTCACTCGTGTAACGTGCACGATATCACTGCACTGGGAAGCAGATGGGGCATCAGGGATGATCTGGTAGGTGACCGGAGTCACGGCACGAAACACTCGGCATGGACCTGTGTATGGACATTAGTTTTTCTGACAACCTGATCTGATGCGACGGAGACCATAGAAGCATCAAAGGACCAAACGGGAAGTGCGCGTCTCGGTGGCACCGGTCCTACAAACGCTTTGGCTCTCTCAGGAGAAGGCGGTCACGGGCAATTTCCCTTGCGTGGGCACCACGGGGGATGGCGTCAAGTCATATTCACTGGTCGGGGCCGCGCCAACATGGAGGGTTGTGTCGAGGGGCAGTGCTGGTTCTCCGCTGAAGAGAAAGAAAAATAGGGAATAGCCGGCTGGGTCGTGGCGCGAGGAATTATACGCAAATGTGACAAATGGTAGCGCGAGGTCCCAATCAGTGGGGTCTGAAGATACATATTTCGCCAGCATGTCTGTGAGAGTGCGATTGAGACTCTTCGTGAGGCCATTTGTTTGCGGATAGTATGACGTGGATAGCCTGTGCCTCATGGCACAGGACTGCTGGATATCCGGGATAACTTTTGATAGGAATGATGTGCAAACGTGGTCTGTGAGAAATTCTGGCTCAGCTCAACGTAATAACATCGCGTCGCGTAGAAGAAAATCGGCGAAATCTCTGGCGCAGCTTGTAGGAAGCGCTTGGGTGATGGCGTAGCGCATGGCGTAATCCGTGGCCACAGCGATCCTTTTCTACCTTTCTACCTGTTCTCAGAGGTAGAAAGAGAAGGGCCAAAAGTCAAAACCAACCCGAAAGGATGGTTCCGCGGGAATGTCGAGTGGTTGAAGGTACCCAGCAGGGAGCGTCGATGATGTCTTGCGTCGCTGGCATTTCGCACACGCAGCTACGTATCGTTGAACGGAGCGAGGAAGCCCTGGCCAAAAGAAGCGTCGGTGGATCCCGTCTTAGGTACGTGACACATTGATATGACCGGCACTGGGGATGTCGTGACTTTCGTGGAGGACAGCCGAGAGAAAGTGTTTAAGTAATGCAGGGCCGTCGGGGTGAACGTTGTGGTGGTAGAGTACGCCATCTTGAAGTGTGAGTGAGTGATGGGAACTGTCGGCAAGTGACGATTCCAGGCGGTCAATGATGATACGCAAGGACGGCTCAAGGCGCTGCTGCTCGGCGACAGGGAGCAGTGGAAAAACAGAGAGAACCCAGGCGTCGGTGTCAGTATCAGACGTAGAGGTCGCGTCTTCAACTGGCTAGCGAGAGATGCAATCTGCGTCGTGGTGTTGGCGTGCCGACTTTAAGTCACTGTCTAGGAATATTCTTGTAGTCGGAGGGCCCAGCGACCGATCCAGCCAGTAGGATCCTTCAGTGACGAAAGCCAACAGAGCACATGATTGTCTGTGATTACTGAGAAGGCCTTGCCATATAAATATGGGCGGAACTTTGAAACATCCCAGACGAGAGCAAGACATTGGCGCTCGGTAATCGAAGAGTTGCGCTCTGCAGTTGTCAGGAGCCGGCAAGCGCAGACTATGACGCGGTCGTGTCCGTGTTGGCGTTGCGATAAGACGGCGCTGATCCCGTAACCACTGCCTTTCGTTCGGACCTCTGTAGGTGCGGACGGGTCCAAGTGGGCCAAGGCCGGTGGATTGGTGAGAATCCTGATAAGGCGTGAAAATGCGCCAGCCTGAGAGGGACTCCACGTAAAAGCCACGTCTTTCTGCAGAAGTTCAGTGAGTGGTCGAGCGATTGCTGCGAAATCTTTCGCGAACCGTCTGAAAGAAGAAGAGAGCCCCACAAAACTCCGGACGTCTTTGACAGACTGAGGGACAGGAAAAGCCGTTACTGCACGAACCTTCTCCGGGTCGGCTTGTACTGCGGAAGCATCGAAGAAATGGCCTGGCACTGTAATCTGTCGGTGCCCGAAGTGGCACTTCGAAGATTTTAATTGGAGCCCAGCCTTGCGGAAAACGTCAAGGATAGCTATGACGTGCTCAATGTGCATCTCAAATGTAGGAGAAAACACAAGGACGTCGTCGAAGCAACGAAGGCAAGTTCCCCATTTGAAATCTTGAAGCAGAGAGCCCGTCATTCGTTCGAATGCGGCGGGGGCATTGCATAAACGAACGGCATAACCTTGAATTGCTAGAGGCCATCTGGAGTGATCAAAGCGGTCTTTTTTTGGTCTTGATCATCGACGGAAATCTTTGAAGATTGAAGGTCGATGGACGAAAAGTATTTGACACGGTAAAGACAATCAAGAGCGTCATCGATTCGTGGTAAAGGGCAAACGTCCTTTCTAGTGATTCGGCTTAGGTGGCGGTAATGAACTCAGAAAGGCCACATGCCATCTTTCTTTTTGACGAGCACGACCGGTGATGCTCAAGGACTCAACGAGGGCTCAACAGTGCCTCTGGCGAGCATCTTGTTTACTTCCTACTGGATAACTTGCCGCTCTGACGTGGACACGCCATACGGTCGGCGGTGAATGAGAACAGCATCACCAGTGTTGATCCGATCCTAAACAAGAGACGTCTGATCAAGTGTTCGATTGTTAGTGTCAAATATTTCATGGTAGGGAATCAAAAGGCGATGTAGGGCGGCTGCTTGGTAATGTGCGAGGTCCACAGCGACCATGGAACGTAATGGGCCGTCGAGGTTCAAAGCATCCTGCGCGTAATCAGGCGGATCTGGAAACGCGTCGGCTGCAAAAGCAGTAACGTGGTCATCTGTCACTGACCGGAGCGTGGCCAACGCTATGCCTTCAGGTAACACTTGCTTCGTCAATCGAAAATTGATAACGGGGAGACACATCCGGTTAGCGGCAAGGATTACGACGGACTGTGGCACAATATGTCGCGCGCCAGGAGCACATCACGGATAAGTGCGACGACACATAGTCGCCATGACGCACGGTTGCCGCTGAGGCCAATTCGACGAAGGTTAGGGCCTTCGGAGGTAAGCGAACAAATGCTGTAGTGGAGAGGGTGTTCGGTTGTTCGGGACGAGCGTCTGGAAGAAGAGGAAGCTCGAGGCACAGCGTACCGGTGGAACAGTCGATGTGGTCAGTATGCGTCGTCAGAAAGTCGAGCCCGAAGATTAGGTCATGAGGACAACTGGCCAGCACGGTGAACAGGACTCGAACTTGGCGGCCAGAAATTCCTATGCAAGCAGTGCACATACCCCTGGCGGCAACAGCAAGGCTCGAGATGGCAGGCGTAAGAGGTTTTTTCAGGCGACGACATAGGTCAGCGCTCATTATGGTCACCTGGTCTCCAGTATGAATAATGCCGTCAACGGAACACCATCTGCGTCTACTTGAGTGAGGTTCGTGTTTTGAGGAGCGTCAACGGAGGATTTGGACAAGGCGAACGTAATGCAGCACTCCCTTTAAAAGCTGCATGGCCGAGTTTGCCGACCGTCGGTTTGACGAGGAAAAGTGGCGAGGTTGGCGCGACGTGAAGCGCCGGCATTGAGGCGACGGCGATCGCACGAAGGAGCGGCTGTCAGTGGCATAAGAAGTAGGTTACAGATGGTGAGGTGAATAACGGCGGGCGTCGGCGTATGGGCGAGGAGCAGGGAATAAGCTCCAGTACGACCGCATTCAGGTGGTGGGGCAGTGGCGGGATACCAGACCAACGCGGTGGCAGCGGAAGCAGATCGGTTTGTCGCAAGGGGTTCGCCATTCAGCAGGATTGCGCGGTCTGGGAGCGAAATACTGGTCATTACAGGTTGTGGAAACAGGAATGGGTGCCGAATCAGGGCGCGAGACAGAGCAGGCGGTAGAGATGCCAAGGTTGACAATTTCTTGCCGCACAACTGCTTGAATAACGGAAATAGTGGGGGCGCTTGGTCAGAGTTACCGTCAACGGGTCGTAGACGAAGGGGTGCCCGACTCGCCGGTTCAATCTCACGACGAACGATACGAGTGACGTTCTCTTGAAATGGCCGTGTGGTGGTAAGAGCGGAGCAAGAGGACGTGCAGGAGTGTTTGGGAGCCGGTTAAACTGTGGGACGACGCGGTGGCTTTTGGCTACCTTCAAGCTTCGGCATTCTTTGACGATGGCGTCGACGGTAGAGACGTCGTTATAGAGGAGAAAATTGAAGGCGCCGTCCCGGATGCCTTTTAGGATATGGCCCACCTTGTCAACCTCGGTCATGTGCTCGTCGACTTTAAGGCAAAGCGCGAGCACTTCCTGTATGTAGGAGACATACGATTCGGTCGACGATTGGACACGGGTGGCAAGCTCTTCTCGCGCAGCCTGTTGGCGACCTGACGGGTTGCCGAATAGGTCGCGAAGGCTCTCTTTGAGAATGTCCCAGCTGGAGAGCTCGACCTCATGGGTGTGAAACCAGACACGCGGTGTCCCGTCCAGATAAAAGATTACATTGGCAAGTATGAAGGTAGGGCACCATTGGTGGCTTTGGCTAATACGCCTTTATATCCTGAGCCACTCGTCGACGCCAACGCCATTGGGGGTGGAGAATGTCCCAGAATCACGGAGACTAGGAACCGTAAGGTACATTGTGGAGGTGGCCACGGGGTTGTTCCATCGGAAGCCATGGATGAGAAGACAATGGTGCGGCCGCTTCGGAGCTCGGGGAATGTTCCATCACCACCACAATGTTACGCGAAGGACGAGTCAGTAGGACGAGCAACTATTTAGAGGTTATATTTACAACAGCGGTTGCAGCGCTTACCGGTTAAATCAACAACGCGAGCCCAGTTCACTCAACCTCCTCTTTTCTCGAGTGATGGGGCCCATGCGCCTTGTTCAAACAATAAAATACCACACGCGTGTAGCAATATTATCGGAGTCGACAAGTCATCCTTGTCGTCGTGATGTCATTAGTGTTATTGTGCCTTCACCTTCCCGTTGTCACCACAAAAGCGCTTGCGCCGATCACACATCATCGAGAAGCGTGTTGAGCATTTAGTCAGGCAGCGAAAATGGAGCTGTGTACTTATGCAGCGAAGAATGGCTTCGAATGAAATTGTACATTCATCATCATCATCATCATCATCATCATCAGCCAGGTTACGCCCTCTGCAGGGCAAAGGCCTCTCTCATTCTGCTCCAACTACCCCGGTCATGTACAAATTGTGGCCATGTCGTCCCTGCATGCTTCTTAATCTCAACCGCCCACCTAACTTTCTGCGGCTCCCTGCTACGCTTCCCTTCCCTTTGAACCCAGTCTGTAGCCCTTAATGACAATCGGTTATCTTCCCTCCTCATTACATGTCCTGCCCATGCCCATTTCTTTTTCTTGATTCCAACTAAGACGTCACTAACTCGCGTTTGTTCCCAAACCCAACCTGCTGCTTTCTTATCCCTTAACGTTACACCCATCATTCTTATTTCCATAACTCGCTGCGTCGTCCTCAATTTAAGTAGAACCCTTTTCGTAAGCCTCCAGGTTTCTGCCGCGTACGTGAGTACTGGAAGACACAGCTGTTATATACTTTTCTGTCGAGGGATAATGACAAACTGCTGTTCATGATCTGAGAATGCCTGCCACACGCACCCCAGCCCATTCTTATTCTTCTGATTATTTGTATATTAGCTTGTAATTATGCATTGGAGTAGTGTCGACACTCCGTCGCATATCCAATTGTTTTGCCGAGCGCGAAAGTCACTCGTGGATACACGCAAAACTGCCGAACGACTGGCCGCTCAAGGCACTTCGCGTGTATTCGCATACTTCTTTCAGCTCGAAAAAACATTTATGCAGCACGTATTGAGCAACAGAAAGCTCTATCGGTAGCTTTTAATGTTGCTCTGCAATTTTCTGTTTGACATTTTTCACCTAATTATAATATTTGAGAAGCGCAATGATTATTCAGATTAATTATGTAATTACGCGGAATGCAAAAGATTATCTGGATATCTCAAAGCGACGGCAAACAATATTGCCGCAGTGAGCTCTCCGCATGCCACGTACGAGCGCTCTCGTGAGGCACCTTTGCAAGCGTCTCATCGCTAAAGCCCATTACTCGTCGCATCGCCATTAGAAGAGCGCCAGCAACGCCTCGCGCATGGCGATACAGCGCGTGTCTCCCGTGCACGCGCTCACGGCAGCGCCCGAGTCTGCCGTCCAATGAGAAGCCACGGCGTGGCTCTTGGCCTTCGGGGCGCGTGAAAAGTGCGTTCGGCAGGAGACGCGGTTGACTGTGGAATAGGCTGCTGTTAACTCTTCTTTTAAAAGTGTGTGAATGCTTAATATTGAGTTTCCGGGCACAAGTTCACCCACAATAAACCAGTGTGTTTAGTGTGCTTCATTGAAGAGTGCTACAATATTGCCTCGGTTCTGTCCAGCTACGTGGAATGCGCATATCTTTGAATCTTGGTGCATGGTAGTTCGGACAACCTTTGTAACGCGTACCTCCAAAAATAAAATTTAGATGAATGTTAAGTGCCAGTGTGCACAGCAATTTTAAGTAGTTTGTCGTCCTTTCGCTTATGGAGACATTCGCGATGATAGAAGTAGATGGCAACACCGAAGCCGTAGTACAACCCATGCAATACACTATGGCGTCCATTCTCACAGCACTAGTTTGAGAAACATTTCAAACTGGAAGAATTTGGTTCGCGACGTAGCGAGAGACGCTGCTTTCGCACTGTTATGTCTGTGTCCATGGAGCATTCGATATGCGAAAGAGAGAGAGAGAGAGAGAGAATAAAAAGGCAGGGATGTTAACCAGAGGCGAGTTTCAGGTTTGCTACCCTGCACTGGGCTGTGGAATACATACGTTGGAAACAGGGCACTGCGAGAAAGAACCGGAACAGGTAACAAAAAAGGCATACCAATTACATGCAGGCGTTGACACCGGCCTGTATACAACAAGCAGCAAACTAGAGCTTGCACGGCCTTTTGATGCGTCTGGAAGTCCCGTCTATATTGTAGAGGCAGCGGTTGCGTACAGGTAGAGCATCCGCCTCGCGTTCAAGAGGACCATAGTTCTAATCCCGGTGCCGCGCATTTTTCCACCAGATAAAAAAAAATAACTCCGCGTGTTCATCAAGTTGCATAAACAGGCCAGGAGTGCGGCCTGATCCCGGTGACCAGAACTGGTAACGCACTCCCTCCCCACAGAACGAATGGCCACCCTGGTGCAGCATTGGCCACAGCCTCCTAAATAATTACAACAATCAAACCCCGGCCCTCAGTCCCGAGCAGCTGCGAAGCAACTGACCACGGCGGCGGTCTGACCTGCGACACAGCAGAGGGTGCTAAAAATCCCTGCTTCCGGACAGGCCGCCATTTGAATCTTAACCTGGCAACGTTTAACGCTAGAACGTTATCTAGTGAGGCGAGTCTATCAGTGGTGTTGGAGAAATTAGAGGGCAGTAAATGGGATATAATAGGGCTCAGTGAAGTTTGGAGTACAAAAGAAGCATAAACAGTACTAAAAAGCGGGCCCCTCCTTTGCTACCGGGGCTTAGCGGAGAGGCGAGAACTAGGAGTCGGATTCCTGATTAATAAGGATATAGCTGGTAAGGTACAGGTATTCTATACCATTAACGAGAGGGTGGCAGGTCTTGTTGTGAACCTAATAAGAGGTACAAATTTAAGGTCGTACAGGTCTGCGCCCCTACATCCAGTCATGATGACCAGGAAGTCGAAAGCTTCTATGAAGACCTGTAATCGGAGGTGGGTAAAGTCAAAACAAAATACACTATACTGATGGGCAACTTCAATGCCAAGGTAGGCAAGAAGCAGGCTGGCGACAAGGCCGTGGGGTAATATGACATAGGCACTAGGAATAGCAAGGGAGAGTTATTAGTAGACTTTTCAGAACAGAATAATGTGCGGATAATGAATACCTTCTTCCGCAAGCGGGATAGCCGAAAGTAGACGTGGAGGAGCCCGAATTGCGAGACTAGAAATGAAATAGACCTTATACTCTGCGCTAACCCTGGCCTCATACAAGATGTGCACGTGCTCGGCAAGGTGCGCTGCAATCACCATAGGATGGTAAGAACTCGAATTAGCCTAGACTTGAGGAGGGAACGGAAGAAACTGGTACATAAGAAGCCGATGGATGCGTCAGCGGTCAGAGGTAAAATGCCGGAATTCCGGATCAAGCTACAGAAGAGGTACTCAGCTTTAACTCAGGAAGACGACCTTAGTGTTGCAGATATGAACGACAATCTTATGGGCATCATTAAGGAGTGCGCAATAGAAGTCGCTGGTAACTCCGTTAAACAGGATGCCAGTAAGCTATCGCACGAGATGAAAGATCTGATCAAGAAACGCCAATGTATGCAAGCCTCTAACCATACACCGAGAATAGAACTGGCAGAACTTTCGAAGTTAATGAACAAGCGTAAGACTGCTGACAGAAGGAAGTATAATACGGATAGAATTGAAAATGCTCTCAGAAACGTAGGAAGCCTAAAACCAGTGAAGAAGAAACTAGGAATAGGCAAGCAGCAGATGTATGCGCTAAGAGAGAAAGCCGGCGATATCTTTACTAATATAGATGAGATAGTTCAAGTAGCTGAGGAGTTCTATAGAGATTTGTACAGTACCAGTGGTACCCACGATGATAATGGAATAGAGAATAGTCTAGAGGAATTTGAAATCCAACAAGTAACGCCGGAAGAAGTAAAGAAAGCCTTGAGAGCTATGCAAAGGGAGAAAACAGCAAGGGAGTATCACGTAACAGCAGATTTGTTGAAGGATGGTGGAGAGATTGCTCTAGAAAAGCTGGTGACCCTCTATACTCCTTACCTCATGACTTCGAGCGTACCGGAATCTTGGAAGAACGCTAACATAATCCTAATTCATAAGAGAGGGGACACGAAAGACTTGAAAAATTATACACCGATCAGCTTACGGTCCGTTGCCTACAAATTATTTACTAAGGTAATCGCAAATAGATTCAGGAACTCCTAAAATTTCTGTAAACCAAAGGACCAGGCAGGATTCGGTAAAGGCTACTCAAAAAAAGACCACATTCACACTATGAATCAGGCGATAGAGAAATGTACGGAATATAACCAACCCTTAAATATAGCTTTCATTGATTACGAGAAAGCGATTGATTCAGTCAAAACCTCAGCAGTCATGGAGGGATTGCGGAATCAGGGTGGAAACGAGCCATATATCAAAATACTGAAAGATGTCTATAGGAGCTCCAAAGCCACCGTAGTCCTCCATAAAGAAAGCAACAAAATTCAAATAAACAAAGGCGTCAGGCAGGGAGATACGATCTCTCCAAGGCTATTCACAGCGTGTTTACAGGAGGTATTCAGAGACCTGGATTGGGAAGAATTGGGGATAAAATTTAATGGAGGATACCTTAGTAACTTGCGATTCGCTGATGATATTGCCTTGCTTAGTTACACAGGGGACCAAGTGCAATGCGTGCTCACTGACTTGGACAGGCAAAGCAGAAGGGTGGGTCTAAAAATTAATCTCCAGAAAGCTAAAGTAATGTTTAGCAGTCTCGGAAGAGAACGGCTGTTTACGATAGGTAGCGAGACACTGGAAGTGGTAAGGGAATACATCTACTTAGGACAAGTAGTGACCGCCGATCCGGACCATGAGACCGAAATAATCAGAATAATAAGAATGGGCTGGGATGCGTTTAGCTGGCATTCTCAGATCATGAACAGTAGGTTGCCATTATCCCACAAGAGAAAAGTTTATAACAGCTGTGTCTTACCAGTACTCAAGTACGGGGCAGAAACTTGGAGGCTTACGAAAAGGGTTCTACTTAAATTGAGCACATCGCAAGAAGCTATGGAAAGAAGATTTATAGGTGTAACGTTAATGGATAATAAAATAGCAGATTGGGTGAGGGAATGAACGCGATTTAATGACACCTTAGTTGAAATCAAGAAAAAAAATGGGCATGGGCAGGACATAGATAACCGCTGGTCATTAAGGGTTATGGACTAGATTCCAAGGGAAGGGAAGCGTAGCAGGGGATGCCAGAAAGTTAGGTGGGCGGATGAGATTAAGTAGTTTGCAAGGACAACATGGCCACAGTTAGCACATGACCGGGGTAGTTGAAGTATGAGAAAGGCCTTTGCCCGGCAGTTGGTGCAACCAGGCTGATGATGATGATGATGATGATGATGATGATGATGATGATGATGATGATGATGATGATGATGATGATGATGATGATGATGATGATGATGATGATGATGATCGGTGTAAAATTCTTTCCTACGATAGAGGCTGGTCGTCCCACTGGTTGTGCACGACGGAAAGCGAATGTATAAGCGATTGTATTTGCCCACCGTAATGCGGGTCCTGGCATAGAGCATGATGAATGTTTTCCTTATCACAGCAGTCGCCACATGCTGCGGTGTCAGCCATCCCTATGCGGAACGTGTAGGCATTGGTATACGCTATGTCCAACCATAGCATACACAAAAGGGGCGCGTCTCTTCGGGCCGGTTTTGGTGGAAGTCAAAGGCTTCCAGGGGGTATAATCTGGCGTGCATAAAATGCGGTTCATTCCACTCTGATGTGGCGCATTGACGTATAAGTAGGCGGAGCATCATTGCAGCACCTGTTCTAGAAAGAAGGATTGATAGGCGGCCGTCGTCTACAGGAACTAAGCGAGCAGCTTGATCGGCGCGTTCATTGCTCATAATAGCACAGTGACTTAGTGGCCACGGAACATTAATTTTGTGTCATGTCTTAGTCAGATGATGTATGGCTTTTGTAATTTCGAACACCATCAGTCGGACTGCCCTGTAAGACTGGAAGTAAACACTGCAGTGTCATCTTCGAATTGCAAAAAATGGTCGATTTGTGTGTGCCTTCGTCTTTAATAAGTGTAGTGCGACTCGAAGCTCTGCGAGTTCTGATGCCGCCATCTTGGCAAGTGAGAAGTTTTAAGCTATATGGCGATGGCTTTTGCTTTCATGACGGCAGCAACCGGTAGAGCTCTTCGGCAGAACTGGCTAATCGGTGTATTTGTGTGTGTAATTCTGTTACTTCTCGCATAATAGGAGTGACGTAAGCTGTTCAAGAACAGGGGATGAAATATCTGTTTCCTTTTTCCCTAACGCCACGTATGGCCAGGTTCCCGATAGGAGAGCTTATGTTGAACGAGGCGCTTCCCCGAGCGGAGATTCGTCATGGTCTCTACTTGTGAACTGTATTTAAAAACAAGAACGTCCCTCGCAAACACCGTGTTCTCTTAGGCGAATATTCACTTTGGGTCGAATCCGCATAGTTCATTTCTGAACTCCTGAAAGTCGGCCAAGACCTGGTTCCACTCGTGAATGCATCAACACATGGCGCAAGTGATATTACTGCGGCTGGATGGCGCTGAAATTGGGCTCCTTTCATAACTTTACCACTTCCTGTCTCCACAAAGCAGCGATAGTCGTTTAAACTAGAAAGAACACATATATTCGTCTGACACCAGTCGTTCCCAAACGTTTCTTGATGGCACTTCCCTACAAGGTTTTTTAATGGATGTGATCAAATGCTGATGATTTGGAAACGCTACCACGCATAGATCCCCTGTCGTTTTTTTTTTCTTAGTGTAATGGGAAGCAGATTCTCTGAAGGATTAAATATCTCTACTGCTTCAGCTCAAGAATACAAGAACAGGGATGCGAAGGACCAAGGTACAAGTTGTCGGCACTTCACTCGTGCAGTATGGTATCTTCGTGTGCATGACCTTGCATGCTTGAACCACAGCGATGTGCTTAGGAGAGTTCAGCCATGTTGAAGCAATGAAAAACTCTAGCGACGGAGCTTGCGGTGATACATGATGCTATTTCACAGCGTGATAGCTTGCAGTTGAAAAGTGAAGCACTATTGGCCATGAACTACAGTATACGGCACAACAAAATGCTTCATTTGGATTGTAATGACGACGGTGGCCCAACGACTCCTTTGGGAGCCACCACCATTTCCTAGTCCTTTGCATATGTTAGGGTTCAGTCGCAATTGAGTACACATCGCGAAAACGAATAAGCTACCCTCCTCTTTTTATCTGCGCCGTAGTGGCGCACAAACAGATCCAGAGCCATCGGAAGAAGGCAAATGCCATTATTGAATTGGAAAGAAAAGCAAACACTAATTGGCTGGGCACAGCACTGCCTGAGGCGACATATTGTGTGGCAACTAGCAGCCTAACTTTAATGCCTGGTGGTATGGGCATACGTTTTATACCTACGCTGCGAGTATTCTTGTAGTAACATATTTACCCATATATTGTTCGTGCCTTCTTCACAAAAATAAACTGCACAAAAACGCAGAATTGGTTGCTCGTCTCGCTGTCCTTGAAAGTGGATTTTTGAAAATGACGCACAATGACCAGGATGGACTCCACTCACCTTTATTCCTGGAGACCCCGGGAATCCTGGTGGGCCTGGGCGCCCGACAGCACCCTGGATAATTTGACGTGCGCGTTAATGGCAAAATAAATCACACAGATCAGAAAAAGAATACATTGCCTGAACGTCGGCTGTTATAGTGTTTATGGATGCTGAGTAGTCCCACGCGCTTGCATCCGCACATGGAACTTATGCAAAGAAAATTTTGACATAGGACCTTATGTTATTGTGTGTGAGTATTAAGGTCAGGGGATGAGTGTCTGGCTATAGCTTAGAACGAAAGAAATTTGAGCCATTTGATTTATGTCTGAAGCGCCCTTTAAGCTTCCGACTTCTTGCATCCGTGCGTGCAAGCCCAATTTTTTCTAGCACGGCTCAATGTTGCGTTAGCTATGATTCGGTTAGATTTAAAGCCAGGCAAATTAAAAAGCATCGACGACAAAAAAGTGCAAACAGAAAAGCAGTCTTGGCGTTGAATTTTCCCGACAGTGGACACGTGCTTGTTTAGCGGTTAACTCTATTATCTTCCACTGGACATAATCAAAATGTATTTCTCATTGGTGACTCTGTCACTATCGGTAAAATGCAATGAGATAAAATTTAGTGTTTTTTAATTTTCTTTTTGTGTGTGTTTTTGCTTTGGCGAATGTGGGATGCTTGCGGGGGGGGGGGGGTGCAGTACACTTTATTTTAGTTTTTCTGCAAAGCCCTCAATAAAGAAGTAAAAGCACCTCAAAATTATTACCCCGAACCGAGTGGCTTCTTGGCGCTGAGAAGGAGAAAGCTTACCGTTGATCCTGGTGGCCCAGGCAGACCATCAATTCCTCGTATTCCCTGCATCACGACATACGCAGCAATTAAGCCACATGCGATAGTTTAGACAGGGATCCGTCAGCATAGCTTTCCAGAAGCGAGAACCTAATAGCGCTGTATGAAGCCTTCTTAAAGCTGCAGATATTTCGAGGTTGCTTTCTATGTTTTGCGTACAACTAAATTTCGCTATCAACGACGAACAGAAAAATGTGCGCAGTATTATAATGCGCTTTTTTTATATATTAAGATGAGCAATGTGCACCACCCATTATTGAAAAAACGCTTGCGGCTCGCAGGAGGGATGACTATGGGAGGTGCTGTTGCTGGCGCAAAGTAGAACACGAATCAGTGGAACAGATGGGGAGAAAGAAGCGTCAACTGTTTATATTCAGACGGCTAACAAAACTCCCAACGCACAGTGTAGAGAACGTGTGACGTGAAACACAGTACCATGCTATGTGCCTCTCGAGAAAGCACATTTCTGGAGGAAGCAACATGAGAGATGTGTAACTCACACGAGCTGACCCTTTCTTTCTTATAAGAAACGCTTCCAATAATTGCCTCGCGATTTGATCTCTGGCCGTCGCTACAATCTTAGTTGGTAAAAATCAGGCAAGCTTAGGCAGGTCTTGTGATGCGCAGGATAACGTGCACCCTCTGCTTTACCAATGCTGTTAGCGTACTCGGTCAGCCGGATATTATTGACGGATTTCGTTCTAGCAATGCAGCACTGGCTCCAGGAACGGAGGACTTCATAGACAACGCCCATGGCACAATGCCTAAAGCGTTTGGCATGCCTGGCACCTTCACTGCTGAGCATGAGTGATTCGAACGCACAACTGTGCAAACTTGTTTAGATCGGGAAAGAATTACAGGAATCCGCTATCTGGTAACCAGATTAAGGTTATGGCTAACACTGGTGCATATAAGGCACCAGTCTTCCAGTCTCTATTACTTTCGCCGATGTGCTCCAGTCCTCGCCACTGATTTTCAACTGCAAGCGGGACTCGACTACAGCATTCAAAAGCGACTTATGTAGCCAGATTTTATATCTTTGTTGAGCTGGTTGTCAAAGCTCGCCTGCATTACATGCCTGCCCGACCTTTGCTCAGTCAACCGCGAACCAAGCACAGCACGGAGAAGGTCACGTGGTCTTTCTTTTTGTACAACTCGACTAGACGGCGCATTCTATCAAGGCCATCGCGCAACCAGCTTCCTAAGGCTTTTGCCTTATTATGCAAAGAATACAGTAAATGAAAGAAGAAATGAACCAGAAAGCACATGCTGTGGATACACCAGCTAATTGTTTACGCAGAAAAAATAGTTAGCTTGAGTTTCCCGCTGACGTGCTTTGAGATGACGTCGAAGCAGGAACCAATATTTTGCAATGGTGGGACTCAAATTCAATTTTTTTATGAGGCATGTCGTAGTGGGCAATTCTTGTGGGGTTTCATTAACGTACACCTAAATCTAAGTACACGGGTGTTGCATTTCGCCCCCATCGAAATGCGGCCGCCGTGGCCGGGATTTGATCCCGCGACCTCGTGCTTAGCAGCTCAACGCCAAAGTCACTGAGCAACCACAGTGGATCTTGGGTGAAAACGCAAACTACTTCGATTAAACTTTCCGTGGTGAAAGTTGTTATGCTTCACAATTATACCTGGTTTTTCGCTTATCTTTTTATGGACTACCTAGGTCTGGACTACCTATAAAGAAAAGCCAAAATTGCGTTTTTTTTCCAGAACCACGTTTGTATTTTAAGCCTGTGGGCAACACATTCGTGAAAATAAAATTTCCAAAGACAGCGCATGTTAGCGACGGCTCGTTAAAAATAATTCCTGGTCTTCTTCCAAGACTGTCCTGTATGAAAATTTTCCCCAAAACGCTATAATTTTCACATTTTTGCCTCTGTCTTACGGGTTAAAATCACACAATTATTTTGCGAAACTCTTTCTTAATGAAAGCACGGCCTTCAGACAACCCAACGTTTGAAGGAAGGCGTGAAACAGCTGATTTTCGGCAAATTTTGTTTTCGCACCTAGTTTCCCAGCGTTTTGTGAAATTGAAATGCCCCTGACGGGGCACCGAAGGATTTTTTTCCAGCCGAAATATTCTTGGGAAGGAAATGATAAGCTAATGCTTAGATACATGTATTTCTTTAATTAGTTGAAAAATATATATTGCTCAAGTGCCATGGTTGGGATAGTTGGCGTGGAATAAGCCTAGCTGAAACTGCGAATGGACCTTTTCAGAAACCTGCAGCACAACGATTTCCCCTGGTGGCGTCTTTTTTGAGAGGTGAGCCGAGCATACGGCAGCAATGCAAATGTGCAGGCGTAGTGGAAATTTTTCGATTCTCTTCAACGCTTTAACTTAACATTTGTGATTCTCGGTTGCGTATTACTAGCGCGCATATTTCGGAACCTTTGTTAAGGATTTTAGGATTATTGAACTGCCGTAAACATGCCGCAGAAGAAAGAGGAAACATGGCAGGTGAACGGGCTGTGTATCACAATAAGTATTCGATAGCAACCAGAGCAACAGAAGCTTCACCACCTCTGTTTTCTAAGGTGGTGAAACGTACACGCTGTATTGTTGTGGAAAAGGCGAATCGTGGACAGCCGATCTTTGAGGCGAACAAAACCCCCGACAGGATCGGACAGGCCCCGCCATGGACCATACCTGAGACCTGGCTCCGCTTGATCATAACATCGGGTGTTCTCCTGTTGCCTCCGTTTGCAGGTGCTATTTTTATTTTCGCATGCTAAATGCTGCCGCCACAATCATTATTTGTATTAAGGTGAAGCTTACATCAGCCACTGTGGAACGCGCACGCCCGTAGAAAGAGATTTCGTGCTTACCGCAGCTTCCTGCTTCATCAAATTTTCCAAAAAGATCCAATTCGAAGCCTAGATGGTTAATTTTGCCACTTGGCTTTGCTTAACTAGCTTGTGAAAAATTAACTGTGGACTTGGCTTCGCCAGCTCCTCTCAGATGTACCCCGAGCAGTTATTGGAAGCGAATTTCCAACGCCATGCTCTCCCGTAATGCAGGCGAGATACCTAACATCCCCCCCCCTCCTTTTCGACATTATTTATACATATAAAACTTCCAACAATTACTTGCCTTGTTTTTCAAGAACAGAACTGCGAATTTGCCTTTGTCTGCGTTCCTCGCAGTTTGTAATATCTGAAACATGCCTCGAATTCCGCAGCAAATGCATTTTGAGATTCGCTTCAAATTGCTGGGTCAAAAAGACGCAAACGAATTGATATTCGCACGTCTCGTCAAACTAGGCAACGAACAACGCCAACTGTTCCTTCCGCCAAGGCGATCCTTCTGCAATATTTCAGCGCGAACAGAGCTGTGGTAAGCGTGAAATCCTTGCGCTGCGATTTTAAAAAGACAAACACATATCCCTAGGCGACGGCACTCCCAGCAGCAAACTAAGTAAAAAGAATGCTGATTTATTGATTTTTCTAGCTTTGCAGCCCGATTAGCGAATGTTAGTGCATATGAGTACAATTCAGGCTGCTTGCACCTCACTTACTTGCCTAAAACAGCAAGAAAACACTTGACGTTGCCTGTGCCCGTCAAAGCAAACTAATAGCTGTATAGTCGACAACAGCGGAGCCAGCGCGCATTCATCCGGGCTCTCCAGCAGGCTGGGCTTGAGGCGCACGCGACATTTCCAAAATCTTGATTTCTGCAGCGTTTCAGATCAGAAATAAAACGTCAGCTCGCGTTAGCGACGCATCAATTAGGCTATTTTCTTCAGAAATGTGCTTCTTCGAGATACACATGCTGAGATGTTGTGTTTCTACATCACGCATTTTCTGCAGTCCGCGTACGTGGAAGTTTTCGTTTTTGTCTACTAATCAAGAGTTGGCGCTTCTGAGTCGGTATCTCTTTTTCTGTTGCCCTGCTTCACTTTGCGCCAGGAAGAGTACGTTCACAAGACCGAAGCATCAACTTGCACAAGAAAAAGTTCTCCGATAACATCTGGTATAAGGATGAAGTCACGAATGTGCGAGTTCTCTGTTTTAGGTTTCTGAAAAAAATGAAACAAAGCTATTTTCTTTGAATTTCGACAGTCGGCAGTTGCAAAAACATACCTCGAAAAGCATGTTGAGTTTCCCGCATTGCGCGGTACTTAAGCCTTTCGTTTTTAATAAAAAAAAATCTTTGCGTGTCCAGCTGCTCCTCTCCACAGTTCTTACCTACCTGTCTCATTGCGTATATCAGACTGCTCCATCCTTTTGAGAAGTTTAAGAAAGAACAAAACATGGCAATAAGCCACATTATGATTTCAAACCATCACAACACTTCTGTGTGACTTGCCTCACGTATATACGTCTAGGTTTTGGAAGCGTCAACACATTTGATTAATTCATCCAGAAAGCTGCAATGTGCAGTTTTTCCGAGTTTCGCTAACGATAGAAATTTGCGAACTTATTTCTAGGTGTGGTCATTGAGCAAACAAATAAGGGATCCCGTGTTTTCCTACGTAAATCAGAAATTAGAGACGCGACGGCTCACCGGTGGCCCCGGGGGCCCGTCTCTGCCTCGCTCCCCTCGTGGTCCGGCTGGCCCCTGGAAAGAGAATGTAAGGAACGGTTAACGACATTGTTCCAGCAGTATATCAACACTAGAACATGCATGAAAATACGTAAGCAGAGCTGTAAAGTAAAGCACCATCCTTCGGACAGAATATAAAGGCCTAATACACGGAAAAATGCTGGTACACAATTATAAAACGAGATACAATTTTTATTGGACTCGTTCCGGAACATCCGTACAAAGCTATTTTAACTATGGTATATTGAAACAAATACAACACTATGCGTTACAGAAGTACGTTCCCTTAGATATGTGCAGTGCTTCCATATGAACAAACACAGATATGAGTAATTATGACGTACACTCTAAGATTTCTACACAGGTTTGTCTAACGGGCAGCTCTTTACTATTAAAGCTTTATAAAAATTTATAGCTCACAACAACGGAGCTCGAACTAGATGTGCTAAAAGCATAATTGTTGTTGAAAACTGTGTAATAATTCTGACAGTTTTAGCAAAGCCCAAATATCTGGCAAGGAAATGTGAGAATGATAGCTTTAATAAATTAAAGCACTCCTCGTGTCGTGTGTCGCACCTGTCATTTATAGCTGCCAGAAAAAAACAGAACACAAGATGTACTTCATTGGTCCTCCAGACGATTCGGTCTTTCCCCTTAACTGTGAGGGTGTTATCGATATGACAACGGAACACTCTTTATACATCGATAGAGGCAATAAATTGTCGATTGTGTCCACTTGTCGTCGTGATCTCTCGTTCCGCAATATGCTGGGCAAGTCTGTCTGGGGGAGTTCGACCAGAAGGTCCTGTCACTCAATAACTGGAATACAATGCTGGCATCCGTTTATCGCTCCCAATTATCGTCGTATTCGGACTTTTGTTCACAGTACGAAGAAATACTCAGCGTCTTAACCAATGAAAACAAGAACATCATCATTTGTGGTGACATCATCATCATCATCATCATCATCATCATCAGGCTATTCAGGTCCACTCCAGGACGAAAGCCTCTCCCTGCAATCTCCAATTACCCCTGTCCTGCACCAACCGATTCCAACTAGCACCTGCAAATTTCCTAATTTCTTCGCACCATCTAGTCATCTGCCGTCCACTTCTGCGCTTCACTTCTCTTGGTACCCATTCTGTCACCCTAATGGTCCAACAGTTATCTAGTCTGCGCATTACATGACCGGCCCAGTGCCATTTCTTTCTCCTAATGTCTGTTAGAATATCGTCTATACCCATTTGCTCTATGATCCAAACCGCTCTCTTTCGGTGTCTTAAAGTTATGCCTAGAATTCTTCGTTCCATCGCTCTTTTCGAGGTCCTTAACTTGCTCTCAAGCTTCTTTGTCAGCCTCCAAGTATCTGAGCCGTATGTCAGCAGCGATAAAATGCACTGATTGTACACTTTCCTTTTCAATTATAACGGTAAGCACCCAGTCAGGAGCTCTCGATGTCTGTCATAAGCGATCCAACCCACTTTTATTCTCCTGTGAATTTCCTTCTCATGGTCACGGATCCCTGTGATTAGTTGACGTAGGTAAACGCACTCCTCCACATACTTTAGAGGCTGACTTGCGATATTCTCTTGTTCCTTTGCCAGGCTATTTATCATTATCTTTGTCTCCTGCATATAATCTTCAGCCTCACTCTTACACTCTCCCTGTTAAGGTCCTCAATCGTTTGTTGTAACTCGTCTGCATCGCTGCTGAACAGAACAATGTCATCGCAAACCGAACGTTCTTCAGATATTCGCCGTCGATCTTTACCCCTAAGCCTTCGCAGTATACTTCTTCTAAGCACAGAGTGAATAGCATTGGAGAGATTGTGTCTCTTTGTCTAACCTCTTTCTTTATAGGAATCTTCCCACTTTTCTTGTGTAGAATTAAGGTGGCCGTGTAATCTCTGTTGATATTTTCCAGTGTATTTACGCAAGCGGCCTGTACTCTTTGATTACGCAATGCCTCTATGACTGCTGGTATCTCTACTGAATCAAAAGCTTTTTCGTAATTTGTGAAAGCCATATAGAGTGACTTATTGTAGTCTGCGGATTTCTCGATAACCTGGTTAATGACCCCCATTGCATGATCCATTGGTGATCCATTGTAGAGTGACCTTTCCTGAAGCCAGCCTGCTCCCTTGGTTGACTTAAGTCCAGTGTTGCCCTTATTCTATTGGAGAATATTTTGGTAAATATTTTATATCATACTGGGAGTAAGCTAATGGGCCTATTTTTTAGTTCTTTAACGTCGCCCTTTTTGTGGATTACTGTGTTTGCATTCTTCCAGTTTTCTGCGACCCTAGCAGTCGATAGGCATTTCGTATAGAGAGCCGCCAGTTTTCCTAGCAATATGTCTCCTCCGTCTTTGATTAAATCAATGTTATTCCATCCTCTCCTGCCACTTTTCCCCGTTTTATGCCTTGCAAGACCTTTCTGACCTCATCTCTAGTTATAGGAGGAGTTTCTGTATACTGCTCCTTACTGTTTCGAATAGAGTGTTCCTGAGCCTCTGAGTACTGTAAAGGTCAGTATAGAATTCTTCCGCTGCTTTTATTATATCTTCGAGATTGCTGATGATGTTACCCTGCTTATCTTTCAGTGCATACACCTTGATTTGTCCTATGCTAAGTTTCCTTGACACTGATTTATGGCTGCGCCCGTTTTTCTACGGCTTCTTCAGTCTTTCGCATGTTATAATTTCAATATCACTTATTTTCGCGTTGTTGATCAGTTTTGACAGTCCCGCAAATTCTGTCTTATCCCTTGAGTTGGACACTTGCATTCTTTGTCGTTACTTTATTAGGTCCTTTGTTACTTTGGAGAGCTTACCAACTGGTTGCCTTGGTGCCTTGCCTCCCACTTCGATTGCTGCCTCTGAAGCCAGCCGCGTTACGGTTTCATTCATTACCTCTATGTCATCATCATCATCTATCTGCTCTAAGGCTGCATATTTATTTGAAAGCACAAGCCAAAATTTGTCTGCTTTACCTTTACTGCCTCTAAGTTGACCTGTCTTTTCTTGACTAATTTAACTCTTTCTCTCTTCAAATTGAGGTGCATCCTAGCCCTCACTAGCCTATGATAACTGCACTTTACCCTACCTATCACGTCTACATCCGGCACTATGCTGGGATCAGCAGAAAGTATGAGGTCAATTTCATTTCTTGGTACACCATTAAGGCTTTTCCCGGTCTATTTTATGTTGCCACGTTTCCTGAAGAAAGTGTTCATCATTCTCAGTTTATTCCTTTCTGCGAATTCCACCAGCATCTCTCCTCAAGCGTTTCTAGAATCGACACCGTAGTGGCCAATTGCCTGTTCAACCGCCTGCTTTTTCCCTACTTTTGCAATTAAGTCCCTCATTACTACTGCATACCGCATTTGCACTTTTCTCATCACTAATTCAACGTCGTCATAAAACTGATCTATTTCTCATTGTCGTGACTGGAGGTTGTAGCACAGGTTTGTAATACCTTTAATCTATACCTCTTATTTGGTTTGATTACGACTACTGCTACCCTCTCGTTGATGCTGTAGGATTCGTGAATGTTGGCCGCTATGTCTTTATGGATTAGGAATCCTACCCCGTATTTCTTCTTAGCCGAGATACCTCTATAGCAGAGGACATGGCCGCTATTCAGCAATGTGTAAGCCTCGCCAGTTCTATTCTCACTAAGGCCGATAATATCCCAAACAATGTCTGATAGTTCTTCGAAGGGTCCTTCTAAGCTAGCCTCACTCGAGAGGGTTCGGGTGTTAAATGTTGCAAGGATCAGTTTCCATTGGCGGCCTGTCCCGACCCAGATATTCTTAGCCCCATCTGCTGCGTTGCCAGTCTGACTGCCGCCTTGGTGAAGTGCTCCGCAGCCGCTGGGAACTGAGGTCCACTGGTTCATTGAGATCATTTCATTGGAGAGGTTGTGGCCGAATACTGCACCAGGGAGGCCAATTCCTGCTCTGGTGAGGAAGCGTGTTTGTTCAAGCTTAGTGGGCCTTCCTAATTTGTTTGTACCTGGATTAGTATAGCCCCACACGCTCGCCGCATCTTTCGCCGGTATCAGGCGCCACTCCAAGCCTGCAGATGTAGTGTACTGGAGCATGTAGTACGCAGATACACCACCGTTATAAAAACCAATTAACAGAAACATACGTATTCCCAACTTTAGGTCATGCTCTGATTACACCAACTGCTTATTTAGCTACGGTTTCTCTTCGTTGATCGATCTTGCAACCAGGTGCGACACTTCTGGTCCTTGCACATTGATAGATCATATATTTTCCTCGTCATCTTCTGATTATACCACTGCAGTAGTAAATTATTTCGTTACTGACCACTGTCCCCTGTTCTTCTTTCTGGGTGTCGCAAAACTTACGCAGTGTCACCATTATTCTAAAGAGTTCTTTCAATGAAACTTTACTTATACAGAAGGTACAAGGCATTTGTTGGAACAGCGTTCTTCGGGAGAACTGTCCTGACAGGCGTACTCGATATTTTTATCAAGAATAAATTATATTCGTGCGTGCACGACTCATGTGTCATTTATGCATAGATTCTTGTCTCCCAGAAATGCATGCATTACAAATGCGTTGCTGTGCTCTATAACAAGAAAGAATAATCTTCCGAAAAAGGTCAAATTGCAGCCTTTCAACACAGCTTTGCGAACTAAATTTCAGAATTAAAAGATTATTGCCACATCCTCTATGGTGGCCGCGGGTATGTGCCAGGCGATGAAAACGACGCTGAAGTAGCGCGCGAGTACAAAAACGGAGACAACAACGACGTCGCGTTGACTGCGCTGATAAATTGTTTTTACACGTCCTCGACACCAGCTTTCCCGTCTCCTACTAGGCAGTGACACTGGTGGAGGTGTGGGGTAGGATTACCTCATGCTCGGCCCCCCTTCGCGGAGCCATACATCGAACACGGAATCACCTGCATTCGTCGAAATTCCTGTTCACCGGTACAGTCGGTACAGTCGGTACAGGCCTGGCGCCCGAGTTCCAGCCTTTGCAGGAGCCTGCAGGAACGCGTCTAGCTACTTCAGCCATGGCTACTGCAACTCTATCGCAAGTGACGCTAGAGAATCCTAAGATCCCAGAAATTTTCCATGGTGACGCTTTTGAAGATGCCCAAGATTTGCTAGAGCGGTTTGAGCGTGTCGCCAGTTATAATGACTGGGGCTCGCAGCAAAAGCTGGCTAATGTCTATTTTGTGCTTCAAGACAGAGCGCGAACGTGGTTTGTGAACAGGGAGAGAAGTTTGACCACATGGGATGCCTTCCGCACCCAGCTGCTAGACACATTCAAAAGTAGCGAGAGAAGAGACAACGCGCAGCACCTGCTCAAATCCCGTATTCAAAAACCAAACCAGAGCGTCGCCATGTTTGCAGAAAATATGACCCGCCTTTTCCGCAGAGCAGACCCTGAGATGGCCGAAGAAAAGAAGTTACGCTATCTCTTGCGCGGAGAAAAGGAAGAACTGTTTGCCGGACTCGAGAGGAACCCACCGACGACAGTGGCCGAATTCACCAAGGAGGCTACCGCTAGAGGACGGGCGCTACAGCAACGGTACCGCCAATATGATCGCAAGAACTCACCGGTGAATGCTTCAATTCTATCTGAAAGCTGCGGCACATCTCTGCGTGAAGTCATCCGAGAGATTGTGCGAGAGGAGATCCGGAAGCTCGGGATTTCTCCTGTGGCACCAGCGGTGCCTTCTGTCGCTGATATCGTTCGGGAGGAAGTTCGACGGGCCTTTTCGTCGCCGGACCGGCAGGCGGTGCCGCGACGATTAACCTACGCGGAAGCTATCTGTCGTCCACCTCCCGCCACTTCGATGCTGCTGACACCGTCAACCACTATGACGTAGCCAGCACCGCCACCCCCGATGCCATATTTTCGCCAGTCACAGCCGCCGCCAGGTATGCCGTGTCGCCGCCAGCCGATCGCTGCGCCTCGGTCTTACGGCGAATCCCCTGCCGGCTACCCAATTCAGAATACCGATTTGTGGCGCACCGCTGGCCGCCGGCCGCTATGCTTTCATTGCGACGAAGCAGGTCATGTTTACCGCGCGTGCCACTACCGCGCAGCGGGGTATCCAAGGTTTCCCAACTGCGATTACCCTGCGTTTGATGCTGCACGTACCTGCGACGAAAATACTACAAACTTTCTGCCGGAAGATTCAGCGACGCCTCGATCGCGTTCCCCTTCTCCAGCTCGTTACACCCCACCGACCCGTCGCGATTTTCCTGACGCCTCTAGGGGCAGGTCCCCTAGCCCGCGCCGGGGAAACTAGAGGCAGCGACCTGCGGGGGTGAGGTTGCAGACCGTCTAACTTTGCAAGAGCGACGACCGACGACTCTGAAACTCCGACGACTCCAACCACACCCCCTGTACTCGACGACGTCAGCGCCGATCTTGTCGTTTGCATGGACGGCCACCTAGTGGCCGTTCTCGCCGATACTGGTTCCCATTTCTCGATAATAAGTGAACATCTGGCCGACAGGCTGAGAAAAGTGAAGACGCCGTGGACTGGGCCCAACATCAGAACTGCCGGCGGCCAGTCGATGATGCCTATTGGAAAATGCACAGCCAGAATAGTAATCGCCGGTGCAAACTACGTCGCCACCCTCGTCATTCTCTTTGTGTGTTGCAAGGAATTTATATTGGGGATGGATTTTTTGAGAGAGTACGGTGCAGTGATTAATGTCCGTGACCTCGTCGTCACATTTGCTACGAGCTCAGACGACGTCGACCCCGCGGAACACCAGCGACCCCGCTTACGTATCGCCGACGACGACGTCACGCGTCCACCGCGAAGCTGTTCCCTCGTACCTGTTATCTGCGACAACTTGAACACCAGGACTGGCGTCGCCGAACACATCGACGCACTGCTACTGAGTCAAGGCGTTTCCATCGCCAGGGCTGTGATTAACGTACACGATGGACGTGCTGAACTCCTACTGACCAATTTTACTAGGGAACGTCGACACATTGTTAAAGGCCCGGCTGTTGCTTACTTCGACGAATTTACCTCAGTACAAGACTGCCTCTCAGTGGAGCAAGCGACGTCCACCGCGGCTATGCCTGCCCCTGGTTGACATCAGTCCCACCTTGTCACCCGTCGAACGAAACAGCCCTCTTGTGCTCATCGATGAGTTTAAGAGCTGCTTCTCATCAACGTCACGAGTCAGCCAGACGCCGCTCACTAAGCACCGCATTGCCACCGAAGCCGACGCCAGACCAATTCGGCAGAATCCTTATCGTGTAGCACCGAAAGAGCGCAAGGCAATACAAACCCAAGTGAATACGATGCTTGAGGACGGGGTTATTCGGCCACGTAATTGTCTTTGGGCATCGCCTGTCGTATTGGTATAAAAGAAAAACGGTAGCCTGCGCTTCTGCGTCGACTATCGAAAACTCAACCACATCACAAAGAAAGACGTTTATCCACTACTGCGTATCGACGATTCACTGGACAGGCTACGAAACGCACGTTACTTTTCGTAGATGGACTTCAAAAGCGGCTACTGGCAAATAGAAGTTGATGAACGAGACCGTGAGAAGACCGCTTTTGTGACGCCCGACGGACTCTATGAATTTCAGGTGCTCCCCTTCGGTTTCTGTTCTGCGCCAGCAACGTTTCAACGACTAATAGACACCGTACTCTCAGGCCTCAAATGGCAAACCTGTCTGGTGCACCTCGACGACGTGATTGTTTTCTCCGTAACATTCGAGGAACACTTACGGAGACTAAAGGCGGTCTTTTAAGCAATACGCTCAGCTGGTCTAACTTTAAAACCTGAAAAGTGCCATTTTGGCTTTGAAGGACTTCAATTTCTCGGTCACGTTGTTACTCGTCAAGGTGTCCGACCTGACCCTCATAATATCACTGCCATTGGTAATTTCCCAACGCGATCAGACAAAAACGCCGTGCGACGTTTTCTGGGCCTTTTCACCTACTACCGACGCTTTATTGCGGAATTTTCGCGCATCGCATGGCCATTAACACATCTCACCAGAGAAGATGTCCCCTTCCTGTGGGGCGAAGACCAGCAACGGGCATATCCGGACCTATGGCAACGGCTGCAGACGCCTCCCGTGCTCGCACACTTTGATGACGACGCTCCTACGATTCTTCATAGTAACCCTAGTAATGTCGGCCTTGGCGCAGTGCTTGTACAGCGACAGGACGGCACCGAAAGAGTGATTGCTTACGCCAGCAGGACGCTATCAAGGGCGGAGGCTAACTATTCCACTACAGAAAAAGAATGCCTCGCACTAGTGTAGGCCGTCCTGAAATTTCGGCCATATTTGTATGGTTGGTGTTTCACCGTTGTCAGTGATCATCATGCACTTTGCTGGCTGGCTAATTTAATAAATCCAGCTGGTCGGCTTGCGCGCTGGAGTCTTCGGCTCCAAGAGTTCGACTTCACGGTTGTCTACAAATCAGGGAAACGACACACCGACGCCGACTGCGTTTCTCGGTCTCCTGTTGAGACTGCGGTGCACGACGATGATGACGCGGCTTTTCTAGGCGTGGTAGACAGTATCGCCGTTTCACGCCACCAACGCCAGGACGCGGAACTGGTTCCTCTTTTCGATTACTTGGAAGGAAAAACAAGCAGCGTGCCGAGGTTATTCGCGAGAGGGCTGCCTTCGTTTTGCTCGCGCCATGACGTTCTCTATAAAAAGAACTGTTCACGTAGTGGCAGCAGCTACTTATTCGTCATTCCCGCATCTCTTCTCGACGAAGTCTTACATGCCTGTCAGAACGAGCCGACAGCTGGTCACTTGGGTAACACCCGCACATTGCCAAGAATTAGGCTAAAGTACTACTGGCCTTGAGGAGGGAACGGAAGAAACTGGTACACAAGAAGCCAATCAATGAGTTAACGGTAAGAGGGAAACTAGAGGAATTCCGGATCAAGCTACAGAACAGGTATTCGGCTTTAACTCAGGAAGAGGACCTTAGTGTTGAAGCAATGAACGACAATCTCATGGGCATCATTAAGGAGTGCGCAATAGAAGTCGGTGGTAACGCCGTTAGGCAGGATACCAGCAAACTATCGCAGGAGACTAAAGATCTGATCAAGAAACGACAATGTATGAAAGCCTCTAACGCTACAGCTAGAATAGAACTGGCAGAACTTTCTAAGTTAATCAACAAGCGTAAGACAGCGGACATCAGGAACTATAATATGGATAGAATTGAACAGGCTCTCAGGAACAGAGGAAGCCTAAAAACAGTGAAGAAGAAACTAGGAATAGGCAAGAATCAGATGTGTGCGTTAAGAGACAAAGCCGGCAATATCGTTACTAATATGGATGAGATAGTTCAAGTGGCTGAGGAGTTCTATAGAGATTTATACAGTACCAGTGGCACCCCTGACGATAGTGGAAGAGAGAATAGCCTAGAGAAATTCGAAATCCCACAGGTAACGCCAGAAGAAGTAAAGAAAGCCTTAGGAGCTATGCAAAGGGGGAAGGCAGCTGGGGAGGATCAGGTAACAACAGATTTGTTGAAGGATGGTGGTCAGATTGTTCTAGAGAAACTGGCCACCCTGTATACGCAATGCCTCATAACCTCGAGCGTACCGGAATCTTGGAAGAACGCTAACATAATCCTAATCCATAAGAAAGGGAACGCCAAAGACTTGAAAAATTATAGACCGATCAGCTTACTGTCCGTTGCCTACAAAGTATTTACTAAGGTAATCGCAAATAGAATCAGGAACACCTTAGACTTCTGTCAACCAAAGGACCAGGCAGGATTCCGTAAAGGCTACTCAACAATAGACCATATTCACACTATCAATCAAGTGATAGAGAAATGTGCAGAATATAACCAACCCTTATATATAGCTTTCATTGATTACGAGAAAGCGTTTGATTCAGTCGAAACCTCAGCAGTCATGGAGGCTTTACGGAATCAGGGTGTAGATGAGCCATATGTAAAAATACTGGAAGATATCTATAGCGGCTCCACAGCCACCGTAGTCCTCCACAAAGAAAGCAACAAAATCCCTATAAAGAAAGGCGTCAGACAGGGAGATACGATATCTCCAATGCTATTCACAGCATGTTTACAGGAGGTATTCAGAGGCCTGGAGTGGGAAGAATTGGGGATAAAAGTTGATGGAGAACACCTTAGCAACTTGCGATACGCTGATGATATTGCCTTGCTTAGTAACTCAGGAGACCAATTGCAATGCATGCTCACTGACCTGGAGAGGCAAAGCAGAAGGGTGGGTCCGAAAATTAATCTGCAGAAAACTAAAGTATTGTTTAACAGTCTCGGAAGAGAACACCAGTTTACGATAGGTAGCGAAGCACTGGAAGTGGTTAGGGAATACATATACTTAGGGCAGGTAGTGACCACGGATCCAGATCATGAGACTGAAATAACCAGAAGAATAAGAATGGGCTGGGGTGCGTTTGGCAGGCATTCTCAAATCATGAACAACAGGTTGCCACTATCCCTCAAAAGGAAAGTGTATAACAGCTGTATGTTACCAGTACTCACATATGGGACAGAAACCTGGAGGCTTACGAAAAGGGTTCTGCTGAAATTGAGGACGACGCAACGAGCTATGGAAAGAAGAATGATGGGTGTAACGTTAAGGGATAAGAAAAGAACAGATTGGGTGAGACAACAAACGCGGGTAAACGACATCTTAGTTGAAATCAAGAAAAAGAAATGGGCATGGGCCGGACATGTAATGAGGAGGGAAGATAACCGATGGTCAGTAAGGGTTACGGACTGGATTCCAAGGGAAGGGATGCGTAGCAGGGGGCGGCAGAAAGTTAGGTGGGCGGATGACATTAAGACGTTTGCAGGGACAAGATGGCCATCATTAGTACATGACCGGGGTAGTTGGAGAAGTATGGGAGAGGCCTTTGCCCTGCAGTGGGCGTAACTAGGCTGATGATGATGCTGATGAATATTGGGCAAGACTTGCGTCGATCGTGAAACGTTATATACAGACATGCCTGGATTGCCAGCGCCACAAAGCCCTACCCAGCAAGCCAGCTGGACTGCTGCATCGTGTTCAGATACCGCAAGCGCCGTTCGAACAAATTGGCATGGACTTGTTAGGTCCGTTTCCACTGTCTACTGCCGGAAATAGATGGATAATCGTCGTCACGGATTACCTTACTCGATACGCCGAAACAGCTGCTATCCAACATGGAACAGCAGCCGAAGCAGCGCGATTTTTCGCCGAAGCCGTCGTCCTAAGGCATGCCGCTCCCGCAGTGGTCATAACAGACAGAGGATCTGCGTTCACGGCTGCGCTTCTGGATACCGTGTTGCAACTAAGTGGTACCGCTCACCGAAACACCACGGCTTGTCATCCCCGAACCAATGGGCTAACAGAACGTATGAATAAGACTTTGGCAGACATGATGGGTATGTACATCGAAGTCGACCACAAGAACTGGGACGAGATTTTACCATACATTACATTTGCGTTTAATACGGCGCGCCAAGAGACAACACGCGTGACGCCTTTCAACCTCGTTTACGGCCGGGAAGTGACCACAATGTTCGACGCTATGCTGCCGCACGAGTGTGGTGACGATGAGACTGGTGCCGAGGAGTTTACGCAACGCGCAGAGGAAGCCAGGCAGCTTTGCGCGTTTGCGAATCAAAGAACAACAGGAATACGATGCCCACACTACAATCTTCGACACAGACCCGTCACATACAACGTCGGTGACCAGGTGTGGGTCTGGACTCCGATTCGTCGGCGGGGGCTGTCTGAGAAGCTCCTGCGAAGATACTTCGGCCCGTATACAGTTCTGCACCGCATCAGCGATGTGAATTATGACGTTGTCCCCCACAGCCATAACTGCTCCAAACGCCGGCGGCATCTGCCTGAGGTTGTGCACGTGCTTCGTATGAAGCCATACTTTTCCTCATGGCCTCCACTTTGTACCGTCTGTGCACAGCCTTCGGACGTTGGTGCATCGGGACGATGCCTCCTTTTCAAAGGAGGGGCAGATGCCACATCCTCTATGGTCGCCGCGGGTATGTATGGATAGGATGAAAACGACGCTGAAGTAGCGCGCGAATAGAAAAACAGAGACGACAACGACGTCGCGTTGACTGCGCTGATAGAGTGCTCTTACACGCCCTCGCAACCGGCTTTCCCGTCTCCTACTAGGCTGTGACGATATGCTTTCTGGTATGCTTAAACGCGCAAAACAGGGCTATTACGAAAGACAGATAATTGAGAACGGTACGAATACCAGAACATATTTCTTAATAATACAGAGTCTAGCACGGGCATTAAAAGTAATTTACAAGAATAAGGAATGCAGAAATCAGGCTGACATATCAGATGATTTTAGTGATCATTTTGCTGCTTGCCAGAATACGCTATCGCCTAGTATTTTACGCCATCTCCCAGGTTGCCCTCAGTCATTTTCCCTTCGACCGGTTTGTTCCAAGAAGTTTCAAAAGTAAGAATAGAATGACAGAAAGCTGAGCTAGTTGGTAAGGATTCATTATGCAAAAAAAAAGAAGTGAGGCGTGCAGAAAGGACACAAGAGTAGAGAGGTGGCGTTCGTATTGTCCACTTCTCTACTCTTGTGTCCTGTCAGCACGCCTCACTTCTTTTTTGCATAATGATTCAAAAGTAATTTCTTCTAAAGTTACTGGACCTGTCCTTGATTCAATTCAGCCTTCTAGAATAAAATTGGTTGCGGCAGACATATAATTTGTTTTTGCAGATATCTTTTACATATTTTTAGCACAGGCACATTTCCTGATTTCCTGAAACATGGTAAAGTAATCCTTGTGTTCAAGAAGGGTTCTCGTGAAAACATTAATAACTACCGCCCAATTTGCATGTTACCGTTTTTAATTAAGGCCATTGAAAAATTTATTTGCACTTGTCTAATGCACTATCTGAATAAATTTAGCCTTCTTCCTCCATTCCAGTTTGGTTTTAGACAGGATTATTCGACGGAATTCGCATTAATTAACAACACGGATAACATTAAACGATTTATTGACGATGGGTTTGTTGCAGGAGCCATATTCATCGATCTAACAAAACCATTTGACGCTCTAGGTTATTCTATTCTTCTGTATAAGCTCTAGTGTTTTTGGTATTACTGGCCCACCTTTAAATCTTATTCGTAGCTACTTGTCTAAGAGGCCTCAAGTAGTGTATCTCAATAGCTAATTCTCTTCTACTAAAGCAATTAACTGTGGCGTTCCCCAAGGCTCTATACTAAGTACATTGTTGTTCTTATTATTTATAAATGGTCTACCTAATGTACTTACCACTTGTTACTGTTTGTTATATGCTGATGACACGACCATTTACTCATCACAGAAATCACTTACTGCGCTTCAAGACACACCAAACGCTGATCTTAACAATGCGTATTCCTGGTGAACATATAATCAACTTTAAATCAATCCTTTAAAACAACGTTTCTACTATTTCATAACCCACAAAAACCGATTTCTTCTTCCATAACTGTCTCGTTAAAAACCTATATTATACCGACTTCAGATACTGTTATATTCCTGGGTGTTACTCTCGACAAACACCTTAAATTCAATAGAAATGCCAACTCGCTTATGAAAAAGGTTTCATTTGGCACCCGCATTATCATTAAAACACGTGCATTTTTCCAACCTCATGTTATTAGATCTATCATGCTTAATATCATGCATAATTAATTCTCATTTATCATACTGTTTATCTTGATGGGGTAATACATATGCCATTAATCTCAAACCACTTGAACGTCTTCTAAATTAGGCGATAAATTTATTAGCTTTAGCTCATTCCGCTGCCATTATTTACCTATCTATCAACACCTTAACGTTTTACCCATTCAACAGCAGTTCTATCCCAAGTTGTCGCTCCTTACATTTCATCTCTATCATCGTGAAATATCATTATACAGTCTTCCTTTTACTAACGTCATGAACAAAAATAATACTAGGTCTTCAGAACGCAATAATCTTCTATTACTTAAAATAACATCCAGCTATGGAAAATTTACTCTTCGTTTCTATGGTATTTCACTTTGGAATCGCATCCCTCTTAATATTAAGTGACTTCTATTAAGTGGGGATGCTAGGCTGAAGGGTCAACTTTTGAAGCGCTCAACCAATTTTCATGAAATTTTCAGGGTTGGTTGATCTTGTTGTCTTTAGAATATCTTCTAAATATCAACACCCTAGCGCAAAGATAAAAAAAGTTATAACTGTGAAATTCAGCAATCTTGTTTGTCAACTGAGGAAAACTATCTTTTACAAAATAATAAAAATATACAAATTATTTGTGATTAGGTACCTTCTAGATGGTTTACAGAGCAGGATAAAGTCAGTTGCACATTTTTTATGTCATTGCTGTAAAAATGTCATCACTCTGAAAATGAAGTTTATTTTTTAATGTCATTACATGGTCAAAGATCTGCTAAATATTATATGTTGGAAAAAATCTAGGCATCTTAAACGTACTTTATCTTGTTCGTCACAAAATTTTAGTCTAGAAAAAACGTTGGAAGCACCATTTGGTGAAGCAGTTTGGAAATGGTACTTTTCCTAAAGCTCTTTTTTTGCAAAAAGTACGAACTGAGAAAGATCTGTTCAAAAATTTCAGAGCATGCCATTTATTCCTCTGATCAGAAAAAAATTATCAAAGTGCCCTGCTGCACATGCCGGACTCTCCTCTTGAACGCGACGCTGCGCTGCGGTGATCGCTTCAAGGCGTCGTCTCTTTTTTTCAACTTTAGAGCTCTCCATCGCTCTTGCCTGCACTCGTGAAATGGCTCGCTTCATTGCTTCCTGAGCGTGCTTATTCGTCTGGACTCCAGGTTCAAGTTCCAGCTTGTCGAGAACTCTCTTGATGCCACGTGCTCCTTCAATGAATTCTAGCACAGCCAGGGCTGCTGCAATCTCCACTGTTCAAAGTGATGCAAATTCTATCTTTGCGCACCTTTTCCTTACAAGAGCATTGAAGGACTCGTTTGAATTCTGTGTCTGCATCTTTGAACATCCCGCAAGAAACTCTGGCTTACTAAGCCTGTTGTAGAGAGGCACCAGCTCTTAGGCAACGTCTCTGCTTTCAGCAGAAACGTTGGCACTGATCTTGGCACAGAGATCTTGGCACTGATGGCTTTTCCGCTGCAACTAGGGTCCTGCGCCGATTGTAGTGACACCAAGAGTCCTAACCAACTGGGCGAGCGTCATGTCTTAGGACTTCAACTGTTGAGTAGGAGTGAAAAAGCGTTGCAAATACTCCTCGTTGCGTATTTTTTTACATCTGGAGCATTGGCCAGATGCATAATAAGCAGTGCGTTCTTTTACAACACTTTGTGTCAGCTTCCCCCTGACTCCTAGACCTTTCGTCGTTTTCTTTAGTTTCTCAATTTCTCTAAAAACCGCGAAAACAAACTTCCTAACGTGGGCATTCACTTTGCGTTTCGCTTGTCGCCCACTATGCGGCCGCGCCTGGAAAAACAGCGTTCAGAGTCACGTTCGATGGAAAATGCGCGCCACCAACTTGTGAAAAAAATTCAATTTCTTCCTTTCTCCTGCTCAGATAACAACCAAACCTGATGAGAAGATCCTTTTTTAAACAAGGAATCCAGAACAACTCGGAATAAAAAAAGCGTTTTTTTTTTACCAAAATCGGTATTTTAACCCCGCATCCCCCCATATGTCATTGCAGTTTTTTAAACACAATATGAAAAGAATACGGTTGGCAGAGCCATCTTTTCATTTGTCATAGATACATTTTCATAATTCTTACATTTTCTTTACATCGCTTTTATTTTTGTATCATTAGGCTTCAAATTTGTGTAAAACACAAATTTGTGTTAGTAATATGTAATATACAAATGTGTTAGTAATATGTAGAAGAGCCAAATCTTTTGTCACACATTACTAGGTATTTCTGCTTATGAATATTTATTGTGACATTACTCTATAACGCTGTTTTTAATAAGTATCTAATTGTTCTCAGAGCGCAGACATCCCACCGACAATGCGGATGCCTTAGTATCGAATCGTCCTCAGAGCGCAGACATCCCACCGACAATGCGGATGCCTTAGCTCCTGCATTTTATTATGTACTCAATTGCACTCAAACTGAATAGAAACGTACTTCCGAAGTTGAAATAAAGGTGTTGAGCCAAAAGAAAAAATAACGATTCGGATGAGGTTTGGTTTCACCCCGCTTTCATATTGTGCAGGTTTTGTACCGCTTGGGATAAATAAAATTTTATTGCGGGTGGTGAACCGGTTCGCAGCAGAAAATTGGTTCGCAAACCAGTTTGGAGCCTCCAAACCTCATGGCGATATGCTGCATAATGCTACCTACTTGTCCGTATGGCACATGCGCTAGTTCCATCAAGAGTTAGAAATTTGCGAATGTAGTTATTTCCCAACGATACGTGGGAATTTTCGCGTACATAATAAAGGCAGAGGTCCCTGCGACCACGTGGGGTCTCCTTAGCTGACAAACTTGTTAGCCAGACAGAAACAGAGTTTGTTTATTTTTCATTTTGCTTCAGTCTTTCAGTAAGGCAATGGTGGTGTGTGAATTGTGAAATGAGATTGGTAGGTGTGGAAGACAGCGCGAACTCAAAGTGTAATACAGAAATTAGAACTTCGAACTTCTAGTCGGTAGCAATGAAATAAGCCAGCATTTGACATTTTGCGCAGTTTGCATCTCATATCCAGCTTTTCTGGACACGTACCAACTAGCGCCCCAAGCGACCCCGGCACGAAGCTAGCGCGTTTCCAATGGAAAGAGCGGGTTTTTCGCGAATAACAAAAGCTGCAGCTCGATAATTGAAAAATGCAGGTGACAGACGTGTTCTGGAAGACAATCCGCACGAGCGAAATGCAGTGATCACGCTGTGACACGTAGCCCCAGAGCGGTTAAAGATTTAGCAATGCAAGCCTACGGAAACGACGAAAATTTGTACTCAATTTTCGAGGCAAGAACGACGACCGCGATAAAACTACGGCGCCTATCGTAATACCAAGTGCAGCGTATGTAGTCCGAAGACTCAGCCTTTCATTAATGCCTACCGCGACTCCCCATACATGGCGTAACACTGTTCCCAAAAGTGATTTTTGTAACACTGTGCAAAAATTCACGCGGTATCAATAAAAACATGAGCTTTGGGAAGCGTCGGAAGCCGTGGCAGAGTGGTAGAATCGGGCGCACCTGTGGTCACGCTGGCCGGGGTTCCATTCCCGCTTCGCAGTTTCTTTTAAGCCGCATAGGACCTAGTTTTGTAGTCTATCACTAGATGGCAGAAACACAAAACCCAAGGTTTGCTTTCGATTCTGGTTTTTCAGCAGCGCAGCTTTTTTTAAAGCCGCATAGGACTTAGTTTTATAGTCTCCTACCAGATGGCAGAAACACAAAACTGAAGATTCGCTTTCGGTTCTGGTTTTCCTGTCGTGTTCTTGAAATATTATGTTTTCTATTTTTCCTTCCTAAAACGTAGCAGTGTCGTGTTCATTTGTTAAGTCATCGCTTTTATGAAGACTTTATTCATTGGACATCATGACTAGAAGCTTGCGCATGGCTTTTTGTTATGCAAAAAAAAAACGTTCGTGCTTTGTAGCGTGGAACCTGGGGGAACAAAATGGCTGTTCTTATTGCGTTCTTCTGGAAGGTACGTTTTCTTTGACTTTCGGCTGTCCTTAATGGCACACACTCCGAGCGAATCAGGTCAACCTGGGGCACAATGCCACGCGGTGGCCAGTGCCATTCCTATGCAACATTCGTGTGGAACACAGGGTCTGCTAGGCTGAGTCGCTGCCCGAACGTTAATGATTTCTAAAGATTCATACAAATAAGAAATGCACCACCTAGGAGAAGATGTGTAGCGTCTGCATTAATAGCTGCTGTTAATGTGTTCCCTACAGGCAAGTGGTATGAATCCGTAGGTGTGGCCGTAAAAAAACCAATTGAAATTTGGGATTGGGCCAACTTGAAGTTTAAGGCTGGACGAAATGAAAATCGGGCGTGGCTGACTTTATATTTGGCAGTGCGCTAATGTGTATTTGAGGGTGTGCCAATTTGGAATTTGGGGTTCGGCCTAATTAATGTTTAGGGGTGGGCTAATTGAATTTTGTGGGCCTGTTTGCGAATAGTTAGAGAACACCAGTTTTGTTTCTGCACCCTTTTTATCATCGGAAAGTACGTTTATTAATGATTGTTAGCCAATACCCCTCAAGGTGAGCTACCGCTCGAGCCTTCCCAGCCCACTGGGCTTATAATGTCACAGGAGTGCTGTCATCGTGACGACTGCTACGTTTAATGTGGAGATCCACAAGAACTTATCGATGACCGAGCTGACCATTTTCACACCAGTGTGATCTCTAACACTACTCACTCGTGCTAGACGCAACACACGCTTGCAACAATCATAATTCAACTTTCAATCGCACGCTAGTCGACACGTTCTCAGTGCACAATTTCGCCAATCATCCGGATAGGAACCTTGCTGTATGTTTTACTGTTATGTTGCGTCGTTCTTCACGTAGGCTTTTTCCCGCAAACAGAATACATTTTTGAGATTGACGAGGCAAGCTAGTATATAACTCATACGAAGCAAATCTATAAACGGTTATAGTGATTTTTCAAAAATATATATATATAAGTAAATAAGATTTCAGATGGTATTGTTCTGACCGGGCATGACAAGGGTTTCTTCCCGCCTGTCACAATGCTTTGACGGAAAAACTAATCATTTTGCTAAATCATGTTGCCCCAATAGTACATGGGCTAAATGTACAAAGGTGCGGTGCGTTGTCACAGCTTCAAAGCCACTCTATTTAGTTTACTATTGTTGATATTGCAGTAATGTGGTGTCTTCCTCTTTATAAGAGCACAGAAATAAAAAAAAAAGATTACAGTTGGTAGCTAAGCGCAATGTATATTGGAAGATCTGAAACTAGCGATTATGTTTTAATTTGCGGTTGGTCTTCTCGGTTGGTAGATCACTGTCCGATCACTTCAACGAATTTTGTTGGTGTGCAACTGCAGCAAAAACGTCGATACTACCGTTTCATTGCCAGGACCTTTATGCCCTCCACACACACAAGAAGGACACCAGATAATTGGTACACGCACTTTTATAAACAGCTATTGTTTTGCTAATGTCAGTGTAAAGAGGTGTCTGGGAACGGAGCGTTTTCTTAGTATCAGTATTGTGTTAGCAAGGAGAAGCAGTTCGGTCGACCATATCCATGAGGGCATACTAGCCGTTGTAGCGCTTTACTATAGGACAAGTGCTAAAAACTTGGTGTGACTTGCCCTTTCCGCAGGTGGTCCATTCATTACGTTGTGGTGACGATCAACGTTCTGTCGATCAGGCCTTTTCCTCATTTTTAGCTTCACCATGGCGAGAGCGGACCGAGAAAGGAAGCTTTCTTCACAATCAGTTCCAGCGGGATTCCACCACTCGTAACTGCTGCAATTTGCATTCAGTGGCTGGGCATGCTAACCACATCCTTAGTTTCACAATCGTTAGAGCACGCAGAAAAAGGAGAGCTTTGGTCGCTATCACTACCACGAACCAATGTCAATGCAGATATAAGTACGTCCAGGGGCTGGGCGTGCTCACTTCTGCGCTACCACCTGCCGCCGCCACCTTAGATTTTCCATGCATACCTGCTTCTTGTTTTTATCGCAGACTCATGCAGGACAAACGCGGATCAGAAAAAAATCTCAGTGCCCTCCACTCTGTGAAGAAGGATGACCAGCAAAGCTGTGTATGTGGGCCCCTTAATGGCGAACTGCACCTCCGCCATGGGTCGGCCCGCCATTGCACTATCTTCGGGATCGGCCCACGTATGGAGAGTGCTTAACGCCTGCATCACCGCCGCCGCAGGTTGGGTCGATTTTGCACTATCTTCGGTATCGGCCCACTTATGGGGAGCGCTTAACGTCTGCTTCACTGCCGCCGCGGGTCTGGTCGGTATTGCACTATCTTTGGGATCGGCCCACGTATGGGGAGCGCTTAATGCCTGCTTCACCGCCGCCGCGGCTTTGGGTTCGGTGCAAGTATGGGGAGCGCTTAACGCTTGCTTCACCTCCGCTGCGGTTCGGGTCGGTTTTACAGCATATTCGGGATCGGTGGACGTATGGGGAGCGCCTAACGCCTGCTTCACCGCCACCGCGGCTTTGGGATCGGCGCAAGTATGGGGAGCGCTTAACGTCAGTCTCAGCGCCGCCGCGGGTCCGGTCGGTATTGCACTATCTTTGGTATCGGCCCACGTATGCAGAGCGCTTAACGCCTGCTGCACCGCCGCCGCGGCTTTGGGATCGGCGCAAGTCTGGGGAGCGCTTAACGGCATCTTCACCGCCGCCGCGGGTCGGGTCAGTTTTACACTATATTCGGTATCACTGGACGTACGGGGAGTGCTTAACGCCTGCTTCACCGCCACCGCTGGTCAGTCCGGCATTGTACTATCTTCAGGATATTGTTCCACACGCAGACACGATAGTGGAGAAAGTAGCCCTTAAGAGGAAGCTTAAGCTCGGGTGATTTTATCTAAATATATGTAAAACGAGACTTCGTCTTTCTCGGCAACCACTGCACCAAATTTGGGAAGGTTTGTTGAACTTTAAAGAAAAACGTAAAATCTAGTGACATTAGGTTTCGAATTCTTGATTTAGGTCATCATTTGTTTATTTAAGCTTGGCAGAAATCGGAAATTTTATTAAAACGAAACCATCAAGTAAACAACTCCGTCTTTCGGCAATGAAAAATGATATCACAATTCTGTGCATTGCATCTTGCAGCACATCTAAAGCGGACAAAATTATTATTTTACACATGAATCTCGACTAAAAATTAGTAATATGGAAATACAGCTTTTGCAGAACCCTTCTACACAATGTAACGAATTCACGTAATATATAAATCGGCATATCGAATTTGTGCGCTTTGAACGATCCGTTTACAGAACCGTGACATCTATTCTTCATGAGGAGCTGTTAATTTGTAAACTTCGCGCTTCTGTCATTTTCGCACTTTCGAATCTCTAAACTTCTTCTAACAACATTCAGGCCCTAAATGGAAAGTCCGCTTCCAAAAATCACTACAATTTACCTATCTCTCTAGAATCCAGCAAATTTCAGTCAAATCTGTCCAGGGGTTATCTGATAAAAGCGTTTCGGCGTTTTATATCTATTTACATAGGCCGCGCAGGAGTGGGGCCCGAGTTAGAACTTCCTTTTAACGGCTTCGCTATATATAAAAAAAGAAATAAAGAACATAAATACCTCAGCCGTCAATACCACCACCCCAGATTTCGTCACAATGGCACCGTTACCATCGGCACGGCTCCGTGAGCAGCTACCAAGCTGGTAACTTTTGTTATCTTCCTTTCCTCGGCGGTAGCGCATTGCCCTAATGCCAGCGACACGCTATATCTGCACGATCATTGCGTCATGCATCGTTTGTGCGACCAAGCAAGCTTTCGGGAACACGTTCGCTGCTATAATGACAATAATAATTTAAACTTCTTGCCTTCGAAACAACAGCGTGAAAAAAATCGAAAGCGGACTGACCGGCCACAAAGAACATGCTCGGCATACTATTGATGGCAGCATCACAAAAGGCTAGGTGCGGTCAGGTTGACTTTACACGTTTGCAATTAATGACTGACGGGCTAGTTGCTTCATTATCACAGAAAGAACAGCGCTTCAAGTTGTTAGCGCAGTTTGTGTATGGTTCCTTTGTGTCCCGTCTTGAAGTGCTGTTCTGTGACTTTAGATATGTTCTTTTTCTGCGTCAGTTACGCCTTCCAAGAGCGTTTACTTAGAAACTTTTTCTTCGCATGGGCCTCTTACAGAAGCGTCTGTAATCGACATTTTTTTTCGCTTGGCGGCAATAATCTCGAGGACGGGCTCCAAGCTTCTCATTTTCTTTAGCCATGTAGGATCGATTCCTGAAAAGTTTATTAACGTAGCCTTGTTAATTATGCACACAATTTCTAAACATACTCCGCATTCAAAGGTTACAAATCTGAACACCCGCATGAGAAAATGATGTCACCACTGCTTGTAATTGTTTAATAGTTTTGTTTGGTGCAGTTAGAAGCAGCCGGCATATTGCTGGTGTGGTAGGCTTCTTATAAAGTAAGTACGAAAGTATGGACAGGTTATCTTGGCGCGAATCAACTTCATGAGCTTAAGAGGAAGCTTTAGCTCGGGCCCAACTTCGACGCGGCCTATTCATATAGATGTAAAACGCAAAAACGTTTTTCTGGACCAATTATAAACCCCTGGACCAATTATAATGAAATTTGTTGAATTTGAGAGAGTAAGTTCAATTCTAGCGACTGTTGGAAGCGAAATTTTGATTTAGGATCTGAATTTTGTGAAAAGTTTCAAAATTCAAAATTACGAAAATAATAGACGCACGAAGTTTATGAATTAATAACTCTGCATCAAGAACAGATATCGCGGTTCTGTAAACAGTATCCATTAGATCATTCAAAGCGGACAAGTTCTATGTGGCAATTTATATCTTACACGAATTTTTTATGTTGTGTATGGGGGTTCTGCAAAATCTTTATTTCCATATTACTGAATTTTTTTGAGATTCATGTGTAACATATAAATTTTGTCCGCTGTAGATCTACTATTTAATGCAATTCAGAGAATTGTGATTTCGTGTTTCACTGCTGAGTTTGATAGGCTCGTTTTCTGAAAATTCTCGATTTTTGCAAATTTGTAATAAAAATTAGCGACCTCAATCAAAAATTTGAAATGACCAGTCACGATATATTGTCTTTCTTTTAAATACAATAGACCTGGTCAAGTTTGGCGCAGTGGTTGCCGAGAAAAACGAATTTTGATTTCACATGCATTTAGATAGGAGCATCCGAGCTAATCCTTCCTCTTAAGCACATGTGCCCAACCATGCGCTCCTGCCTTTACAATGGACTACTCTCAGCGTACATCACACAGGGTGTGCGAGAACATTGTCCACGCTCCTGTTGAGGTTTCTGGGCGCTGGTGGCATCAGTCTCGGTTTAGTGCCATCATCAGGAATAAAAACAGCTGCCTGAGGGAAAGCATTGGAAACAATTTCGTAACATATGGATCAGTGCGGACATGTACGTTAGAACGAAAAGTACTGAAGTATTAGGATGACCGTATCTCTGGATGTATTTTAGCTGTTTAATGTTAAGATCTAAAGAAAAAATGCTGTGATTTTGTGACAAATAATGCTGACATGAAACATGAGATCTGGTACAGTACCCGTGGCGGAACTGGCCCCTGGGCTACAGGGCTACATTGAACCATGAAATACTATTTTGATAAATACCAGTAATTGGAAAGTGCTTAGCGCTTCAATTTGCTGCATGTCGGCGCCGCTGTGCAGTGATTGGGGCGCTTTTCACCACAGCACTATGTTTCAGCTGATATTAAAAGCAACTGTATTCTCTTCTTTTTTGGGAGAGGGGGGAGGGGAGCTTTTTTTTAGCGTCTAATCACTGTTCCAAAGTTATAGGTTAACTCAAGACGCACCTGCATGTGTTTCTATTATCCAGTATGTAGTCACGGATTCAATAGCGAAAGAGCGTTATCTTATCAGATTGCGCGCGTGAAGCGAATACTGGCGCACATTCTTCATCACATTTGAGGACCCGAGATTGCGCTGCAATGTACGGGATTGCACTCTGATGAACGGATGTCTTGATCCGTAGATCAGATCCAGAGGAAGCACTACTGGGCGCGCAGCCATCGTTGTGCTTGGAGTGTTTTCCAGCACAAGCTCCCCTTTTTTTTAATGTTATATTCGGGACTCACTCTTTTGGAAGCGTTTTGATCTTCACATCCCTACAACGGGTGAGAGTATAGACGTTCTCCATCTTCATCCAGTGAATACTGGGAAACGGACTAGGGCTCTTCTTGGCGTCTGCGTTTACACATTAACCGCAACAATTAGTTATTCATAACTCACATCTTACTTTAGGAGGCTGTACAAGACGGCAACCTTATATTAACATGAGGTCTTCATAACGCAGTAAAGTTAAATGCTTATTTGTCGGCTTTCACCTCATGTTAAGGAATTTCAATAAAGATAACCTTAAAATAATTAAAAGCCTATCCGCTTGAAAACGTTTCATGTGAGTTTCCTTTTGCAAGCTGATACCGACTTGCAGGTGGTTCATATCGGGGACCCTTGACATATGTCCAACCGTCAAACAAAGAGTTATTCCGAATGTTTCATTTCAGGAACGCCTGTTACCCTCCTGCCTTTCATTCCCGTTCGCAAACACGCATAAGACGAAAGTGCTGCATGAAGAGCGTCGTTAGTCCAAACCAAAGAGCTACCGTAAATCACATCGCCTATATTGCTATCATTTAGGCTTAGATAAGAAATATATATTTTAAATCGACGCATCACGAATCCGAAATGAGCTGCCCCCGACCATCCCAGATAGGTTTCTTTCATTTCGTACTGCGTGCTAGAGGCTAATAATAGCCCACGGAGCAGAGCGCTAAGTGTGGATGTGGCAGAGAAGGCGCTTTATAGACTCTCTCAACACCCACCGAAAATTGCACGCTGCGCTGCTGGTCATTCCTAGGAAATTGTATATATGACGCCAAGGCATTTGCGACACAGCAACATTTTTTTGTGATGGGAGAGTCCAGGTGAGAGACAGGGCAGTTATGGAGATGAAGACGCGCTATTTTCTGCAGTCACTTAAGAATTAATGAATCAATGAATGAATGCCTTCATTTATTAAGAAAAAGGAGCAGCAAGCATCAGTGAAAGCACGTCTCGGCACATTGGGAAAGAAGCGAGGCACAAAGAGAAGAAAAGCTGGAGCCCGGGTGGCAGGCGAAGTCGCAGTTCAGGGTTCAGAGAATATAAGCGAGAGTTGGTGAAACCAGTTGAATTCCAGTGCAGATGCGTAATGTGGCGAGTAAATCATTGTAGTCGCCACCCAGCATCCGTCCTTTGCAGTAGTATAAGTACCCGCCGTTCTTGGTAACAAACGGTTACTGAAAACCAATCTTGGCAATTACTTATTCATCGGCCATGCCTCACCGCTCATTCCTTACTGGCAGGGTCTGTTGATTACAACTACACTCTCGCTTAAAGTTACGAGTATAACTTGACGCTTGCGGTTACGCTTGCTATACTCGGGACTCTTGCTATTGCGCGAATACTATAAACATGGGTTTGCTGCACAAGTTAGCGAACAGACATTTTAGAAGAGCGTTTCTTGCCTTACATGCGCTCCACACAAGCACCATTGCAGCATGTTACGGTGCGCGTCCCTTCAAGACAGAGACGCGAACGCAAACATAAGAACGCGTTAGAAGACAGGGTGCCGTGTTGGACCTCATTCCAAAGATATCCAAGCCAATAATATATTAGCAATCATGCTGTCGTTTCTATGCAAAGAGGCTAGATATTTAAACTTCTGGAGTGACAGTCCAATTCGCTACCTACGGGAGCGCGCGAAGCCGCTGAGGCGGCTAGAGTACGTGGCCGCGGTATACGGCGCGGCGCTCCCTGTGCTTGCGGTTCTGCAAGGAAAAATAAAATTAAACCCCCTTAAGAAGTATATCAGTCCACCGTTGTGTGTTGCTGTTGTCAAAAAATTTCATGGTGGTGGGCGCCTGGTGTTCTGTGTCTAATAAGTTGCGTGAGCTGAACAACAGTCGTGTTTCCTGTTTTCATAATTCAGAAACCCGCCGCATGCAATGGCAGTGTGCTAACCTTTGACCGATACGTGGTGCTGGCCCGTATTGGCAGCGACATGGCCTCGAAATATATCATCCTTATGCCTTTTCTTAAAAAAATCACTGTTTGTGCGAATGAGTGTTTTTGGTTTAATCTTAGAAAAAAAGAAAGAAATACAATGACAGGACTCATTTTTTTCCGGCGTCTCAGATTGATCCGAAAACAGTCGGTGAAAGCAAATTTACAATAAAGCTAAGGCGACCCACGATCCGCACATAGCTGCAAGCACATGCGCTCCAGTGAGAGTAACCTGCCAAAGTTATGGTCATGTGTCAGCTGGCCGGTTCAAGCAATCTTTACTTTTTGTTTTGTTTCTGCGTCCATTCTGCCTTCATATGCGACGAATACGACAAGTGGGAAGGCAGATAAACAGAAAATGGAGGAGGGAGGTAGTAGCGTACTGGTTAGCGCGCCCAGCGTCCAAATGTAGGATACGGCGATTACATCAATAAAACTTGGTGATGGGCTAGTTGGTGATGCATTCTTTAAAACTGAAGGTAGCCCTAAAAAGGACGAACACACGGTGAAAAGCAGACACAACGACGAAGAAACGCTACTGACAACTGGTTTATTTTTGAAAAGGGTTCAATATTTAAGAAAATCACAACACATGCGCACAACCGATCTGCGCCAGCCTTCTTTATCGCCATATCGCAAACACTTACGGGAAGTGAAAAAAGATAGACCACCTAAGCAGCAAGAAATGGGCACATGACCAATAGAAGAAAAGCCATATGTTACGATTTTTCAAATCTTTCCAGAAGTGTGCGCTCAGCCGAGTACAAATTTACTGAAGCATCGCTGACGCACAAACCCGCCATTTTTGTATGTGGAAAGCTTCCAGCAAAACTGTAGCTTTAGCTTCTGCCCAGAACCTTTGCTTCTTTGAACCTCGGCACGCACTCGCAAACCATGACAATGATGTTTATTTGCATCTGTACATGACGCGAGGAGCATGCAGAAAAAGCTGCCACATGGACAGCTTGACGAAGCCGCAGGCCTCCGCATTGGCGTTTGCGCGGCGTTAGCGAGCACAAAGGTAGTACATCATTGCTTAAAAATGTCCTTTACACAATATTGAGCAGCGCGAACCATGCGAAGCAAATGAAGAAAAGAAAGATGTGCTCAAACAGGTCATAGTAAAAATCATCTCTAACCAATTAGGATAAAAAACAATGATAGGCACAGGGGTATCGCAGCTGTTCAAAAAAAAAAAACACAAGGGTGAGAAAGATATAATAACACAAGGTGTAACAATAACATTTCTCATACAAACTTACCAAATGCAAAACCAATATAAGCTATACAATGGGACTAGTTGTTTTCGATAAGGAAAAATTTGCGAACGCCAGGGAAACAATCTAGTGCAGGCAGAAATAAGTATACAGAGCTTTAAAAGAAGTATTTTCCAATCCAGTAGTGCCGTCGTGTAATTTATTCAGTAACCTTGGCAGGTTGTTACGAATAGTTTGTTGTCCATATGTTGTTCTGACGGTTTCTACTTTCCAAAACTCTCTGGACCTTGTCGAATATGCTGTAATGTTGATTTTTAAATCCGCTAGTGTTCTTAGAAAGCTGGCCCCATTTTTTATTTCTTGTTTGTACGCTCTACAGAGTCGATTATCGTACATACTGGTAATTGGCATTACACTGTATTTTATAAAAAATTCACGCGTATAGACATATTTTGGAACATTTTCTACGACTCGTAGGAATTTTTTTTGCAGTACATAAAGTTTTTCCAAATTTCGCTGTGTGGTAGTAGCCCAAACTTAGTGACAGTAGTTTAGACTAGAAAGAAACAGTGTGTTGAAAATCAGCATCATTATTTTTGTTGGCAGTATATGACGGTTACGGTTAACAAGCCCGATTATATGAGATAATTTTGTCGCCAAGGAATTTACGTGCATATCCCAAGATAAGTTTTCTTGAAAGATAACACCTAAAGTTTTAAAGTACGGAACTATTTCGATAGGCTTTGAATTTAGCAATATAGGCGTAGTAATTATTACGCATTTATTTTTGCTTCGAAAAATTATTCGTTTTGTTTTGTTTGTGTTTATCTTAAGACAATTTTTACGTGTCCATTCATGCAATTTTCGAAGAATTAAGTTTGCTTCCTCAACTAATTCATCCGCCAACTTTCTTATCAGGAATATGTTAGTATCATCCGCGTAAATTATATAGTTTGCCTTGATACTGATACTAATGATATTATTAATATATAAATTAAAGGGGCAAGGGTCCAAAATACTGCCTTGTGGTACGCCACAAGAAACGGGCAGTGGACTAGAGAGTTCATCATTAATACCGACTTTTTGCTTGCGGTGTTCTAGATAACATGTGATGAGGGATGCAGCCTTCCCGCGGTAACCATAACGTATGAGTTGCCTAATAAGAAGTGAATGATTGACAGAATCAAATGCTTTTGTAAAATCTACAAACAACCCCAGAATCACTTTTCCCTCATCATTTGCCTGTGAAATTAACTCTTTCTGAGCAAGTAAGGAACACTCCGTGCTGAGGCCTTTGCGAAAGCCAAATTGGTATTCATTTAGAAGTTTGTGTTTTTGCTCAAAATCCATAAGCTGATTTAAAATTATTTTTTCAAGTACCTTCGAGAACATAGGGAGAATTGATATTGGACGATAATTGCTCATGTCATTTTTGTCACCTTTTTTTATATAGGACACCAATGCGTGCTTCTTGCATTCTACTGGGAAAAAAAGCTTGACTGAGACAAAGGTTGAAAATATATGCAATGCATGGAGCCAGAATATCGACAACGTATTTTAAAGGTTTTATCTGTAACCCGTCAATATCTATCGCACTGCTGCTGTTTAGATTTTTAATTATGTGGCTTACTTCGTTTTCATCTACAGGTTTAAGAAAAATAGTGTTGCCATTAACCGGAATATTACTAAGATCATTTGGCAGCATAGGCGTATCACCTGCACTTGCGAGATATGTATTGAATGCATCTGCAAGCCGCTTCCCAGATAATTCTACACGATTATTATCTAATTTAAGAAGTTTACTGATATGCGGATAATTCCTTAATACAGAGCTGAGCCTTTTCCACATAATCTCAGAGCATCCAGCAGCTGCTGCAAAGAAATTTGCAAAATATTCTCGCCTAGCCTTTTTATATCTTTATCGAGACGATTACGGCACAGTTTAAATTGGCGGAATAATTCGATATCTTTAGTTGAAATAAACTTGCCATAGAGAACATTTTGATGCGCGATCCATCTGAGAAGCTCAGAGTTAATCCATGGTTTCCGAATTTTTTTGCTCGGCTTAACGCGCACTGAAGGAAAGCTAGATTCATATATCGATTTGAGAATGTGAAAAAAATTTTTCATAGGCCCCATTTGCTTCGTTGGATCTATATGCATCATCCCAACAGGCATTTTCTATTTGTTCCCGAAATATAGACAAATTGCGCGGGGTTATTTTTTGCATCTGGTGCATTGGCTGCGTTTCCTTCTCTCGAATGTGCCCTTTCGCGCAAATAAATATAGGCAAGTGGTCACTGAGGTCATAGGCAAATACACCCGCCTTAACTTTTTCAGGGATGATATTTGTGAAAAAAATATCAATTAAAGATGATGAATATCAGTAACTCTAGTGGGCAAGTCTATTACATTCACTACACCATTCATTTTCAGTAAAATATTTAATTGTAAAGGTTGGAAATCATTTTTTATCATATTAATGTTGATGTCCCCGCCGAAAATTAAATCAAGCCAATTTTTATTAACAAACTCAAAGATTTCTTCTAATTTATCAAAAAACTTGCTAACGCTGGCATTGGGAGGGCGATAACACACTATAATAACGGTGTTATGCATTTTTATTGCTGGAATTTCATAGTCAGTTGTCGTTGCGGAAAGTTCGGGCAGTAAGTCACACTCGAATACTTCCTTTACCAGGATGCAAACTCCGCCTCCTCGAGAGTATGCCCGATTTAAGTAGAAGGTACTATAATTTGGGATACGGAAAATATCCGAATCGTTCATTGACCATGTTTCTGTTAACAGTATCGTATCAAATGATTGCCCCAGCTGTTCAAAAAACAAGGAGAGGTCGTTTTTCTTGTTAAAAACTGAGCGGATGCTTAGATGAAAGCATTTAAAGGATTGATGAAATTTTTTGCCTATATGCTGACTGAATACTTGTGGCAATATGTAAGTCTCCCCACTTGCACAAGCCATCGTTATCAAGAACTGTTTTTAAGTGAGTTTATCAAGATCCCTTTCGGTATAAACAGCTACTGCGTGTTCACCGTCGGCTTTTCCGACAAGAACGCGGCCGTTGCTGTGCCACACATATTTGTAGTTTGCTCGCTTCGCCCATATCTTTGTCTGAAATAGCAAATCGTGGGTCCTTTTCGTGACATTTTCAAGCAGGAATACATCGTCTTTCGATTCACGCAACTTCTGTCTGCTTTTGCACCAGCGATCCTTATCTGCTTGTTTCGCGAAGCGACAGATTATACCCGGCATCTTTGCTTTCTTTGACGGCAGCCGGTGAACTGAAACAACGTGATTTTCTGAGAGTTGTGGAAGTTCGAGCTGCACGGCTACGTTGTTTAGCTTTTCGAGCAGGTTTTCTTTTTCAGTGTTGAATCCCATGAAATTCCAGGTTTACGCGGCGGCTCCTCCATTCAAGTTGGTCAATTTCAGCGCGAAGATGATTGCCATCGCTTTCATTTCCTTCAAGCCTTTCGGTTCTGCGTTTTAGATCCTTGATCTCATTTTCATTTCGCTCCATTCGTTGTTGCAGTTCATCGTACTGTTCGCTCAGAAATTGTAAAGTGTCTTCAATGCCTTCAACTGCCTCTCGGAGTGGCAACAGCTGGTTAAGCTTTCCGGTAACGGTCATTAACAACTGCCGCAAGTCTTGCGCGTCAGAATCATCACTAGATTTGTGAGGTGGCACACGTAATTTCTGCCGTCTACAGGACGTGCAGCGCCAAGCCAGGCGGTACGCATCTCCCTTCGACCTAATTGTCGTGTCCGAGATTCCCGAGCATTTCCCGGTGTGAAATTTAGAAGTACAGTCTCTACATTCAATGATAGAGTCTGAAACAGTAAGCGTTAGCTCACAAGTGGCGCGTATGATATTGCAGGACATGGTCACAATTTGGCAGCTGCAGGAGCATCAGCAGTAGGGGCAAAAAGCACTAAGTATCAAAATACTAACCTGCGAAAAGGCAGGTATTTACTTTGATGATGCTTCTTCGATGCTGCCGCTGCCGCCAATGTGAAAGCAGACATCGATTTCCACCACTTTATAGCTTGCTCTGTCGATGGTGGCGCTTGAAGAAGACTGCGGCGTGATCCGGACAAAGAGGGTTTGCAGCAAAGAAGCTTGCAGAGCTACGCCCACCAAGGTTGAAGCAAGCACGGTAGCGACGTCACAGGACAGCTGGCGTTATCTGCGAAAAGGCAGGTTGTTACTTTGACGATGCTTCTTCGATGCTACCGCTGCCGCCAATGTGAAAGCAGGCCTCGATTTCCACCGCTTTATAGCTTGCTCTGTCGATGGTGGCGCTTGAAGAAGACTGCGGCGTGATCCGGACAAAAAGAATTTGCAGCAAAGAAGCTTGCAGAGCTACGCCCACCAAGGTTGAAGCAAGCACGGTAGCGACGTCACAGGAGAGCTGGCGTTATCTGCGAAAAGGCAGGTTGTTACTTTGACGATGCTTCTTCGATGCTGCCGCTTCCGATGCTTCTTCGCAAGTTTATCTTGTTTTGTTGAGTTTTGAGAGTGTTCCCATAAGCGGTCATTGAGGCAACGCCCCGTCTGCCCGATATAGCGCTTTCCGCAGGACAGGGGAATAAAGTAAACCACTCCTACGACACACCTGACGAAGACATCTTCATGATGCTTTTTGCAACCGCGCTGACCTTCACCGCAGATGCGGGGGCACAGATTTGCCAACTTATTTGCCGCAGAAAAAAGAAGCGGCACATTGTGCACGATGGTCACATTTTTGAGGTTTGGTGAAACCTTATGAATGCAAGGCATCACCTCAGGCTAGGTCTTCACGTGTTCAGGTGCAGCCTTCATTCGTCGGGGACCAAATTTCTCAAGGAGGGTTTCAGCGACTGCCACAAGGACCAAGCAAGGGAAGCCTGCGGCCAAAAGCCTGCGAACCTGATTGTCAAAACTACAAAGCATTTCATGCGGGCACGACTTTTGAAAGAAGAAGCGCCGAGCAGTGCAGACGTGGAAGCATCGGCTCCGTTTCTTTTTCCATGCTCCGCTCGCCAATTTTGAGAGTGCAACGAAAAGAAGGATACCACTGGATCCGCGAAGCGACGGCGAATCTATTGACACAAAGACTCGAGGTGGGGCTTGTTTCTTCACAATTTTACGGAACGTTTCCTGCTCCTTAGTGAGGAGTAGGGCCTTTTTGGGCCTAGTAAGCCCACCTAACCGCAGCCATGACAGATACATACATGGAAGATGAAGATTTTGCTGGAAATGAAGGAAACAATGATCAGGACGATTACGGCTGGCAAGTAGTGGCTGGCCGAAGATCACGAGCTAGCACAAAGGCTGTGGATGGGGAGAGCACATTGCCATGTAATCAGCGAGAGCATGGAGTCAAGGGAAGCGCCGTCGGTGTAATGGTCAAGAATCGGATTATAAAAGCTTCGATGCCTCAACTGCCCGAGAAGCACAGACAGATCATTATACGACCTCGAGGAGGGCTAAATTTGAACAAGGTGAGCACCACCACGATTGCTTCTGCAGTCATCGAGACGTCCGGCCTAACGGAAGAGGAGGCCCGTGAAGATGTTGTTTGCCCGAACTTCACTTAAAATATAATCGTAGTCAGCACACCTAAGCACCAACATGCTGCGAAGTAGGATAGAATCAAGTCATTCAAGATTATGGAGCGGAATACGAGGCAAATGCCTACGAAGCGGCACCACATGCCACATGCATAGGCGTCATCCGAAGAGTGGACATCAGAAACTCGCAAGCTATGATAACAAGAAACATCGTGCATGACTTGAACCCGCTTGCGCTGGCTGCGAAGCGCATCAAGACGTCGGGATCGGTCATTGCAGTTTTCGATGGACTCAAAGTGCCCAATTTTGTCAGGTAAGGATACACACTAGTGAGATGCTACCTCTACAGGAAGCAAGTCGACTTCTGCTTCACCTGTGGGAGGGTCGGGCACCGCTCTAATGTGTGTCCGACACCTGACTTTGTTCAGTGCAGGGGATGTGGAACTCGCAACCCAGGAGATGAACATGTGTGTGTACCTAAGTGTAAATTTTGTGAAGGCGATCACCCTACCGGCGACAAGTTTTGCAAGCAAAGATTTCAAATCCCTTACGTTGTACGACTTCGTCGAAGAGAGCGCAACAGGACTCGGTCGTCAACAAGAGTGCAGTCGGAAGCGCAACAGCTGGCGCCCAACCATGGCCCCGAGAACAGGGAGCACTCACGCTTCTGGAGTCGCAGCAGATCCAGGCATCGTTCACTATCCAGGGAGAGAAGGCGCTCCAAGTCAAGGGAAGCGCAGGTGCGCTTCGTGCTAAGGGCCTCAATACCTGGCGAGAAGAAGACGCCAGGAACGACTTGGGCTGACAAGGTGAAAGGTATGGCGAGAGTCGCTGTGGGCGCCTCGGCTGCTGTGGGTGATGCCAATGATGCCAGAATAGAGTAATTAATTAAAGAAGCAACTGCTTTAAGAAAAGCTAATGAAGAATTGACCAGGCAGGTAGCAGAGCTTCGTAAAAAAGAGCAGTCGAGCCCTGCTAGAGTAGAGATAGATAGACCTGTAAGCAAAACCAGCCATCCAGGGGAATCCAGCTCTCCTGCCCCTAAAGAGAGGGCGGTGAGTTCCGAGGATGAGTCAGTCTTCTCAGCCCTCAGTGAAATAAAAGATGCAATTAAAGCGATAACAGAAAGAGTGGAAACGACCAACTTTAAAGTGGACAAATTGTGGAATTGCAGATTAACGGCGGACAAAAGACTTAGGAAAATTGAGACGCGAGGGGATGACGACGATGAGTATCTGCCATCGGAGGCGGATAGCATAAAGTGCATTCCTGGATTGTCGGGGGCCATCACAAAGAGGAAAATAGCAGGTAATAGAAAGGCAGCCTCACTTAATAACAATGGACAGTATAATCATAGATTTAACGTGTGGCAATGGAATTATCGCGGGTTCCAACACAAAAAAGCAGCACTGCCACAGGTGATCAGGTCATGAGGCCAGGCCAAAAGTAATTATGCTGCAGGAAACCTTAGCGGACGAAGTTATGCTAACTGGATGTAAAGTTACATGTAGAGACAAAAAAACGGGGAGGGGGTTGGCGACACTCATTGACAAAAAGTTGCCATACATTGAGCATGATATTCATCCTAGACATTCCAGGTTTGAAGTTATTGTAGTTGAGATAATACTTAAAAGGAACTGAGGTAGGACGCAAAGCATTTTCTGTTTGAATATTTACAGCAGTCCTAACGACATGAGACAGAGGTTTAGAACACTCTTCAACAAGGTGCTTTCTGTTGCCAAAAACTCCCCGCTCATTATTGGAGGGGACTTTATTGCTCCCTATCACACATGGGGATACACTTGGAACACAAAGAAGGGAGAGGAGCTATGGAGTCTTGTCATGGATCTGGAGTTATGCTTGATTACTGATCCGGCATATCCCACCCGTTGTGGCACGTCCACAAGCTGGGACTCCACACCAGATCTTTCTTTTGTAAACAACTCAAGAGGAGCCAATCGGGAAAATTCAAACATGGATCTCGGGAGCGATCATTATATCATACACATAACCTTACGCATACCGAGACAGGAAACTAGAATCTACAAATTCACTGATTGGGATCAGTTCAGAAAAATCAGGGCGAACAGAAGGAAAGTGGAGCCTCTAGATGCCGAGATGGATCCCCTTCAGACGTGGGTCATCCAGCTCAGAGAGGACCTCAAAGAGGCCACTAAAGAAATCAGGACAGAGGAAAATATTGAGGCTATGGACAGCAGGCTGGCGCATCTTATTGAGGCCAAACAGTCTATATTACAGAGATGGAAAACGCAGCGATTTAACAGAAGGCTAAGGAAAAAAAATAGCGCAATTAAACAGAGAAATTGATGATCGCTCGAAGACCCTCGTGAAGCAACAGTGGGATGAGATCTGTAATTCGGCTGATGGTAGACTCAAACATGGAGGTAGCTGGAAGCTCCTCAAGCACTTGCTCAACGAGAATGAAACAAGGACAAGCAACAGAACAGCTATATATAAGTTGGTTTATCAGGAAAGCCAAGATAAAACACAGAAGTATATCATGGATAGTCTCGCAGCCAAATATCTCCCACTTAAACGACCAAACGAAGAAGACGAGAGCCCCGAATATACGGGAGGCATATGTGAAGAATTTGACCGGGACTTCTGTGAGAGTGAAGTGAGGGCGGCTCTTCACAGTCTTAATAGTATCGGCGGCTGGACCTGACGGAATAACTAACAAGATATTAAGAAATCTGGATGATGAATCAATTTCTTATCTAACTGAACATTTCAATAAATGTTAGAGAAAAGGGGTATACTCAGAGGAATGGAGGGTGGCCAATACTATCCTCATACCAAAGCCAGGAAGACATCTCACTTTGGACAACCTCCGTCCTAGTTCCTTAACGTCATGTCTAGGCAAAGCTATGGAACATGTCATCCTAAATCGACTCACGAAAATCTTTGAGCAGAACGACATCCTCACACACAACATCATCGGCTTTCGTCCTGGGCTGTCAACTCAGGATGCTATGCTGCTGATCAAACATCAACTTATACAGGCCAGGCCAGCGCATACGAAATCTCTTTTGGGATGGGATGTGGAAAAAGCTTTTGATCGTATAAAGCATGAGCCAATACTTGGCGTCCACTCGGAGATGGGGTTATGTAAGAAGCTCTTTAACATGATTAACGACTTTCTTAGAAACCGAATTGCACAACTCATGCTTGGTGAGCTTAAATAAGAAGCTAAGGATTTGGTAAATAGGGGCACTCCACAAGGGGCTGTGCTGTCACCCATGCTATTTAATTTAGCAATGTCAAAGGTTGCAAGAAGTCTAGGGAAAATTGAGGGTATACATTATGTGGTGTATGCCGACGACATAACCATATGGAGTGCCAAGGGTAATATAGTACAGACAGAGATCAGATTACAGGAACTTTTATATGTTGTAGAGAACACACTGAAAGACATGGGGTTAAAATGCTCGGCAGCCAAATCAGAACTTTTGGTCAATAAACATCGCAGAAATGGTCGTAATTCAAGAGGTTACATTCCGGAATATGAGTCAAGAGTGTGCTTATACACTCATGAAGGATCCGCAGTCAGGCTAGTTGAAATATTCAAGGTTCTTGGGTATCACATAGACGGAAACAATGCTAACTATAGAACAATACAACATATCTCGAATAAAACAGATGCAGTCATTAGGTTACTAAGAAGAATTACCAATAGGCACAGAGGCTTAGGAGAAGACAGCGCTTTGAGGCTAATACACGCCTTTGCTCTCTGTCACTTCACTTATGTGGCTAGGTTATTCAAATGGAAGCAGGCAGAACTTAAAAAACTTGATGTGATGCTCAGGAAGCTCGTTAAAGTAGCCCTAGGGTACCCAGTAACGCTGCAACTGACAAATTCATGAGTCTAGGGGTGCACAACACAATGGAAGAAATCGCGGAGGCCCAACAGCTAGCGCAACACGAAAGAGTGACAAAATCACGAGCTGGCAGGAACATATTACAGGCCATGGGTACAGAACTGAATACATCAAAGAGCCCCCCAATAGAGGCTGAAGTAGAATTAGGATCAGAACCAACCCTCTCCCCAGAAACATGCATCCAGAATATTATTGTCGAAAGGAGAAAGGCAAGAGCTAAAGCACTCTTGCAGGAAATAGAACAGCATAACCAATTGGCAGCTATAGTTGATGCAGCCTGGGTGAAAGGTAAAGAAGCATATACGGCCATTGTCTCAAATTGTCAAGGGAAGGTGCAAGATGCTATCACTATTTTTACCAAGGACCCCATGGTGGCGGAACAAGTGGCAATTGCTCTAGCCATGAGGAGTAATAAGTGGGCCTGCATTTACAGTGATTCGAAATCCGCTATGAAGTGTTTTGATAAAGGCTACGTTGCTGGTGTTGCAGCTAAACTTCTTGAAAACATTGGGAATATGAGAACTGAAATCCGATGGTTTCCTGCGCGTATGGGGAAAGTGGACGAGACTCGGATAAACCACAATGAGGTTGTTCATGACTTGGCACGAGGACTTGCTAACCGTGACAGTCACAACCGAGCCGTTCACCATCAAGCCAGGGAATCTAGAGACCATTTAATAACATACAATGACAATACCAAACACTACAATTTAAGACGCAGGCAATTCCCATTGCCACATTCAAAACTGAACAGGGCTCAGGCAGTCTCACTGCGCTTATTGCAAACATGTACATATTCTACACCGTACACCATTAATGAAATATATCCATAGAGGGAGATTAAGATGGACTGCAACGATTGTAATGGCATCATTGGAATCAGACATATGCGGACGGGGTGTCCCGCGACTCTCCCCAACCTCGTTGAAGAATGGACACAGTGGGAGAAAAGGATTCAAAGCCCTTTGTTTCAGGACCAACTAAGGGCCGTCCAGAGGGCCCATGATGTCGCTGAAAGGCTTGGCCTGAGAGTGCCAATGTGGGAGCGGCCCGCCTTGGCTTAAGAAGCCGAGCCTCCGGACCTCATTACAATAAATGTTTTCACACACACACACTACTTTTGAAGCACCGATTCCATGCAGAGCGATGTAATTGCTTTTTTCACGGTCTTTGAATGAGACGATTCATTGGGCGAAAGGCACTTTCATTCACGTGGGAAATACGCCCAACAGGTGCGTCCCTTAGTTATCTCAGCCTGAGGTCTAAAAAACATATCTCGACATTTCCGGCAGTTCATGGGTAAAAGCCAGGCCTTTACCATGGTCGTTAAAAGTACTTAAGGCCTGTCGCACAGAATCTTCAAAAGAAATGCCATTACGAGCTTTTAAAAAAATCAAGAAATCGTCGACATATCTAAAAACCTTTAAAACCGGGCTTCCAATAAAATCTCAATCCAAAAGGCGATCAACATGAGCTAAAAAGATGTCGCACAAGATAGGTGCAACACAGGACCCTATGCAAATGCCATTGCGCTGTAGAAAAGGCTGCCTGTCAAAACGGATAAAAGTGACGCTCAGATAAAATTCTAAAAGTTTTAAAAAGTCATCAAGAGACACTCCTGCTGTGGACTGAAAAGAGAGTTCGCCTGAATTTCCGACAGTCGCCTTCACAGCAACTAAATGTTCAGGTTGAGGGACGGAATAAAATAAATACTCCGCATCCACAGAGAAAGCATAACCGACACGGCGGTTATTCTGGAGAAAGTTTGTAATTTCTTGGGATTTTTTTGTCAAGAAGGGATCGTTCACTGTTATCGACTTAAGCTTACATTGTAGAAAGAGGCTGACACATTGCTGCCAGGTTTCGTTCTCGCTAATAATGGTCCTAAAAGGGATGTCAGGTTTCTGAGGTTTAGCTGTGAAGAAAGCATTCAAGGATTTACCTTTGCGATTGGAGATATCATTGCCTAATTTTGTCAGGTTCAAATCTGACCAGAAATTCATGAACCTCGTTTTTACACGCAAATCGCTTTTCTTCACTCGCACAAAGTCTCAACTGCTTGCATGGCTTTTTCCTTTCACATGTCCGCATGCCTCACGACTAAGCCTCCGTCTTTGTCCGCTTGTAAAAGAGATAGCTTGTGTTCCTTGAAACGCGCAACAATCCTGTCTAACAGGTACGACTGAGCGTGTTGGGAACAATCTCCCTCAAGAAGGCACCTCTCACGGTCTTCTCCTTTGACCGTCTGGGCGATGTTTCTATTGGTGGCGAGCAGGTCGTGAGCTGGCACAACGGTATCAACCACGTATTTTGGCCCTTTTTGCAAAACTTGCTGGACCTTCTCAGCTATCGTGACATCCCCTGCAACCACAACTGCCTTCTTGGGTGCACGCTCATTCCTTGCAACATTGCTGAGAAGGTTCTTAAGTAAGAAGGACCAATTTACCCCTGTGATTTGAGCAGCCTGGGACTTGAAGGTGCGATGCATCCGTGCAGCGAACCGCTCTGTGTGTTTGGTATTGCAGGCCAGGTGTAGCCAGTCTTGGAAGAGCCTCACTTGGCGCCAGATCTCTCCTCGGAGAATCTTGCACAGTCTTTTAACATGGCCCCAGGAAGGTTTGATAGGGCCGCAGAGCGCGACAACTTTATCCGGAATCCAGCCTTCCCTAAGGCAGAAGGTGTCAAGTGGCATTGACGATGTGACACAGAAGAAGGTTGATGAACGAGGGTGACTTGACGTGAGACGCCGAAGGAGAAAGCACACAAAAAGATGGGCCCACTGTACTAGAAACATACTTGAATAAAACTTGGTGCTGAGCTAGTTGGTGATGCATTCTTTCAAACTGAAGGTTGCGCTAAACAGGACGAACACACGGTGAAAAGGCGACACAACGACGAAGAAACGCTACTGACAACTGGTTTATTTTTCTAAAAGGGTTCAATATTTAGGAGAATCCCAACACATGCGCACAACCAAACTGCGCCAGCCTTCTTTATCACAATATTGGAAACGGCTACGGGAAGTGAAAAAGATAGACTACCTAAGCAGCAAGAAGTGAGCACATGACCAATAGAAGAAATGCCATAGGTTACGATTTTTCAAATCTTTCCAGAAGTGTGCGCTCAGTCGAGTACAAATTTACTGAAGCATCGCTGATACTCCAACCTGTCTTTTTTTGTATGTGGAGACCTTCCAGCAAAACTATAGCTTGAGCGCTTGCACTTCTGCCCAGAACCTTTGCTTCTTTGGACCCCGGCACGCACTCGCAAACCATCACATGCGAAACTAAATTCGCAAGTTTATCTTGTTTTGTTAAGTTTTGAGAGTGAAGGCTGCACCTGAATGAAGGCTGCACCTGAACGCGTGAAGACCAAACCTGAGGTGATGCCTTACAATCATAAGGTTTCACACAACCTCAAAAAGATGGCCAGCAGGCACAATGTGACGCTCATTTTTTCTGCGCCAAACAAGTTGGCGAAGCTGTGCCCCCGCATGCGCGGTGAAGGTCAGCGCGGTTGCAAAAAGCAGCATGAAGATGTCTTAGTCAGGCATGCCCTAGGAGTGGTTTACTTTATTCCCGTGTCCTGCGGAAAGTGCTATATCGGGCAGACGGTGCGTTGCCTCAATGACCGCTTAAGGGAACACTCTGAAAACTTAACAAAACAAGATAAGCTTGCGAATTTAGTTTCGCATGTGATGGTTTGCGAGTGCGTGCCGCGGTTCAAAGAAGCAAAGGTTCTGGGCAGAAGTGCAAGCGCTAAAGCTAGAGTTTTGCTGGAAGCTTTCCACATACAAAAAAGGCGGGTTTGTCCATCAGCGATGCTTCAATAAATTTGTAGTAGGCTGAGCGCACACTTCTAGAAAGATATGAAAAATCGTAACATATGGCTTTTCTTCTATTGGTCATGTGCTCCCTTCTTGCTGCTTAGGTAGTCAATCTTTTTTCACTTCTCGTAGCTGTTTGCAATATTGCGATAAAGAAGGCTGGCGCAGTTCGGTTGTGCGCATGTGTTGTGATTCTCTTAAATATTGAACGCTTTTCAAAAAATAAACCAGTTGTCAGTAGTGTTTCTTCGTCGTTGTGTCGTCTTTTCACCGTGTGTTCGTCCTTTTTAGCGCTACCTTCAGTTTTAAAGAATGCGAATACATGGGCTCGAATCCCGGTGGTTTATTTGTGAAAACAACTTTCTGTGCTCTCTGGTGAGGGCGAAGCTCGCCCTCACCAGAGACGACAACGGTCGCCGTCAACGTAACCGAATAAGCGGGCGTGCAAGGTCACACCTGAAGCCGAAAGTATATTCAGAGGAAATACAGTATGCTGCTGTCGACGAAACAAAGTGATGAGTAACAAGCAGTGTTGGTGAGTGAGGCTGTAGATCGATAATGCCCCCATAGACAGGACCACGCTCCAATCCCGGTGCTCAGCGGGAAGGTACATCAACAGAATGTCAGCTAGGGTGTAATTCATACTTCATTAAGTTCGTTGCGTGTTTGTGTTGTGTCTAGTAGGAACGAGCAGTGTGAGAGATGACACTGGAGAGAAGGCGGTGAGCGAAGACCGCGAAAAGTACTTGAGAATAGCCATATTGAACGTCGACGCCGGTTGAAGAAAGCCTGCGACTTCAGTTTCTTAGGTCGCCAGAAAGGCTTGAGTAATAGCGTACCGCTGGGAATATTTGGTAACCACAACGATAGATGCACACTTTGCGGAAGTAAACAGATGAAAAGGACCTAGTGATTTGGCCGGCCTTTTCGAGCTCTGGCATAGTTTGAAAAATGAATGTGGCGAACTATGACGCATAAAATAGTATATGCCAACCCAAATGAATCCGCGTGGTCATACTGGCGTGACACGCCATGGTTGCCTGCGACCCGGACATATTCAGTTGCAGCGATGACTGTTTTCATTGGGTGCTTGAGAATAAAAACGAGCTCATTAGATATGTCCGAGGGACGTTTCTACGGTACAGAGCACACCCCCCCCCCCCCGACAAAAATGAAAGAACACACGAAAATAACCTTGCCAATAGGGGCAAAAAATGATCGAGCACTGCCGCGCTTGATGATCTTGTTCAGGATGACGTGAGCGTTTCATTCAGCGTTTATTTGTGAGAAAATGAGTTGAAGTTACATTTATTTGCATCACAATGGCAGTTTTGACACGTAAAACCCCATAATGTGTTATGTTATAATGTGTTAGAAAATAATGTAATGTTATAATGTGTTAGAAAAAAAAGAATCGTATCAAAAGCCCGGAATCCATCATCGCTCATCGCGACTAAACGCTCTTAGGATGATAAGTTATTTCCAGGCGACGAGCGGCTACGCTTAATCAAGAAGACTGATAACGCCGGTGGGACAAGCATTGTGGCAAAGTTCAATACGCAGGGATAGCTTCTAATTCTTTTATTTTCCTTTTGTCGACGTCTTCACGCGTCACCGCGGAAGTTGGGAATATTTAAGGTCAGTACGCCGCGTGGTGGCACTCACGCGAACTAAGCCCTCGTGTCCAGAAAAGCTGGATATAGCTGTACATCCTAATTTCTTGTAAGAAACAGTGCTGTACGTGTTCAGGAGGCTAATCGCATTACAATAACCTTGCTAGCAAACAGTAACCTACGTGCTTATGAATCGGCATGTACAGTAGGCTCTACACATATAAAAGGGAACACCACATTGGTCTACCAGCACTGATAACAACATACTGAGCATATGGAGGTCTGAAAATATCTTCTATTTATAGAACGTTTATCACAAAATTCCCTTTCGAACTAACATTTGCCACTATTACAAGTACTGTCAATAGAATTAAGCGCTTTTTATCTCTGAAGCTGAAGAAATAGTTCAATACCTACGTGCTTTTCCGTTTAATAGTCGGTAATGTTTTGTTTAATGACCATATCCTATTGCTGCGAAAGCATTGCTTCTTCGAGAAAATGGGAAGGTTTTTCCAACTATATGGCAGATGATTTTCGAGTTATTGTCAGCTCGTTAAAGGAGAACCACGAGGATTTTTTGACCATGTTAGGGTAATAGAACCATTAGGTTCCCGAGAGCTCTGTGTCACGGGCCTGATAGAATCGTTCCGCAAGTTGGGAAATGATTTTAACTAAGCAAAAAAACGCCAATACGAAACCGACATCTGACTGAGCAGCCGCGTGATCCTCGTCCTGTGACGTCAGGACAAGGACATCAACGGAGAAGGCGCACAAGGCATGCCAACCTCGCCCGCGGGGAGAACAACATCGGCGAAGAGTAAACGTTCAGATGATTCCTGGCCGCCTGCCTTCGAGTGGCAATGTCAGCTGCACCAGCACTTCGGATCTGTCGAGCAGTGAAGCTATAATTCCGAATTCGATAGCCACGAAGCGCCGCTCGCATTCGACCCGCCACCACGAGAGCCAGCGCCCATGCACAACATATGCGCTGCTGCATGAAGCCCTAAGCACTCATTTTATACATGGTGCTTGCTCGTTTTGTGTTTTACCACTTCTAGGGGAAACCTGTCGCATACCACTATAAGTAGTTGTGCAGCACCGCTTTCCGCGTTTGTATCCCGGAAGAACGCCGTTGACAGTCCATAGCACCGTTCGGTGCATTTGTTTACATCGGCAGGCAAAGCGACCACTTCTCGCTTGTTTTAAATAGGCCAGCATTAGTGATATATAATGATGCCAGAACGTAGGAAACTTCCAGGATGTTGTGCATGAGAGCACCGTTGCACCCCTCTGAGTGGCGCTGATAGGAGCTGTTTATCATTCTTCGCATTTTCTTCATGCACACAGTTAACGAGTTCTGTAAAGTAGACGCAGATTAGGACTTTACGTGTATGATAGTTCACTTAGAGAAAGCGCTATATCCTCGCTGAAACACGCACGCCCGTACTGATACCGTAGGCAGCTGAATGAGGGGCTTGTTTGCTCTCCTGCATTGAATGGACGTCCGCTTGCTGTCAATTCGGGATACGAGGCGAACAGTGTGCATTGCAACATGAACTATCACTCAGCATAACAATACGTAAAGCTACCCCTACGTATGCAGTCACATTTAGTTTATGGAAATACCGGCAAGTGTAACTGGCAGCTTTTGAGAACGGCAACGTGTGCTGACGTTGATAGCGTGGGGCCATGTCGTCGCTTTTAGCTTTTTGTGTGTCCACTATACGAAATTACGGATGGTTTATTTCAAATACGTAAGGTCAAAACTGAACTACAGAAGCGGTTTTCTTCGTCTATTGTTGGCTTCTTCCGCTTCAGGCCCGTCATTCAGATCTGCGGGTAGTATACGTATGAACTCGGTGACTGAAAGGCGTAACCTCGGCTGGAAGCGATCTACATACGCTCAAACTCTGTGCGCGAACGATGAGGGCTGAAGATCGTGCAGCCAACAATACTCTGTCCATACCGTCAACAGCAATCTGCCAGTATCCCCAACGAAGATCAATAGGCGAGAAATAGCTGGAACTATGCAGGCAGTCAAGGGCGTCGTCTATACGCGAGAGCGGGTAGACGTCCTTCTTAGTAATGTTGTTCAGATGACGGTAGTCTACACAGAAGCGCCAAGGGCCGTCCTTCTTCTTAACCAACACCACAGGTGACGCCCAGGGACTCGAAGAGGGCTCAATGATGTTCTTATCTAGCATTTTGTTGACTTCGTTTTGAATCACTCGGCGTTCCGACACAGAAACTCGATACGGTCGTCGGTGAATAAAGAAAGAATCCGATGTTTGACCATGAGCGTCTGGCCTAAAAGGTGATCGTCGATGTCGAAAATATATCGGTAGCATGATAATACCTGGCAAAGCTCTTCAGCCTGCGCAGAGGACAGGTCCGTCGCAACCATTTTCTTTATATTGGGATCGGCACCCGAGGCTGGCGCGAGGGGCATTCTAAGCTCGCGAGAACCATCGGTTGATAACGCTGCCACGTATTGCTCGCCGAGACAATCAACCGTGGCAAGGCAAATACTTTGTGGTAGAATTTGCTTTGCCAATCCAAAGTTACAGACAGGCATGCGAGTTCGGTTCCCAGTAATATTAAGTATACTGTGAGGCACTGTAACGTCATACCTTGTTGGAATGTCGGGCAGAGGAGTAACAAAGTACTCGCCAGCAGGAACTGGTGGGAAAAAACAACAGTTCAATGTAGGCTATTGACTTTGGCTGCAGGCGAACAAAGCCGTTGGGACGTAAGCGGCAGTGGGGTGCGTCAGAAGGTTCTGCGAGCATCGGCAACTTAAGGCGAAGGGTACTGGAAGAGCAGTCAATAAGAGCAGAATGTGCGGAGAGAAAATGGAGGCCGAGAATGAGGTCGTGGGGGCATTGAGCAATACGGTGAAGAGGACACGAGTGTGGCGGCCGGCGATGCTAACGCGTTCCGAACATATGCCGATGATAGGCACAGTACCGCCATCCGCAACGCGGACGACGCGTGCCGACGCTGGGGTGAGGAGCTTGTTCAGTCGACGTCAGAAGGCAGCACTCATGATAGAAAGATGTGCTCCTGTATCGATGAGTACCGTGACAGGCCAACTGTGAAAGTCAAGAAGGTTTCGGTTCGTGGGTAACGTGAGCAGAGGATTTGAGGGCAGGGTCGACAACGCAGCTTCACCTCTAGAAGCTGCAGTGCCTAGTTTTCCGGCTGGATCCGGGAGGCGATAGGCGGCGAAGAGAAGCGACGGGGTTGGGGCGAACGAGACTGATGTCGTCGAGGTGAGAGCGAGAGGTTATAGCGAAGGTTCGGAGCAGGACCATCAGCGGCAGTGGATTCATGGCGGGCGGTATAGGGAACGGAAGGTCCAAAGGTGCGGGAATAAGCGGCAGCGTATGTCCGAGGAGGTGGTGGCCATCGGTTGCGGCAGTGACGAGCGACGTGGCCGATGCGACAGCAGTGGAAGCAGGTCCGTCGGTCATCATGGGTACGCCAACCGGAAGGGTTGCTGCGAGATGTGGCGGAAAAGGACTGCCGAGGATGAGGAGGGCCGCTAGAGAACTGGGGAACGCTGGATTGAGACGTGGAACAGACGGAGCTAAGCATGGACAGCTGGGCTACTTGGTTATGATTAGCATTATGAAACATAGTTCCAGCGCACATTTGGACACGGACGAGGAGAGAAAGACAACACAAACGCCAGACTTAAACTGAATTTTATTCATGAAAAACAGGGCTTTTATGTACACAGGGGAGGGGGTGGGGGACTGCTAGTGCGCAGGACCACTCAAAAATGTTTCCTTGGTCTAGGCAAAGGTCATCAGAGGTGTCAAAATAAAAATGACAAACTTTTCCCTCTCTTTTTTACATCACTCAGTACAATCTTGTTCATCTCCCGCCCTACCTAGCTGATCTGACACACCCGTTTGCCCTGATATAATCAATTTCTTGAATGTGACGTTGAATGTGACGTCGGCGTTGTGTACATTATTCCCCTCGCCTGTGGGAAATGCTATATTGGGAAAACCGGGCGCTGTCTGAATGAACGCTTGCTAGAGCATCGCAGGAATGCTACATCACTAAGTGGCGCTGGTCATTTAGCCGACCACATTCGCCGTTGCTCGCACAAGCCAGCATGCAAGGCGTTTTTCGAACGAACACGCGTGTTGCGCAAATATAGCAATCAGAAACACCAGGAAATATTTGAAGCGTTTTGTATCTACAATGAAAAAGATTACTGTGTCAGTGCTCCTTCTGTTGCACTCGGGACAAAAGAAATTGATTATCTCAGTGCAAAAGGGTGTGTCGAATCAGCTAGCTAGGGCGGGAGATGAACAAGATTGTACTGAGTGATGTAAAAAAGAGAGGGGAAAATTTTTCATTTTTGTTTTGACACCTCTGATGACCTTTGCCTAGACCAAGGAAACATTTTTGAGTGGTCCTGCGCACTAGCAGTCCCCCACCCCCTCCCCCTGTGTACATAAAAGCCCTGTTTTTCATGAATAAAATTCAGTTGAAGTCTGGTGTTCATGTTGTCTTTCTCTCCTCGTCCGTGTCCAAATGTGCGCTAGAACAGACGGAGTTCAGACCCATGTTCTGAAATTCCTGTCGGACGACGGCCTGAATCATCGCAGTGGTGGTTGCTGGCGGATCTGAGGCGTCCTGCAGAAAGCTGGCGAACAGGCAGCCTCGAGTTCGCGACGAACAACACGGGTGACTTCGTCAGAGGTGGTGGTCTCACGTGGTCGAACCTCACATGTTGACGTAGCAGCAGTGTTGGGTAGCCGCGTGATGTGGTGTGTGATTCGGCGGCTCTTAGCTTCTTCGAGGCGACGGCATTCTTTGATGGTGGCATCGATAGTCGACACGTCGCCGAAAACAAGCAAATAGAAAGCTTCGTAGGCGATGCCTTTTAGAACATGTGACACTTTATCTGCTTCGGACATAGCATCGTCAGCTTTGCGGCAAAGAGCCAAGACGTCGAGGATGTAGGAAACGTACGTCTCCGTAGATAACCGAACACGCGACGCAAGAGCCTTTCTCGCGGGAGCCTTGCGCCCAATGGGGTCGCCGAACAGTTCCCGCAGCTTCTCTTTGAAAGTGGCCCAACTGGCTATCTCGTCGTCGTGCGTTTGGTGTCACACGCGTGGGGTGCCGCCGAGATAAAAGATGACATTGGCAAGCATAATCATTGAGTCCCACCTGTTATTTGCAAAGGCGTGTTCACAGGCTTGATCCGGTCGTCAACATCTTGTCCCTCCAGGCCAGAGAACACAGCTGGGTCGCGATGTGGAGCGACTGTGACGATTTGAGCAGTGGGACAAGGCGAAGACGTTGCAGAGGTGGGCGTGTCACTGGGAGGCATGGTGACAAGCCTGGTGTTCCGACCACTTCGGAGTTCCGTAGTGAGGACGGGGATCGCTGACCTCCACCAGAATATTGCGTGTGGAAAGACACAGACAGAAGAGGCTATTTACAAGCTATTTACGCTGGAGCCAGGCATCCAGGGCGACACTCGCTCGCGCCAAGCGCACCAACCAACTTCATCGTCGTTCTCGCGGCGGCTCGTCTCTTGAGCATCGCTCGATGATATCGTAACAATACAACACCATCCGCCACACACCAACGCCGCCCATCCACACAGAACGTCACTTTTCGCCACAGTAACTTCTCACGCCCAACGCTAGCTCAACGTCGCTAGCTCATTCCTCGGCCCTGTCTGCCAGTAATTCCCAGCGAGCTCTGCGTGTGGCGCCTTTTACGCCATAACACAATGTGGGCAGTAGCTGCGTAGCAGGTGGTTCCGAGGAAGTAACGAAACGCTGCGCAATAACGCTGCGCTGTAAATACGCTGCGCAATGATGTTTTCAACAAAGCACATAGACTCTAAAAACCAGGGAGGGTATCGCAGGAGGGAAGGGACCAATTTACTCTTCAAAGCGTTGTTTTACTCCCGCAAAAGTTGTTTGGAGTGAAATGCATTGTTCACTCCGTCAACAAGGAGAGAGTGAAATGTGCTTTTAACTCTGGCCTTCTGAAAAGGAGTAGAATGTCCGCTTTACTCTTGCGGCAATAGCGAATAAAACGTAGCGTAATAATTCAACTGTAGGAGGCTGGCTCCTAACATGCAAATGTATCACTCACGCAGGCTGCGCAAAGAATACACCGTTTTGCTTCTAATAGAGCAGGCAGCAACACTTCAAACAAACGAAAAGTCAGCGCGCTACTTTTTTCCCTGGGAGTTGCCCCACCGCGGGCGCGCACAACATCGAGGAACAGCACAGCACCGAAGAAAGGTGATCCGTCGATCGAGCAGCCATTAGCCGCAAGGAAGGCCATCTAAGGCAGATGATGTATCAGCCATTTCGCGTCGCCGCGAAAACACGACAGTCATCCTTCATTCGTTGGATATAACAACAAAATCTCTACGGTAAGTGAATTCTAACTTACGTGCACATTCTGCGTATGTGACATGCCATCGCCAGGAAGTCGTCGCGGCTCTTAGCCAACGCGATTGACAACGGACTTCGCAAGAGCGCTGTGCCTCTCAATGTCAATTGAAAAAGGCAGTAGTCGCGATAACTGCATGTTATTTTGTCATTTGTCGTTATCCGTAAGAGCTTTGAAAATGGCAAACGCTTCCTGGACCACGGTATGTTAAATAAGACGTGATGTAAGAAGACGCTTAAAATGGTTTGTTCAACAGCACATGATTCTGAGCCTATGCGGAGCGTGCTTAGCGTGCGTTTTGTGTGTTTGAATTTATTCAGCTTGGCAGTCTACTGTGTACGGAACGCTGTTGAAATAAGGAGTCACATAACAGAAGGAGTCATTTTGCTAGCGGCATGCTTTCGTTATTAACAAGGCATGCGCTTGACGGTGTCTTCCGCCTATGGGTAATCTGTGACCACTGAAGTTACGCGCAGCGCCAATGCTGGTTAGAAAATCTGCTGCAGGCATTCAGCTGTATGCTGCAAGAGGTCAGTTGCTCACGTTATCTTGAACTTACTGAACACGCATGAGGAATTCATGCTTTACGCTGAATAAAGTATAACCCTCTATAAGCGATCTTGCGCGCGACAGCGACAAGCGATGCGATGAACATGGCTGCCGCGTTCGCTCGTCGTCTACAAGTCGTACTCCGTGCAAGCGTCGTCTCCACTTTCTTGCCGATTTGAGGGCTGCAAATACGCGTCGAAAGTAGCATGACGCGTGCTTTAGTAGTTTAAGTTGATGTATTTTACCATAAAAAGCAGGATAAAATATTTCTGAAGATCTCGCTGTAGGTTGTTATCCGTGTAAGTATAAATATGCAATTGTTAGCTCGTTCCGTGAGACAATTGGTAGTATTTGAGTGATGTATATCCAGTTCCGGCTTCACGCTATTGGCTAGTCGCTCATAGCACTTTCGGGCGATGAGCCACGAATTCTAGGTTTGCAGAACCGGGTGATCTGTTCAAGCTACGGTCCGTTTTGTCACCCGAAGCCACCGCTGTCGCTGTCGCGTACAAAATCGCTCCCATGGGGTTTAGCCCTGAGACTGGACTGTTTTCTGTCATCTTTTGAAATGGTGTGATTAGGTGTCTGATTTTATGTCTCCTGTCGCAGTTTTCCAGCCCGGTGCGAATCTGAAAGGGTGCTTATGCGTACAAACTCGGTGAATTGTCAAGCAGTGAGCTATGCACGGCATCGAATGTAACGGCTGATGTGTGGAATTACAATTGCAGGAGGGTTTTGCATACGCTTACTGTTTAGGACATGTCTGCGCATTTGCTAGTATGAGTTGGCGCTTCAGAGTTATGTCATATGAACAGCTATATCCCCCTTCCTCAGGCGGTTGCAAGCATAATGTGTGCATTTTGCTACTGCATTGCGGATAAAAATGTGTTTATCGCTTTAATATTTTTAGGGGAGAAATAAATTATTAAATTAAAAGGCTGCTTTAATGGCGTGTTACTAGTCGTCTGTCAAACACAAAACAAACAGTTGGTCTAATAAACTAATACCTGCGGTCTAACTGCAATTTTTACGTGCCTCCAAGAATGTAAAATGCTAGATAACAAACTGCAGCAGCCAAAATGAACTCCATTGCGAACCTTATAAATAAATAGGTTCATGCCTCTCAGTAAGCCGAAATGCAGGCCGCTGTGAACAGTTTCTTGTTAGTATTGAAATGTTGGTAAGCTTGCCATAACAAGCTTTGCTGCCTATTTTATAGGCACATACACTCATATCCATTAGACTGGAGGGCCATATTCTCATCCCTACTGAGCATCATGTCTGCAGATATGATCCTCAAATTACGGCTTAAGCAGTGGCACAACCAGAGATGGTGCGTTTGGCACACTGGGCACATCCTTGCGATGTGTCACAAGTGGTGTTTGCGACACATCAGACTAATGACAAACTTATGACATCTGACAATGACCAATATTCTATTTATTAGTAAGAATATCGCAACATTCGTGCTGAACGAGGATGAACTCTCGGTTATTTCTTCTTTTAAATCTAAATATTGAAGTTAGTTTAGCAGTTGACTGTTCCAGTCATACAGGAGTTCCGCATGCATTTCAGTAGCAAGACTAAGAGCTAAGACTTTCTTTTAGTGCCGTGACCATATTTCGTGACTGCCTTGATCTTGTTTTACACCATGTCCTCGTGTCGACTTTTGCACACAATATTTTTCAGGCACCTGCTTTATATAACGCAACAAGGCAGCTGCAAGAAAACAAGGATATCAAAGAGCCAGCCCAGCGCGACTCCACGTAGTGCAGAGGAGTGCACGCCAAATAATCAAAATACTCTGCCATGCAATTTGGACGAGAAAACTAGAATGTGGGTATATCGGGTGTACCATTTGACTAAACGCCAACAAAACTTTCAAAATACAGTATGCCCCACCAAGATTAAAATTCGCACGTGCTGTAAGCAGTCATGTTAACGTGATATATTTATGTAATGTCTCTGATGCGAAAGTCCAAATCAAGTACGCTCTCTGCAGATAAACACATAGGAGCAAGTGTAATTGAAAAGTTAGAAATGCGTTAAAAAAAAGCTGATCAATTTTGTGAGAAGTGACTGTTTTTTGTCTTGCCTCTCAGCATATATATGCATGTGATAAATAAATAGTGGTACAATGATATTGCGTATTTGCTTAGTGACATAATTTTTTTTTATGCAGCATTGATTTAGACACAGTGAAGGTCTTGGATGGCAAGGCTAAAGGCAGTACATTGTCTGCCTGACTAAGGCCCTGTCACCCATACATTGCTCAACAGTGCGGTAGCATATAACATACAGATAGTATACACACATATCAATAGCGTGGATTAGACATACATAGCATACATTGCAAACATACGTGCATTAAATTCAACAATCACTATACAACTTTCCAAGTAGAGATAGTTTAGGATCAACAGAGTAATATGAACACGAAAAAAACTTTATATATTTACAAGCACAAAATGAAACGCACTTAAAGTAATTGTACGTAAAACACACAAAAACCAATTAGCACAATGTCAATCAGAAAGGGAAAGCAAATATTTTTTCATGGCACTTTTAAAGCAGTTTAATGATCTGAAGTTCTGCGCTATAGTGATCGTGTTAGGATGTGCATTTATGAAGGATGGGACTAAGTATGCTAGTTGTTTTCTACCGTAGTTCGTCCTGCAAAATGGAACTCTAATATGGTCATGCCTGAAATTGTATTGGGTGTAGCTTGAGAGGTGGTTTTGATAAAGAATGAGTGAATTTTTCACGAGTTCGCCTCGCATGTATATAGCGAGCTTAATTTCGTACAGTTGATTAATTTTTAAAAGTGCATGCTTTGTGAAAAAAGGTGCCGTGTGATCGCGGGGTCCAAGGTTCTCAACACAGCGAACTGCTTGTTTTTGGAGACATATCAATCGATCCAAGTTTGATTGGAATGTAGTCCCCCATACCAACAGGCAATAACTAAGATGAGACTGAATTAAAGCATAATACAGACGGCGTTTCAACCAAGTAGGAACAAGGTATCTAATTTTACACAATATGCCTATTGACCTACAAATGCTAGAATGAATCTTCGTTACATGAGGTGTAAAACTCAGGTTCTCATCAAAAAGCACACTAAAAATTTAAAAGCTGAAGTCCGCTCGATTACACAACTATTGAACTTTACACAAAAAGCACAGTCATCAGGCCTATTTCTAGGCTTAAAAACCACATATTTTGTTTTATTGACGTTTAACTGCAGGTGGTTTGCTGATAACCAAACTAAAAGTTGATCTAACCAATTATTAGCTGTAATTTCTAGCACTCGTAGACTGTCACCTGAGAAAAACAAACTTGTGTCGTCAGCATACAAGACTATGTCTGGAGTAAGCGGTATGTTTACAATATCGTTTACGTATAGAATAAAGAACAGGGGACCCAAAATTGACCCTTGAGGGACACCGAGTGCATTTTCTTTCTTGTGTGAACAAAACCCATTATAACACGTGTATTGTTGTCTGGTAGTGAAGTAATCCTGAATCAGTTTCAGGGCCACTCCGCGAACTCCGTAGTATGACAGTTTATTAAATAGGATAGTGTGTTCAATGGAGTCGAAAGCTTTTCTAATATCCAGGAAAAGACCAACCGTATATAGTTTGTTCTCGATGTTACTAAGGAGTTTTTCTTTGATCTTAACAAGTGCCATTTCAGTAGATCTGTGTTCACGGAAGCCAAACTGTTGGTCCACAAGGGCGTGGTTTTTATCTAGAAATTTAGTTAGTCTGCACTTTACGAGTCGTTCCAACACTTTTGAGAAAAGAGGTAGTATGGATATCGGTCTATAATTATTTAAATCAGCGACAGAGCCTCCCTTATGCAATACAATCACTTTGGCAATTTTCATAGAATCGGGGAAAATACCATTCACGAAAGCACTGTTACAGATATGGCATAATGGAGCCGAGACAACATCAGCAACAGATATGATTGGTCCTGCTTTTATGTCATCAGTCCCTGCTGCAGTATCTTTTTTTAAAGCCTTAAGAACGGAATACACTTCCGTTTCAGTGCAGGGTGATAGGATGATAGGCAGGGTGAATGCATACTTGCAATGAGCACGGTGCGTGTGTTCACTATAAAAAACAAGAGCTCATGCTTAGTTAGGTACTTACATAATTTAACAGCGCGTGAATGCAAGGGTGTAAATACAAACCACTGTCATTCTGTATTTGAAATGCTGATATGAAGTAGGCAGATTTTCATGTCTTTCTTCTTATCTATTTTTACACCTAATTTTAGAATTATGGCTTCCTTTTAGGTTCCAAAAAGGGGATCTATTGGGGGAAGAGAATCTTATGTTTAAGAAGTCATTGTCATTATCGTGTACATGCATGCTCATGAAGCCAGTTAATTAGAACCACTCGTGCCTCCCGAAGCCAAAGCAAGGAGCAATTAAGGCCTTTAACTGTGTACACAGTGGTGCACACCTTACTTCTTAGAAGCAAGAGAGTCACTTGGAATTGAAAATTATTTTAAAAATTCTCTTTCCGTGAAGTAGTATAATAGCTTCTGTCAAGTATTTGATACTTTGATTATGGTGACTCCATCTACTTGCCAACCAAGTATGCTAGTGGAGGTAGAGATGTGTTCAATGCAAAGAACTGAGAGCTTCTGAGTGGAACACTTGTTCATCAATTCGCAGATGTGAACATATACTGTTAATCCCGCAAACTTCCCTTAGTTAGATGGCTTCTGCAGACATAATTTTTATATGGCCAAATAAAATTAAAGCATTTTTGCGCACTGTAAATTTCTGGACATACGATAGAATGCACAGTGAGGCGCTGTATTAATCTTCACAGATACACATGTACTTGTTTTCGGACGAAGATACGATTCTGTGAAGTGCGATAATTTTTCTGACTTTAGCGCATCTTAACCAGTTCAGTAGAAAAAGAAAAGCTTTGCTTTCAGTTAGTTGGTTCGTTGTGCAAGGTTATGCATAGCCGCATGCAAAATCCATGGAGGATGGTGCCTGTCCCAATTTATGATTTTCTTCTTTGTTTGTCTTTTTTTGTGCACTTCCTTGCCTGTACTTATGCTTATGTCGCCTTTGATGCATCATGTTCATCACATCTCATTTTTGGCTCACATCTGCAGCCATGCTATACTTTACTTACATTGCATTTTCAAATAGCCACAATAACTGATCATGTATTTATGCAAGCTGCTCCTCAGAAGTATAGCATTCTTACCGTAATGGGAATGAAAAGCTACCATATATGACAAGAAATTTGATGTGAAAGATTCTAATGCCGTTGCCCCTTGCAGTTTTATACTCATTTGCTACACATTAGATAATACTGTCGCGAGAGGAAAAGGTAAGCAGTCAGTTCCAAGCAAACGGCCGCTTGCTGTCCGTTTCTGCAGCACCTACCGTGCACACTTCTTCATCCTCGGCTTCTAGCGTAACTAGCGCGTGTCATTACCCTTACCTGCAAAAAAAACGAACAAGAAGAAGAGAGACTACTTCTCCGTGCGACTAGACAAAAGTTCCCCTCCCCTCAAAAAAAGGAAAAAAAAGTTTCTGAGGTGTTGAATTCCACAAGGAGAAAATAAAAGAAATCAGAAAGAGAATGGTCGCGCCGACAGGAAGTCAGGGCGTGTGGTAGGACTTCATCCTGGTAACGTGAACAATGACAGAGGAACGTGGTTTACGGGAGTGGTGCGAAGTTTCGGCTGGACTAACTTCGTAGTTCACTGGACTTAGACGATGGAAAACTATGTAGGGTTCAAAGTATCGACGCAATCGTTTTTCTGAGCGGCCTCGTTGACGTATAGTGGTTCAAACCCATACGAGATTTCCCGCGTTGTATGTAACGTCTCGATGGCGTATGTTGTATCGACGAGCACCTTGACTTCTTCGAGATGGAATTCATTGCCGTGCGAGGTGCCACGCTGCTTCGGCACGCTGAACAGAGGCGCCTGTATCTGGTGTAGAGATTGAGACGAAGTTCGTAGGCGCATCACGTCGAGCATAGTGGTGACGTCATGTCCGTAGACCAGACGAAAAGGAGGAAACCTGGTGGTTTCTTTAAGTACAGTTTTATACGCGAATGTCACATACGACGGGAACAGCTCTTCCCAATTTTTATGATCCGTGGCGACATACATAGAAAGCATATCCGCAATCGTTTTGTTGAGACGCTCAGTTTACCCGCTAGTCTGCTGGTGATACACAGTTTCCGTACGGTGCAATGTTCCACTCAGCTGCAGAATATCTTTTGGCCCAACTGGGCAGTGAAGGCCGTACCATGGTCTGCGATGACGACAGCGGGAGCACCATGTCGAAGGGCGGCATCTTTGACAAAGAAGTTTGCTACATCTGAAGCAATAGCTCGCTGAACGGCTTGTGCTTCGCAGTATCGAGTGAGGTAATCGGTGGCGACAACGATCCAGCAGTTAAGTAGAACTTGTTGCTGGGCGAGTTGGTTGGGATCTAAAGAATACATTGTTGCGCCAAAAAAGGAAAAAGAAAGACTTGGGAAGGAAGAGTACGAAAATACAGATTGAGAGCTGAACTTCAACTGATTTTATTCTTACAGCAGGGCAGGAAGAAAGAACAAATGCGCATGCGTACATCAGTGTTGCCTAGAGCGAATCCAGTGACGTTTTTAACAGTTGCAACTCATTTTCAAACAGAAAAACAGACGTGTCACTAATACAACTCGTGCCTCTCTTTTTAATGTCATATGCCTCCAAAAGTTATCTTGCTAACGTATCACCACTCCTGCCAAGTATCTTTATCTCACGCAGCAGTGGCTGGCAGTGGCTTTCGCCAGTAGTACATCACATTAGTCCTTGCCAGAGTACGCGTGAAACCAAGATGCGCGAACGTTGTTTCGTCGTGGCATGCACGTAGAACGTCGTCGTAGAGAGGAGCGGGAACAACGAGCAGGAAAATCGTCGCCGTAGGGTGAAAGTTCCGCTTGTATAGGATGTCACCGCGAAGGCAGAAAGACGACAAGTGATGCGCGATCTGCCGAGGGGGTGGTGGCCGGCTTCCTTCAAGGTATTCAATAAAGGGCTGGAGCTCGGAATATTGGCGTTGCTGTTGAGATAGGTTTAAAGACGCAAGAGTACAAAGAAAACAAAGTCCTCGTCAGTATCTACTGGTGCAGGTACGACGGGGGTGCGGTAGACACAGTCGGCGGCCTTGTGTTTCTGGCCAGGCTTATAGACGATTGTCACATCAAATTCCTTAAACCGAAGGCTCCATCTTGCGAGACGGCCTGAAGGATGCTTGAGATTCGCCAGGCAGCAGAGAGAGTGGTGGTCGCTGACGACGCGGAAGGGGCGTCCGTACGAGTATGGCCGGAACTTCTGGATGGCCCATACGACAGCCAGATATTCCTTTTCAACTGCAGAGTAGTTTTTTTTTCAGCAGCAGACAACGTTCGGCTGGCATACGCAATAACGCGTTCAACACCAGCTTGACACTGCATGAGTTTCGCTCAGGGACCAACGTTACTAGCATCAGTGTGTACTTCTGTGTGGGCCTCGTTGTCAAAGTGGCCAAGGATCGGTGGTAGCTGTAGACGTCACTGAAGGTCGTGGAAGGCGTCGGATTGTGCCGGGTACCAAACAGATGTGACCTCGTTCTTGATGAGTCGTTGCAAAGGTTCGGCAATCTCACAAAAATTGGGCACAAAACGGCTGTGATAAGCGGAAAGCCCTAAAAATCGGCCGACATCGTGTTTTGTCTGTGGTATCGCGAACAAGGCAACTGCCATGGCTTTGTCAGGGTCAGGGCGCACACCGGTGCTGCTGACAATATGACCAAAAAATTTAAGCTTCCCGTAGCCAAAGTGACATTTTTCGGGCTTCAGAGACGGTGCGGATGGCTTGAAGAACCGCCTCAAGCCGCTCCATGTGTTGTTCAAACGTGGTAGAAAGACACCTACATCGCCTAAGTAGACTAAACACGAGTGCCACTTGAGGTCAGATAAAACTCCGTCCATCATGCGTTCAAATGCGGCCGGAGTGGAACGCAATCCAAAAGGGAGGACCTTAACTTGATAGAGACCGTCGGGTGTTATAAACGCCTTTTTTTTCCTAGTCCCATTCATCAACTTCAATCTGCTAGTACTCACTACGCACATCCATTTAAGCAATGTACCGGGCATGTCGCAGGCGATCCAAAGAGTCGTCAATCCGAGGAAGGGGTTAACGTCTTCTTTCGTGATCTTGCTCAGTTAGCGATAATCGACACAGAATCGTAGTGAACCGTCTTTCTTCATAACTAATACAACAGGTGAAGCCCAAGGACTTGTCGATGGTTGAATGACAACATCGTCTAGTACTTGTTTAGCTTGATGACAAATAGCATCCTGTTCTCTCTAAGATACGTGATAAGCGTGTTGGCGAATAGGTTGGACGGTCGATTCAGCGATGATTCTGTGTTTGATTAAAGGAGTCTGCTTGAACTTCCACGTGGTGGCGACGCAGTCACTATATGAAGATGGCAGAGTCAGGAGCCTCTTCTTTTCGGGTTGGTCTAGCTGTGGGTTGACGTTGATGTGAATGGTCAAGTCCACATCGCTTGGTTCCGGAATCGAGATCATCGGAAGGGTTGAAATCTGGGCCAGTTGGTACATACTTGAACGAAAAAAAAACCAGTCAAAAACACAAAGGACAGGAGGAGAGGTTCACACCACAACGACTGGACTATCAACTCAGTCGTTGTGGTGTGAACCTCTCCTCCTGTCCTTTGTGTTTTTGACTGGTTTTTTCGTTCGAGATCATCGTTACCGAAGCACAGGCGTTGGGCTCGGCCAATGCTTCAAAGTAGGCCATGGTGGTATGCCTCGCAAAGTGCTTGTATTTGCCACTTAAGTTGGTAACAAGGATCGCGGTTTGCCTATTTTGGAGCTCTACCAGACCTCGTGCGATGCCGACTTCTCGATCCAGCAAAATGGCGAGATTACCTTCGGAGATGCCTATTCCTAGTTGCTCTTGTGGGCTTTCAACGAGGACGAAGATGCTACTTCGAGGCGGTAACGTCACGCAGTCATAGACCACGCGTAAAGCCGCGCGGTGATGTTAATCCTCCACACTCAAATCCGCAGAAACATGGTTAGAAAAAGTCACGAACAAGTCACGCAGGTTAATGATCGCACCATATTCCTGGAGAAAATCTACGCCCAGTATAGCCAGCCGGGAGCACTTGGGAGGCACACGGAAAGACGCTACGAAAATTGAAGTACAAATCACAAGTCTGGTGGTGCATCGTCCATTGGGTGACACGAGGTGTCCTCCAGCCGAAATCAGATGTGGGCTGTCCCACGCCGTGAGCACCTTGCGTAGCCGAGTGGCCAGTGAGGCACTCATAAACGAGTAATCAGTTCCCGTATCAACAAGTGCAGTTACTGAATTACCGTCTACGGAAGCAGTAATAGCAGCCGAAGATCTTTTGGCAGTTTCGAATGAAGGTGTCAGCGGTACGTCGTGACGGGGGTGGCGTCGCCGGAAGATATTTGAAGTTTCGCATGACAATGGCCTCACCCGCAGAGCTAACCGTTTTCAGTTTCCCCGGCGCGGGCTCTCACCGTTGACTCCAGCGGAATCAAAGGTGGGTCGATCGCGGTTTGGTGACGCGTACAACGAGGTGAGGGTGACCGTGACTAGCTTCGCTACGGGGCATGAGGAAGCCGGTTACATACCAAGTATTCCTCAATTTCGCGCGTGCGTTCACCATAGTGGGCAATGGGCGTCCCGGTGCTATTCCCGCAGACCAAACCGTCGGTACTGGCAGTCGCGATACAAGTGGCCACCCTCCCCACAGTGGTAGCACAACGGGCTGTTGTCGGGAGCGTGCCATATTGGAGACTTAGCGGGCCAGGATGAAAGCCTGCTAGCAGATTCGTGCGGTGGATTGGACTTGGGAAGCGTCGAGGAATCCCAGTAGGTGGCTGCGAGAAATGATCCGTTGACGGCGCGCGAACCCGAAGAGCATCCGCGTACGAGAACGTGGAGGGCTCGGTACGTGTTGGTGACGAGGGAGGAACCACTTTGCCGTTTTCCTCCCGAATGACATCCGTAAGAGCCGCGGCACTCGGAGGTGGCGGAGCCGATGCATAAATCTTCTGCAGTTCTCGAAAAATCTGCCGTATTAATTCGGTAAGGGACTCGCTGTCATCATTTTCCGATACAAGGGAGCATGCTGCAGTCACGGTGGTCTGGCGTTCATACTGCGAAAGCCGCTGCCGAAGCATACGTTCCACGACTGTTGCCTTAGGAAAGAATTGAGACACTCTTGTAGGAGGATTGCACATGAGGCATGCGAAGAGGAGGAGGAGGAGAAACATTTATTACGAAAAAATAAAGGACAAGCAGGTGTCTTTCTGCTTGTCCGGGAGGCGCTCTTAGTCCAGGGCTTCTGCGGCTCTTCCTGTATCCCGGGCCCGCCGCACCAGTTGCTGCTGGTTAGAGGGTCCGAACTAGTCAGCACGGCCCCCCACTGCTGGGGTGTAGGGTTGGGTATTTGCGGGGCCACCTTCAGGTGTGGGCACGTCCATGTGGTGTGATATAGGGAGGCGTAATCATTACAAAATGGATATTTGTGTGAATATTGACACGTGTACATGTTGATCTTTCCCGGGTAACCATGTTTCACCGCTTAACAAATGCTATCGCACAGCGCAGGACGCGCCTGCATGTATTGGAAGTTTCTGTAATGTTATCGATGCTTCTATCCGCTGTCTGTTAGCGCCGAACCTTGTGGTATCTGATTTCATCGCGTGACGCGAATGGCGTAGAACTTTGTGGAAGACACGCGGGTCCCAGCGATTAGTCTGGAACATTCGACGACTGCTGTATAAAAGCCGACGCGCTTGACCCGCTGATCAGATTTCCGACGATCGCCGACCGTGTTCGCCTCTATCGTTGTGCTATAAGTGTAGCCTGTTTTTGTGGGCACCCGTTCTCCCAATAAAAGTTCATTTTCTATTTCACCGTATTGCTGCTTTCTTCGCCGTCACTACCACGTTACATTATCGCAAAGGGTGTATTGCGTGTAGTGTGCTTAAATGGGGGTATGTATTGGCTTGTAGTTGTCACCATGTTACGGCGTCTTCACGTAAGAGGGTCTTTTCTGATTGTGCTATAGTGAACACAAACCTGCACAAAGCAGAAGAACGGCTTGTGAGGCTTGTCGTCTGTTCAATCTGTGGTGTTGTAGTATGGCGTTGTGTTGTAAAGGTACGGGCTCCATGGATGCGGCCGTATCCCTCTCTTGTGGCGCCCGGGAGGCATGAGCTCAGGCGAAAGCGTGCGCACACTGATTTCCACGGAGGGACTCGTGTCCTGGAGTCCACACTATTTCAACGCCCGGGAATCGGGAAGCTGGTTTGAGGAGTCGGTGGGTGATTGAAGAAATTCTGCCTCTCGTGTGGCAACGGCAAGCTGTCTGAGAGTCAGTAATAATTGTGACGTACTCGTTGGTGAAACTAGACGTGATGGCCAAGGCGATGGCTGTCTCCTCCGCTACGAGGGCGCTGGCAGTGCGGACCGTCATCGAGACCACCTCTTGAAGGTTATAGTCGACAACGCTGGCCGTCATGAATGCTTTTTGGGGGTACTGCGCGGCATCTGTGTATAGTATGGTGTGGAGACTGCCATATTTTGTCTGTAGAGTTTTTGTGCCAGCTTGGCAATGATCGGCATGATGTTCCGGGTACATGCTTCTGGAGATAGGGGCTACCTTGATGTGCTCCCAGAAGTTGGTGGCCAGATGTATTGCTTTGCCGTGTGTAGGGTAGCCTAGGCGCGCTACGACTGTTCTTCCTGTTGGTGCGAGGGCTAGGCGTTCTCGTTGGCTTGTCAGGTGGGCGTCTATAATTTCTCTAATAATATTATGGACTCCTTGGGCTTGAAGCTAGAATGTCGCTGTTCCCGGTGGTAGGCCGAGCGCTTGCTTGTAGGCTTTCCAAAGAAGTGCGTCCAATTGATCTATCTCCTTAGGAATGAGGAACAAATATTGGGCAGCGTAGGCAATGCGGCTGATTATAAGGGCCTGGGCGAGCTGTATTATGTCGTCTTCTTTCAGTCCGTGTTGTTTGGTTGGGATGCGGCTGACCATTCACATGATTTGTAAGGTGGTCTGCTTGAGACGTTGGATGGTATATGCGCCTCCGCCGTCCTGTTGTATGTGGTGGCCGAGAATGCGGACGCGGTTTACTGTGGGTATTTCTTTGTCGTCAAGGGTGAGTGCAATGTGGGGTAGTTCATTGAGTTTTCTTCGTGATTTCTATCGAACGACTAATAGTTCTGACTTCTCGGGGAAGCACCGGAGACCACTTGTTTTCGCATATTACTGGACGACGTCGGTCGCTTGTTGAAGGGCATCTTGTTTCTCTCCTTCGGAACCAGTGGTGGTCCAGATAGTGGTGTCATCGGCGTATATGGCATCTCTGATTCCTGGTATTGCGCTGAGTTTGTCAGGTAGTTTCATCATAGCAATATTGAAAAGGGTGGATGATAGAACAACACCTTGTGGGGTTCCTTTGTTGCGGGTAGGTAACGTCAGAGTTTTGAGTGAGCCAATGACTATTGCGGCCGTGCGGTTGCTTAGAAAGGCGCGTATATAATTGTAAGTATTACGACCACAGTTTGTGAGGCTTAGGTTTGTAAGGATGGTATGGGGGGCCACATTGTTGAAAGCGCCTTTGAGATGTGACGCCTCGCATTAACAGACGCACCTTCTTGTCTATTGGCATTAGTGGGTCGGCCCGACGGAACAATAGCGTCATGTCTTCGCCGAACATGGCGACGGTATTGTTCGGCATTTGGAACCTTCAAGACAGTGCCTGTTCGGCTTTTTCTTTCCTTTCGGGTGTGCTGAAGGCGTCGCGAAGTCCTGCCAGCTGGTAAATGAGGCTTCATGGTTCTCGTACCGTACTCTTGCCGCGTCTAAAAGGGAAAATTAGACGTTGTTCAACTTACGGTGATCGTCCCAGTCGTTAAAGGCGGCGACCCAATTGAACTGGTCCAACCAGTCTTCAGCGTCCTCAAAGGCGTCACCGTGGAATGGGTTAGGCGTGCGAGGCGCGTTGACAATGCATGGTAAAGCAGCATTTGGGATCCCCTCGGTTCGGCTTGCGGTTCTTGTTGACATCCTCCTCATGGAGCTTGCCAGGGGACTGTATTGCGGCGGAAGACCTTGGAGGCGAGGGCTGCTTTGATTTATTTCTGCCGTGGCCGAGGTACTGGCGTCGGTAGCTACAGGTTGAGGACCAGTAGACATGGGGTGGATTGCATATCCGACACCTCCACCAGTTGTCGCGACAGGAAAATGTAAGCAGTCAGTTACAAGCGACCGGCCGTTTACTGTCCGTATCTGCTGCAGCTAGCACGCACTTCATCCTCGGCTTCTAGCGTAACTAGCGTATGCCAATACTATAAATTTAATTTTATTTATTTGTGACAAAGTTTAACGGATCAATCCCAACCGCACCGGGAAACTACTTTCGTGAGGAGGCCAACCTAAAAATAAATATAATACGCCTAGACCGTGAAGGATATTGCTGCAGAACCATGAGAAGACGCGCTTAGAAACGATGGGGTGCAGCCGACACGTGAATAACTTCACGTGAAATATAAGCAAAGCTAGCTAGACCTATGGCTCACTCTCAGTCAGGAAGATCGATACGCTGTACAGGACGTTATCAAATGAGCTGCTCTCTTAGAATATGACACACAAAAAGTTTATTGCATAATTTATCTACCTTACCAGCCTCATGCTTAGCAGCTCATCTGCTAACCTATGCAATATAAGGGCATGCGTTTTGTGCCAGAAATGCGTTTGCTGGCTAGAAATATATCGCATATTTCTCTTCGATCGTAGTGTCAATACTTTGTGAGTTTGCACACGTTTGTTCTGTTTAACTTTCCATTGTATGCTTTATTTTTAGCAGGTGGAGCCAATTCTAGTAAAGGATTTTCTACACTGTAATACTGATGAAATCTTAGAGAATATACTTATGTTTTTTTACAAGATGTGTTGTAAAGCTCATGGGCATCATTATAGTCTGATTTTATGTGTTTGTCAGTTTGTTTCTCAAATTATTATTCAGTTTGTCTTGTGATTGATCAATGAAGATCTTGATCTTTTAAAGAGAAAATGTTTCATTTGAGTTTAAACTCGGCGACTGCAGATTATATACAATTCATCAAGCATAAAGGCTGGAGCTGCTTATAAAGGAATTTAATATTCCCCACATGTATGTATTGTGAATCCCTTCTAACGGGACCATGGCTCTACATGGTGCTTTTACACTATTGGGAGGAGTACTAGCACTCTGTTCTGAAGGAGTACAGGCAGTCTGTTTGGGGGAGTAGAAACATTGGCCTGGAGGAGTAGAAGTACTCGGTTGGGAGGAGTAGAAATACTCGCCCTCGGGGAGTACTATTACCCTTGTGGGGAGAGTATTAGCACACTGCGGAAGAAAAATAGCACTCCCTTGCAATGGAGAAATAAAGCTCTGTCAGGAGGAGTTATTTACCCTCTCTCAAAGAGGGTCAATCTACTCTAAAAAAGAGAATGAAATATGGGTCAAGCAGATATTCCCTCTACGAGAGTGCCCGGAACTCTCTTTGTTTTTAGAGTGCAAGCTTCCGGAACAATCCACTCAGCAAATTTCATCGACATCTGCTCATTTCCAAAAATCGCTGGAGTTGCCCTTTAAGCCAAGCTGCGCAACTGACACAAGCGGGGAATGCGCATACCGTTCCTCGGCACCACTCCTCCATGCAGCCATCAGCGTCGTACGCGTTGACCGCGCTCGGCGCCGACGGTACAGAGTTCTCGACTATCTCCCCACGATGCCCCCCTACCACCTTTTTCTTTAGTCCGTGTCTGCAGCAGGGAATCAGTGCGCTGCCGCACGATGTTTTCGAGCGCGGCGTGTAGATTCAAACCAAGTGTTACGAAGGGTCAGTCGAAGATACGAAAAAAAATTGTTGTGCGACTTGGAACGGCGTTCGGAACCAGGACTCACCGTCCGGTATTTCGCATGAATGGCCACCGTGACCATGCAACGGTCATCCCGTACACTCGCTTTCGTTGACGAGGTGGTTTGTCCGCTGTCTGAAAATTGTGTGCCGCTGTGCATAGATGTGCGTTGATACGTTGTGAAGCTTTAACTTAGTCACTGTCAAACGACGCAGCTCCGATTACGGATTAGGCAGTGTGGCTCGCACATGGTGTGGCCGTGATGAAAATTCGCCGTCGGCTGATGTTATAACGGTCACAAACCGTCGCGATAACCTCGTCGCTAATATGTACCTACGCGTGTCTCATCAGTGATCTTTCGCAAAATAACGCGTACGACTTACATTGACTGAAAAGGGGTTCGGCTTCGCGGTCGACCAGCCGGCCACTACTGCGAGGATGCGTGCCGAGTACGTCTATGTGCTCGCAGGAGGTGGAACGAGCCAAACTGGGTGAGACTGCGCGCGTGAACAGTGGACTCAGGTAATCGATGCGATTAGTGTGCCTTGCGGTGGCTAATCGGCTCCTTCTTCAAACGTGCTTCCGTGCTTTCAACACGGGCTGCTTTCGTTGTTCCCTCTGTTGGCATAGCGTTAATCGTTTCGATCGGTCCGGTCGACCTGGTCGAGGCTTGAACCGACACAAACCGCTCGCCAATATATGCTGCGTGGGTCAAGGCACCGACCACGGCCGGTCGGTCACCGAAGGTACATATACTCGAAAAATAAGATATTCGAGAAATCGAATATTATATATTCCATTTTCGAATTGAATTATTTAACGTTCTCTATGCTATGCGAAGTCGTATGTTCGACCTTTAGCGCACCCCTATTTAAAGCCTCTATCCCTATACGCTATCATTACCTACAATTGCAATGACTCCGGTTCTCACAATATCTCCGATGGTTTTAGAGCGCAGCTCTTAGGCGCCCGTTTCTGCAGCGAGCGTCAACGTTCGTGGCCTGAAGGCCGGGGTACATAGAGAGTTTTTACGGCGGCAAGTCTGTGATTTTTGCCCGACGGCGTGCATTCAACGCCCAGCGTCGAGAAAAACGCCCGCCGCCACCGATCAGGACCCACCAGATATTTGACGTGCGTCGTGGGACACTGCCCGAAGCAGCCAGCAAGGGCAGCCAATTGTGGCTCACTGGCGGACACCTCCATCACTTCCGTCTTCCTCGCCGGCACATGCTTTTCTGCGCGCGTGCTCCTCTGTCCGCGGGCTTGGTACTTTGCGTTAGCGACGTGGCCATGACTTCATAGGCAGCTCGCGTGGAATTTAACGATAAGCTTATCTGCGCGGTGCAAAGGCGTGGGATATTGTGGGATAGTGGCAGGGTTGATTGTAAAGTTTATAAAGACGGCAACACATCTTTACGTTAATCTTTTTTGATTACGCACAGCGTGACCATACCGCTTATTTACAATGGAAGCTCTCCGCTAAATAGGCACAAAATGTACTGATACATTACTAAAGCCACTGAAGGAGCTTTAGACAAAATTTTATGCTTTTTCTTTTGTGTTTTGTTGATGTAAAGAAAGATCAAAGGGCTATAAATTTTACATGTGTATTTCATGTTGACTAAAGCAATTGTGCCTTGTCTGGCCACACTGAGGCGGCATCCGCCGCTTTGTCGCTCTATGTATCCCCCACTAGTGGAAGTTGGGCGCCACGCCGTCTCCGTATTTTCTGCTGTGCGAAATTCTTCGAGAAAAACGTTCCAAGTTTCCCGGCCTTAACCGAGCGAACGAGCATAGCAAAATATGAGAGCACCCGCCGTGGTTGCTCAGTGGCTATGGTGTTGGGCTGCTGAGCACGAGGTCACGGGATCGAATCCCGGCCACGGCGGCCGCATTTCGATAGGAGGCAAAATGCGAAAACACCCGTGTACTTAGATTTTGGTGCACGTTAAAGAATCGCAGGTGGTCTAAATTTCCGGAGTTCCACCCTACGGCGTGCCTCATAATCAGAAAGAGGTCTTGGCACGTAAAGCCCCATAATTCTCACAATATGAGACCGAACACGGCGCGCCGGGATGGTAAAAACGGCGAGAGAGAAGAGCGAGCAGGAAATGGTAGAGTTGGCTGCAGTGGAACAAGAGTGTACCCGAACGGCGCTTTCCCGCTGAGGCACCGCTTGTGCAAAAATTGTGCGACGGCGCTGCGAGTGCACTGGAATTGGGTGGAGACGCGCATCGTGGCATATTCAACTTTATTTGGCAGCGGGCGCTGATTGCGCGTGCACGCTCTTGTGATAGTGCTTTATTTCAACTGAAAACTTATATTGACACTTTTGCTACATATTAATATTTGAAGCACGGGTTATAAAAGTTGACGAGCGCGCGTTCGTTGGGCGGATGCGCAGTTTTCCTAGCGAATGTCTGTGGAGTAAAATTTTTTATGCTTTTATTTCCTTTGGTACGCACGCAAATCTTGTTAGCCGGTAGCAATTATAGGCTTAGCCTGGTGAACTACTATTTTGCACTTTTTTTCTAAGTAACACATAATTTTTGCCGCAGAAGCCGTATATATGCAACATGAAGCTACGCCGGAAAATTTTATTGATATCGCGTCATTTTAAGGGCGCTTCTTATTGGTGGAATTTTGATCAGGGACAATGATCAAAGAAAGCAATATTATAGTGAAATAAACCAGGTTTATTAATGGCGTGGAGCGAAAGATTGAGATGACCAAGATGACATGTGCACTTCTTTGTAAATCTAAGGGTCATAGGCATATATATCCACGACATACATGTAAGAGAGAAACTGCTAAATATTCTAAATACATTTATTGAATAAGAGAAAACTCCCGACCAGAATAAGCTTGTTTCTCTTAGAAGCTGCATCAGCCCCAGGTGAACCAATCCACTGTCCGAGAAAAGGAATCGGGGCAATTATTGGAGGTTAATATGAACAGCTGTGTTAGGGAAAAGATATTGCGTATGTACTCAGAGTGAATCGGGTATACCGGGAAGTCTTTAGCAATGTCATCTCTGTAGCTTGTATGGCGATCTCCTTCAAGTGCTAGAAGGCGAAATGAAGTAGAAACATAGTCTAATAAAGTGGTATTTGCTATTGAGTTCGTATTCTACTTCGAAATCACACCATTAAAAATTATGGAATGGCCCTTTTCGTTCAAATGTAACGCATAACAGCACTTTTGAAATATCGAAAATGCGGGGCCGGCGCCAGTGAGGACTCTTATCCCGATTGATTGTGCTCCTGGAGAGTCGTGGCTGTTGCGCGCAGGTGCGCCAGTCCCCGAGCGAAATAACGCACGGGCGCTAATCCGTTCTGCTGAACACGTTCCTAGCTGTCATTCAATATAGGTATTGGGGCGGCCTGTAAATCTGCTGGCTCGATTCAGGTAAAGAAAACATTTCTTTGTAACAGTCTCACCATGTCTGCAACCGATTAAAATGGGATGCCTGTTCCGATTTCATGGCGCGCGTTGATGTTGCGGCCATTCCTCGGAGAGATGACAGATCGCGACAAAACTGCAAGAACTTTTGATTTACTTTATATCGACCATCGTAAAAACTCAGTGCTGCAACAATGGTGCAACACCGGTGGGACAGACAACGAAAAAGAGAATGAAAAGAAGAGAACGCGGAATTCTGGGAGCACAATATTGCTTGGCTAGAAAAAGAAACTGAAACTTGTAACAGAAAGCGAAATTGCGGCTGTTTGAAAACATGGTTCCAACACACTCACCGCCTGGTATTACAAACTACCACTATGTAGGCCAAGGAACAGCACATAAGTCGTCGTGCGCTATAAGAAGGACGGTTACTGGTCCGGAAAATGTCTCCACCACGCCGCCGGTCGCCATCTTCACCTCAACCTTTCGCACTTTCTCATCTGCACTGGGAAAAATATTTACTGCACGTGACATAGGCCACTCGTTGCGCTTAACGTTCTTGTCCTAGAGGAGCACTGGATCGCCCCACTTAATATTCCGCCTTGGGAACTGTCACTTCCAGTGCCTCTGCAGCGTGGTCAAGAAGTCACGCCACCAACGGTGCCAGAAACAGCCGGCGAGCCATTCGACTTGACGCCACTGACGCCAATGGAAATCATTACAGTCAAGGAGACCAGGTGCTAGAATGTTTTCACCTGGCTTTTGGGTCAGGAGCATTGCGGCAGTAATAATGCTCCACCACTCGACGTCATTCGAGACTGGGAATCGAGGCATTTCGTTTACGATGGCCTTAACATCAGCCAGAAACGTGATGAGTACTTCGTGTGTGAGGCGGCCAAGAGAGTGCTCTAACAATATGGAGTCTAAGAAGTGGCGGGCAACGGCGATCATTGTTTCCTAGACTCCGCCCATATCTGAGGCGTGGCATCCAAGTGCATCCAAGTTCGCTAGAAATGTGTGGACCCTTTCGGTGTACGGACCACCCACATCGAGCTGCAGCTCTGAGCATGCTCCAATAAAATTTGTGCCACAGTCAGAGCGCAGCTGTTCTGCTGGGCGTATAATGACAAAGAATCTCCTCAAGGTATTTATAAAACTTGAAGCATCCATCGATTCGATTACTTCGATATTGACTACGCGTATAATCATGCACGTGAACAACACGGCCCAAGGCTTGTTATGAGATTCACCACTTCTAGTGCGACGTGCATGCAGTCCCCTTCCATGATCCGAAAACATCAAGACCTACGTAGGCGAGGTGGGGCGCTGTGTTAAGCCGCTCAGTAGGCAGGTCTGCCAATTTCTCCTCTTGTGGCTTGTCTCGCAGCTTGCAGCATATACCCTTGTCACATTGGGCGTTTTAAGGTCATTCGAATCGAATGACATTCGGTGCAACAAATGTCATGCGCCCGCGGATGTGCTACACTCGAAAAATTAATGTCATTCGGCGGCGATACCCATGGCGATCCTTCCGAAAAAACGTGGCGACTAGTTTAGAACAAGGTAGGTAGGCATAATATGATTGCATAAGTACATAAGTGCATATAAAGTTCTTGCCGATGCCTGGTAAACCAAAAAGTGCAACCCGGTGCCCGAGTGTTTACAATATGGCCGACGAACAGAGAGGCGGCGGCGTGGCGGCATGGGCGGCGGCCAGACGCTGCTGAGCTGGAGAGTTAAATTATGCGATAGCCTGCCGTACAGATTTTGTCTCTTTAAAGCAAGAAGTCCATGAAAAAACGCAAAAGGTATTATTTCTTTACGAGTACGGCTTTCAATTTGCAAACTCTCTGCCCTGTTTTTCTTTGTTTCTGGGGTTGAGAGTACACACTCTCTCCGAGCGCGAAGCCGAATAAGTTTCTCGAACGTATTCTATTGCGGAAATCATCCGGTGCTAATGGCATTAAACATCGCTGTGTAGCAGCCATATAATGTCATTCGATGCTAATGCCATTCAATTCGAATCACATTAAAACGCCCAGTGTGACATTTGTGCATGCACTAGGAGGTCCGACATCTAGCCCCGATGAGCCAGAAGCGGGCTGCTCGGATCACTCCCTCCGTGAGGTGTCGACTTTGGTGCTTGACCTCTTCGTGATAGTTTCGTAAGATGAGCATGGCACATGGTGGTTTCCAGGTATGACAATGGGCATAGGTTCTTCCTGGCTCCACTTGGCCTTTTTAGACGACCACCGATATTTAGCAGTCTGTTGCCATCGACCCATGAGTAGCGCCTCTACAGTGGGCTTGATTTTGGTATGTTGTTCTCTTGATGTAGACACTTTAGTTCTTCAGAGTGCACCTCGCCCTGTACTTAACGGATTATGACTTTCTTGTCTCGTTCCAAGTGTTCTGCAGATGGCGCTTTCCCAGGAGTGGACATGGACGCACGACAGGAATGATGGCCTCACATATCTTGTTGTTCATTCCACAGTTATTCGGTCCCTTGTCCTTGATTGGGAATGTCATGCTGTCTCTCGTCGTGGTGACGTGCTTTGCAATGTTTTGATACACACGGAAGCACGTTTTCGAGACATCTATGCCTCAACTGCCTCATCTTATCCTAGCAACTGTTGCTTGCCACCAACTGAGATGCTCCCTGTCGACCAGTGCCTCAATAGCAATCGTACAGTTGACGATCTTTGCGATGAAGCTTCGATGGCGGGTGCTTTCGCAGCTTCCATGTCATCGTGTACTGCTACTTTCCTCTGGCCGGGAAGTTGCGTCACGGGTCACTTGTCACATGATATCCACTGCGCATCTTCAACGTCTTCAGCTGCACCAATAGCGAGTCAGCTTAAAGCAGGTTCTCCGAACTAAATCTTCAATGGGCATGGACGCAGGACAGGAAGGATGGCCTCGTACATCCTTTCGTTTATTCCACTGGTCAGTTGCCATTCCATATCAAGACTAAAATTCGCTCATAATCATTCTTCCATGCCCAAAAGTAATGGTTGTTCCTTTTTGTTCTTTGTTATTGCTTTTGCGCAGGGACATTGAAAGTAATCCCAGTACTCAGAGGCAACAACAATCGGATACATTAACCAAAGTTCTGAAAAAGTTTACGCGATTTGAATCAAATGTCTAAAAGAATGGAGGTTAACCAAGAAGCAATGCTGGACACTATTACCAAGTTAAAACCATACGAGAAAACAGTGGCGGATGCGATATCTGAAATTAAAGTAAGACTTGCGAACGCAGAAATTCAGACCAGTAATTTTGAAAAATGCCAGCATGAGTTCGGGGACATGCGTGAAGTTGTTGGGAGTATAGCAAAAGACGCTACATCCTCACGCTCCCGATTATATGATGTGGAAGACTGCCCTCATAGGAATAATATACTTTTTTATGGTTTAACGGACATCGCCATCGAGTCCGCTGTTCAATGAGAACAAAAAATAGTGGACATTCTAACTAACACTCTAAGTCTCAGCATAACAAATGACAGCATATCACGCGTCTAATGTATGGGTAGGTTCACTCCAGGGAAATCACGTCCATTGATACTAAATTTTGCTGGGTATAAAACAAAAGAAGAGGTTTTATCGAACCGTCCCCTGCTAAAAGAAATCAGTATCTCTGTTCGTGAATATTTCAGTCTCGCTACACGCCACGCCAGAAAAGCCCTTATTAAATACGGGAAAAGTGTGAATGCAATATTTAAATTAAGATATAACAAGCTACTAATTGATAGAAAGCGACATGGATACATCGCTACTGAAGAAAAGGTCTACGAAATGAAGCCATTAAGTAACCCAGATGATGCCGCGGCGTTTGTTCTATCCTTAACGTCAGGCCGCAATATTCCAACAGCACATTGATAGAATAACGCGAGGGGTAGGGACCCCGATCATATAATATCTAGACTACCGGTTCTTTTCTACTAATATTCGTAGCCTCTTACCTACAAAAGGTTATCTCTGCAGCCTAATAAGTCATTGTGATGCAGACATAATTGCAATAAACGGAACGTGGTTTACGAGTAAAATAGCAAACTCTGAGTTATTCCGCTGTAATAAAAAGTATAATATTTACATTACCGATCGCGCTAACGCACTACGTGGTGGTGTTTTAATTGCTGTTAATGAATACTTTGACTGTTTCCCTGTATTCATATTATGTAACATAGGATGTGTATGATGCTGCCTTCCTGTAAATTTCAAAAACGTTGTGATCGGTGCTTGTTACCAAGCACCATCATCAGCTCCGACTTTTTGCGATAGCATGTAGGATTGTTTATGCCAGATATGTGTTCGCTTCCTGGGAGCGCCAATTGCATTTATGACCACTTTTAACTTCCCCAACGTTTCCTGGTCAGGCACATGTCCTTTATGAAAAAGAACTTCCCCAGAATCGAAGCGTTTTATGGATATATGTACTGATTTCAACTTGGTTCAGGTTGTTACTTCCCCTACACGTGTAACGAACACCACGTCATCTCTTTTAAGTCTTGTTTTACCGTCATCAACAGATATCATATCTAACGTGACACACACACCCGGCTAGAGCGATCACGAACTATCGCATATTTCCATCAGCCTGGCAATTGTACTGTCGGGAAACAGTATTAAAACCATTCGTGACTATAAAAACGGCAATTTCACCGCTATCAACTAGGAACTTGCTATTTTTCTTAATAATTTCCTAATAATATTCCTACCTGGAATATATTTAAAGAAAAGTTCACGATCTTGTCAAGTTTATTTCGATGAGGCGCATTTTTTCGATGACAATTCTTCGTTGTATAATAAATCTTTGACACGCCTAACAAGTGGGAACCTCATGCCAAGTTACCTTCTTTATACACCGATTGGGAACAAGTAACGAGAAGCTGCGTAAGATAAACTAGAAGCTGGAACTACTGATCCCTGAAGCGGAGTTCGAGGCTGAGTACGGCGAGGCAGTAGGATACGACGATGAGGCAACAGCCATGATCACTCGTGTGCAAGCAAACCTGACCTCCCTTCAAGTGGGCAACAGACCGCCTGAAACTGGGCCGCAATCAATTGACCACCAAAGGGAAGAAACTGTTCTTCGAGGTGACAGCGCGAAATTGCCCAAGCTGCCTTTGGAGACCTTCAGCGGTGAGTTGGCCAACTGAATGCCCTTTTGGGAGGAATTCCAAAAGGTTATCCATAAGAACTCTCTTCTCTCACCTTGTGAAAAGTTCCAGTACCTGCGCTCGTTGTTGTATGCACCAGCCGTAGTAGCGATAAAAAGCCTGCATGCTACTGAGGCTTGGTAAAAAGACGCACTAGAAATTCTGCACAGACGCTATGGCGACAGAACGATAATCGAACAAGCTAGGTCATCTCGCCAAGCTCCGAGCTTTACCCGCCGTAAATTCAACGACTGACTTACGTAAACTTCGAAAACTATGACCACGTTCAGGGACATATACGTGGGCTGCGCAGCTTGAGCGTAAATGTTGCTGCTTGTTCGACTATGATCAGCGACATTTTATTAGCGGCGCTGCCACAAGACCTCGTACTATAACAGACAAGTTGGCCGTTCCAAAGCAACTGCACCTCGAGAAAACTACGAAGATGAGGGTGAAGTAGAGACGCCTGCATAGGCGCCCACCACAGGGGCGGATGACAAGTTGACGAAGGTTCTTGAATTCCTCCTAACCGAGGTAGAAAGCCGGAGAGAAGTGCTACTGCTGACGGCGCGCCGAAGAAGACTCCGCCAGCTCAAGAAAGGCAAAAGAGACGCCCGAGGATGCCGGCCGCTGCGGTTCTCTGCAGTAAAACGGCGACAAAGGTGACGACCAAGTGTTGCTACTGTGGTTCGTGAGTGCACAGCACTTAACATTGCGCTACAGCTCTGATATTCAAGAAAAAAATTGGAGGCTCATGTCTGACATGCGATACTTCCGCTGCACTGTACGGGGCACCGCGTACACGTCTGCCACGAAAGAGTCTGCTGCAGTACCTCTGGAGGACGACGTGCGACTTTTACGTGCAACAGAAGTCTCACAGCAGCTGCAAAACTGGAGCTTCCAACGCTCGCTACAACCAACGTTTATGCCTCTGCCGCAGCTTACAGCAATTGAGAGGTTATTTTGCAGACTTTAGGGCATGAGTAATTGGCGATAATAAAGGTGGTTATGTAAAGGGAGTCGTAGATGGAGGCAGCCAGCGAGCGTTTTTTTATCAGAAAGTATGTCTCAAAGACGCTACAGCTACGTGAGTCTGGATTCACTACCTTAAAGCTCAGTACCTTTGGTGAACATCAAAGCCATGAAAAAAGATGTCGCGTTGTGGAAGTGCGACTGAACGCCCAATAGAGTGGCCAAGAAGTCCTTATTCAGGCAGTCGAGTTGCCATTCATTTGTAAGGATATTCTGCATACACCGGTGGAGTATTATTTCATCCAAACAATAGAAGCTGTAAGAGGATTCGTCGCTGATAAACTGCTACTTCCTAGCATGTGTGCAATTCTAAGTATGAGCCTTCTAATTGTATCAGATCACGTGCAAATTTATCAAGAATGAGGTTGAGCATTGCAAGGATTCTCCGAGTTCGGTGGCTGTCAACACTGTATTTGGGTGGACCTTCCAAGACCTGGTAAGCCCAACGAGTTCAGTCTTTGTTGCAGTTAACACTTGCGTTATAAGAATAGAGACACGCATGCCAGACCACTTGAACTCACTCCTGCAAAACTTCTGGGAACTGGACGCTCTAGGCATAAAAGAGGAGCGCAACTCGAAGCTGCATGACCAAACAGAGCAGGAGCAATTTGAGCGTACTATTACCTCATCTGAAGGCCGATATGAAGTAACTCTGACTTTGAAAGACCCCGTTGGTGAAATTTACAATAACAGAAATTTAGCAGAGAGACGGCTTCAGAGCTAGACTGCACGTCCTAGACGCGATGGAGAATTGCTGAGGCGATACGAGTCCGTTATGCGAGAGTACCTGCTGGAAGGTCTTGCTCAGCGTGTAGCTTCTCAGAAGTCGGATGACACTGGTTATGCTTACTACAAGGAGTCATACCCGAAGCATCCACGACGACGAAACTACGGATTGTTTTTGGCTGCTCAGCGCACATGCCAGAAAAGCTTTCACTTAACGACCAGCTGGAGAAGGGGCCCCAGCTTATTGCAGATTTAACTGGAATTACGCTTTGCTTTCGACTGTATGTCGTGGCACTCACCACTTACATAGAGAAGGCATTTTTGCAAATTTTGGTGCAGCCAAAAAAGACAAAAACCCACTCAGATTCCTTTGATACTACAAAACACCAAGTAATCCTCGCACACTTCCAACGGTGGAAGAATGGCGAATAACTAGAGTGCGTTTTGGTACATCAGCCAGTCCATATCTACTTAATGCGACAATACTTTATCACCTTGAGAAGGAAGAGACTGTGCGCAAGCATGTTGCTGATATCTTGAAAGAGTCCTTCTATGATGACGATGTAATTACCGGAGCATCGTCAATGAGTCAGGCTGCAGAAATGTATAGACTTGCCATGGCAGATGCCGGAATGAAGTTGCACAAATGGGCCACAAACTTTGCAGAACTACAAGGCTTATTGGAGCACGAAGATATTATAGAACGTTCTGACAGGATACATAAGGTTCTGGGTCTGCACTGGAGACCAGAAATTTATCTCCCTTCCATTCCTACAGAAAGCGTTTTGAGTGCTGTCAGATGCAGTATCAGCACCAAGCGTATCGTACTGCAAGCATCAGCCAGGATTTCTTACCCTCTTGGAGTCGTCAGTTCACTCGTCGTCCGAAAAGAAATATTGTTTCAGCGTTTGGGTTTCACCATTTGGGATTCACCATTTCCGAATGACTTGGAGAAAACATGGATGTGGTGCGATGAATTGCTGGACCTTCAGCGACTCACTTTCACGCGATGCATCACAGAGCAGGGTGAGATAGGTCGCTTCGAAATGCACGTGTTCTGTGACGCGTGCCCAGAAGCGTATGGTGCATGTGCCTACCTACGAATGAAGGACGGCAATAACAGCTGTAACGTCGAGCTAATCTGTGCCAAATCAAGAGTTGCACCACTGAAGCGTCTTCCGTTGTCTAGGCTGGAGCTAATGGCAGCTGTCATAGGAGCACGTCTGGCAAACTACGTTTGTAAGCGAGTGGGCTCGTCTGCGACAGTGTTTTTCTGGACAGACTCCACTGTTGCATTGCACTGGATTCGGAGCCACGCTACCAAATGGAAGACATTCGTGCAAAATAGAGTCAGCGAAATTCACAGCTTGAGTGCCCATCAACAGTGAGATCAGTACCCTGGAAATGCAAATGCTGCAGATTGCCTCACGCGGGGAATGTCAGCTCAGAAACTGTTAGCAAACACACTGTGGTGGCATGGTCCTCCTTGGCTGTTCAAAGACCGTCAAGAATGGTCATTTGAGATAAACGAAAAGGCTGCGCGAACAACTGAAGTAGAGCAAGAGAAAAGGAAAGAGAAAATGGTGCTGCAGGTGTCTTCGATTTTGGAAAGGGAACCCATCACAGACATAATGAATGTTAGCCGGTCGTCGAGGCTTGTTCATATCACAGCTTGGGTCTCTCGACTCCATAGAAGGACGAAAGGTGAAATACTTGGTGGTGGTCTCAGGGCCGAAGAACTCAACCAAGCAAATACTTATTGGATTAAGACTGTCCAAGAGGGCACTTACGTAGCTGAAATGCAAAACTTGATTGAAAACAGAGCCGTAGCTGTAGAGTCAGAGATCTATACTTTGAGTCCTTCCATTGACAATGACGGACTTCTGCGTATTGGTGGAACATTACAACATACCAAAGAGGAAGAAAGGGTCAAGCATCTTGTGCTATTACCCCCTGCGCGCGCATTGACTAAACTCATTGTGAGGGAATGTCATCTTACTGTGATGCACGGTGGTGTTCAAGACACTATGACCGAAATAAGAGAGAACTTGCGCATTCCAAGATCCCGTCAAGTCGTGAAACAGGTCATTCTAACTTAAAATGACTGTATACGAGACAGGCTGCAAGCAGCTAATGCACCGATAGCGCCGCTTCCCACTGACAGAACCTCGCCAGGTAATTGTTTTGAAGTTGCTGGGATTGACTTTCTCAGGTCCTATTTTCACAAAGGGAAAACAAAATGAAGAAAAGGCATGTATAGCGTTAATAACCTGCGCCGTTACTCATGCTATTCATTTGGAGCTCGTATCGAGCCTCTCTGCAGATACGTTCCAGCTGGCCTTCCGTCGTTTTACAGCGCGTCGTTGATTACCATCAGTTATCTACACGGACAGTGTTTTAACATTTAAGAAAACATCGAAGGACCTTTTGCAACTATTCAGCTCAATAAAGAGGGGAGAACTTACTAGTTACTGTGGGGATCATCAGATACAATGTAAGTACATTGTTGAGAAGGCAGCATGGTGGGGAGGCTTTTGGGAGCGTTTAGTAAAAAGCATCAAAGCTTGTCTTCGGCGTGTACTGGGAAACGAACATCTGAGCTATGAAGAGTTGACGACAATGCTCAGCGAAGTTGAGGCTGCTATTAATTCACGACCCCTGACCTTTCTGCACTCATCACCGGACGAAAGAACTGCCTTGACACCGTACCGCCTTTACACCGTTGCGCTTTCTCACCGGCAAAAGATTGCTAGCGCTTCCTGACGGTCATCCGACCATTCCATCCACAACGTAAGCCAAGGAAATGGTGCGAAGATGGAAAAATTGCCAAAGAATGTTAGACCATTTCTGGCGTTGGTGGAGAAACGAATATTTACTGCAGCTACGATCGGCGCACAACTCCGCAAGCAAAGAAAACAACTCGCTCATGAAAGGCGACCTTGTCTTACTTCATGACGAAAAACTAACTCGGCTCCTTTCGAAAAGAGCCATAATTTACGAGGCGCTCCCCAGTCGAGACAGACTAGTCCGAGCCTGCACAGTGCGGCTGCTAGACGGTGAACTTCTTCGTTGGCCTGTGCAACTATTATATCCAGTCGAACTCCGCAACTGAGGGGGAAAATGAGCATGCTAATTTTGGGGAGGCAGTGTGTTCTATTTTGCATTGTGTTTATTTTCTTCGCTCGTGCACAATCCGGACACCTTTAGGCTCTTTCACAGGGTGCGATTGGGGCGAAAAAAATTGTTCCGCCGCGCACGTAGCAAACGATTTTCGCGGACAGCTTTCAGAAGCGTTTGCGGTATCGCGATTTCCCTCGCAACGATGCGCAAGGTTGCCTCCTGCTCACGAAGTATCCATGCCTGCATCGTAAAATAAAAACAATATGGAAACTAGTCAAATATTCAAATTTTCCTTTTATTGTTCAATAACAGAATAGGTACACCATTTTTTAACGTTTAAAAGCGTTGAGACTTTACGACAGCTTGCAGATACGGTGAGTGAGGCGCTGCACAACCCCGTAAGTATGAGCGTGCGGCTTGTGTGGCGTCTGTGGGGTGGTTCTGTTTAGCCCACTCTAGTTTCATTGTTACTACGGAAGCCACAACTTTCTTTCTTGGATGAGTATTTACTTCTGCGAAAAACAAGCTACTATTGAATGTGCATGTATAAGCAGCTGGCGAGGTTTGTAGCGATGAAGAGGTTGACGAGTGTGGCGATCAAGTGGGTACGTGCCTTATGTTGAAGCGGTGTCCTTCTCCCGACCTGGATGGCGTGCAGCTTGTCCTTTTAAACGAAGAGTGTAGGCGGAAGAGAAGAAAAATGTTTATGAAGCTCCTAAGCCGCAAACACTGATACGCCCTATTAAAACATAACTAAAGCTCGCGCGGCATTGCTCCAAAGCGCCAATGACGGGTGGTAAAAAAGGAAAGCGCCTATTTTGACGGCGCTTTCTTTCGTCACACACTTCGCCTCTGCCACATCGCGCCGACCGCTGCGACTCTGCGACAGCACGACCACCTTGTTGAAATCCAGTCGCGGAGAGCCCACGACGACGCGGCAGTCGCTGAGCGACGGAATTCGCTGGTTTGCTGACTGAAAATCGCTGCATGTGAAACAGCCTTTTCTTAGAGAAAGCGAAATGGACCCTTCGTCTGGCCGGAATGGAGAGTGGAGATGGCAACACCTCGGCACCACCTCGACGGAGGCAACCTTTGCCCTCGGCGATTGACAAAGAGCAGGGTGTCGCTGCTGTTGTGCTTACTTTTTTGTAGGAGGGGGGTGGAGCTTCGACGACAAGAGGATACGGACCGTGTGCGCGTGTGTGCGTGTGCGTGTGTGTGCGTGCGTGCGCGCGTTTGTTTGTGTGCGTGTGCGTGTGCGTGTGCGTGTGCGTGCGTGTGTGCGTGCGTGTGCGCGTGTTTGTGCGTGCGTGTGTGCGCGTGTGTGCGCGTGTGTGTGTGCGTGCGTGTGTGTGTGCGTGTGTGTGTGTGCGTGTGTGTGTGTCTGCGTGTGTGCGTGTGTGTGTGTGTGTGTACGTGCGTGCGTGCGTGCGTGCGTGCGCGTGTGTGTGTTAGACGAGAGACGCTCTTTAGAGACCGCAGAGAGCGGACATTGCGTCCTAAGCGGCGATGTTTTCCTTTGTTCAACTGTACTGCATAACCAGAATATACGTTTTATTTAACTTTCCTTCAAACTCAGTTCTGGGTTTTCAATTTTTCACAAGTGGTGCATCCCAATCAAAGGTCTCTGTGATAAGCTCACGGAGAACAGACCTTCCTTTGATGATGACGGGAGCCACATATCCTAAAATCTCATACAAGCTATTCGTGGTCGAAGAGATACCACGCCGGCTGAATGATCTCTCTAGTTTTGGAACCCTGAAGGTAAATACATCTCCCTTTAAATCCCAGCAGATTCTCAGACTGCGTTGGAGGGGGGATGCGTCGACGCCCAATTCAAAATCCTTGAAATCCTTTGCGCGGTCGTCCATTGGAAACGCCTTCGTCACTACAGTGCTTTTAGAAGTCATTTTGTGCAGCCTAAGGGCCGAAGCTCTTAACATGCGCTGCGGGCTCTTAAGTAGGCTAACAGCTTCTTGATCCGTGGAGAGGGACTTCAATACGTCGTCAACATAAAAATCTCTGTCCACAAACTCTCTGGCATACACGCCGAATTTTTGTTCCCCTTCCCGTTCTATGCTCTGAAGAGTATTGGCGGCGAGGAGTTACGGAGTCGCCATCTATCGGAAGCGCCTCGCTGGCGTAGTATGAGGGATCACGTGGCGCGCTCCTCTTAGGTTTTGCTGTCAGCGCTCACTGAAAACACCACGTGCGAGCTCTCCCGGACATTTCTGTAAGTACTTTCGAAACGAGAGAAGTTTCTTACTGTGTAAATAATAATCTTGGGCAAACTGAAAGCACACAATCGTTTACAGACGCTATCTCTTTAACGAATACGTACAGTGAACGCCACTGTGCGCGGTCACCGCGATGGAGTCTCCCGAACCGGCTTCTTGCATGAAAGGTAGGTAAACGGTGAGGTCAAACTATGTGAAATATGTTCTTATAGCGTTTGTATAACTAAATGGAGTGTAATAGAACGAAGCCTCAATGCAGCGACCGCGCATATTCGCAGCGACCGACTGCACGTATGCATGCTTGTCCGCGCACTGTTTCGCTTTCTCCGCGCGCGCCTTTTCGCACCGTGCCATGAGCTTCAGGCCGCAGAATATGAGCATTTCGCAGTATGCAAGCAACCATTGTTGCGTGGGCGCTATCAGAGCTGTTCAAAAATAATTTCATTGTAGAGACTTCGATGCCTCTGATGTGCCGTCGCGACGATTCAATCTTTTTTTTTCTTCTAAATTCTTTGACCTTTCAATATTATTTCTCGAGTTGCGTCGCACTGTATGTTTATCGGTGTTCTCAGCGTGCAATTTCCCGCTGCTCCTTTTTTGTAATCCAGTGCATTAATTCATAACACAAACATGACCATATGCCATGCTTTTTTAAAATGTGCTTCTTACCGCTGCCTTTCCACTGCACTGAACTTGCCAGTGTATATAGCATCGACAAGTTCATAGACCAAACCGTCATGACATTAGTCGGGCAGCGGACTCGGGCGAGCGTCTCAGTGCGCGTTTTCAGAACATCGCAGACCGGGCGCCGTAGCAGAAATCTTCCTCGCGTCTGTGCTTGCTGCATACCCGAGTTGTAGCCGATGCCTGTTTGCCGGTTTTATGTTTCGCGAGCCAAGCTTCACGCAGCTTCGTGTCCTGCGGCTACGTGTGAATAAGGCTGACACTGGCCTCCGTTACGTGCGTCCGGCCCTGCGGCAACGAGCAGTAGCCTACCATGTTGCGCGCCTTCAAGGGCAGCCACTACCTATTGTAGTGCTTTCAAGCGTTGTAAAGGAGACACTCGAAGCGGGAAAATTTCGCCACTAAATGAGGACTGCAGCGTACGAGGGAATTTAAACTCGTTTTCAGCTCGCTTCGGCGCGCGCTAAGCAGCCGACGCGACCGCTATGTCCACGTGATCCCTCCTAGCACATCACGCCGACGGTGGCGACAGCTTTTCCAGTGGTGGAGCTCGAGGTCAATAGTTTGCAATAGCTGGCAACGGACTGTTACCAGCAACGTGCACTGTTATCCGGTACTTTACAACGTCATTGTGAAGGTCGTTGTTTCGGAACCACTGGAATTGTACATAGTTTCTATGGTCTTCGTGCACGCTGAATCAGTAGAACATCTGTTAGTACCTGCTGCCATTGCAACAAGCTCCTTCCTAAAATGATGAGCACTCGTAACAGACTATTCGTCAAGTGTGGTCCGTGAGCAGAACACTGTTCAAAGAGGGGTTCCCGTATTGTGCTCTAGTTTCACCTGGATTCTGTGGAAGGAACACGCCGAAAATAGCATTCTGCATTCTTCTCCCTCTCTAAGGGGTGCAGCTTCTTCCACGTGGCCATTTCCGAACATTTTTTTCCGCGAATGCTAGGAAATGCTCCATTGCTTCTGGTTTCTTCTCGAGCATGCGTTTCAAAGTGGCTAGGCGAACCTGAACCCAGGTTATCATTGCGGTTATCAAGAAGCCGCTGTCTCGGAGAGCGTAAAGGGAGGGGCGCAACCCAGTTGCCGGATTCATACTTGTAAGACGCCGTGTCCATAATTAAAGGTTGGTTGTCTTCCTTAGTCAACTAGAATAACGCACCTGCGATTTCACAGCCATCTTGTGTGGCTGAGCGAAGAAAAAGCTGAGAAGGCCGCGTGCACCGTGATTTCGCGCACATGTTTTCTTTAATCAGGAAGTGGCTGGGGCAAGGTTTTAATATAGAGGGTTGGCCATATTCAAGTACATTGGTTTTGAAGTTGCTGACAAAGTTGGAAGTGCACTGGTGGTCAACGCAGACATCGCCTACTATTACCCAGCCAAGGTCGAGTTTTGGCGCGATGGGTGCATCAGCCGGTCGATTTCCTTGCTGATGGAATTTATGAACTCTCAAAATGTCTCTGCCGAGGAGAAGAATTTCGGCATTTGGGTCAAGGCTGGGGATCTGATCAGCTATAGCCTTGAAGTGAACGTGCTGCCATGCTGCTTTGGGCCTAGGAATATCGTTACTGTTTTCTGGCAGCTTATTAGGCTATATGAGAGTTGGCAGTGGTAGCTTCTCCCCGCCATTGATGCCTTCAACTTACAACCCAGATGCTCTTCTCCCCGAAGTCCCTTCACCTCCCGAGCACGTCTTTGATGTGAAGGCAGCGGATGGACCATTTAGCCCGAAAACTTCAAAGAATTCGGTTCTTGCGAGTAACCTGCTGCTCTGGTCATCGAGGATGGCATATATTTTTGCCTTCTTCTGAGGCCGACTTGCCTGGCTCATGTCTACCAAGCACATCTTCGAGCAGGACTTGCCATCATAGCTACTTCCTCATTCTTCTTTACAAGTTGACGAGACCTCAAGCAGCTGCGGCTCACAGTTGAACTTGTCGCTCTTATCGCTCTGCTTGGACTGGGGGGACACATTGAGAGGACTTCCCTAAAGACGTACTGTAACAGGTTTGTCACTCCCACAATCCGCACAAGTGACAACAACCTTACAGTCCTTTACGAAATAATCCGTAGTCCTGCAACATTTGAGACATAAGCCAAACTGATTCATAAGATATTTGCGCTCATCGAGTGGCTTCTCCTTAAATTCTCGACATTTTGCAAAGGGTGTAGCTTCTTGTGCAAGGGACAATATTTGCTCTTACTCAACACCTTCTCGTCTGCTGAGGAAGGTGTTTCCGAGCGGAGCTCCATACTGCCTAGATGACCAGAAATGGGTTGCTTCCTGCTAATTTCATTAATTGCCCATTTGCCGTTCTTCGGGTACTTTGTGAGAGTACTACCCGAGGAGTTGAGCACGACGCTAGGGTTAATTTTCAGTTTTGCCTGGTTGCAGACAAACTCGGAAAAAAGGCAAGCGAAGAGAAGGCTATGCAATGGTCTTGTTTGTACGTTGAACCCTGGGGAAACTACGCTGCCTGGAGACGCGCCGGCAGCTTTTCCACAATGGGGGACACCCCTATGGCGGTATACAACTAGTGAAGCCCGGTGAGGTGAGGGTTGGCCTTCGCACACTACAATTCCAGCATTAAGACTCCCAGCTCTCACAGCTTGTGCGTGTCCCTGCACGACAGCCTGGGAAAGTTTCCGACTCTTTTAAATAGGGAATCCTCTATAACTTCTCGTCGGCCGTAACAGTCCTCAAGCCTTTCCCAGACAAGGTTTAGACCAGCTTTGGGGTCTAAACCTTGTCTTGACCAGCTTGTAAAACCAGCTTGTAAAACCTTGTCTAAACTAGCTTGTACGTGTCCCTGCACGACAGCCTGGGAAAGTTTCCGACTCTTTTAAATAGGGAATCCTCTATAACTTCTCGTCGGCCGTAACAGTCCTCAAGCCTTTCCCAGACAAGGTTTAGACCAGCTTTGGGGTCTAAACCTTGTCTTGACCAGCTTGTGAAACCAGCTTGTAAAACCTTGTCTAAACTAGCTTGTACGTGTCCCTGCACGACAGCCTGGGACAGTTTCCGACTCTTTTAAATAGGGAATCCTCTATAACTTCTCGTCGGCCGTAACAGTCCCCAAGCCTTTCCTACACAAGGTTTAGACCAGCTTTGGGGTTGGCGATATGAATTGGCCTTTGCGCGTAGCTTGATGATTCGACCCCCAGCCACTTCACTGGAAGATCAAGTTCTTCATTTGGGTTTAAATTCAGACATCGCACCATTCCCTGAAAGGCTGCCCTCCGCGATCTGTATTTTTCAGGGTGATTGCCGAACTTCGTGAGCACCGAGCAAACAAGGTCTCGCATACTAAATAGTGGTAGGGAACACTGGTTCTAGCTGTCGACATTGCAAGCCGTTGTGCAAAGGGCTTTCTTCTCGCTTTTCGATGTATTGTCGATCACGGGCACTGGAGTGTTTGGTGGTGATCTCGAGGCCATGCCGCTGTAAGGGTCGTGGGGTCAAGCCGGATTGCGATGGTGTCAAGTTGCGATCGTCTGGCATGCGTCGAGCATGGCCTACCGTTCGGGAAATCAAGGCGTTCCTGCTGCTGCGCGAGTTGCGGGTGCGAGCCGGTTTGCACTGGAGCTTGTTAAGCATAAAATCGTGCGTTGAGTGCGTTCTCCGCGTACCTCGAAATGGTTGGGAAAACGAGATGCACCCCACCTTGCTGCACCGGAAGTTCTGGGTGCAAGCCGGTTTGCACTGGAGCTTGTTAAGCATAAATTCGAGCATGCGTTTAGCGCGTCATCCGCGTACCTCAGTAGTGGTTGTGACAACGAGAAGCTCCCCGCCTTGTTCCCCCTGCGGTTCTGGCTGCAAGCCGGTTTGCACTGGAGCTTGGTTAAGCAGGAAGTCGAGCGCGCGATGAGCGCGGTCTTGGAATCCTTGCGAAGCGGCCTAACAGATGTGACGCTCTTCGCTTCCTTCTGCAGCAGCCCCCAGCACGTCAGCTTGTGCTTCTGCGGCGGCTGCCTCTCCCTGCGAGCGCAATGCCTCTATTTCAGCGTCCAGTTTGCCTTCTCTACTTTCACTGTCGCTTCCTTATTAAAGCGAAAGCTTCACTGGCCGCGAAATTGCGATATCGCCGTGGTGGTGCTCCGAGGAGGCACATGACGTCACAACACGCGCCTCGCCGTAGATTAAAGCGAAAGCTTTACTGGCCGCGAACTTGAGATTTCACCATGGGGGGGCTCTGAGTAGGCACATGAGGTAACAATGCGCGCCTCGCCGCGGACATTTCTCGCTCCCTAGTCACTACTGCGCATGCGCCACTAGTAGCACCGGACCACAGGTGTTCCGCCGCTGCGCAGCGCAGCGCCTTTCCGGCACCGCCGTTTGGTATGACGTCACACCATGTTCCCCGCTGCTGCGCTCGCCTCCGCTCGCTTCGCCAGCTGCGTCTCATGCCTGATAACATGTCGGAGCATTGAAAAGGAGAGCTCGCGTGCGCCGCAACCACACATGAGGCGGCATTATGGACGGCGACAATTCCAGTAAGCAGGAGGAGGCCCGGAATCGACATCGGAGCCACAGGAAGAGGAAACGAATCGCCCAGGAAACAGACGAACAGCGCGGTGGACGACTGGCTGAGCGCCGCAACATAGCTAGACAACCACACCAACCTGGACTTGCAATCACGATTTACCAAGGCTAAGTAAGCATGCTATGCCTTAGCTTTCGCTACGTATATCCTGGCATAGCCGAGCTGCGCCACTGCCAATTTGTCGTGAACGGCGCACGTCTGCGCACAGCGGCAGCCTCGGCCCTGGCATTGGCGACGAGCGTACTCGTTCTAGCATTCGCTGCAGTCGCATTTGAGAGTCCGGAGCGCGTAGACTACGTCGAGTGTCCTGAAAATGAGCGCATCGGCTGCCCCTCATTCGCTGTGCGCTCGTAGAGAGAGCGGTATGGGCTCACCTGAAACAAACTCAGCTCAGGGTCCTATGGCTTCATTTCGATGATGATTGCGGTTCGAGGCCGCTGGCGCCTGCATCGAGACGTAGGGCGGCGGCGAGGCTTAACGGCGTTTGATTCGTCCGGGCGCTGTGGACTTGCCGATCATCGCGTTTTCACTGTTCCGATTCCATAGCTCGCAAAAATGTAGCCGCCCCTCCTCGTACAGAAGACAGAGGGCGACAACGCTATAAAAACTTCTGACCTAATGTATATCGACCATCGCAAAAACGCAGTGCTGCCACAATGATGTAACACCGGTGGAATACACAGCTCAAAAGGGATGGAAGAGAAGAGCACGCCGAATTTTGTGAGTACAAGGTTGCTTGGCTAGAAAGAGAAACGGCAACTTGTAACAGCAACCCAAATTGTGGCTGTTTATAATAATTGTAATAATAATCTTGATTTCACTCATGAATTAAGGGAGTGCGGGAAAAAAAGCTGACAAATCAGCTTGACTAGTTCCCAGCTGTCCGGAGTACAAAATAGAAGAAACAGAACACTTTTGGCATGGCAACATAAAAACCCCAAACAAATAGTAATATAGTTATAGTAATGCAGCAATAACTTGTCGACAACAGTGAGAATAAGTAACTATAGAAATAAAAAGTTTGTTAACTGCGTGATAGACCAATATTAAAGGAAACGTACAAGCATAAAAACACTGCAAGTAAAAAGCGTTACATAATAAAGTAAAATACAAAATAAAACGGCATACATTTGTGCAGTAGGAAACACTACATTGGTACATTGCAATGCGTATAGCGTACATGCGCAAAGATGAAAAAGAAAACCTGTGAAATTCCATCATGTGAAAGGAGCTTTGCCACAGAAGAACAATTCCAGTTTCTGGTTCGATGCTCTTTCGGGAGTGAAACCTTTGTTATGGCAGAAATTTAGCAAATGCGGTAGCATTCTGTTTACCATTTGTTGTCCGTATCCGGTTCTGCACGTTCTGATTAGCCATGGCTGTGTGTTTCGATGCTCATAAGGTGTGGTCCTTTTAGAAAGCGATGCCAACCGTTGTAGGGAAAAGCTGTTATTTTTTACTTCAAGCTTATAACGTAAACACAGGCAATATGGATATAGCTCGTCTATTTTCATTATACAGTACTTCAGGAACAAAGAGTGGGAAGGGTGCCTCATAGGGATGTTTTCAATATTTCGTAACATTTTTTCTGTAATATCATGATTATTTGCAAATTACCTTTTGTTGTGTTCCCCCAAACTAATTCGCAATATTTTATATGTGAGTAGAATAGCGCATTGTACAATGGAAGCTTAACCTTTGACGGTAGAATGTATCTGTTGGCGTATGTCAACCCAACGATGCGAGACAGTTTTGACCCAACGTGGTCGATATGAACGTCCCAGGTCATGTTTTAACTGAAATACCCTCCAAGCATTTTAAATGCGCTTACTAGTTCTACCTTTGAGTTGTGCCGCTTAATGTCTGAGGTAGTGTTAATTTTCTTGTTTTTCGCACTCTATATAACATCCTTCGTTTTACTAACGTTTATTTTCAATTTGTCAAGTTGCGCCCATGTATCTAATTTTACAAGCGTTCTGTTCGCACTGATAATCAGCTCATCCGTATTTTCTGCAGAGAATAACAGTGCCACACCACCAGCATAAATGACAAATTTTACCATAGTATCGACGTTAACAATGTCATTCAAATATAAGTTCAAAAAAATGGGCCCAGAATACTCCCTTGAGGTATGCCGGCAGAAATTGGTAATATATTAGAAGAGCAGCCATTTAAATACACGTACTGCTTGCGCTCACTAAGATAGGTCTACAGTAGTGATAGAACCGTTCCGCAGAATCCATACATTTCAAGTTTCTTTAGCAGGATGGAGTGGTTTAAATAATCGAAAGCATATGGTTCAACATATGGCTCCATACAGTGCCCAATTGGGTATCACAATTATCTTCGTCAACGAACACAGCAGATCTACAAACAATTCCACGTGTACGTGAGGCATGCCGTTCCTTTAATTGCTGCAATATTGTCCTTGTGGTAGTGCGCCGGATAACTGAGAGCAGCCCTTTATGATACAAAGGCTGCTTTCCGCATGTAATATAACATAAGCGTAACCTGTTTTTCTCAGATATCAGACTCGAGAATAATTTCTTTCGTTTACTCCCCTGGAAAGAATTGAAGGACGCAGCTACTTTCTTTTTCTTATCACATTCTGACGCTTTACGCCAGGTGATATGATTATGAAGGACCCTGTTCATTTCTCACCACCTTGGGTTTTTTAACGTGCGCCTAAACAGAAGTACACGAGTGTTTGTCCATTTCGTTCCCAACAAATTCCGCGACCTGGTTTGAACCCGTCTGCTCGAGTTCAGCAGCGCAACGTCATATCCACTAGTATAGCCCGCTTTTTTCTTTTTTTTTTCTTAGGCATGGACTGGACAAAAATTTACAGGCCTTATGGGCCAAAGATTACCACATATAAAGGCTGCTTAAAACTGTTTTCGGCGCCCGAGGTCTGACAGCAGTAAAATAACCCGTGCCAATTACTCCGCATTCTGTTAGGCGAGGAAGATGTAAACATGAATGAAATGTTGCAATGCCGTTCTTTTTCTACAAGGGTACTTCCCGTAACTCTGAGTACAGGGCGCCCGACGGGGCAGATATGTTTTATTTGTTTGAAGGTTACATACGTTACATATTCCTGTTACAGCTATGAAGGTTACATACGTTTTGCTGTCTGCGTTTAGCAAAGCCTACTTATGGAAAACAATATGCGCAAATATACACACGAGAGAAACATGCTGCTTGAAGAGCAAGAGAAACATTTGTTCTCCAAAGGGAACTGTGCAATAACATAGTAGATAGAAAGTCGACACTGCGGCTGCAATGCACGCGCAATCACCGAGCGGCATTAAAAAGAATTGAGCGAAATAAAGAAGAGAAAGAAAGGCATCAATTCCTAAGGCATAAATACGTGTCATATCCTGTTATAAGCACCGTGTGAGCGGTCTGAACGCATGTACCAGCGTGCGAAGTGGTACGAATGACCCTTCCGAGAAGTATCTCCACCAGATTCCAAGGGCACGACCTTGCGGCCCAATCCCCTTCGATCGCAGCGCCGCCACAGTATTTTTCGTCGTCGAGCGCCTCACGGCAAAGCATGCGCCACGCCAGGCGCTCGCCCCACTCAACCGTATTCCAGTAGACTCCAATGGAACCGTGAGAAGAAAAGCGTTGTGCGCTGATTGCGTCTATCAGATGGCGCCAGAGTAGCGCGCGTCGTGCTCTGTCGGTGGCGGCTTCGCGCCCACGCGCCACCCATGCGCTGGAGCCTCGCGCTGGCTCTCGCGATGTCAACTTAGCCAGGCAGAGGCGGCACACTTCGCTGCGTTGGCAACATGCCCCACGAAACAGATTGTCCACGCGAGCCACTATATCGCGAAATGAAATCACTTATAGAGCAAATCTCGCATTAGCGAGTATCGCAATTGCCGGTCAATATTTTCCCCGCCAATACTCCGATTGTCTCTTACTTATCTCTGCTAATGACCTGTAACCCTTGTAGCTTCTTTGAATTCCAACACTTCTGGAAGGTGGACACTCCTTGCGGATTTCACTGGGTGAGCATCTCCTAACGTCATTTTTGGCTTCTTTTTGCCGCACACGTAGGCTTCACACTATGGCGGATGTCTTACCAGGTATCTTCCCAGTACGCCAGCTCGGACTCAAATAGCAAAGCAGTGGTCTCAGCGTTGTCATACAGATTTTTCAACCTGTTTTCTTTTTACCCATTTCTTTTTTAAATGCCCGCAGTGTTTTTTTTCATCATTTGCACCTAGGTTACCATTCCTGTCACTCTAATTATCTTTTATGAGGCCCGGTTGTCTATTAACAGTTTCAACTAGCCTATACCTTGTTGCGAACTTTCTCTACCTCAGCAGCCTCCAGGTATTTCCTACGATTAGCCATACATCCAAAAATTTACACTACTTAGAGAGAGGTATAGAGAGAGGTGAGAGGTATAGTTGCAATCATACAACATCTTTTCTGGTTTTTCTGCCGAATAAGTTAATAACGCCATTTTCAGTGTAAAAATTTAGCCCTAATTATGTCCGCTCTTTGCCTCACCGATTCGGAAGCCTCTGTAAATATCTTGAATTGTCCGCTTGTAGCACTATGTTGTCCGCATAAGGCGAGGGACACTCCCTCATAACAGCTACCAGCTACATGTGTAAGGTAAGTTCAAACGTAATTTCACATCTTTCATTCGTCTTTCAGTTCCTTTAGCATAAACCGCGACGAACAAGACAACAATAAGGTATCCTTGCTTGAATGCTGGCTGAATTTCTACAAGTTCCACGAATTGCTGGCCCTCTAGATAATTCTGTGAGCAGTTTTAACAAATCGGTTTCCATACCCTACCCTTCAATAATATCACATGCTGCAGTGGACAGGCATGCTCCGGTCTGCACCCACATCGCCAGTTCTCTGGAAACGGGCGAGCTCAAGATGGCCGGGACTACTCGGCGTGAGATGCTGCCAACGCTGCTACTGCTGTCGTGTTCTTCCTTTTGATCGATTTAGATTTTGGTGGATGTTTGCTGCGGTTTTCGTCCGCCCTGTAATTATGAAGCCAGACTCTGCCCTCCGTCATGCCTGACGGCACCAGCGAGGACCGGTGGGAACCGGTTTACCCAGCCATCCTACGTACCGGTGCCCAGTGTCACTGCGACCCTGGCATCTTCAGCGGTACCGACGAGAAAGACGTTGAAGATTGGCTGGAATCGTATGAAAGAGCGCGCACCAGCAACTTAGGACCAACGATTGAAGCTCAACGACGTCATATATTATATAACGGGTGTCGCCAAGCGGTGGTTTAAAAATCACGAAGCCGATCACCTCACCTGAAGTAGCTTCAAAACCAACATCATAGAACTTTTCGGCCACCCTGGTTTGCGCAAGCTTCTCGCGGAATAACCCTTACAAACCCTGTCCCAGCAAACTGATGAAACGTTCACCATCTACATTGAGGACGTCGTCGACCTCTGCCGGCGTGTCAACCGTACGATGGCGGAAGCGCGCAAGGTTCCTCATGAAGAGCATTTCTGACGACGCCTTTCATTGCCTGCTGTAAAAAAAAAATCTGGCACTCTTTCTAAGTTCATTGAACTTTGCCAAAGTTTTGACGACCTCCGCAGACTGCGTCTTCTCACGCGGCGTCCACCTGTGTCCCACGAAACCCTCTCGAGCATGGACACGGCTCTTGACATTGACTCACTGCTTTTCCGGGTAAAGGAGTTCGTTAGTGTTGTGGTCAGTCGTCAGCTTTCGCTGCTATCCTCGGCCAGGCATTCACCCATGCCGTTGTCTCTCAACTTTCGCCAGGTCATACAGGAACAGGTTTGCGCAGCTCTAGGACACTCCGCGAAACTCCACCTTGGCCGACTCCCGTTGCCTATATCGAGGTTAACCCACTATTCACCTATGCCGAGGCGGTGGCATGGCCATCATCTCAGACCGTTGCGTCAGGGCCACCAAGCCTGGCACTGTATCCAGCTCATCGCTTCGTTCATCCGAGGTACTCACACAACAGTAGACAATGGCACACTCCTGACAACCAGCCAATATGTTTTGCGTGTGGTCTACCTGGCCATACCGCACAATTTTGTCGTCGCCACGCAACATACTATCACCGTAGCTTCGGCACTGTCCCAAATGTTTCACCATGACCGTCCGTCGTCCTCTGCTTCTTGGAACCCTGGCGAGATGTCCGTATACTGAGTCCGCCGCCCTTTTGTTGACCACCTTTCATAATCGCCTTTTAAGGAAGCGCTTTTAAGGCGCTCTGTTTTATATTTTCTTGCCCCACTGTTTCTTCGTCGAAAATTAATTTGAGTTTAAAAAAAAATTAAGGGTTAGCCTCAACTGAATTCATTTTGTTGTTTCGCCACAATTGTAGTTGTTTCTTTTTGCCAGCACTTTGACAGATCAGTATGTATGGCTTCCTTTGCCACGACATGTATCATCCGCCTTACCGTACAATTTCTAACGATCTCGTGTCATTCTGACCTGTTTCGCCTTTATGAATTAGATGCATCCTGATTTTGTGTAGTTCTAATAGATTTCTTGAGGTCTTATTTACTTGCTTGGGGGCACTTGCCAGCGATGCCCTGCTCTTCGGTTGTAGCTGCTTCATGAATTGAACTAGAATTTCATATGGTGTGGTCACAGGCAATGAGACCTACGCAAAGAGCGGTCACTCAAGCCGTTTCGCGGCTGATCAATTAAGGGTCTGCCCACCCATCAGGCGGCGTAGCGATGTCCGCTTTCACTTCACCTCAAAAGTATAGAGCGTATACATCCACGAGGTTGCGTCCTTGTGTCCTGTTTCCATAGATGCGGTGATGCCGCGGCGCTCATACGCCTACCCCACCGAGCTTTTCGACGCGTCGCCTCGCTTTTGCGGTAAGTTGTTTCCTTTTGTCTGCAGAAATAGCTTTGGTGTTTATTGCGTGAAGAACATAGTTAGCAAGACGTTTCTTATGCTGGGCAAGTGTATTTGGCACGTGTAGCATAGAATATGAACCGCGATGCCCGTTTTCCGTGCAGCCACCAATTAGTTTTTGCACCCGCCTTTTCATGCAGAGCATGTGCATTATTTACAACGCGTTATTTTGCAAATACCCTTCGCAACGCGTTCGGTTTAATGTGCAAAATTTGTTCCCTGTGGCTCACCCGCAATATCCCAAAAACGTTTGATTTGGCGCGGCTCGAGCAATGTCATGGGCACTTGAAATCGTTTTGTGAAGGCTGCTTACCACGCTGTGTATGCACGATGCATGCGCCTGGGCCAGTTCGCAAGCGCCAGTTTTACTTGACGCGCTACTTATCATGGCTAAAACATTCTTGTGGTGTTTGCTGTTCTTGTTGTCCTTGGTCTGTGTCTGCCTGTGTGTAAAATGTGTGATCCAGTATGTCTCCTGAGCAATTCCCAATGTAAACAATAAAAATAAACATTTTTGTATGAAGCAACTGCTTTCTACTGTGAGCAAGTGTGAAAAACGGCTCAACAACAACATAAAGCGCAATAAAGGCAGCTTTGATCTCTTTAATTCCCCATCTAAATGAGCTAGTTAGCCTTGCTTAAGTTCTTCGAGAAGCTCGGTGGTTCTTCCAGTAAAAAGGTTGTGGTCCACGAGTTTATTACGTCTGTACGTACGGCATGCTTAAAAATGAAATAATAATGCTCTCGCGCTCCACTATAGCCGACGTAGTAGAACATTTCAACGGCCAAAGGTAAACCAGCATGGAAAGCATTGCTATGGAAACCCGAACCAAAACAGAGCGAAACCCTGCTTCCAAAATCACGGAAGCCAGAATTAGTGGTTCAACCAGCCGCTCGGGCGCTGGCGGCAGTGGAGAAGCTCGACCGCAGCGCCCTATGGGGGTGTCTGTGTCTATGGTACTGTGTTGAAAGAAACACATAAAAATGATGTTGGCACTGCGCCGCATAGTGATGGATAGGCCGGAATGCATCCCGAATTGGTTGTGTGCACGTAGCTAAGAATTGGTTTTACTGATGCACAACGAATTCTTCGTTTCAGCGTTCTACTTTTAGCCCAACACAGTGCTTTGCCGAGTCACTATCTGCAGGTTTACAATCTTACGTCATGAATGAGATAATTTAACCTCTAATAACTTTAGCAAGCTTTTCAAATTATAGATATTTCATACGCTTACTTCGGTTCGAAGTGATTGAGCAGCTGGAATAAAAATATACAGTCTCACTTTGAAACCCACATTATTCAGCAAGAATGTTAGAACAGACAGTATATAAAAGCAGGAGTTAACATTATCTGACCATTAAATTACACAAGGTGCTGTTCTTCAGTTACTCCAAAATACCCAAAACTCTAGAGCAAAAGGAGCAGAAATGAGTGCTGAAAGTTTCAAACCTAAAATTAGGAGTAATACATGTCGCTTTAGCAGAGAAACTTAATTACAGGTACATGAACATAGAGCAAGATGCAGTCAGGCTACCAGTGAGGCGTGCCCTTACATAGCAGTGTGGGTAATGGTCTATTTTGTGCAGCGCTCACGATTACTCGAAGCACAAAGAAGATACACATAGGACACGCGCGGACAGTCAACTGACATTTATTTTGAAAAACATGAAAAAAGAGAGTAACCCGTACATATTAGGACACGTGATGAACCCCTGCCATCCCCCCTCCAGGAACCTTGCTGTTTTCCGGGCACAATCTCAAATATTAAGAGCATCATCGGCTTCTGTCTATGTGTGAGAGATGATGATCCGGGCTTACATCTACGTTCCGGGGGTTCGTCACGCATTTTGAGAACTACGGATTGCTTTCTTTCTTCATCTTTTTCAAAATAAATGTTAGTTGATAGAAAGCGATAGTCCTGTCTGTATCTTCTTTGTCCGTCGACTAATTGTGAGAGCTGCAATAAAATATATAGATTATGAACGCTTACCAACTTGCTCAGTTTTCTATTCGAGTGTGGCTTAGTCCATGCATTCTTCTTGGTACCGTTTTTTGGAAGTCTTTATGCCGAAGTGTACAGCATGTGACAACTTATGCTCTTTCGCAGTTTAGAGAAACCAGACCATTGGACCACGAATATCCTCTTGACATCCCCATTAGATGCGAACGTGCAAGTCCCGGTTAGGACGTCCAGTGATTAACATGGGGACAATAATTTTGGGATGTTCTATTTAAGACATCTTTCCGACATCCACACGATTAAATTTCTGGGATCTAAACAAACCCCAAAAGTTTAATCCTATGGATGTCCGACTGATGTTTTCAGCGGGATGTCCCATGCCGGACTTACCTGGGACCAACGCATACAATCCAAGGCAGAGTACGCGATCATTTCGCGTAATGTTAGGTCTCGTCCACGGCTGCCTTCAGCGCACGCTCTTGCGAAAAGTCATGTCAACCAGAAACCATGAGGCACTCAGGATCAAACTTCCAATGCAGACGATAAATGGAGAAGCTCCAATGAACGACCAAAACCGCACAAACATTTCAAGAGGTAGAGTGTATAAGCGCGACTGGACGATGACGAAGAAAGAAACGTTTGTTTCCGCTCGCACGGTATATATTTATCGATGCGTGCGAAAATAAAATATATAGTTGAAAGTGAAGCGCTGTGTCTGTGTATCTGTTTCTTTCTTCGTCCTCGTCCAGTCAAGCTTATACACTCTACCATGGACTCTAACCAACTAGCCCGCCAGCGTGTTTTAACCATGTCAAGAGGAAACGTCACAAAGCGGTAGGCCGGAGCACCGGAAAATCTGCGGATTACCAAGCATTACCCCATACCGCAAGGCGTAGTAAACGAATCAATTGTGTCATCCGCTCCTGCACTCTCCGAACGTCTCGAGAAGGCAGAGTACTGAGATGTCTGCAACGGCTGCAACCACTGTCGTAGAACAAAGCAGTGACTGCTATTAACCAGTCGAAACGCCACTGTCTGTTTCATGCACGTTTCGCGCTGATTTGGGCGTAGTCGGTCACATGACTTAACGCCCCCGTTTTATTGGATCGCTTCGCCCTTCTTTGTAGGCTCGGAATGACTGAAGGTTGGTGCGCCCTGCACTCAGTGTCAGGGTTGCCAGAATTGGGTAATAACAGCCAAATTGGGATACTTCTTATGCGAGTTGGCGTCGAAAATTTCTAGTTGGCTAATATGTAGTTATATTTGCGCTATTTTTGCCTTAAAGACTTCCGAGTCCGAAGGACACGCCAGCACTGACAACATTCGGGAACGCCGGTTTACGAAAACACACCCAAAGCTAATTGCTCCTAGAAAAATATGCAGGTAATCTCGAAGGCTGGGCTTTTATGTAATGTTGGCACTGGGAGGATGGCATTCATTCATGGCTGCCATGTTTATACGTCATTCCAGCGCTACGCTCTCGTCTTTTTCTTTTGGGTTCGGCACCATGTGCGGCCGGTTAACGCGTGATCCAGTAAGGAATACAGTGGGTCTGACAGCTGTGGTGCACGTGTTTCGTGCCGGCTGCTATACAGCAAACTATTATGCACACTTACATAACAGCTCCAGTATACGTACGCATGCTGTGGCGCGGCATTTTCACCTGTCGTCCTTCAATGTTTATCAAGGGTTGCTTATTGCTTGGTTTTCCCGAAAATCCCCGCGTTATTTATCCAGTAACTTTACCAAGATATGTGCAAGTATCTTTAAACGAGAAACGTGACGATTTGAGTCTTGATGTATAGTGCGCGTTAACTCTTGTGTAGAGCGCGGGAACGACGGTCACCGGGGCGCTCCGGAGGCAAGACGTGCAACGGTGCCTGTTGGGCTCGAGAAAGGGGTGTTTAGGTAGGCAGAGGCCGATGCATATACTCTCGGGCCCAGTCACTACAGTTAGACCTCGCTGGCTGACTCTGGAGCGACCCAGCAGCCCTCGTTCCTACCCTGTACACAAGGGTGACGCTCAATGTGCAAGCTCAGCGAAACACAGTAGCCTCGACTGTCCACCAAAATCAAATATTCTGCTCTACTATCGCCAAGCATCAGCAAGTTGTGGGCTAGCATCACGAATGAAAGAAACAGTGCTGGCAATCCAATGTTCGGCCTGCTGTCTGAGCTTGCTTTGTCGCTACTTGCGCTGCCTCTTTCAAACGCAGCTGTCGAAAGCGTGTTGTTCAGCCAGATTTTTATGACAATGAATGATCTGAGAGCCCGCATTTCGAATGAGACACTGCGTCAAGTCTGGTCTGGCAGAGACTATAGACTGCTGCAAAGATTTTCAGCCAGATGAACAATTTCTGTCGCGTTTTGACTCTGCAGGTCTGTGTGGTCCAAGTTGCAGTGGGGAGTTAACTCAAATGGGGCTCATTGTATATTTAGTCCATTTCTGTAACTCCCCTGCGTGAGAAGTATCAGCAAGGACTCTACGCAATGTTTTTTTTATTCTTTGTTTTACTCGAGACGCTTCGTATTAGATTAGATCCATTTATTTCATGGTATTTTTGAAGGTTGCATATTATTACAATTATAAGCTCTGTAAATATATGAAACTAATGTTCGTCCACAGTGAAGATGGCAAGGCACCAAAGGTCGGTGAGTGATTACTTTGCCAACGTGAGGATGGTAACTCGTCGATTTTCATACCGTACTCCGGTGAGAATTTCTTCCCTTTAAACTGTGTACGTGCGAGTAATTGCATTATGGCTAACTATTTATATGCACGTACTTTGGGACCACTGCAATTCCTCTTTCTTTGTCTTGCTGTTGATTATATTACATTGTAAATTGCTCACGCGTATTTTCGAGCTGCGATAAAAAAAAAGAACTACGTTCGATATGCATAATAGATGTTTCTGGTACTGGTATGTCCTTATTTTATTATTTTTGCACATCCAGTGGTTATTGGGCATAGAGTTATTGCCAATTTCAAAACGTACACATTGTGTTCTACCGACGTCTTATTCTTGCGTATAGTGCTTGAATTTGTTAGACAAAGGGGTTTGCGCTGTACTTAACCTCATGACAGCCGTGTGCGACCCACAAGACTGATTTTGTCTGTTCCCTAGTGGAATTAAATTGCTATATTTTGTTTTCAATCGCTCTCAAAGTAAAGCACACAGCCCCCTTCGAAAATTTGGCAACGCGCGCATTCGTGCCTGCATTCACAGAAACATGCGTACACGTTTTCAGGTTGCTCCAATCTTGCCAGTGAATCCTTGTTGAAATATGGCGCAATTCAACTCTTTTTGATATTAATACCACTTGGATTATTGCCAGCGTCGTTATCCAGATGGCAATTAAAACCATAAACTTTCGTCCACCTATTCTGTTGTTGGGTCGTTCTGTTCGTTCCCACTCAAAGGCGATTTGCCGTCACGAGCGCCACTTCTTCGCGCGAGGAAAATGCCAGAAGGTTTGAAGTTTTCTCCAGAGTCGAGTGCGCCGCCGAGCAGCAGCATTTGCACACGCAGCGTTGAGCAGCTTTTGAGTAAATCGAAAGAGAGGGAGAGAGAGCGGGAAAGAAATACCATGTTTGTTTTATAAATCAAGCCTATAGGATAGGCATCCCTATTTTATTGCCTTAAATTGGAGATGCCTCTTGAGCATTCGATTGTGACCAGCCGAATTTGATCCTTGAAGTTGCAAAAAATCATATACACAAATTGCTCGGTAAAGAGAGGCGCATACTTAGGTTAGCTCAGAACGAGGCTCAGTAAATACCAGTAACGTCGTGAGTAAATCGGAAAAGAAATTCGTCGGGTCATTGTGAGAATAAGTGGTGTCTTAATCCACGTCTCAGTGGCAGCTAGCTCTCACTAGAATTCTTTACGAAGACCTTGAGGCCAGTGTTGTACTGGTTGCATGCGGCGCAAGTAATTTCAGAGCTGGAAAAGTATGCCGCGGGATTTGGACACCATCTACACCATCTATAAGACACCTGCAGAGCATCATCAAACTTTCTGGCTACGTTTTTGGCTACTCTTTCTTCTCGGAAAATTTTGATCTGGCTATTCTTGGGTTACATTTTGTGACAATTTGGCTATTTTTCTTGCGACAATCTGGCAACCCTGCTCAGTCTGCGCGTTTTCTCAGAACGTGGTGGTCATGTCATGTGCTCATGAGTTCCAGCGTGAATGTTTGTCGATTCCAGGTGAACGTTTTCGTCGTGCGCTTTAAAGCTTCATCTCCGCGGCACGCGTACGTCTTACGCCTATGAAGAGGCACTTCATGAAATCAGTGTTTCTCTATTAGCAATCTTTTTCGACTAAAGTGTCGTCGTATCTGCGCGTAATCGAATGATGGGCAATGTACATACCTATGGCTTCCGGCCACGGTAACATCAATCGGTGATTGACCATTCATTGCACTGCGTTTGGTAGCATCGTACTGCTTTTCTGCACACTTCCGAGCTTACTCTGTCCTGTATTGCTTCTGCACAGCGCTGGGGTCCGTCCAAAAGAAATTTCTGAATTGAAAACATTAGAACCGTTAACACCCAGGTAGCCCACAAGACAGGCCCGCTATATTTTTCATTTTGTCTTTCCTGAACAGTGGCGAATAATAACCAAATTAACATTACTAATAATAACTATTCTCGACACGCACGGTCCGGAATAGGCTTGCTTGAGCTTCGTTTGCTTTTTGTTTGCGTAACCGCGATTGCGACAGCTATCGTAAAGCTTTATAAGTTTGGAGTAGCTGAAATTGGGGGGGGAGGGGGGGAGGGGTGTACGTATTTGTATCGCGGTCGGGGCCCTGGCTGCACATTATGGCCGGCCGCGCTTCTCAGTTTTATCACGCCTGTTTTTGGGGTTGCTATATTGTTCTTGCCAAACAGAGCCATGCACGTTTCTTAAATTATGAAAATTTTGGGCAACTTCGTCGACTTCTGCTTACTTACACGTGATCGGATGTTAGTATGGTGGTGACGTCAAGTGTCGCTTACTCCTTAACTCTCTGTGGCGAACGAAATATGTGCGCCGACTTAATTATTCGTTCGCACGTGGCCGTATTTTTGAGTACGTAACAATAAAACCTTTTCTCAATTGACTGTTTCTTTCACGCGGTCGTAGTGGTGACGGTGTCGCTTAAACTTTGGTACGTGTGTTGTTGGCGTTTTGTTTGCGTAACCGCGATTCGCCAAAGTAATCATAAAACAGCGTACGTTCGGAACAGATTATTTGTTAGCGTTTGTATCGCGATATGAGAATTTGCTGCCGTGATGGCTGGTCGTGCTGCTGAATTTAACCACGCGTTTATTGAAGGCTGGTATAGCTTTTTTTTTTTACAAGACCTGCCGTGCGCTTTGTAGTAATGACAACAACTTCGGGCGGCCTGTTAGACTTCTGCTTATGTACACGTGAACGGATGCATTCAAGTTTGGTGTTAGTAGAGCATGGTGTCAACGTCACGTCTCAGCTCTCTAACGTCGAAACGTGTGCACTGAATAGCTCGTTCGCACGTGGTGGCAGTTTTTTTATTATGAAAGTTTGTCAGAGTTCACTTTCGTGCGCTCGTAGTGATTAGCCGTGGCGCTTAAGCGTCGTCTGCCGTTGGCGTTTTGTATGTGTAACGATCGCAGTAGCAATCGTAAGAACTGCGTTAGGATCGATTAACTGAATTGCCTTTATTTATTTATTTCAATACTCTGAATATCACGTGGGGCGTTGCAAAGTGGAGGGGGACTCTATACAATAAGTGGAAATTGTGGTTTTGAAGCATGTTGTCACAGCTTGTCGCTGTCCTTAGAATGAAGGATTAAGCGCGCGAAGTGCATTTGGGACGTGAAATACAGATGTAGGCATCTGTATCACGCAGGAGCACTTGCATGTGATGGTTAATTGGCTGGCTGCACTTCTGAACTTTGCGACGCTAGTCTTTATGGATGATATACTTAACAGGGATAGGCGCGCTAGTTGGTGGTCGATATTGGAATGCGTCATGTAACCGCGCAAACAACAAGGGACAAAGAAGGAAACACTCAAGACAGGCGCGGAACTTTGTTTCCTTCTTTGTCCCTTGTAGTTTGCGCGGTTAAATGAAGGATGATATACGCATGCCATAAAGCGCCATGCCTATTTGCGTGTGGTCGGATGCATGCTATTATGATAAGATGAATATTAGGTCTGAGCTTCCTGTAACGATCAAAATATTTACGCACCTGGTCGCATTGTTTAGTGCAAGTAACGGCGAACGTTTGTCGATCTTTATTGACTGCTGAATTTGTGTCACGCGTCCACCCTGACTGATTAACCGTGTCTTTTCAGCTTCGTCTGCCGTTTGAGTTTTCTTTGCGCAACCGTGATTGCGAGAGCGATTGGAAAAGGGGTACAGTTGAAACAACTAACCGCTTGTGAGCATTTGTATCGCGATCGCATCACTTGTAGCACATGATGATTGGCCGGTGACGCTACTGAAGTTTCCAACGCGTTTCTGTAAAACAATGACGTACACGTTCGTTTCTGCAAATAACGAAACTGTTGGGCTACTTGTGAACTGCTGCTTATTTACGCATTGTCCGGTGCATGGTAGTATGATTGTGAAGTCAAGCTTTTAAGTCTCAGCTGTCTGTTACAATTGCAACGTTTACACTACTTATTAGACTACTGCTCGTTCGCACGCTGTCATATACTTATTAAGGGGGAACGTTTGCATCTGTTGACTGTTATTTAAATATTTAAATTTCTGTCACACGACTTCGCCAGTTATGCATGCCGCCTAAGCTTCCTCTGCTGTTTGAGTTTCCTTTGCGTGACCGGGAAATTGCGACAGCAGTCGTAAAACAATGTAAGGTTGGTATAACTAAACTTGGTTGGTATAACTAAACTTTCGTAAATACTTGTATCGCGATCCGAGCGCTTCTGCACGTGATGGTTGGGCGGCCAAGCTGCTGAAGTCTCACGTTACTTCTAGGCAGGTATATTGCTAGTGCCAAAGAATACCATACACTTGCATTTGAGGATATAACAAAACATTTGGACAATTGCGAAAATGCTGCTCATTTAACGTCCTCGGCTGCATGTTGGCATGATGGTGAGGTCAAGCTTACGTCTCAGCTGTCTGTAACGATCGAAAGGTTTACGCTCATTAGACTATTGCTCCTTCGCGATTGTTCTATCTTTGGTAATGGAGTCCCGGCCACGGCGCCTGCATTTCGATGGGGGCGAAATGCGAAAACGTCCGTGCATTTGGATTTAGGTGCACGTTAAGAAACCTAGGTGGTCCAAATTATTCCGGAATCACCAACTACGGCGAGTCTGATAATTAGATCGCGTTTTAAGCGCGTAAAACCTAACAATTTCATTTTTTTGGTGAAGGAGAAAGTTTGTCTCTGTTGACGGATGAATTCCTATCCAGTGATTTACCGTGTCGCTTAAGCTTCGTCTACCGTTTGAGTTTTCCTTGCGTAACCACGATTGCAAGAGCAAGCGTAAAACCGCGGAAAGGCCGAATAACGGAACTATTGTAGCCATTTGTATTTCACTGGCACCACCTTTCTCACAGGGCAGCTGACCAACCGTGCTGCTTCGGTTTTCTTTCCTCTCGCACTTTCTATCAATTGGTCTGGCGTATGTGCTGACAAGTGTGCGCAACAAACTGGAAAAGATTACGAGACTGTTGTAACCCCATGTTGTCATTGTTTTCTTAGTGAAGCTCTCTGTCGACATTCGCCTGATTTTTTTATGGTGATCGAAATTGTAGGGACCCTGCTGAGGAAATTCCGCTGATGCGAACGTGCGCCGCGGTGGGTTGTGGCTTCGTGAGCAGCTTTTCCCGCGCAGCTGTAGTGTCGAAGGCCGCGTAAACTTGGCTCTGGAAACGTATTCTAGTTGGAAGCAGCAAAAAGCGATCGCTTGTCACTGCTGCTTTGCTTCATTACGCCAGCGTTCGTACGGCGAGTTTACTGTCAGTGAGAAGTGTTCATATTTGGTTTTGCGCGCGACACCAAGTTTGTTAATATAATAAGGAAGCGAAGGTTTACTGTAATGTACACTGGCGATGACAAGTACAGTCACCTAATTATAGCTGTCTGGTAACTTGCTGTCGAAATCACTGCGTCGGCTTTCGGGCGAAATTGCGACATTTTTTACTGCTATCAGCTCGTTTGAGAAAGATATGCTGTTGTGAGACTAGGAGAATTCCTTTTATCTTTGCACAGAAATGAAATTGTTAGCATTGCCATTTGTGGGGCGTGTTGATAAACTGAAATAGAAAGCATATTTAGCACCAAAGAACAAAGACAGAAGGTTGGTCTCGTCTCCATTCTGTCTTTGTTCGCTGGTGCTAAATATGCTTTCAATTGAAGTTATTACAACTTCTTTTCTGATGGCAGTAGCTCAGCAAGTTCGTATAAAGCCAAGAGGAGCCGAAGTTGCTGTCAAAAACGACAGATTGCTGTTAAAAGTGAAGCTTATTAACATGCACGTGGTGGATAGCAATTTTCGTACATATCTGTAACAGGTTTTCTTGCATGCTTTCCAGCCACGCTGTGTTCCTGCCATCGGCCTGGTGTCACTTTGGGTAGAGATCATTTTTTGCTGATGATCAGCACAAAAACAAACCCATAGAAATCTGCTTTCTTAGTACCTCGGATCTTAGCAGTGCACTTTCGTGCTTGCGACCACTGGAACTGATGCTGCGGGATGACTAGTAAATTATGCAGCATACCCGTGATCTCTTCTGTTCTGTATCTGCAACCATGGATGAAAGGCTGCAGCCAGAGAGTGGTAACCTTCATATGGGCCGACGCACCTGTAAACACTCGGTTAATTTTTGTCTCTGTGACTGTTGAAGCAAGTCCACAGAAATTCCCAACTAAATTTCTTAGTACATGTTAGCTGCAATGTAATTGTCTGCGATGGCTGATGCCAGCCTGAAGCAAGCCTTAGTAAAAGATTTAGTTGCCAAATACCAGTGATCTTTTCAGAAGCATATTTACCGGCTGGTATTGAAGAACAGCCACGCTCTGCCTCTGGTAACTTCCATGAGACTGTCCGATACCCGGGAATATTTAGGATGAACTTGTGTTTGTGTGTAACATCTGAAGGAAGCCCCTACAAATCCTCTGTTACCTATTGGTACAGGTGAATTCGTACAATGCATTTTTGTGTCAATGACTGCTGAACGATCATGCTGCATGCCTTTAGTTAATTGTGTAATCACCAAGGTACCTATGACGGCTTCAGCAATATTTGGCGGCGACCACGATAAAGTTCCATTCAGCTTCTCTTTACTTGCGCTTACAGGCCTTCGAGCCTGTGAACACCTAGGGTGAATTTGTGTTTGTCACCACTTAAGTACAGCAAGTATCTTTGTAACTTCTACTACCAGTGAAATAAATCAATTAGGTTTTGTGCCGAAGTAAGTGTCTTTTAATTGCTTTTGTACCTGTGAACTATCCAGTAATCTTCCTGTCTGCAAATGCTTAAGTCATGTTTTGGTAATTTTATTAATGCTTAGTGAATCTATCAAATCTTTAATTTTACTGTGCACCACTACTGGAGCAGGCCCGCAGAAAGTCTGGAGTAGGCTTCCTTCATGGCTAATATAGCTGTGAACTTTCCAGCATATATTTCATTTATGTGCCTGTGACCGCTGATGTGAGCCAGCCTGCAGTAGTAGGGACGTAGCCAGGGGGGGGGGGGGTCTTATTGGGCACCATCCCCCCTTTCCACCCCCCCCCCCAAGAAGTGCTTTCGTGCTGTCTATGCACCGGCGACCACAGCAACCCCCGGTGCCGGAAATCATTCTGGATTTCCTCTAGAATGTATTTTTCACGCTGGAAAAGATATTTCTTCGCGAATATTGCGAAACTCGGGCAGAATTTCAGGGCAACGACCATGCACTGGGAGTCCCATAACGTAAGCAGCCCCATCCAAGCACGTTGTTCAAGGGCGTTTTCATGGCGAGCGCGCTCGTCCCGCCATCTCGCGGAGGCCGCGCAATATACTGAGCGTGTGGATTTCACTTCCGAAACCTAATGGCTATAAAGTACTTATAAACTTTTGATGTGAAAGGCGCATTGACATTTCCAAAGTTGTTCATTAGATTTCCAATTCCGGAACTTCGCGGCTTTAATGTTGTTACAAACATTTCCCGCCAAAGGTGCATTGACTTTTCTAAAGTCTTACATCGGATCAAGGATGCAAGCCAAATCAACACACTGTAAGACAAGTTGACAAAGCACGCAGTGAGGTCCGATGAGACGAAGGGTTGGGGTGGTCCATTTGTGCCATCATGTAACACACAAAAAAAATATGAACAATTTTTTCACCAATGCCAAAGCATCCATGACGAGGCACTAAAGCCAGCCAAGGTAACTACGTTCTCATTTATTTTTTCGACTTCGACTTTTACTCGCGAGGACAAGTTGAATCTCTTCAATTTTCTTGTTCTCGCTATCCACGGGCTGTCAGAGCCAGCAAGAACACATGCCTTTTTCTCGTGTTGCCCCGACCACTGCGCGGTGCATTCAGTGCGCGTTCAGTTTTCTATGGCAGAGTGGATTTTCACCTGGCAGAGTTTTGGACGCTTTTTGGCAAGCGGACGAGAAAATGGAACAATGGTCGCCCGCCGCCATCACTGTGGGGACTCGACTGATTGGACAGCGTTTGCTTGAGCGCAACCTCTACGGAAAATCTTGTCTCGTCGGTGTAGGATGCCGAGCAGTATGCGTATGGTTCTCAGTGGACCAAGCTTCTCACGTTTTCTACGACATTCCTTCGGTAGCCACATTAGGTGCCCAAAGTAGGTATCTGATTGTGGCCAACATACTTTCCTTTTCGTTATATTTATTTCGGTACCCCCTCACCACAAAAGGAAAAAAAAACATTGTTGCGGCACGGCGAATTGTCGCATGGTGAAATTTCGATTTTGTTGCCTCTTCTTGTGCGGAAAGTAATGGGCCACGGGACGCTTCAGTTGCTAGATACTCTTACTATATTATTGCGATAGCAATTATATGGCCACTCCAGGCGCATTCTTGACATCACGGTCACCCTCATGTTTGGTATAAAATCCAAGAGCGATAACATCGTGACCGCGGGCTTCATGCTGTATGTGCGAGTGAAAGCGTAGGGGAGCGGGAGGTGGGTGGGAGGAGGAATGGGTGAGCTGACAATGGTGGCTCATTCTTGTGTTCGCAAGGGAGAAAAGCGCGGAGCAAGCACGCCGCCTTCCGTAGGGGGAGTGGATCAGGAGGAGTGGATAGAATGGAGGCGGGTCTAGGATTCTGTGAATCTCTGATTGCGCAACATGTTTCTTTGCCTAGTTTGCCTAGGCAACATGTTTGTTTGCCTAGATACGCAGATTTGTTGGATACTTATCATCATCACCATCATCATCATCAGCCTGGTTACACCCACTGCAGGGCAAAGGCCTCCCCCATACAACTACAACTGCCCCGGTCATGTACTAATTGAGGCCATGTTGTCCCTGCAAACTTCTTAATCTCATCCGCCCACCTAACTTTCTGCCACCCCCAGCTACGCTTCCCTTCCGTTGGAATCCAGTCCGTAACCCTTAATGACCATCGGTTATCTTCCCTCCTCATTACATATCCTGCCCATGCCCATTTCTTTTTCGTGATTTCAACTAAGATATCATCTCGCGTTTGTTGCCTCACCCAATCTGCTAATTTCTTACCCCTTAACGTTAGACCCATCATTCTTCTTTCCAGAGCTCGTTGCGTCGTCCACAATTTAATTAGAACGCTTTTCATAAGGCTCCAGGTTGCTGCTCCATAAGTGAGTACTGGTAAGACACAGCTGTTATACACATTTCTCTTGAGGGATAATGGCAACCTGCTGTTCATGATCTGAGAATTCCTGCTAAACGCAACCCAGCCCATTCTTATTCTTCTGATTATTTCAGTCTCATGATCCGGATCTGCAGTCAAAACCTGTCCTAAGTAGATATATTCCTTACCACTTCCCGTGCCTAGCTACCTATCGTAAACTGCTCTTCTCTTCCGAGACTGTTAAATATTACTTTAGTTTTCGGCATATTATTTTTAGACCCACCCTTCTGCTTTGCCTCTCCAGGTCAATGACCATGCATTGCAGTTGGTCCCCTCAGTTACTAAGCAACGCAGTATCATCAGCAAACCCCAAGTTATTAAGGTATTCTCCGTTAAATCTTATCCCCAATTCTTCCCAATCCAGGTCTCTCTATACCTCCTGTAAACACGCTGTGTTTACAGGAGGTATACAGGAGGTATACAGAGCTTAGCATTGGAGAGATCGTATCTCCCTGCCTGACCCCTTTCTTTATTGAGATTTTGTTGCTTTCTTTATGGAGGACTACGGTGGCTTTGGAGACGGTATGGATGCCTTTCAGTGTTTTTACATACCGCTCGTCTACACCCTGATTCCGTAATGCCTCCATGGCAGCTGAGGTTTCGACTGAATCAAAGGCCTTCTCGTAATAAATGAAAGCTATATATAAGGGTTGGTTATATTCCGCACATTTCTCTATCACCTGATTGATAGTGTGATTAAGGTCTATTGTTGAGTAGCCTTTACGGAATCCTGCCTGGTCCTTTCGTTGACGGAAGTCTAAGGTATTCCTGATTCTATTTGCAATTACCTTAGTAAATATTCTGTAGGCAACGGACAGTAAGCTGATCGGTCTATAATTTTTCAAGTCTTTGGCACCCCGTTTGTTATGGATTAGGATTATGTTAGCGTACTTCCAAGATTCCGGTACGCTCGACTAACGAGCTTTGGGAGAGAGCCTTGGCCAGCTCCGACCTCGAGGATCAGCAACGGCTGATTGCGAAGGCCCAGAACGCGGGCCGAGCTCAAGGCATTCTGGAATGAGGACGCCTCTCCAAAGCTGCATTTACCTCATAAAAATGTGTATCTCTCTCTCTCTCTCGAAGTCATGAGGCACTGCGTATACAGGGTGGTCAGTTTTTCTACAACAATCTGCCCACCATCCTTCAACAAATCTGCAGTTACGTGATCCTCCCCAGCTGCCTTCCCCCTTTGCATACCTCCCAAGGTTTTCTTTACTTCTTCCGGCGTTACTTGTGGGATTTCGAATTCCTACAGACAATTCTCTCTTCCATCATCGACGTAGGTGCCACTGGCACTGTATAAATCTCTTCAGCCACTTGAACGATCTCATCCATGTTAGCAACGATATTGCCGGCTTTCTCTCTTAGCGCATATATCTGATGCATGCCTATTCATAGTTTCTTCTTCACTGCTTTTAGGCTTCCTCCGTTCCTCAGAGCATGTTCAATTCTATCCATATTATACTTCTTTATGTCAGCAGTACTACGCTTGTTGATCAACTTCGAAAGTTCTGTCAGTTTTATTCTAGCTGTAGGGTTAGAGGCTTTCATACATTGGCGTTTCTTGATCAGATCTTTCGTCACGTGCGATAGCTTACTGGCATCCTGTCTAACGGAGTTACCAGCGACTTCTATTGCGCACTCCTTAATGATGCCCATTAGATTGTCGTTCATATGTTCAACACTAAGGTCCTCTTGAGTTAAAGCCGAATACCTGTTCTGTAGCTTGATCCGGAATTCCGGCATTTTACCTCTGACCGCTGACGCATCCATCGGCTTCTTATGTACCAGTTTCTTCCGTTCCCTCCTCAAGTCTAGGCTAATTCGAGTTCTTACCATCCTATGGTGATTGCAGTGCACCTTGCCGAGCACGTGCACATCTTGTATGAGGCCAGGGTTAGCGCAGAGTATAAGGTCTATTTCATTTCTAGTCTCGCAATTCGGGCTCCTCCACGTCTACTTTCGGCTATCCCGTTGCGGAAGAAGGTACTCATTATCCGCATATTATTCTGTTCTGCAAAGTCTTCTAATAACTCTCCCCTGCTATTCCTAGTGCCTATGTCATATTACCCCACGGCCTTGTCGCCAGCCTGCTTCTTGCCTACCTTGGTATTGAAGTTGCCCATCAGTATAGTGTATTTTGTTTTTACTTTACCCACCTCCGAGAACAGGTCTTCATAGAAGCTTTCGACTTCCTGGTCATCATGACTGGATGTAGGGGCGCAGACCTGTATGACCTTAAATTTGTACCTCTTATTAAGTTTCACAACAAGTCCTGCCACCCTCTTGTTAATGCTATAGAATTCCTGTATGTTACCAGCTACATCCTTCTTAATCAAGTATCCGACTCCTAGTTCTCGTCTCTCCGCTAAGCCCCGGTAGCACAGGACGTGCCCGCTTTTCAGCACTGTATATGTTTCTTTCGTCCTTCTAACTTCACTGAGCCCTATTATATCCCATTTATTGCCCTCTAATTCCTCCAATAGCACTGCTAGACTCACCTCAATAGATAACGTTCTAGCGTTAAACGCTGCCAGGTTCAGATTCCCATGGCGGCCTGTCTGGCGGCCTGTCCTTATACGTAAATTTAAATATCTTGTTGCAAGGTTCTTTGCATACTGAGGGCTTCGGACCCGTGCTCTTGGGACAAATGAACGACAACACAGTAGTGCAAACTATCACAAGGGCATTTATTGCACCTTTCACCGACTAATACCTGCTAGAAGAATTGCTATCCAGAAAACATGCCGATGGGCGCACGACAAATCGCGGAAGTCCAGCTCACCACTACCGTATAACGAGTGAATGTGTTCGCCCCATGCGGGATACCAACGCCTAGTCGTTCGCGCGTGCGGTCACGCGAACGGTGGCGCGTTCCAATGATAGTGTTCATCCATTCCGGGGTACGCTTCGCGAGACGGTGTTGCAGAAGCATGGATCGGCGCACCCACAGAACCTCCGCGCCGCTTGCCGAAACCGAGTAAAAGAGGACGAGCCTTCTCCTTTTTGCGCCCAAGTAACCCCGCCGTTAGGTGGCGTTAGCAAGCAACACTCGTGCCATCTCTCGCAATGCGCTTCAACCACACCGAGTTCCGCGGGCACCAGGCCACGCGGCGAAGCCGGATGTGATGTTGTTAGGATCGTCACGTTGCAAAGCGTGTGACGCGAAGATGGAGGAGACGGTGCATGATTAGCAAACACACGACAATTATATTAGACGGCACATAATCATGAAGAATACCTTCAACTAGAACCACGCATGTCAGGCTGTTCGTAAGCAAGACAAATATAGTCTCACGAGGTTGCGGTTGAAGGCCGGAGTGTGGTGAGACGTTGAGTCCTTGCGGTGGAGCACTCGCTGGTATGAGGAGGACCGGCGTGGTAGAGCAGACGTAGCAGCACGGGGCAGGAAAAGGTGGACGACCCACAGCTCCGTAGACGAGAACAGGCCGCTCGGTCGCCCGGTCACCCGAACCTCGCGTGTAGACGCGGGTTCCAAGATGCCGGCAGGCCGACCTGAGGCCTCGTGCAAGGCAACGACCCGAGGCGCTCCTCGTCTCGACGACGGACGCTCGCTCTCCCGAACCTCGCGCGTAGATGCGGGTTCGAGGCTGCAGCAGGCCGTTCCGGGGTCTCGTGCCGTGCAACGACCCGAGGCGTTCCCTGTCCCGAAGACGGACGCTCGGTCAGGTGAACCTCACCGGTAGATGTGGGTTCCGTAGGCCCGGTGGCCCTAGTCGCGCCGGCGTTCCAACGATCTCCGTTCCGCGAGACCCCTCTCATCCGCTGCACGAGCCTCCCTCGTCTTTTTTTTTTCTCTTGTTGAGGACGGCCGCAATGTCGTCTGCTCTTGCGCTCGGTAGTTTGTGCGCACTTCTTCACACCGGATTACAGGAGACGGAGGTTATGCGGGAAACAACATATCAGGGCACGCATGAGAGTCGCGCATCCCCACAATGCGTGCAGTGAAATTTGTTTCCACTTGCACTTTTTTCATCATCATCAGCCTGGTTACGCCCACTGCAGGGCAAAGGCCTCTCCCATACTTCTCCAACAACCCCAGTCATGTACTAATTGTGGCCATGCCATGCCTGCAAATTTCTTAATCTCATCCGCCCACCTAACTTTCTGCCGCCCCCTGCTATGCTTCCCTTCCCTTGGGATTCAGTCCGTAACCCTTAATGACCATCGGTTACTTCCCTCCTCATTACATGTCCTGCCCACGCCCATTTCTTTTTCTTGATTTCAACTAAGATGTCATTAACTCGCGTTTGTTCCCTCACCCAATCTGCTCTTTTCTTATCCCTTAAGGTTACACCTATCATTCTTTCCATAGCTCGTTGCGCCGTCCTCAATTTGAGTAGAACCTTTTTCGTAACCCTCCAGGTTTCTGCCCCGTAGGTGAGTACTGGTAAGACACAGCTATTATATACTTTTCTCTTGGGGGATAATGGCAACCTGCTGTTCATGATCTGAGAATGCCTGCCAAACGCACCCCAGCCCATTCTTATTCTTCTGATTATTTCAGTCTCATGATCCGGATCCGCCGTCACTACCTGCCCTAAGTAGATGTATTCCCTTACGACTTCCACTGCCTCGCTGCCTATTGTAAATTGCTGTTCTCTTCCGAGACTGTTAAACATTACTTTAGTTTTCTGCAGATTAATTTTTAGACCCACTCTTCTGCTTTGCCTCTCCAGGTCAGTGAGCATGCATTGCAATTGGTCCCCTGAGTTACTAAGCAGGGCAACATCATCAGCGAATCGCAAGTTGCTAAGGTATTCTCCATTAACTTTTATCCCCAATTCTTCCCAATCCAAGTCTCTCAATACCTCCTGTAAACACACTGTGAATAGCATTGGAGATATCGTATCTCCCTGCCTGACGCCTTTCTTTATTGGGATTTTGTTGCTTGCTTTATTGAGGACTACGGTGGCTGTGGAGCCTCTATAGATATCTTTCAGTATTTTTACATACGGCTCGTCTACACCCTGATTCCGTAATGCCTCTATGACTGCTGAGGTTTCGACAGAATCAAACGGTTTCTCGTAATCAATGACAGCTATATATAAGGGTTGGTTATATTCCGCACATTTCTCTATCATCTGATTGATAGTGTGAATATGATCTATTCTTCGCATTTATAATGTATGAGGGCGAGTCAGATGAAAGTGAGCTTACCCACCCCGTGCAGTAATGGTTTGGTTTTAGGCTTATCCTCTGCCGCCATAGGCACCTACCAATAACCAGAGCGCAAATCGAGAAAGGAAAATAACTCTGCACCTTGTAAGCAGTCTAGGGCGTCGTGGATCCGCGGCAATGGATAAACATCCTTTCGGGTTATTTTGTCTAGGCGTCGGTAATCCGCACAAAAGAGGATCGAGCCAACCTTCTTTTTAACTAAAGCAACTGGCGATGCCCATGGGCTGTCGGACGGTTCAATGACACCACGCTTTAGCATGTCACCTACTGGCTCATCAATGACGTGTCGTGCTGTCGACGACACGCGGTATGGTCGCCGCCTTAGCGGTGAGTGAGAACCGGTGTCAATCTGGCGACCTACAGTTGTCGTTGGGACGAGAGAAATACTATGGCTGTCAAATGCAGAGAAAATTTCTCGAGGAGATGGAGAAGGTCATGGCGTTCCGTGGGGTTTAAGGCGTTGTCGATCCCGTGGCTGAAAACCTCGTCCGGCGATGCGGCAGTTACGGGACTACAGTAAAGGGTGTTGACCTCTGACGATACAATAGGAACTTCCAGCGCGGTAATGGTGTCGTAAGGCTCCACAGTTCCGAGAAATTCACCCCGAAGCAACGTAATCGGGAATGGGAAGTGGTTGTGCACAGGAAGGTGAGTCACACCAACTTGAAGGCCAAGCAGCGCAGTTGGAAGTGGTTAGAGGTGGCGCTGAACGAAAGCAGTGGAAGGTGTGAAGAGTACGGTAGAGTCGAGGTCAGTGAGGGACAACTAGGTGAAAGAAAGCGAAACGTCATCAGATATGGCATTGCCAAGCGAAGAGACGGCGACTTCTGCACGCGTGCAATCAATGACAGCTCGGTGACGGGAAAGTCCCAACCCAAAATAATATCGTGGGAACAGTGGGGAAGAACGAAGAACTCGACGGCGTAGAGCACTCCTTGAATATCAAGTCTGGCGGTGAACGCAGCCACCGGCTTTACGTGCTGTGTTCTGGCCCTGCGGAGTAAAGGACCGAAGAAAGGCGTCGTGACTTTTCGCATTCAGCGCCATAGTTTTTCGGTAATCATCAGATATGGCGGCAACTGTGCCAATGAGGGCAAGGACAGAGACACCTTCAACAGCGACATCAATAACGTTGGGCGGCGAAAGAAGAGGGCTTGAGTGTTCCGACGATGACGCAATTCTTGCCTCGGGAACTGCGCCACTTAGTTTTCCTGGATAGTGGTAGAGGGACGTCGACGCATCGGGGAGAGCGAGCGACGACGAGTAAAAGGATGGCGGTGGTCGTAAACTGGGCGAAGGCTTGGGCGGGGAAGGGGTAAATCGCGGTCTGGAGCGTAAGGCAACGGACGGTCGTGCGCGGCTGTGTGTGGGTCGTCACGTGGATGAAGTGGACGGCGACGGCACAGCCGTGCAGCGTGTCCGGAAATTCCGCATGAATAGCAAATGGGCCGATTATCCGCTGTGCGCCAGGGATTAATTATTCGATGGGCTGGAAGTTGTGGCTGCCAGGGGGTAAAAAAATGATAGGCATCGGAGGCGGAGCCCGGAAGTTCGGCAGTCGTGGCCATGCGATGGCGTCGGCGTAAGACAATGGGGCGGTGAGTTGAGGCGCCCGTTCCAGAGGAAGGACCTCGGACACTTGTTCCGTATTATGTCGTAAGGTCGGACTAGCGGGCGAACTTGAGCCCGGCGGGTTAGAGATGAGAGAGAGCTGGCGAGCAACTTCTTCCCGGACGAAAGCCTTTGTCTGCGAGAGGAGAGTGGGATCTGGAAAAGGAGAGGTCAAGCCGGACAACGATTCTTGATGGGGAACAGCACGGCGGTTGAGGAAAGCGTTGACGGCGGAGCTCGTCATAGCTTTGACACAGTTCAGTAACTTGGGCAACAATAGAGGGGCTCTTTGAAATGAGCATCTGACATGCGTGCTCGCCGATACCCTTCATGATATGCTTGATTTTATTTCCGTCAGTCATGGATGCATCGACGCGTTTACAGAGATCGATGACATCTTCGATGTAGCTGGTGAAGGTCTCACCAGGCTGCTGAGCGCGCGACTGCAGATGCTGTTCGGCACGAAGCTTTTGAACAGCAGAGTGGCCGAAGACCTCGCTGAACTTTGTCTTGAACACCTTCTAGCTTGGGACTTCGCTTTCGTGGTTCCGAAACAACAAGTGGGCAATTCCGGTGAGGTAAAAAAGGGACGGTTGTCAATTTCGTGATGTCATCCCATTTGTTGCTCAGACTGACGCGTTCGTACGGTGAGAGCCAGTTATCAACGTCGTGGTCGTCAGTGCCGCTGAAGATGGGAAGGTCCCGCTGACGAAGTGTGCCAAGGCATACAGAGGACTGGGGAGCCGGTGGTGGTAAGCTCGTGGCGCTTTCGGTAGTCATGATGGCAGGGAGAGTCCGGCTGCGCAACTCCAGGATTACAGGAGAGCCAGCAAACCTACAGCAATTATGACAAGGAAGTCCGACACGGCTGTGGGCGACATGAAGGACGCCGACATGAAGACACAACAGCGTAGGCTTAGCCGGTCACAAAAGGAACATCGTCTAGCCCGAGCCCCACCTCAGTAGCACTGGCGATCCGGCTGCGAAGCTTTCCACGGCACACTCCTTCTCCTTCCTTACAAAGCATACAGGAGCTGTTTGTTTCTATATAGGACCACTTAACTACCCTCAACTAATTTCGTTAATGCCTAATCAAGTTGTGACGCCGTTAGTATAACTTGTGTTAGTGTGTGTAACTATTAATTATGGTCTAGAGAAAGGCCCTGGTAAGTTAATATGGCTTACATATCTCGACTGTTCAGCAAAATTTTGCTTTGATGTGCCTGCAACCGTGAAAGTGAGCGCACAGCAAGCTTCATGGTAACTTCTGTAGTGGCCCAGCTCATCATCATCATCATCATCATCATCATCATCATCATCATCATCATCATCATCATCATCAGCCTGGTTACGCCCACTGCAGGGCAAAGGCCTCTCCCATACTTTTTCCAACAACCCCGGTCATGTACTAATTGTGGCCATGCCGTCCCTGCAAACTTCTTAATCTCTCCTCCCACCTAACTTTCTGCCGCCCCCTGCTACGCCCAACTGCGAATTCCTAAATTTTTCTTCCTATCCAAAGGGCACTTGTAAATAGTTTATTTCACGCATACTTTTGCAAACCATGGTGAAATAACTCCTAATGGCTGAGCTTGTATGATGAAATTTTATTTGTTTACATAGATGCGCTTTTCTGCGAACTAATGAGTAAATTTGAGAGTTGCACTTGCAATATTCCTGCAACTATTTTATTGAAAATCAATGCTTTATTTTTTATTGAGATAGTCAAATGATTCAGCAGCCAATAGAACTTAGTTCTGTAGCTTCGTTCCTCCTAGCCCAAAAAATTAGAGCTTGCATGTCGATATGTTTTGATTTATTGCAGTTTTATCAAGTTTTATGTTATGTATTAGCTAACCATAGCAGAGAATTATGTCCACAATGTTTAGCTGCACTGCAGCCTTCTTCATCATGATTTCAGATGAGGTGGGCAGTATTCTTGGCCTGTCTCCTCGTTCTTAAGAATTTACATGACAAAATGTTTCGTCCCCTTATTGGACTGCTAGGATGGATCTTCAAGAGCCATGCAGTTCCTTTTAATCATTGCTCTACAGGCCAACACAAAAGCAGGCCAAGCTTTGTTAATGGTATTTAAAATGCAACGAGCTGGCTGCACTGTAAGGCACATTATGAAGAACGTCCGTATTATGTTTATTTATAATGAATATTCATCTCCTGTGAATATTCTATATCCAGAACCAAATGTCCCACAAATGTCATTTGGACGATAGGTAACACAAAATGTCCCAGAAGCGTCCTACATCCGCAAAAAATGTCCTTTGGATGTACTCTGAAATATACAATAGGAATCATCCATATTTAGACATCTCTTGGACGTCCGAATATCCCATTATGACGTTCGTGGGACGTTTCTATAAACATCAATTCGCGTACATGGGACGATCCCATGGACATCCAAGAATGATCCCACAGGCTCCTTACATACGTCCTAGGGACGTTCTGATGTTCTGCTTCGGATATCTGCTGGACATATGTAGGACGTTGGTGGTCAAATGGGAGGTTAATGACAACGGGTACAGCAGATTTCTGCTCATTTTCTGCAGATGATCTTCTGCAAAATTTGGCAACAGTGCCCAACGTTGCTATAAAACTTGACCGGAAGAAATATCAAAATATTTCCAAAGTACTCACGATAGGTCCCGGTTGCCCTTGTCGTCCTGGCGCTCCGTTTGACCCCTGAGATAAAAATAAGATCAAAATGACTGAAGTGAAAACTGTCGCCGCAAAAAACTCCGTGTTGAACAATCCATAGCAATGCATACCGAAATTAATAACGTAGCACTAAAACTCTCATATCACTACTATCATCATAAAAAAAGTTTTGTTTTATTTATTTCAAGATAATACGAGCCACTGAGTTTGTGCAAGCAGACGGGGAGCCAATAGCCAGTAATAAACTAATATGACAGATCAACGTTGAGCGTAATGACAAAAAGTAAGGCGATACAATAGCTAATGTTTCAATATATATATATATATATATATATATATATATATAGAAAGTACACCTTCGTAAACTTACACCATGTTAATCCGACCTAAAATTGATTAAACATCAGCCATCTGGAATCCTTATAAATATTGAAATATTAACAACATGGAAGCCCTTTAAATCTGTGCTCTTCGCTTCATCTCTGAATACCGACCTTTCCCAAGCGTCACCGCTTTAAAAAATAATGCCTAATTGCATGTGCTGCCGTAAACTTGCCCACTTATCAATTTCTTATAAACTTTATATATGTATCTTCACATCCCTCCATCACGACTTTTTCCTGCAACAAGGAGCTATCTCTTCTCACCAGGACCATCCTAGGAAAGTAAAACGGACAACGTGCCCCTCAATACGCTACGCTGAATTTTTCATACCACGCAAATTAAAGAATTGGTACCAGTTGGCATCACAATCTATTTAAGAAATTTACATCGGGGATCCTCGTTCATGACAATGTACATGCATCCAGCCTTTATTCCAGTTTTTTCTTCTCGTACTGCATTTATTTTTCCTATACGGAAATTTCACATTGCCCAATTCACCCGAAAAGCCGGTGTCTGTAGCAGGGAAAGGCCACCTAAATTCTCATTGGCTGCGACTGCACGACATGCGCGCGCCTCGACAGAGCAGAGTGGACGAAGGGGAACACCTGCTGCCGCTCTGGCGCGCCAGGTGTTGCGCGAGGGGACGAGGGCTTCGCCGCCGCGACGTCAGGTCACGCTCACTTTCACAAGCGTGTGTTACTCGCGTATTCCTTGTCCGCTCAAGCTCTCGCCTGCGTTACGTCCTCCTCGGCAACCACTATAAAGAAATTATCGTATAAGAAAACAGAACTAATTCGAAAGGAAGAACGTTAGGGGTAGTGAGTTTAGAGCCTACGAGCCCACTCTCCGTAGCTGAGAGTCCTACGCACTGGACTCGGCCAGTGCACTCCTAGGCCGGTGCACTCTGCTTTATCACATCATCCTAGTTGGGCCGAAATTTCCGTTGCCCAGCCAGGCATGACGAAAGTGGTGATGTCAAAATCACTGTTACTTACTCCGGAGCGCGCCCGCTCGATACTATAGCAGTCGAGCAAGTTAGTACGACGCCGCGGGGTTGTAGTGCACAGTCCATGTGGTATCCAGGAGGCGTTTGCCAAGCGTCTCAACGCGATCACTTGCCCGCGACGAGTTCACAGCTCGAAGAACCGCTCAGCGGCATTCAGTTGGACAGTAATGCTGTCGCTTTCACAACTCACAAGTGCTTAGGTGTCCTCGCATTTTCAATTGCCTAGTTTTTTTTTCTATGTCTTTTTTGTATTTGTCGCTTCTTTTCAATTCACTTTACTTGATACTATTAATCTGTACGGTGTTCGTTACCGAACTTTGTAGCGTTGTTTGACTAAGTTCATTATCCTTTTTCCATTAAGATCCAATACCTCAAGTTACTAGGTTCGTCCGTTGTTCATGTTCATATATATCTAGATATGTAAGCAATAGTTATATTCATTATTGCACCCATTCTACTGTATGATGTTTTTTTTATAAATTTGGTATACTCCTGCACTTTTATATTTGTTAATTATCGCTCGCTTGGAATTAGATTCAAAGTACTGCACCTTTATTTGTACCCGGCGTCCCCATGTGATGCACTCAATCGAAGTGCCTTTAGGGGCTACTTGAATAAATATATTGGTAAATATGGCTTTATCACACACAAAAATAAAGATTGGCAACATCTGTTTGGTTTCAAGAGATCCTAATCTTGCAACGTGGTATGTAAGGTTTGGCACTTGAAAATGTATTGTAAATTCACTCCCGCGCTGCTGTAAACACTTACTTTTTCACCTGGAAGACCTTGCTCGCCTTTAGCACCGTCAAGGCCTGGGAACCCCTAGAAGAAAATGAAGGTTTCATACAATGTCAAGAATTGTAACGAGCCGAGCTTTGGTTGAGTGAATGGACAGGTATGTTCTATGTGGCACTTCGATAAGTTGATTCATTAATGGGGTTAAGAATTCTAAATCCACATCGAACTCTCCGAGATACAGCGCTTCTCACTTGGTCCTTACCTATATAAAGCGCCGAGACGGGAACCGAACCGGCGGCCTCACGAAGAAAAGCAGGACTGCACCAGCGCAGCAGGCATGACGGCTCAAAGAAGGTGATTGTCTAAAAGTAATACTCAAATACTTGCTCTCTGCTCTACAACTCGCCGGGGCGGCCTATAGTAGCGACGGCATTGCCCTGGTAAGCACAAGATTGAAGGACCAAACCCTGGCCGCCGCATTTCGGTGGGCACGGTATGCAATAAACGCCCGTGTGCAGCGCACAGAGTGCATGGCGAAAACCGCAGGTGCTTACAATTATCTATCAGATGATAATGAGATCGTTATTTCGCACGAAAGCCCCAGAATTGTACTTTCTTTAAACTCTGCTGTGCGATAGATATTGTATTGGTAATTTTTACGAACGACTCCTTTAACAGTCCGAAGTACAGTCTTATAAGGCAAAATTTAAAATATCATGTATTACGCCAGCCATTACTGATCTGGAAATTGATTGCGAACAAAATTATCACTTGCATTTTTATTACGGTGGAGCTGTTGCCGCCATCTGCAAGTAAGCGCAGTGCAACCGATGTACTGTGTTTTATGTTAATGCCCTAATTATAAGTAAGGAACAGCGCCAGTCCAAGGAGGACATGCCTTTCTGGCACACACGACTTAAAGGGACACCAAAGGCAAATACTAAGTCGACGTGGACTGTTTACCTACCATTGTAGAAACCTCGCAAAGCTTGTTTCGCGCAAAGAAAAGACATAGTTTACGAAAAAATTACATCTGAAGGGTCCAAATGCCTTTTTCGAAATTCAAATCTCCCGCCAACTAATCGGGGGACTGGTAACGCTGCAAACGCAATTTCCCCCCCCCCCCATTTGCTTCCATCGGTGAGTAAAGCCCCACACGACAGACGCTGGTGCAGAGCAAAGACAGAGCGGTGGATTCGTCGCTGCAGCTGCATTTTGGTCAAGTGGCATAGACTGTTAGGGCACGGATAGCACACTCTCAAGTTGAACACATGGCCACAGAGGGCAAGAAAATTGAGCGCGCACCGGTGCTAATAAAACAAGCATAGTAGAAGCATTTAAAGGATGCCCGCGTTAGTTCAATATCTCCCGCTAGAGGCGCCGTAATAAGCGCTATATTATCTTACAAACTATCTCCTCCAATTATCGAAGCGATTTCACTACATAAGAAAGAGTATAAAATTGTTATTGCTAATTAGATATTGTACTGTTTATCAGTGTGTTTACAGTTTTTTTTTTCATTATAAACGCAAATAGCGTCCAGCATCATCGATCTTCCATGTGACTTCTGGCCTTGATTTAAAATTTTTACCGCTCTTTTTGAGTGCACGGACGCAAGGATTTATTCGTTCCTACACTTAGACTGGTTGCTTCTTTGTTGCTAAAACTAATTTATTGTGCTTCGACGTCTCGCGTTTTTTAACTTTTAGTGACGTCTTTCCAAGCGGACATCTAAGTCCGAAAGCTAGGTTTCGGTCGTAAGCCGTACGGAACATATCTGCATTGAAACGGAAAGCTGGATTCTGCTGCTGCTGACAACGGCAAAAATGATCAGTCGTTAAACAACGCTGCTTGAACCGTTATATAATATGCGTCTTATTAACTTACAGGCGGAAACAAGTTAACCAACTAGATCCTGCATTACATATGGGCAGTCGGGACCTTCCGTTGCTGCTTCCTAAAAACATCTTTAGTTGCGAGGCCATCGTTATACACGCACAATCAGGAAAGAAAGAGAGAGCGATATCAGAAAGCACGTCACATTTTTTTTTTATTTTATTGTAGCCGTGGCCATGGTGACTGAGTAGCCTGATCAATATATATATATATATATATATATATATATATATATATATATATATAAGCTTTTTTCGAGTTCGCCGGCAACTTCTTTCGTCCACAAAACCAAATAATCCTTTGATACAATGAAGAGTCAAAATGCAGAATTTAATGCAATAAACAGTTCCAAGCATGATAATTCACCCATAATTCGTACTTGCTGGTTCCAAATGCTCTCGCAGTTCAGTTTCGTTTACTGTAGGGCATATATTTTTGCAATAGTGAAGCGGTGCATCACGTTCCTGCCGAAAAAATATTGCATATGTTTAATAGCTTCATGACATTCATGTATTCGCTTGTGGAACAAGCAGTGTGATCTCTTCTAGTGTATAAATGAGCGAACAAATGTACTCCTTTGTGATGTTAAGAATATTTAAGCTGTTGATATGCAACATGTTAACATGTTAGCAGGAAGACGTCAATTTTATGGACAGTAGGAATGTTTATTTAACAGGCTGCTTAAGCAACCTTGAACAATCAGTCTACATTTGCATGTGTTCTGTAGTCGCAAGCCATTATAATATATATGCCACACCCTTTTTCAATTCATATTGCAAGATTGCGCTTCTCAAATTTCTGATGCAGTCATAATTTCTGATTCAGATATGCAGTGATGGGTATGGCACCACAAGAAAGCAACAAACACCATGCACTAAAGATAAGCTGCTGCCTGCTACAACAAGGTCACTCTGTGGACTTTGCTTGATACTATAAGGTAAACAACACCTGTTTCAGAAATAAATGTGCTTGATATATTCTGCACTGGCTTGCTAGTCGTGAGACACATGTCATTTTTTTGTAGCAGATGATATGAATGTTTGTTCATATTTATGGTTCGGCACAATTGGTTCGAAGATAAACAAAAACACTACGTGAGCTTGGATAATCTGTGCTGTCTCTCGTGTGTCATTGTTCTACCCCAACAGAGTCTGTGTGAAGCACATCTTGGTCATCACAGGAGCTCCCATGTACATCAGCAGGAAGGGGCTGGAGCTGAAGTTGCAAGGCCTTTACACCACGAACAAGGAAGTGGATGCAGAAGAATTTGGTTGAGATATCAAGTCCGCGGTGGACAGTGTCAACACTGAAAAACACTTCAGCCACTATTCCACCCACACGGACATTGGCCGAGTCATCCAGGTAACTCAAAAAGGACTTTCTAAAAATTCTTCGAGCTCAGATGCACCTGCAAATTCTGACCAAGCACGGACGACGCTGGCCAAAACAGTTCCTTCAGCGTGCCCTTAATCAACTTCCTGGGCATGCAAATTCCATTTGTGCCGCCCCCCCAACTGTAATTTTTTTCTATAAATGCAAGTTTTTTACTGCCCATTCTCGATAAAAAACATTCTTCCTCGTCCAAACACACAGGTCGACCGATTCTTCGCTCATACTTAACACCAGTCATTGTCTAGTGGCACAACTTATCTGTACCAGTATTTTCTAGTACATGTTGCCATGTGCATTTCCTCTCCTAAAATAGCTGATGCAGCATCAGCATGTGTCTTGCATTAACCTACGCACCATGTGCTATGCACCATGTTACTTTTCCTAATGTTTCTTTAGCGTTTAGTGCTTGCAGAGCAGAGTGGCTTCTTTCTTGAGTACAAGCTTTCTCATTTTCCATATTCCTAGTCTTGTTGATGATTGCTCTTCTTCCTGGATAGCCTGGGTCTTCGCCCAAGCTACATTCAAGTGATTGATTGCAGAATCTAGTTTCGCTGCCCCACTTCATTGTGGTTGCCGTGTTGAGTTTCTCGGATACAAGGACCTTGTCAGTCGCAATAGGAAGCATTCTGGCGAGATAAGCATTTGCTCCTGCAGTCCGCACAGCGACGGTACGCCTGTCCATAGAACTGGATCCAAGTCTCTGAGCTTGAGCGCTTTCCGTCAAAGAAGTCGGGCTTTACCATCTGCTTGGTTTGTCGTTGTTGGGCTTGAATAACAGTCAGAAGGTTTTCCATGAGTTGCTGTCGCTCGGCGTGTTGCTGCTGCAGGCAAAGAATTTGTAGCAGGCACAAGTCCATGGAAGAATTGGTCTTCCTCGGTGCAGTTCTTGCTGTCAGCTGCACCAGCGGCGTCATGATGTGTTCTTCAAATTCGGAGTGCTTCATTTTTATATTCACGGAAGCTTGAACATCAATCTCCCGCAGCGTCTTCCCAGCCGTTTGGGCGGCGAACTCATGAAGCTTGGGGGTCGTGATGTTTTCGGGCAAATCATACTTGATGTCTTCATCCACTTCACACATTAAAAAATACGACTGATGTTGCGCGTGTCTGGCTTTACTCAGCGTTATCCACATAACAGGCTTCTATCCTGTCAACTGCGCCACTGTAACACTCCACGACAAGCGTGCACAGAACCAAAGCATGATCTCTTTATTCTACTTCTTCCCCCCTCCCCCCCGTTCCACCAGATCTGTCCTTTGTCACCACGGCGCGCTACAAGGCCCCCAGTATACACGTTCCGTAACTGGTGCTCCCTGTTCGTTCTTTCCTGTTGCAGCCATGGGCAAATTGTGCTTGGGGCCTTCCTCGGCCGTGATTTGCTGAGAACGGAGACCAGCATACGTGCTTACATGGTTCGAAGTGTATGAAGTTGACAGCGACATACGTGCAAAGGCCCGTAAAAGGGGCTGCCAAAGGTGATGCCCGCGAAATCAATTTGTCCATATTGAGACAAAGAAGGGCACCAAGTGCGAGCGACACATTAGTGGTTGGAAATGGGTTAACGCTAAAATGCCGGGTGTCCATGTCACTGTGGTGGTTGCGGCAGCAGATGCCTGCGTCACCCTATTGCTCCGCCACGGAAGTTGGTCATCTTCAACGGCAATTGTCGATTCAAACAGTTGCGACACTCTGTCCAATCTGTTTGCACTGGTGGTTGTCGCTCGTTATTAAAACACCATCACGTGCGACGAAGGCAAGTACTATGCCTGTAAGTAGGCGGCTGAAAGTACCGTAATAGACACGTGTACGTAAATGCTCACTGTTGCCATACGGTTCGTAGCCAATGTATAATGTGTTGTGTGAACTTTATGAGGTGATTAATTGCTGTTTAATTTTGCTGTTATCGCACTTGGATGAGATCGCCGTGTTATGTTTCTTGGATGCGGCGGCCTTGTCAGCCGCATTGGGAAGGAGTCTCTCGAGGTAAGCATTTGCTGCTGCAGTCTGCACAGTGACATGAAACCACAAATTTGCACACACCATGATTCTTACTCCCCTTTAACCCTTTCCTGCTGCACCCATGGTAAAATTGTGCTTGTGGCCTTTGTCTGCCACGATTAGGCATGAACGGAGACTAGCATACGTGATTACATGGTTCGAAGTGCATGAAGTTAATAGCCCCATGGCGCGAAAGGCCTGAATAAGTGGCTGCCGAAGGTGATGCCCACGAAAGCGACTTGTCCATATTGAGACAAAGTGCGATACCAAGTGTGAGCCACACAATAGTGGCCCCCGAAAGAAAAGAAACGTGCAGGTTGCTAAGGAGGTAACACTAAAATGCTCGCTAGCCCATGTCGCTGAGTTGGCTGTGGCATGGCGACGTAGTCGGCGATATCATGAGGCCGTTTCCCAAGCTGTGGGCACGGCACATTGACGGCGAAGCCTCGCAGTCCCAAGTAGTGCTATGGGCACCGGTGTTAGACGTGGCCCACTTTTCCGCAGTGGTAACAGAGCAGGCGGTGGTCTGGAGCACGTTATACATTTGTCTTTTTTAGGTAGCTGCGCTGGGCGACGGGAGGCCCAGCTAGCGGCTGTGGCGGCGAAAGACGGAATTGGGCCATTACCAGACTCTGGCAATAGTGCGGAGGGGGAGCGTGACGGCGGGCTACAGTGGAGTAGACCATCGCTTCCTGCTCAAGCCGCGGCGCCTCGTGGACTCCAAGTGACCGCTTAGTCTCCTCTCGGACAATGTTAGTAGTGGATGCTACCGGAGGCTGCGTCGAAAAGAACAACCTGAGCAGTTCTTCGAGTACGACCGTTCTAATGGTCTCTGAGAGCTCGTCGGAACACAGTGTTTGAATTTCGCTTTTCGGCGAAAGCACTTGAAGGCTGTATTGGCAGGTGCGCATTTCCTGGATCTTCTCAATCGTCGTTGCCTTTGCCAAAAACTAAGCTGCAGTCTCGGGGGGTTGCCGATCGGTTCGACGAAAAGTTCATGCTTTATGCCGCATCACGAAGTGGACTTCTTTCTTCTCGTACATTTCCGGTTGGTGTGTCGGAAAAGCAAGGCCATCTCTTTCGTGAAGAAGGCGATAGTCTCATTGGGCAGTTGCTGTCGGGTTTCTAGCAGAGGTTGCGCTCGCTCTTAAGTTCTGTAGGAAGTCGTGGCGAATTAGGTCCCTCGTTGCTAAAGTTTGATTTATTTACCAGACAATATGCTGAAAGGCACGCTCGGCGAAAAGCCGTGAAAACGGCTTGACGAGGCCCAGGTGACCATTACATGACAGCAGCTACAAAGGTGCACAGGTGGAGACTAAGGTGCGCTGTGACAAAGGCAAAAATGAGAAACATGCAGATTACAATGCATATATACCATATTTATAAATCACACAAATGCACTTGAAATACGATGCACATGAAGATGCATATGCAAATTACAACACTTAGTACAACATTTTTATAACTCACACAAATACAGTGAAAATGCTGCATTACATTTAAAGGTTGTGATGACTGATTTCCAAGCAGTATTGTAGATATCATTTATATATATTGAATCTTTTGCTAGCAAACAATGAGCAAAACAAAGAATGTAACTGATTTTTACTACAACCGGTTGTGTTTTCATATCTCTTTAGTGTTGTTGGGACGATGTATGCCAAAGCTGGATACATGCCAAAGTTGTACGAAATCAAGGTAGAATCCATAAATGGGGAATTTTTCCTGGGTACTGTAACAACATGACGCTCTAGACATGATAAGGCTGTAACGAAGTTCAAGAGTTCTCTGTTTGAAAAGTAGAGTTTGTTCAACCAACGATGTGAGTAAATCTTGTCAACCCGTCCTATACTGAACCCTTCAAACGATTTGCAAGCCTAGGGAAGACGTACTTAAAAGGGTTAAAAATTTGTCGATACCGGCAACCGTTAAAAAATTTTCTTCAAGCTTCACACAGGAGCCTTGCCTGTTAAGACGTTTTTAGTGGAAAGAGAAATTTATGTGCCACAGGGAAGCAGATGCTTTCTGTGCAACAAAGCTGAAACAATCGAGCATGTTTTCATTTATTGCAATAATGCCATACTCTTTTGGGATATAGTACAGAGAACATTAAAGATATACCATCCCTTCAATCCACATGACATTCGTTTTTTACCACGTGAACGCAATTTTAAACATATGGATGTTATATTTTACTTGGACTGCACACCGTCTGGCGTAGCCTGTTTGCATATAGACATTGTGATGTTAAAGGCCGATCTGTGTACGAATATTCTGTGGAAACGGTTGTTAATGTACGCGACGTGTACAAGACGAATGACTGTGATGAAGCTGTGGTGCCATTGCTTGATACCTTAACAAAGTTAAAACGAGTGTGATCTAAAATCACAAGCTCTTTTGAGTCTTGCAGCCGAACTGGAAATAAAGAAAGAAACACCAGACGTTCAATGCTTCCAATCTAGCGAATTATGTTTTTTTTTGTAGAACAAGGATACTATTTGTGTTTCATTTTGTTGTTGTGCCCCATATCGATGTAGAATAATTTAAATGGGAGATAAACAACCCATGATATACTTGAAGTTCAAAATTAAATTATGGGGTTTTACGTGCCAAAACCACTTTCTGATGATGAGGCACGCCGTAGTGGAGGGCTCCGGAAATTTCGACCACCTGGGGTTCTTTAACGTTCACCTAAATCTAAGCACACGGGTGTTTTCGCATGTCGCCCCCATCGAAATGCGGATATATTTGAAGTTTGGCCCTGAGTGGCAGCAGAGTACGGCAGTGAGACACGACTCCTGTGACAGGCGAGATCTGCCTACAGAGGTAGTTAACGTGAGACTCCCAGCTTAAGTTCCATGAAAAGTAAACCCCAAGTATCTTATGCGCATCAACAATATCTATTCGCGCTGTGTCGATAATTAACAACTGGTGAGTAGGCACTATTTCATTGTTAACACGAAATATAACAGCCTTATGTATCTTTGGATTGAAGGAAGCTTTAGCTCGGGTGCTCCTATCGAAATACATGTAAAAGGAGAATTCGTTTTTCTCGGCAACCACAGCACCAATTTTGACGAGGTTTGTTGCCTTTAAAAGAAAAACTTAAAATCTAGTGACTTTTGGTTTCCAATTTTTGAGTTAGGTCTTCAATTTTTTATTAAAAACTGGCAAAAATCGCACATTTTCAAAAAAAAGGAACTATCAAGTTTACAACTCTGTAACTCAGAAACGAAAAACGATAATACAATTCTGTGAATTGAATATAATAGTAAATCTAAAGCGAACAAAATTGATATGCTATACATGAATCTCAAAAAATTTAGTAATATGAATATACAGCTTTTGCATAACCTTTGTAAACAGCGTAACAAATTCACGTAAGATATAATATGACAAATCAAATTTGTCCGCTTTCAACGGTCTAATGGATGCCGTTTACAGAACTGCGATATCTGTTTTTGATGCAGAGTTATGAATTTGTAAACTTCGTTCTTCTATTTTTTTCGAACATCAGAATTTTTGAAAATTCTTTTAACATAATCCAGGACCTAAATCAAAATTTGGCTTCCAAGAGTCACTAGAAGTTGACTTTCTCGCACAAGTTCAACAAATTTTATGAAAATCGGTCCAGGGGTTATCTCACAAAAACGTTTTTGCGTTTTACATGTATTTGAATAGGCCGCGTCGGAGTTGGGCCCGAGCTAAAGCTTCCTCTTAAGTCGATTTATTTTTGACCACGAGTAAATCTTCGAAAATACGTCGTTACCTCTGGATATTAGATAATGCAGGTTAATGTCAGAGATAAGTATCGCTGAATCATATGTCTGTATTAGATGCATAACTGGTTGTGTCCATGTTCAAGATAACGTCGATATAAACATTGAACATCAGGGAACCCAGAATACTCCCTTGCGGTACACCGCAAGTGATAGATAAGAACGACTAGCTACATATAGAGGTGTACACTCTGAAACCCACTTTGAAGATGAGATTTAAATAGAGATAACCAATTACCGCGAATGCCACTGGATTCTAGTTTGTGCAAGATAATATTGTAGTTGAGGGAATCAAAGGCGTTGCTGAAATCTAAAAAAAAAACGAGTGTGAATTTGTTTTTTCCAGTGTGATGAACTATAGCTTCTTTCAATGTCAGCAGTGCAGTGTCAGTAGACCTGCCGCTTCGAAAGCCAAACATCTGTTAGAACATTAAATTTCTTGAAAAACTGCGTAATTAAAACACACATTTTTTCTAGGCATTTAGAGAAGACTGGATGAACAGAAATAGGACTGTAATTACTTTCTATATTACGATCTCCCCCTTGAATAATGACTGACACTCTTTTTTCGTAGATTCTGGAAAAACTCGATAATTCGATAATTCGATAATTAGGTATATGCAAGAACTTTTGTAATGAAGTATATAACGTGCTTTACTGGGGCAATCTGCACATTATCAGCATCGAGTGATTTAGTATTACTTAAAAACATAAAAGTGTGATACACTTAATTTTTATCTGTTGGATCAAGAAAGCTGCTGTAGTTCATATTACCGCATCCGGAAACGAATTCTGCATGTTAATTAGATGGAGTTACTGCGCTTAGGAAGGGGCTGTTGAAGTGACTTGCGAGTGATGTGCCAGTTAAATCGCGACCGGCAAGTGTTAACGATTCAGGCTGAGCATTTTTATTTTCGCGCCCAACTATGTTATTGATGAGCTCCCAAGTGGCATTACATCGTTGTCAACTAGCATATCCAAAAATACGATAACAATAGGCACCTTTAGCACGTCTAAGTTCTGCATGTAGTCGATTTCAATGTTTTTTAAGTTTTCTCCACACTTCCATAGAGCGCGTGTGCACGAACGAATGATAGCAGATATTTTAAATTTTTATCATTTTCAAATGCTCACGGGTGACCCAAGGTTGGTTAGCCTTTTTTATATGTTTGAAAGTTATGAAAGGAAAATATTTTGCGTAGATCGGAATAAAAATTTCGATGAAGTCAACATAAGCGTCATTTGCAGTTTTCGTCTCGCTTACAGATGGCCATCTTTGATTCATTATGTCGTTTTTGAATGATTCAATACTCCAAGTTGTAGTTTCTTGAATAAAGAGCTGATCCGATCGCGAATTTCTATCTTGTGGTTCGTTATGGTAATTTAAAAAGACAGGACAGTGGTGACTAATATCCGACATGATAGCACCTGCGCTGTAGACATTGTTGTCGATATTTTTCCCAATAACATCTAAAGCCGATGATGTAATACGAGTGGGCGTCGTATTAAGCTAGTAAATCCAGTGGCATTTACCAGGGTATATATATCACGCGTGACATCGCTTTATTCCATCACATCAATATTTAAATCTCCTGCAAAAACCAGGTGTAAGCTGTTAATGTAAACATATTCCAAAATAGTTTCAAAGAACCTCAAAAAACTGGCAATACTGCCATTCGGGGCTGCATGCAGTACAGAAAACAGCTCAAGCTTACATTCAATTGTTAGTATTTCATAATCATCCGTTACTTCAGTATATTGAGAGACAATATGGCAATTCTTCTTTATTGTAACAAGCAGGGCCACACCCCCGCCTCGTTTGCTTGGGCGATTTAGTGAAAAGAAATTGTAACCGTCCAAATTGAATGCCTGATCATCATTTGTTCCGCAAGTTTCCGTCAACATAATAGCTGTAAAGGTTAACTCAAATTGTTCAAGTAGAATTGCAACATGATCTTGCTTGTGGTTCAGTGATCTTGCATAAAAAATAGCAATGAGTCACTTATTTGGTGATGTGAGCTAACGCACTAGGGAAAGGCAAGCCCTAGGTAATCGATATCAAAAAGAAATAAGTAAAGAGACTATAAATAAAGGCAAGCAACAGTACTTCAACTTTATTTATGTAGGTGAAGAAGCGCCCTGCCTTTCAAAAATCTTATCGATGTTGCGCTCACTTGGTATGCGCACAACAGCTATTGCGTCGAACTGTCTAGCATATTCTTTTCCTTAAAAGATCACACTGATTTCCACTTCATATAGCTTTTTCACGGCGAGTGCTAGCAGCCTTTTCAGCGTCGGGCAAATATGCTCATTGATGTACACAGGCGGCGAAAAAGGTGCTGAGCTGCTTATGCCCAAGTCTCCATTCGTGATTCCTGCCTTATTGGCTTTTTTTTTCACTACATGATCGCACTTTAGACGATACTTGAACTGAACGACAATTTGGTTTTTGTTCTCTATTCTACTTGGTACGCGGTGACATAGTTCCATGTCACTTCTAGCAATCGGCTCACGAATGGTTGTACCAAGTTTGTACAGCAGGCCATCGACGGATTCGTTTTCTTTCATAATCACACCCTGTAGCTCCAAGTTCATATTCCTAAAGTATTGCTGACTACTAGTTACTCGATGCCCTAGGTCAAAGAGCTTTTCAGGGTCGCGTTTTCTTGGCGCAGAGCAGCATTTACAGTTTCAAACAGAATGTTTTTTGAGACAGGTTCGTCCAGTTCTTTCTTGAAGTGCTTCATTGTGTCATGAGCATATTGAATACTTTTCGTCATTTTACTCCTTGCTCGGTGTTCGATTCCCTTACTTCATTTCTGAAATCTCTTTCTACAGTCTCGCGGAACATTTTAAGTTCCTTCTGTCATCATCATTATCATCATCCTCGCTACGCCCACTGCAGGGCAAAGGCCTCTCCCATATTTTTACAACTACCCCGCTCATGTGCTAATTGTGGCCATGCTGTCGCAGCAAACTTCGTATTATCAGCCGCCCACTTAACTTTCTAGCTCCCCCTGCTACGCTTCCCTTCTCTTGGAATGCAGTCTGTAACCCTTAATGACCATAGGTTATCTTCCCTCCTCATTACGTTCCCTGTTCATGTCCATTTCTTTTTCTTTATTTCAACTAAGATGTCATTACCTCGCGTTTGTACTGTCACCCAATGTGCTCTCTTCTTATCCAATAACGTTACCCCCATCCTTCTTCTTTCCATAGCTCGTTGCGTCGTCCTCAATTTAAGTAGAACCCTTTTCGTAAGCCTCCAGGTTTCTACCCTGTAGGGGAGTACTGATAAGACACAGCTGTTATACGCTTTTCACTTGAGGGTTAATGGCAACCTGCTCTTCATGATCTGAGAATGCCACCCCAGCCCATTCTTATTCTGATTGTTTCAGTCTCATAATCCAGATCCACCGTCACTAGGTGCCCTAAGTAGATGTATTCCGTTACTACCTCCAGTACCTCGCTACCTTTCGTAAACTGCTGTTCTGTTCTGAAACTGAAACATTAGTTTCCCGCAGATAAATTTTTAGGCCCATCCTTCTACTTTGCCTGTCCAAGTCAGTGAGCATGCATTGCATTTGGTCCCCTGAGTTACATCAGCGAATCGCAAGTTACTAAGGTATTCTCGATTAACTCTTATCCCCAATTCTTCCCAATCCAGGTCTCCAAATACCTCCTGTAAACATGCAGTGAATAGCATTGGAGAGGTCGTATCTCCCTGCCTGACGCGGTTCTGTATCGCGATTTTGTTGCTTTCCTTGACGAGGACTACGGTGGCTGGGGAGCCGCTATAGATATATTTCAGTATTTTTACATACGGCTCGTCTACACCCTGATTCCGTAATGCATGCATGACTGCATATGTTTCGTCTGAAGTCTGAATTAAACGCTTACTCGTAATCAATGAAAGCTTTATACAAGGGATGGTTCTATGCCGCACGTGTCTCTGCACCTGATTATATATATATATATATATATATATATATATATATATATATATATATATATATATATATATATATATATATATATATATATATGTGTGTGTGTGTGTGTGTGTGTGTGTGTGTGTGTGTGTGTGTGTGTGTGTGTGTGTGTGTGTGTGTAGAACTTGAGCGATGCTACCAGGTAAAACAAGTAGACCAAGGTAAAAAAAGTATTAAATTTGAAGTTTCGACCGGTCGAGCAATCTTCATCGGGGTTTACAAGAAAATGGCAGTTCGGCACTGATAGTGAATACAGCAGACCGGGTTCCCGGTCCCGTTCTCAGAAGCATCAAGCCGAAAGGGACAGCTGTGACAGTGATTGACGTTTTCTCGGCGCTTTGGCAGATATGCAGCTGACTTATTGGCAAGAATGCCGGGCAAAACGAAGGCTCAGTCCCAGGCATCTAGGTCAAGGAAGTAAGTAAAGAAAGAAAAAAAAGAACGCAAGACAGGAGGAAGGAGTCATAAGTCGCAGTATGGAAGGGGCGCGGAGAGTAGCAGCAGGTAGGTTCCCGTTTACACTGGGCAAGGAGGGAGAAAACGGCCGCTGAGGAGCACCAGTGCGCGTGCCACCGTTGCAGCGGGAGAGAGGGCAAGTTGAACAGGGCGGCGGCGGCACAATAGAAGGAAGACAGAAGAGCGGCAACTTGCGGAAAGTAACACAGTGTCACAATACACATATACAGGGCATGAACCGTTCCGGCAACATTGTGGTCCAGCTGAGGTGCGGAAAATACACGCGTGGTTCGCAAAGGAAGTGCATCCCTGGGCTTACATTTAGGGAGCCGAGTTCAGGAGCGTCCGTGTGGTGCGGTTTTGAACGTTTAGCGGACAACTCACACCACATGAGCTCGTGCGGATTCCAAGAAGGGGCTATAAGTCACTCAGAATGACTACTCGAGTGGTAGGGCAGAAAGAGAGAGAGAAAACTTTATTGCTGCTCAGTCGATTAGCGAGCAGGTAGCCTCAATCCAGGCTGCCTCTGTCAGCGTGCTTGATGGCGTTTGAGATGTACGCTGCCAGGTATTCCTGTTCCTGACATGTAGTGGCTGTAGTCAGCCACCCGGGTTTTGCGGTAGGGATAAAGAGGTGGGATAACGAAGCCTTGGAGAAGGCGGATGAGATATCCACAATACATAATAGGGGTTCGGCCGATCGCCACAGTGTATGCAGGGAGAGCGATCTTCGGTGCGACCGTGGAGAAGGCGAAGGCGGGATGGGGTTGGAAGGGTGTCTATTTGTGCTTTGCGGATGATGGTACCTTGTTGACGTGTGAAGTGGGGGTGTAGGGCAGGGAATAAGCGGCGCGAACGCTTGTATAGCTCGACGGAAGGTGAGGCTGTCGTGCTCGTCTGGGTAGATCCAGGGATGACGGGAGCCCAGAAAAGACTTTCTCTGGCGAGCAGGTTAGCCCTTTCATTACTCGGCAGGCCCTGGTGACCTTGGAACCAGACAATTTTAACGTGTGAGTGTATGTTGCACTTTATCTGTAGAGCGACGTCGTATGGGAGCGAGTTATGTATCAGGCGCAGGCAAGCTGTCATGGAGTCCGTGAATATGATGGGTAGAGAGGTAGTGGAAGCTGAAGGAGCGTGTGTGATGCCTGCAGCTATGGCGTGCAATTCCGCCCTGCCTGGGTCCATGGGAGGAAGACTGGCTGCGTGGATGGCATGCGAATGTTGACCTGTGACAGCTATGGCCGTATGTGTCCCAGACGTGCTTGCAGCTGTGTAAAGGTAAGATCGGTGTGGATTACGGGCAGTGTACCGGATGTAGTATGCAGTGTACTGGGTGCGTCGGGCTGAATTTAGTAGTGGATGCACGTGCCGAGGCAGAGGTGATATGTGAAGTATTGAGCGAGTAGCGTTGGGGGGAGTAGCTTCGCGTAGAGGGTGGGTGGGTGGAACATGGTGGCTTAGTAGCGTCAGAGTGTGCCGTCCCTGTCATGTGAGAAGAAGGCGAATTTCCTGACGGCGTCTGTAGATTGTCACAAGTTCATCAACGATGTTGTGACAGCCCATTTCGAGCAGGCGCTGGTTGCTGGCATTAAGGAAAAGCCCCATAAACAACTTGATGCCTTTACGTATCGAGGTATCCAACTTGCTTTTCTGCTGCTATGTAAGTCGAGTGTACAGGAGATGGTAACGGAGGTGGTATGTTAATAGAGCGCCGCAGAGTCTGAACATATACATTTGTTTCAGCCCACGAAAGCAATTGGAAATAAGACGTTGTATGCCGAGAACATGCTCGCCCTGTTTTAGGAGGTGCTTGACAGTGGTAAAGCCACCCCCCTCTTGCTGGATGTGGAGTCCCTAGAGGCGAATTGTTTTACGCTGTGGTATAGGGGATTATAGTATAGGGGATGGTATGACTGGATTCCAAGGGAAACGAAGCGTAGCAGAGGGCAGTAGAAAACTAGGTGGGTGGATTAGATTAAGAAGTTTGCAGGGACAACATGGCCACAATTAGTACATGACCGGTGTAGTTGGAGAAGTATGGGAGAGGCCTTTGCCCTGCAGTGGGCGTAACCAGGCTGACGAAAAAAATAGGGAGGCCATTACGTTTGCGCCTTCTGCATGGCGGTTGCCATCGCTGCTTTTGGACTAGTAGTAGTTCTGATTTGGTGGAAGAACATCTCAACCCAATGTGGCGTGAAGTATGCAGCGTGACGTATGCTGTTTAGAGCATGTTGCAGGGTGTCTTGCGTGTGTCGTGCCGAGCCGCCATTCATCCAAGTGGTGATATCAAAAGTGCCTACGTCAACGTCTTCCACCATTCGATTCTTCAGGCGCTTGAGGATATTGGTGTTGGTGGCCGGATGTATGCATGGCTGCAGAGTTACCTCAGTGCCCGCACAATTTTCATGTCCACTTCGGATGGCGAGACTGATAGACATGACGTTCGCAGGGGTGTTCCGCAGGGTGGTGTCCTTAGCCCTATATTGTTCAATATCATACTGGTAGGCCTTCCAGACGAGCTACCTGAAACAGCGCGTACAAGTACGTACGCGGATGATATCTGTATTTGGTCATCTGGGGTCACACGTCCACAAGTGCGTGCAAGGCTCCAACGTGCGGCTACCATAACGGCGAACTACTTGCGCCGTAGAGACCTGCAACTATCAGCAACTAAGTGTGCAGTCATGGCGCTCACGCGCAAATCAATTTCACATTATTCAATCGTTGTCGACGGAACGGCGCTCCCTCTAGTCACCCACCAGAAATATCTTGGCGTGATAATAGACTGCAGTCTTTCTTGGAACAAACATGTTACTGCGCTTAGGGCTAAACTGACGAACTTCATACACGTTCTTCCTGTAATATCAGGACTGAGATGGGACCCCTCTGAGCGAAGTTTGCTCCAAGTGTACGAGGCACTTTTTGAGGGCTACATACGCTACAGCATGCCTGTGTTACCTAACATTGGGTCATCTTGTATATGCACGCTGGAGAGCCTTCAGGCACAAGCACTACGGATATGTCTTGGCTTGCCACGCTGCACGTCAATTAAGGGATCAGTAGCGGAAGCACGGGCTTGTCCTATCGACATATACAGGTCTTGTGAACCTGTGCGAACCCATCTTCGCCACTCACACCATCCACTGTCAACACTTTCAACCACCAACCTTGACTGTGCTTTTTCTAAACCTATTGCATGTCACGCAAGCATTATACCTGCAAGATTCCAGGCCACCGACATCCCCGCAACACCTCCATGGACATTGCCAAGTCCACTAGTGAGGCTTCAGATACCCGGAATTATGAAGAAATCTCACGTTTCCTCCATTGGCTTGAAGCAGCTCACCCTGTCCCATATATTTACATTATATAGTGGGACTGTACAAGTATATACGGATGGTTCGGTCACGCCATCTGCAACAACGGCCGCATTTGTCATCCCACAACTTGGAATTACTCAACGATTTCGATTAGACCACAAATCGACATCTACGGCTGCGGAACTTGCGGGAATACGGGAGGCTGTCCGTTTTATGAGAACGCAGACACCCCATAAATCAGCGCCAAATCAGCGCTACAGGCGCTAAAATACTTTTTAAAGAAAGAACCCTACTATCTGCTCGTGCTGAAAATCGTCAAACTTCATCATAGTGCCGAGTTAAGTGGCCACGTGATCACCTTTCAATGGGTGCCTAGCCATTGTGGCGTTTTTCGGAATGAACTCGCTGACAGTGAGGCAAGATCGGCCTCCTCTTCCTCTGATGAATTACGGATTGCCTACTCACGACCTGACACCAACTCCATGATCAAGGCACTCATGCAGGATCTTACAAAGGCTTACAGAGCCCACTCTGATAACATTGACAGACGTCTACATATGATTGATCCAGACAGTAAATTCTGTTTGCCCCCGAAGCTTACACGGAGCAAAACATCATTGCTACGCAGGATTCGGCTCGGCGTTGCTTTCACCTGTCGCTACGCACACCTCATCGGTAAATCGAACAGCCCTCATTGTGAACACGGCCAGATGCTCGAAACACTGCAACACGTACTGTGGGACTGCCCAGCACATATGCTTGAGCGACGGACGTTAGACAGTTTCCTAGCGAGCGTTGGCAGACAACTACTGTCGGAGGAAGCTATCCTCGGCCCATGGCCTGACACTGCAATTTCAATGCGTGCAACAAAAGTATTGTTGAAATTCCTGCAGCACACCAAGCTCGACGAGCAGCTCTAGCGAGGCAACTGTCTCATGTACATAAGCACTCACCACTTCTCTTATCATCATCATCCATCCCAATAATTTCACTCCCCTTCCCTCTTCCCCAGTGCAGAGTAGCAGACTAGAGCGCACTAGCTCAGGTCGACCTCTCTGTCTTTCCTATAAATAAATTGTATTCATTCTATATCATCGACGTATATAGTGTAGTATAAGTCTGGGATGGCGACCAGCGCTCGATGTATGTGGCACATGGCGAAGTTGAAAAGAGTGGGTGACAGTACGGAGCCCTGTGAAATGCCCCGTTGGGGATGGTCGTAGTTTGGGGATATGACGCCGCCTAAGATGAGACAGTATGTGCGGCTGCGAAGAAAGCAGCGGACTTAGCTATACAGCCTGGCTCCACAGTTCGTTGCACGGAGCTCCTCTAACATGCTGCCACGATGGACGTTATCAAAAGCCATTTCGAGGTCAACTGCAAGAATTGCCTTCAATTGAGTGGTGCTGGGGCTGGCGAATATTGCTTCCTGGAGTTGAGAAGCGCATCCTGGGTTCAAATGTGTTGTTTGTACCCGATAAGGAAGTGGCGTGTAGTGTCCAGGTGCGTGCGAAGTTGACGGAGGATTAGTGGCTTCATAAGCTTTCCCACACAATAATTAGGGAAAATGGGTCGAAGATTGTCAATGATACTCGGGTTTCCCCGCTTGGGAATGAAGGTGATTGTGGTCGTCTTCCATTCTCTAGCTACTGTACCGGAATGCCAAACACTATTCATCAGTTCAAGTAGGTTCTCGTAATGTTGGTCGGCTAGGTTGTGAAGTTCGTGTACAGTGATCTTGTCGGTGCCCGACGCCCTACTTACACGAGTTTCCCCCACAGCCTCTTTGAGTTCGGCTAACGTGATGTCCGCAGCCAGGGAGGTGTCGTTAGGTTCGTGCCAAGTGTAGTCTTTCTACGCGTGTTGTGTGAAAGTGGCGATATATTTTGCCCGTAAGGTACGGTAAAGGGGGTCGGGAGATGCATATTCATCCGTAATTTCGCCTAGGGTCGTGCGTGTGGTGGTTTTAGCTTGAGAACAACTTTGTTGTCGGCCGACTAGACGCCACTCCGACGCAAGGTGCAGGGTATCGCTGAGTTTATCGCAAATGCTGTAGCACTGTTCTCGTTTGGGAGAATTCGAATAAGTGGCAATTTTGTCATTGGGGAGGGAGATGCGTTTGTACAGGCGGCGATTACACTTGTTTCGTCTCCACGTGCGTATACGGTCTTGACGTGACTCCCAAAGGTGGAGAAGGTGGGCGTCCACCGCCGGCGCATCTCCGATTGCTTTAAGGCATGGATTTGAGTGGCTGAGGAGTTCTATAGAGATTTATACAGTACCAGTGGTACCCGCGACGACAGTGGAAGAGAGAATAGCCTAGAGGAATTCGAAATCCCACAGGTAACGCGAGAAGAAGTAAAGAAAGCCTTAGGAGCTATGCAAAGGGGGAAGGCAGCTGGGGAGGATCAGGTAACAGCAGATTTGTTGAAGGATGGTGGTCAGATTGTTCTAGAGAAACTGGCCACCCTGTATACGCAATGCCTCATAACCTCGAGCGTACCGGAATCTTGGAAGAACGCTAACATAATCCTAATCCATAAGAAAGGGGACGCCAAAGACTTGAAAAATTATAGACCGATCAGCTTACTGTCCGTCGCCTACAAAGTATTTACTAAGGTAATCGCAAATAGAATCAGGAACACCTTAGACTTCTGTCAACCAAAGGACCAGGCAGGATTCCGTAAAGGCTACTCAACAATAGACCATATTCACACTGTCAATCAAGTGATAGAGAAATGTGCAGAATATAACCAACCCTTATATATAGCTTTCATTGATTACGAGAAAGCGTTTGATTCAGTCGAAACCTCAGCAGTCATGGAGGCATTACGGAATCAGGGTGTAGATGAGCAATATGTAAAAATACTGGAAGATATCTATAGCGGCTACACAGCCACCGTAGTCCTCCACAAAGAAAGTAACAAAATCCCTATAAAGAAAGGCGTCAGACAGGGAGATACGATATCTCCAATGCTATTCACAGCATGTTTACAGGAGGTATTCAGAGGCCTGGAGTGGGAAGAATTGGGGATAAAAGTTGATGGAGAATACCTTAGCAACTTGCGATTCGCTATGATATTGCCTTGCTTAGTAACTCAGGAGACCAATTGCAATGCATGCTCACTGACCTGGAGAGGCAAAGCAGATGGGTGGGTCTGAAAATTAATTTGCAGAAAACTAAAGTATTGTTTAACAGTCTCGGAAGAGAACAGCAGTTTACGATAGGTAGCGAAGCACTGGAAGTGGTAAGGGAATACATCTACTTAGGGCAGGTAGTGACCACGGATCCGGATCATGAGACTGAAATAACCAGAAGAATAAGAATGGGCTGGAGTGCGTTTGGCAGGCATTCTCAAATCATGAACAGCAGGTTACCACTATCCCTCTAAAGGAAAGTGTATAACAGCTGTGTGTTACCAGTACTCACATATGGGGCAGAAACCTGGAGGCTTACGAAAAGGGTTCTGCTGAAATTGAGGACGACGCAACGAGGTATGGAAAGAAGAATGGTGGGTGTAACGTTAAGGGATAAGAAAAGAGCAGATTGGGTGAGGCAACAAACGCAGGTAAACGACATCTTAGTTGAAATCAAGAAAAAGAAATGGGCATGGGCAGGACATGTAATGAGGAGGGAAGATAACCGATGGTCATTAAGGGTTACGGACTGGATTCCAAGGGAAGGGAAGCGTAGCAGGGGGCGGCAGAAAGTTAGGTGGGCGGATGAAATTAAGACGTTTACAGGGATAACATGGCCACAATTAGTACATGACCGGGGTAGTTGGAGAAGTATGGGAGAGGCCTTTGCCCTGCAGTGGGCGTAACTAGGCTGATGATGATGATGATGATGAAGCTTAGTGCGATGATGAATTTGTTGCATCCAAGTGTCATAGTCGGTAGGTGTGGAAACATTTTCTGAGTTGTAGTCCTTACGAAACTTATTCCAGTCAGTAAGTGAATGAAGGCAGACAGATCGTGTATAGTTCGGACCCTGGAGGGTGACCTTGATAAGAGTATGATCGCTACTGAACGTGTCGTGCGTATTGTTCCATGTTGCCTTGGTTTAACCTTTGAGGAGCGTGAGATCTGGTGTAGTGTCCCCTTGCAGAGAGTTCCCATGACGGGTGTGTGAGTCGGGATCGTTAAGAAGGGTGAGTCGTTCTTGCTTGGATGGCGGTTGGGAGATCAGTGCCTTTGGCACTATTTTTGTTTTACCCCATGCTGTGTGAGGTGTATTGAAATCTCCAGCGATGAGGTAAGTGAAGAGTCGTGAGGATCGGAGACGTTCCGTTGATTCAAAGAATTGAAGGGACTGTACTGGTGGGCTGTACATGTTTCTTACGCAGACATGATGAGTCGAATTCTTCGACAAAGGGTGCGAGGGAGATAGGTTAACAGTGTAGCTGTATGGCGTGGGTTCGAGAGGATTGAGGGCTAGACCTTTTCGTGGGAGAGTAAGGAGAGTGTGCTCACTCAGATTCTGGTGTAGTGGGTGTATTATATCCGGATATGGAGATCGATGAGCTGGGATCTTTTATTAGAAGTATGTCTGGTTTCGCCAGCTGAGTGGCGTCAAGATGCCACGCTTGCGGGCGAGACCTATGCAGTTCCACTGCCAAACGTGTAGTTTATTACTCATGATGGTCAACTGACGGCGTTGCAGGTAGGGGATAGGAGGCTGAGCGAGCGCTCCCAGATGGTTTGCGGACGCGTGTGAACTCCGCTTCCTCGATTCTAGTTAAGCGGAGGGAGAGGGATTTAATCTCTGCTAAGAAAGATGTCACGTTGGAGCTCAAGTTGTCAGCTACATGATCGATTTTGCTAGCCAGTTTTGCCTCAAGCACTGCTTCGAATTTGGGAGTGAGTGAGGTTATGATAGCTTCAAGTTTGGCATCAAAGGATGAAGTAATAGTAGCAAGCTTGTTATCGCAGCGGATTTCCATTTCGGTGATAGCATTTCCATTTCGGTGATTTCGGTGGCTACGGCGGTGTAAGTCATCGCTTCAGGCAGGGTTTGCGGTGATCCCGGCTTCACTTGGGGAACTCCTATGTACCGCTGGATTTCCTCTCGCACGACATCACCGATCGAGACAACGTGATAGTGGGACTTTGGGAACATCTGCCATGTCTCCTCGCACACAATTGCTCGGGTGGTCTCGCGCACGTCATCGGTGGCAAGTGCTTGGGCCTCCTGCTTCGGTGTGATCATTTAGCGATCATGTTGCTTCGTGCGCATTTCCGACATCTTTTCGATGGCCGTAGCTTCCAGTGAAAATTGCGCGACGGTCTTCGGTGGGTTGCGAATAAGTACGACAAACACTTCTTGCTTGTTAGCCGTCATCAGGAAACGGACTTTCTTTTCTTCTGGCATGCCAGGGTCAGCATGACGAAACAGGCAGGGCATCTCGTGATTGAAGATGGCTACATTTTTGCTAGGTACCTGCGTTCGATAGTCTAGAGCTTCAACCCTTTCTCTCCGTATGACACATGTAAAGGCCTGCAGAAAGCTACTGCGAAGCAGGCGCCGTGACATTAAGGTTGACTCTCGATTCTAAAGTCATGTGCGAGCAGAGTCAGCCAAATAGAAATAAGCATAGCGCAGCTTGTTCTCGCAGTTCCAATGGTTGAATGTCACGATTCTTTCGCAGGTTTCAAGCCAGGTATCTGGGTCTTCAACCAATGATCCACGGAAGGTCGGTGGATCTCGTTGCTGCTGAAGTATCGTGCAGTTATCGTGCTTATTACCTTCGTGTTGGTCGTTCTGGTCTGCATGGGTATAAGTCCGTACTCGGGGTGCTGGTAGCCTGTGTAGCATTTTTGTAACCGTGGCTTGCTCTATGGTCCCGGGTGACGCCGGTGTTTACTTCGGGGTGTGGGTCTCACTGGGGCGTCTGGTACATGAACGCAAGAGCACCTCCACCAGATGTCACGTAGTAGTCGCCAGATGTCACGTAGTGCTACTGGGAAGAACACAGTAGCAAAACTACGCATCACGAAAGTAGCTTTTTATTGGGTGAACCTTTGCCAGCAAATGCAAGTGACACTCGAAGCACAAAGATAACGGCGAACACAGACCCCGGTTGTCGAAATCTGATTTGCGGGTTAACGGTGTCGCCTCTTATAGATCAGTCGTCGAAAGTTAAAGCGTAACCGCTGGTGCGCGTGTGTTATCCGAAAACTACTACAAAATTTCAGTCGCACAAGCCCTCTTAATATACAAGGTTTGGCGAGGATATACACAACAGATAGAATCAACGATAACATACCCGCAAGCCTTATAAATCTGGTAGGCAGATCTTGCGCTGAGCGATAAAGTTTACCATTTGTTAGCCGGTGAAAAATGGTCACTGGAGACAGATAAACAAGTACACATGTCACTATGAGTATTGCCATCCGCAATGGACATAAAAATGAGGCGGTCACTGAATAGCTGTGTAGCCAAGCCCACATCGGGCCACCAACGCCGAGTTCCTCATGCCTGAAGAAATAAATAGTGTTGGACGTTGCCGTAGGCTCTTTAGTATGGCTCATATCACTAGTCGGTGTGTACTGTCCCGTTGGACAGAGGACACCAGTTCAATCACACCGTACATATACGATCGGCCTCTTCGAAATCTACATATAACACCAGATAATACACCATTTTTGTAAAGCAGCCACTCAAGCCTACTCAGTACCATTCGCTGCACCCATTTCCAAACAGCTTACCAGGGATACAGTGCGGTAGTGTAAAATATTACGCTGGCTTTTCGATGGCTTCAGCAGTGCCACAAGATGATTGCACTTCCAGTTGTCAGGCCCAACGGCTGAGTCATATGTAGAGTTCAGAGCGACAGAACTTCTCGAGCTTCCATGACAACATGAGAAATAACGCAGCACCTGACTCCATCTGGTCCTGGAGATGATGGCAGGCGGGAAGCAGATATGGTCGCGTTGATCTCCCGCATAGTAACAAGCGCATCAAGACGTTCAATATGAGATAGATGGTGGGAAGGTCAATTGTGATGGCGTTGGCAAGCGGATGGAAGAACTCACAAGGAATTTGCAGAAGTCTTTGTCGACTTCGACTTCAGGCCGGTCTTGCCATATGACCCCAGCACTGAACGAGTGAAGGCGATCGAAGGCTTCGCACATTTTGCTAAATTATAGAGATAGGTGTTCTCGCTTGGAGAGGTCCACAGATTGTCCACCAGCGTCGTATGTAGATCTTATCAATGTGCATAATGCACGACGTTGAGGCCAGCGAGATACAGATGCGTGTAACGGTTATTTAGCTTTTCTTCATTTCCGTTCTGCTCGACGCCGTATCATGCGAAGTCACTCGTGCTGGACATAAATAAGTGATTTAGGTGCCGGTGCACTGCGATGTTTTGTTTTTTTGCCCGAAGTCAATGCAATTGCATGTTCAATATGGCAGGGTAATTAGGTGGTTGGAGAGGTACCGTTCTCAGATTTTTCGAATGATGCCTAATTGATACAACGTACAGTGTTCGGCGCTGCGAGATGTAATCATTTCAATAGGATATATGTTGCCAGGTGGTCACTTCCATCGCAGCCAGATCCGAGAATCAAACGCAGTGTTAAGACAAATGCTGCACTAAGGTCCTCAAAAGAGTTCCTGGAAGGAGTTCCTCACCATCAAGCTTTAACTAAGTGTGAAATGAATTGAACTGCATTTCTCGTTCATTCAAATGAGGGTAGGCTGAGAATAAAGGCATAAATCCTGACAAAGGTCTCAGCCCCCGTAAGCGACAAGTTGGATAGCAGATCAGCAGACACGTACGCACCATTGTGCAAGTTACAGCAGACTTCATTGCTGCAAAAAAAATTATAGGAACAACGTCAGTTGTCATCTTGCTCATATACCGTCAAATTAATAATTTAATGTACACCACGCATCTTCACTAAGCGTGAAGTCAGCCAAGTCTCGGCCACGTGCGTTTCTCGACAAAGAGTACCCCATGGGATCGTGGGCATTCGTGTCGTCGATGAGTTTGTGGGAACAATTGGAAATTTGCAGTATGAAGAGCAAATAAGGACATTCTACCCTCTATGTTCGACGTATATATCCACCAATAACTGAAAATCTGCACCGATTGTACTTGAGCGTAGTACAAGCATGCTCGTTGGAAGCATGTGTCAAAGCGTCTTTACGAAGCTACGTTAAATTCCGAGGAACCAAAGTGACCCCTTTACTTAAATTGTGTTTATTCCTGGACCACAGTGGCACATATGCAAATACGTGCAGTGAGGAAACCATATTTGGTTCACATATTGCAGTCATGAGAAACCACTACCTGAGCATCCAAGTGGACAAAGAGCTGTTGTCTTGAGTATGCAAGGCCCCACGTATCCACTCAGGTCACTGGCATGTTGTCATTCGCTGTGACGGGGTTTGGGAGGAGTGAACGGCACAATAAAACCGAGCTCCCAACGCTTAATGACCTCTGCACTAAAGAGCAACGCTTCGCATCTGCAGCACTGGCGAGTTTTATTGCTTCGATCAGACGTTCACCTGTACATAACTACCTGAATGAACTTTATATGGAAAGAGTCGTTGTTTTAAGTGTAAAATGTTAGAGCGTCTAGGCGTCTTTTGTAATGGCAATAAGTAAAGAAGCCGGTGGCAGTTAGTGAAGAAAACAGTTTCGCGCACAGGGAAGCTGTTCTTGACCTTGACTCGGTCAGGGACCGCAATTTTGGGATCAACAGGCAAGCTGACCATGTCGAACTGAGGATTGAAGGTGAAGGGGAGCAGAATGTTTACTTTCTCATTACTTGCAAGTGCCTGCCGATTCAATGTGAAAGTGTTCTCCCAAAAATCATAAAGGTTGCCCTTAAGGGTGGCAAGGTGAGAAGTGACTAACTTAGAAAGTACGAACAGTGGCAAATGGACAGGCAGCTTTTATAGTGGCAGCGTGAAATTTTCCTACAAGTTATTTTATTAACCTCAGTTCATCCCGAGATTGTGCCCCATGGCAACCCAGACGAATAAAACAAAAGGCAGCATGAATTCATTTTAGTGCGCAAAAGTACCTTGCTACCATATTATAAAATATTACAATAAAATACATTATTTTAGAAAGGCACGGAGTAACCCTGAAAGGGAACGCTGGGTCATGGTTATTTTAGCCATGAAGAGTTGCCCAACATATACACGCTGCTCTTACAGAAAATCACGTTTGTTCATTATCGGATGAGTGCGTGCGCCACCGCCGGGAATCGAACCACTGAGCTTCAGACTTGTCTGCAATAGGTGTACTGCGGGGCTACCAAATGCGTTTCCACTCTTTAAACGTTCCAGCAAGCAAAAAAAAAGAACTTATGTGAGCGGCTCGCCCCTCTGACGCGGTGCGCACTCATCGTTACATTGCATCATCTGGCACATGTGGAGAAAGTGTGTAATTTACTCACCCTGTGACCTTTAGCACCAGGAAGTCCCGGCATGCCAGGAAGTCCTCTTTGACCCTGCATATATAGGAGAGAGCGTCAATTAAAGCTTCATACAGGGAGAATGGGCTAACAAATAACGTCCGTTGCCTAATGAAGAAGACGCAAGCCTACATTAACGCTCGCATTGAAGACAGGCTGTTCGCTAGACTTTCCCTTTATTAATTACTTCTGTCCACCTTGCGGGTTTACGTAGAACTATTATGTCAAACTGTTGCCTTTGCTTCGTGCTGTCGACAAATTCGACTTCGCCCTGCCACCTGCTAGCCGCCTGGTTAGCTTAGATGGTAGAGCGGCTGCCCCGGAAAGGCGGTGGTCCCGGGTTCGTGTTCCGGACCAGGACGAATTTTTCTTCAACTATGAGGCTTTTCTTTCGAGGAACCCGTATGGATTTCCTTTGTAGCAAACGCTAGGAATGGGTGGGTGTCTGATTTAGGCTTTTTCTCGACGGATTATTTTACAAAACTAATCCCAAGAAGCCATATTCTCACTACGGGTTTCTTTGCCTTTTTTTTTTTTGCGATCATATGGAATCTTACAAAATCGCCTTTGGCAGATAGCCTAGGTCTAGCGCTTGCCCTGGATTACTCGAAGCGGTGGACATTGCTCGCTCAAGAAATCGATATCAATATTCGACTAATAAACAAAAATCTAATAAAAAAATAACTGGCTTTTATTCCACATATTGCAATTTACAAATTGTAGCAGGTGAGTTTGCAAAGGTCCCCTTCAAAGGATTTCTGAAGTTTGCACGTGCTTCGAGATATGCACCGTGAAGATTGCTCGTCGGACAGAATCTGGCCAATTTCGAATTTTTTATTTGGATAAACGAAGGCTAGTTGGTATTATATGACAATACGGTGTGTGGCGCTGCAAAAGTGGTAGACACATGAACACCAGCATCTCAAAAACGGGAGTAACACCAACATTCTGTCGCTAATGTTTGTCATGCATCTACACAGAAAGATGGCGTGTATAGATGCGCATAAAATTGATGATGGAGGGTGACAGGCAGGAAAGCACATCAGAAGCACATATGAGAGACGGAACACTTGCCTCAAAGACGTTTTGCAGGTAGTCATCCTGTACGAAACCTTTCCTCTAACGAATAAACGAAGCCTCTAGTTCTGAAACTACTGAAGGTGCCCTGGCATGCGTGGGGCCACAGTGCCTAATGATAAATCAATAATTTATCTCTTCCACTTGTGTTAATTCCGACATAAGCTGACAATTTTTCCTATCAAACATGAGGCGACGCTGGTGTTTCGAATTGTGCTCAGCTAAATTGCCTGATATTAGTATCTTGAATACTGCCTTCTGATGTTATCGAAGCCTTTTGTTTGAGCATGAACCTGCCTGGTCTACGTATGTTTTTTCCAAACGCGAGTGCAATTTCATAAGCAGCCGTGCGCACACAATGAATATACTTATGTCGGCCTTGCTTGACGGCACCCTTGCTTTCAATAACATTTCTGCATTGGCCTCATCGTTTTAATGGTGCACATTTAATTCGGTAGCCATTTGGCGCGTCCTCACCTGGTCCCAAAACAATTTTTGTCAATTGCACTTCTATTTGCATAAGCTGTCAGCTCGCGCAAACGAGGCAAGCATTGCGCTGTTGGCGCAGTGCGCTCACCAATAAGTCACATTCCGCTTTTGTGCTCATTTAATACACTTTATTTGTGTTTGTACTGCTCGTCTTCTCTTTTCCCTGCCCCACTATTTGCGTCTGCAACGATTGCATTGCTTGGAGCATTGCTATCCTGCAGACGTTTTTGCGGAAATACTTCTGCTTTCTAGTCAACGTTACAAATTTCTGTGGTGCTTGGCTGGGCAAAGTTGCTAGGATGAGCATCAGCTCCTCTTATCGCGTGAATTCTTGAATACATAAAACAAGACCCCTCGCCATCATCGTAAGTTGGGCCAGTTGGTATGCCAGAGTAAAAGCTTTGTATAACCCAAGGGCATGAGATTGCGCTGACTTTCCCTGTTGTTCTCGTGCACTTGCGCTATTCAAAACCTTTACCAAGAAACTGCCATGCTTACCCGCAACGTAATGCCGGCTTAATTTAGGTGGACAAAACAAGCACAATATTATGCATTGATAAAAGTTTACTAATGGCCTAACTGTCGGGGGTTTTATAAATTAGAGGCCAAGGCAGGAGAGCCTGACATTTTGTGCAAAAATTATTGGATAGCCCTGTCAAGAAGCGACAATGCCAAAAACATCGAAATACACAGTAAATACACCACGCACTGGGTGTGCGCGTGCGCATGTGTGAGTGTGTTGTTTACCTGCTAGGCAAAGCTACAACGGATCAGAGGGCCTTGCACCACATATGTCGGTGTCTGTCAGGCTCAGGACGAGAGGAAGCTTCTTTAGACTGCTGAACAAGGCTAGAGTTGTGCGAGGATAAAATGAGGTCTCCTTTCCTTGATTTTGTGCATGACAGAAAAGGCATGGCATTTTGAAGACTTGGTCTGCAGAAATCGATGTCCCGCTCTCATGTTTGGTACGGGAAAGGCGGGCCTCACGAAAAGTGCGGTGGCTACAATTTTCGAAGGGGAACCAAAGTACCTGTCAAAGAAAGTAAACAGCCCTCGCAAGCATGTAAGGCGGAAGTCTCGTTCTGTTGCATCCTGCAGCACTAGTGTGCAGCCTAGCGGCTCTTCGCCGTTGAATCGTTGCGTTCCGAAGGAGCACCAACGATTGACCGTACTGTGACAAGTGCTGTCGACGAAGGTGAATATGAAGGAAAGAGCAGCGTCACAGACCCAAACAAGACGGCGTTTGAAATATTATTCAGCTCTGCTCCAAGCGTGCGCTTTCCTGCATTATCGTGGGCTGCTCACCGAATCGGCGCCGACGGAATCTATTCTATTCAACGACGCTTGCATTCTCCCCAGTGCTGCGTCAATTTTCGTGTTTACCAAAAAGTCACTGCACGTATAAAGTGATATGTCTGTTAAAGTTCATGTCGGTTGTAGCGACATCTATGTCCATCCTCGAATACGAAATCTAGCCCTACAGCTTCCCATAGGAGTAACGATGTGACCATCAGCCGTCCGAATCTGGGAGCCATGCCAAGGAGTAAATACTTTCTTCAGAAACATCGCCTTCTTCCCGCTCAAGATAGAAAGGTCCGCACCGGTATCCACGAAAGCGCCAACCGCGTAATCGTCGATCACCGCCGGTATGTCAAGCGAAAGCCGGTCATTCCGTTCAGCTGAAGTTGACGTCGGATCGGTGCACCTGCTTGTTTGCGTCGATCGGAGGTGTTCAGCACGTCGACTGCCACCTGTCTTGCCCCCAAAAGGGCACTGTAGTTAGTTTTCCCGGTGGGAACTTGACCATCGTTCAGTCGAATATCGCTGGGGTGGTGGTGAAAATAGCCTTGGCCACCGCGAGCGTGAAAGTCGTCCGGTAGGCGATGGTGTGCGCTATTGAGCCAGATAACATGCAATATCCTGGGGTCATTGGCCAGGTCGAGGTGGCAGCACTAGACGTTTGTATGGGCACCGGCGGTACAAATGATCTCCCTCACCACAGTAGAAGCACAGAAGATGGCGGTCCGGTGTGTGCTGAACAAACAACTTCCAAGGGGTCATGCGTCGATCGTCGGAGTAGTGCAGTGGCTGCTCTAGCTAAAGCACAGCTGGAGGAGTGGCAGGCGGAAACGCTGGAGGCGCGCGTCGTTCTTCGGTGTATTGCTCCGGTTGGGCTGGTGAAGGTGCAACTGCACGAGTGGCGTGAACAAACAGCAGAGGTGTAGAAGCAAGGAGTCTAAGGGCTTCTCATCAGTCAGTGCAGGCGCAGTGTTACCAAGAGAAAAGGTGCACTGGAGCGCTTGGTGTACTTCATATTTTACATTTGCAATGGAGTTCACCGTAGCTCATGACGCGCCGTAAATCTGCATCTCTTCGCGTACAACGGTGCGGATGAGTTCTCGGAGGTAGTCATTGTTCCTTCCGGTCGCCATGAATATATCGAAAGCGGAAGCCACGTTTATTTGCTGCTCGTAGAAGTTCGATCACTGCTGAAGCAGCTTCTGCATACTTACACTGTCAAATAAAAATTCGGCGACAGTCTTCGGAGGGCTCCGCACAAGACCAGCTCCTTTACTCCTCGCATTTAGGTGACGCAACTTTCTATCCACGGTCATCCCTGGGTCTGCTCCTCTGGAGAGGCTCGTCATGTCTTCGACGAAAGCGGTGACACTTTCGTTGGGATGCTAGACGCGGGCCTAGAAAGCTTGTTGCGCTAGTTGGCGGCGATCAGCACTGGTGTAGGTGTCTAGCAGCTGAGGGCAGAACTCAAAACACGACGTGAGTTGCTGCTCACGGTTTTTAAACCACATACTCGCGCCGTCCTCCAAGAACTAATAGGCCATTCTTAGTTTAGTGGCGTCCTCCCATTCGTTATACTCAGCCACGCATTCAAATTGGGGCATCCCGTCTTCGCCGTCTTTGAACAAGTTACCATGGAACGACTTTGGGTTCTGAAATGTGTACCGAGTCGTCATCGTGTTATCCATATTAGTTGAGATGGTTGGAATCACTGTGCTGTCTTATAGAGGCAGTTCCCTGATCCTGTGGCTGGCCCAATGGACGGGAGTCTCTATTGTTATTGGGCTAGTGGTTCTGCTCCCAGGAGGGGTTCTGCGGCACGAGTGAGAAATATCCAGCATCTCCACCAGTGTGTCATCTGTCTTCAAGAGGACTGGGGACGCTTAATGAGGACAAGTTGCTCCCGAAAACAATGGCGATGGGACCAGGTTATCGAGATAACGGGGTAGCACGCGAACTTCTTCCTTCTTGTCCTTCCTGCTTCTTCTTTTGCACTGTCCATACTAGTGCAGTTGGCAATACGTTATGGGTAAGCCAATTGAAGGTGGTATTGTTGGAATCAGTTTATTTGCCAGTTCGCTTACCGAAGTAGATGTAATATTAACTGTCGTTAGTAACTTCAGTCCTTCTTGTGGAGGACCTAGTTTCTAAAGTTTTCCCACCGTGCTTCCGGGGTTGTGCCTTTGTGAAAGTGGAGGCACAAAAAGTGCCCACTGGGGACATCTGGATACGGTATATGTCGGTCATGCAGTACTCTCTCAGACAGCTTGAGGATACATGCTGCCCGACAAGCTATGAGATCTAAAGAAAAGCGCTATTTGAAATGTACAAGAGTGTCAGCACTGCACAAAGCTGCATTACCTGCGCAGCAGCAAATGCTTGATACCTTGCGCATTTCCAGACCTGCGCTGCAATGCTCACGAGTGCTACTTTTGAAGTGCAGCAAACTTCTCACAGAGCTGCTTCAGGAAAGCAAGAACGAAACTACAAAGCTACAAGAAGATATGACGGAAATGTGGCAGGCTCCTGATGTGCCACCAGCACAGCAAGTTCCTTTGAAAGACTGTATTGCTGCTGCTAAGTGCACAACGAAAAAGAAAAGACAAGATACACAGATGACTGGCTTCTACTGTGCGTGCTTCTAAATATACGAAGCCCTGCAACATATTCCTTCTTTCGCGGCAATAACATATTACCCCTTTCTTGTGAATCCACAATAAGGATGTACGTTAGTATGGTTGGCCCCAAATGAAGACTTTGATGAAGACTTTTTCAAAGCTTTGAATATGAAAATCTCCAAATGAGCACATTTTCAATAAAGAAGAATGCTGATTTTCGACGAGGTACACGTCAGAAAAGAGATAACTGTCTATTCTCAAACTATGACCTATGCTGGTCTTGTTGATTATGGAAAGCAGGGTGTCCAATGCACTGAGCTGCCTTACCATGGTCTCGTCTGCTTTTTCGCCATTTGTGAATAGCTACTTACAGCAGGTAGTTGTTCTTGTCTAAACAGGATCAACAAAACGCACTCTTCTTGCGCAACTTCTCATCCAATGCATAGTGCATTTAGAGCGTGCTGGCGTTTTTGTTGATGGTGACGGTGCTTCAACTAATCGCGCTATGCGGAGACAGCTCGGGGCATTGGGAAATGTGACAAATGCATTGGAGCATCTACTGGACGAATCTAGAAAAGTGTATGTGCTCTCAGATAGTCCCTGTCTTTTTAAATGCATTCGAAATCGTCTTTACGAGAAGGAAAGTTTGAAAAGACAAGGCGATTCATAAAATGGTCTGGCTACGATGCTCTGCATGTGGCAGACACAAAGCATGCTGCTGAGCTCAGAGTATGTCCAAAGTTGACGTGCAACCATTTTAACCCGCCGAATATGCTGAAAATGAGATTGAAACTCACCAATCAAATTTTCAGCAATTCTGTCGCGAAAGGCATACAGTTTTATGCACGCAAAGGTGCAGGTCGGCTTTATAATGCCGAGCGAACTATCGAGTTTACGCATTTCTTTATAACCTACTTGATGCCCTTAAGCAGCGCTTCCCAGCAGAAGGCCTGACTCTTGGATGCAAAGACTTCCTAGTAATGGAGAATGCCTTCAGGTGGCTTGACAAGTGGGAAGAAGTTGTTCATGGAGACATTCCCAAAGACTTTTTCCTGGCCCAGTAATTAGAGTGAGTAAGGGGATTAGAGTGACATTGCACAGTGACATTCCAGTCAGTGCGAGAGCTGTCAGCTTTGGCGGAATGCAATTTCAAATATGTTCTCTCCTCTAAGATAACTCAAGGTCCTTAGTAGGGCTTTTTGGCGATAATAATGCAAGCAGAAAGCTAGAATGAACATCCTGCATTTTCAACGTTTTCGCAGCTTTATCGAATGCTTTCACTACCTTCATTCCAGAAGCCACCAGAATTTGGGAACTGCAGAGCTGCTGAAAGCAGCCAAATTGCTTTTTTGTGTTCGACCAGTTTTAGAGGCGTATACAAGAGTTCAGTTGCTGAGCGGCCAAAAAAGCTAACACATAAGCTCGATGGTATGAGCAACGAAGGAAACTGGGAGTGTGAAGAAGTATTCGAGCACGATTACTGCAATGCAGCTGTTGTTGACTGCATTATCCATTCTGTTGCTGGATTCGTAACAAGCTAGTCAATCAAACATCATGCATTGTTTGCAAATAAGCACTTAATGGGCACAAACGCTTCCGAAACGCAGCTGACGCTGACATTGTTAACTGCAAGACAAGAAGGAGGCTAACGCTTCCAAGCGCTCACCTTTTCCTGATCTTTAGGCGCACTGAGCAAGTTGCAAAGTATGCAGGGCAGAGCCATGTGTATTATAAGACTACAGATGCTGTGCTGGCCCATTTCGAATTTACATTCCCCTCCAATCTCCACAAAGAAGGTATATTGGCCAAGTTACTGCACTAATACGTTCTTCTGCGTATGCGTCAATACTGCCAGCTGTTAAAGGCCAAGAATAAAAAGCTGGATTTGCGCAAGTGGCTAAGGTTATTTGAGCTCATGCATATGAAATCAGCGGAAAACAATTTCAACATCACTCTAAAAACAAAGAGTTCCGGGCACTCTCTTTGAGGGAATATGTGCTTGTCCCATATTTCACTCTCGTTTCGGAAGTACATCGAGTAGGTCAACTCCTCCTGACAGAGTTTTGTTACTCCACCGCAAGGGAGCGCTAATACTCTTCCGCAATGTGCTACTACTCTCCCTACAGAGGTAGTAGTACTCTCCAAGACCGAGTGCCTCTACTCCTCCAAACCAAGTACTTCTACTCCGCCAAGCCGAGTGTTTCTACTCCCCCGAACAGAGTGGCTTGTACTCCTTCAGAACGGAGTGCTAGTACTCTTCCCAATAGTGACAAAGCACGATGTAGATCCATTGTCACGTTTGAACGGATTCGCAATACCTAATCATAGGGAATATTTGATTCCTTTATAAGCAACTCCTACATTTGTGCTTGGTGAATGGGATGTAATCTGTAGTCGCCGAGTTACTCAAATGAAACATTTTCTCCCTTAAAAGGTAAAATTATTTATTGATCAGTCCCAAAACAAACTGAATAATAATTTGAGAAACATACTGAGAAACACATAAAATGAGATGACAATGATGCCCATGAAATTGAGACGCATCTTGTAATAAAACGTAAGTATATTCTCTAAAGTTTCATCAGTAATTCATTGTAGAAATATCTTTTAATTTCAATTGGCTCCTTTTTTCAAAAATAAAGCATACAATGGAAAGTTAAACATAGAACAAACGTATGCAAACTCAGAAAGTTTTGACACCTTGATCGAAGAGAAAGCTGCACCACATTGCTGCCGAGGAAACGCCTTTCAGGCACAGAACGCGAGCACTTATATGGCAGAGGCTCAGCGATTAGCTGCTGATGCAGATAAATTGTGCAAGAAACTTTTTTTTCTGTGCCATATTCTAAGGCAGCTGCTCATTTAATAACTTCCTGTACAGCCTATGAATGTTCCTGACTGAAAGTACAGTGCATTTAGAAAAGTGTTTTATATTCTCATGTGAGGCCACAGGTCCAGCTGCCCGTGCTTATATTTCACATAAAGTTATTCATGTATGAGCTGCACCCCATTGTTTCTAAGTGTGTCTTGTCGTAGTTCTGCAGCAATATCCTGCCTGGTCTCAAACCGGTACAGAGGTGTATTATATTTCCTATTTGGTTGGCCACCTTCTGAAAATAATTTCCTGGTGCTGTTTGGATTTATCCGTTAAACTTTCTCACAGATAATAAAATTAGGGTTACAATATTATCTATTGTGTAGCAAACGAGTATAAAACCACAAGGAGCATTGGCATTAAAGTCTTGCGCATCGAATGTCTTGTCATATAAGGGAGCTTTTCATTCCTATGACAGTAAGAATGCTACACTTCTGACTAGCAGCTTCAAGAATTACATGATCAATTGCTGTGACCCGTTGATTATGCAATCTAAGTAAAGTATAGCATGGCTTCAGATATGAAGCAAAATAATATGTGACGAAATAATGCATAATAGGCGACATAAGCATATGTACACGCAGTACAGTGCACGAAAAAGACAAACAAAGAATCAAAACATAAATTGAGAATGGCATCATCCTGTTTCACATGTCCCTTCCATGCACGTGGATTTTGAATGCGACTATGCATATACTTGCACAATGAACCAACTACCTGAAACCAGAGCTTTTTTTCCTACTGAAGTGGTTAAGACGCGCTAAAGTAAGAAAAATGATCGCATTTCACACAATCATCGTCTAAAAACAAGTACATATATGTCTAGGAAGATTAATACATCACCTGATTGTGCCCTCTATCTTAAGTCCAGAAGAATTATGTCTACAGAAGCCATGAAACTAAGGGGCTTTTGCTTAACATTATATGTTCACATCCGCCAATTGATGAACAAGTGTTCTACTCAGATGCTCTCAGTTCTTTGCATTGAACGCCATCTCTACCTCCACTAGCACACTTGGTTGACAAGTAGATTGAAGAAACCACAATCTTATATTTTTAAAATAATCTTCAATTCCAAGTAACTCTCCGGCTTCTAAGACGTAAGGTGTGTACCACGGTGTACACAGTTAAAAGCCTTAATAGCTCCTTGCTTTCGCTTCGGGAAGCACGACCGGTTCTAATGAACTGATCTCGTGAACATTCACGTAAGTGATAATGGCTTCTTAAACATGGAATTCTCTTCCCCCAATGTTTCCCCTTTCTGGAACCTAAAAGGAAGCCATAATCCTATGGTAAGAATAAAATTCAAACAGCGCTAGACGACAGGACCAGAAAAGGGAGGTAATAGATAAAAGGGAAGACATGAAAATCTGTCTAATTCATGTCAGCATTTAATATACAGAATCACAGTGATTTGTATTTGCACCCTTGCATTCACGTGCTGCTAGATGTAAGTTATTAAAGCTGGTAAATGTTAAATGTATGTAAGCACCTAACCAAGCATAAGCTGTCGCTTCTTATAGTGAACACAGGCCCCGTGCTCATTGCAAGTATGTATTATGTCACTAAGCAAATACGCAATATCATTGTACCGCTATTTTTAATCACATGGATATACCTGTTGAGAGGCAAGACAAAAAGCAGTCACTTCTAATAACTAATCAGCGTTTTTTAACGCATTTCACACTTTTCGATGACACTGACTCCTATGTGTTTGCCTCCAGAGGGCATACTTGATTTTGACTTTCCCATCAGAGACATTACATACATATACCATGCTAAGATGACTGCCTAGAGAACGCGAGAATTTTCATCTTGGTGTGACATACTGCATTTTGATCTTGTTGACATTTGGTCAAATGATACACTCAATATACTCTCATTCTAGTTGTCTTGTTCAAATTGCATGGCAATGTATTTTGATTTTTGGCGTGCGCTCCTCTGCTCTACGTGGAGTCGCGCTGGGCTGGCTCTTTGACATTGTTGTGTCCTTGCAGCTGCCTTCTTGCGTTATATAAAGCGAGTGCCTGAAAAATATCGTGTGCAGAAGTCAAAACGAGGACATGATGTAAAACAACATCAAGGCAGTCAAGGTCACGGCACTAAAAGAAAGCTTTAGCTCTTATCTTCCTACTGAAATGCATGCGAAACATCTAAATGACTGCAACATTCAACTGCTAAACTGACTTCAATTTTTGGATTTAAACAAAAACGAAATAAACGACAGTTCATCCTCGTTCAGCACCAATGTTAAAATACTCCTGATAATAAGTAGAATATTGGTCATTGTCAGAGGTCAGAGGTCTGTCATTAATCAGGTGTGCCGCAAACACCACTTGTGACACATCCTAAGCACATGCCAGTGCGACCCCCGTATTATCTCTGGTTGTGCCACTGCTCAAGCCATAATTTGAGGATCATATCTGAAAACATGACGCTCAGTAGGAATGAAAATATGGTCCTGCAGTTCAATGGATATCACTGGATGTGCCTATAAGGAAGGGCAACAAGGCTTGTTATGGCAAGCTTACCACATTTCAATAATAACATGAAAGTTCATGGCGGCCTGCATGTAAGCTTACTAAAACGTATGAACTTATTTTCATTTATGAGGTGCGCACTGGAGTTAATTTTACACAGACTCAAGTATTGCTTCAGTTTGAAATCTAGCATTTTACATTCATGAAGGCATGTAAAAGCTGCAGTTAGACCGCAGTTATTAGTTTATTAGACCGACTATTCGTTTTGTGTACGACAGACGACTGTTAACACGGAATTAAATCAACGTTTTATTTTGATAATTCATTTCTCTTCTAAAATAATAAAGCGATAAACACCTTTTGATCTGTCATGCAGTAGCAAGATGCACAATTTACGCTTGTAAACCCCAGAGGAAGGCTGATTTAGCTGTTCATATGACATAACTCTGAAACGCGAACTCATATTAGCAAATGCACACGCATGTTCAAAACAATGGGTTTATGCAAAGCGCCCCTGCAATTGTAATTCCGCACAGCAGCCGTTATATTCGATGCCGATACGTAACTCGCTGCTTGAGAATTCACCGTGTAGCCTTTCAGATTCGCACCGCGCTCGAAAACCGCAACAGCAGACATAAAATCAGACATATAATAACAACATTTCAATACATAAGCAAACACAGTCCAGCTTTAGAACTAAACATCATGACAGCGATTTATTAAGTGACGGCAACAAGCGACGGCTTCGAGCGACAAAACGGGCCGTCGCTTGAACAGATCGATCGCTTCTAGAAATCTAGAAATCGTCGCTTGTCTCCCAGAAGCGCTATGAGCGACTAGCCATCAGCGCGAAGCAGGAATTGGGTGTTCATCGCTCAAATACTACCGATTCTTGCGCGGAAGGAGCAAACGATTGATTTTTTTATAAGTGCAAGGATAAGAACCTATTGCAAGACCTTCGGAAATATTTTATGCTACTTTTTTACAGTGAAATACATTAACTTAAATTAGTAAAGTACGCGACACGCTAGTTTCGATGCGTATTAACAGCCCTCATACCGGGAACACCGGGGAGCCGTCGCTCAACATCGTCGGTAGCACGGTGTACGTATTGTTGGCGACGAGCCAACGCGGCAGCCATCTACGTTGCATCGCTTGTAGCTGTCGCGCGCAAGATCGGGTAAATGGGGTTTATACTTTATTCAGCATAAAACATCGATTCCTCATGCGTTTGCAGTAAGTTCAAGATAACGCGCCCAATTTAGCTCTTGCAGCATGCAGCTCAATGCCTCCGGCAAAGTTTATAACTAGCACTGGTGCTTCACGTAACTTCAGTAGTCGCAGAGATTACCCATGGTCGAGACACCGGCAAGCGGGCGGCTTATATATAACAAAAGCATACCGCCAGCAAAATGATGCCTTCTGTTATGTGACTCCTCATTTCAACAGCGTTCGGTATACAGTAGGCTGCAAAACTGAATAAACTCAAACCCACAAAACGCACGTTGACCTCGCTCCGCGTAGGCTCAGAATCATGGGCTGGTGAACAAACCACTATAAGCGTCCTCTCGCCTCACGTCTTATTCACGTCACGTTTGAGATAATAACGCGACACCGTTAAGCAGCGCGTATCGCAGAAATGCCGGTGTCGGCGAGGTTGGCCATGAGCGAAAAATACCGGAAGGCAATTCTTATTGAAGGAAATACCCAACCACGCATACTCAACCTGTTTCCTACCACCAAAGTTGCTCATACGTTGTCTTTCATTCTTTACAAAGTTATTCCTCAGAATCTTGAGAAGGGCAGCCGACAAACAAATGTAATGAAAAAAAAACGACAGTGCATTCCTTTAAGTTAGCTCTTCTCAGCCTGAAATATTAAAAGTGCGAAACAACAACAGGAGATCGATCCACGCAAGAGACAGTGTTTCTACCAGGAAGCTCGCCTTCGTGCAGCGCGTTCGCAGCCAGCGTTTCCCAATAAACGTTAGGGTTATATAATCTGCAGTTGGCGGGAAACATTAAAAACAGTAAATGGTCTTTGAACGCTGTTGCGTTCCGCCCTTAAAGGCGAAGCTTAAGCGTCCTCCAATTTTTTTCAAAGCTCTTACGGATAGCGGCAACTGATAAAATCACATGCGGTTGTCATGACGACTGGCTTTTTCGATTGACATCGAGAGACACAGCGCGCTTGCCTAGTCCATTGTCAATCGCATCGGCTAAGCACCGCGGCGACTTTCTCGCGATGGCATGTCACATACGCAGAATGTGCACCTTAGTTAGAATTCTCTTACCGTAGAGGATTTGTTGTTGTATCCAACGAATGACGAACGACTGTCGTGATTTCGCGGCTACGCGAGATGGCTGACACACGAGCTTCCTTGGATGGCCTTCGTTACTTCTCGCTGCACGGATCAGCTTTCTTCGGTGCTGTGCTGTTCCGCGATGTTGAGCGCGCGCGCGGTGGAGCAACTCCGAGTGAAAAAGCAGAGCTCTCGCTGCGCGTTCCTTTGAGCTGCGGCGGCCTGTTCTCTTAGAAGCAAAACGGTGTGTTCTTTGCTCAGCGTGTGTGAGTGATACATAGCCATGTTCGGGGCCAGCCTCCTACAGTTGAAGCAGAAGATTTCGCTACGTTTTGATCTCTATTGCCGCAAGAGTAGAACGGGCATTCTACTCTCTCTCTGAAGGGCAGAGGGAAAAGCACATTTCACTCACTCCTTGGTGATGGAGTGAACACTGCATTTCGCTCCACTCGAGATCTTGCGAGAGCAAAACAACGCTTTGAAGAGTAAATCGGCTATTTCACTCCTGCGATATCCTCCATAGTTTTTAGAGTGACTGTATTTGTCACAAGCTAGAAGCTTGTGTAAGTGTTTTCTTTCTACCGCAGTGAGTAAAACGCATCATTTTGCATATGCTCTGAGTGTTTTGATGGTATGTGGTTAAATAAATAATTGCGCCCTTCTTCTTACCTATTTGCAAACATGACAAATATGGTCTTATGAAGATGTTTTTTTGCGCGACGCTTTACATATCTTCTTGGTGGCTACATGATGTTCCTGGTCCATTAATTTCTCTACCATCGCTACATTGGATAATTATACTCCTTGAAAACATGCTCCAGAGTAGATTCCATTAGTCGGACGTAGAACTGATAAAGAACCGCCGAATTGATTGCTTGAAACTGGCACAGCCTCGTCGGTAAGTCGCCTTCACCTCATGACGCGCACGCTTTTCATTGTTCCTCTGTAAGATATACACGAGAAATATAAAGACTTTTTGGTGATTCCTCATATATTTTTTCACATACAATGTAAGTAAAACAAAAGGACCCACTATAACTATGTACTATCACGCTATAAGTTTTGAGAGACGCGAGTGTTCGGAAAGGAATTCATTTGCTGCATAGTCCAGTCGCCTGGAATGTGTCCGGGTTGGAGGGGTTTGGCATGCTCTATCTGCTTGTAGCAATGTAAGCGCAACCAGCGCAGTTTGATTGTTGAGCTACAATAAACATTTTTCTGAAAACATACGTCCCCTGGAATTTTCATCCGGATTTGTAAGTGCTGCTTTTAAACATATGTTGAACCAGCGACGATACACAGTTATTTCGTCAAGCCCGACGTTCTTTAAAGTGGGCCTATAAAGCCACCAGGGAACACATCTTTGATGTACTTCGGAAGGGCGATTCAAGTTATAAACGAATATCGGCACAGGAGCGACCGCGGCAAGTCGCGCATCCGCCGTCTGGTTTCAGGGGGCGCCGGCGCGCTGAGGATGACTGGATGGATGGATGTTATGAGCGTCCCCATTGCAACAGGGTGGCGGGTGGAGCCCCCAAGCCCTTGCTATTATACTCGAGATAAGAGGAGTCTGGGCACGGAGCGGCCGACGCATGTAATCTCGGGGTCAGCCACTACCGTTAGACGTCGCTGGCTGGCTGCGGGGCGCCCCGGCAGCCGCCGTTCCCGCGCTCTACACAATGGCGACGCCCAGTGTACATGCTCAGCGAATTGCAGTATTCTCGACTGTCGGATCAAAATTAAATATTCCACTCTGGTATCACCAAGTTGTGGGCTAGCATTAGGAATGCAAAAAGCAGTGCCGGAAATCCAATATTCCGCCTGCTGCCTGATTTTGCTTCGTCCCTACTTGCGCTGCCTCTTTCGAACGCAGCTGCTGAAAGCGTGTTGTTCAGCCAGGTTTCATTGACAAAGAATTATTTGGGAACCCCATGTCGAATGAGACACTGCGTTAAGTTTGGTCTGGCAGGGAGTAGGAACTGCTGCAAAGATTTTGAGCGAGATGGACAGTTTCTCTCACGTTACATCTCTGCAGTTCTGTACGGTGCAAGTAGCAGCGAGGGTTGACTCAGATGATGCTAGATTGTACGTTTAATCCATATGCGTAAATCGCCAGTGTGAGAAGTATCAACTGAGATTACTGAGACTCTACGCAATGTTTTCTTTTTCACTGTTTGTTTTAGTCAAGTAGCTTTGTATTACGCGAAAGTTGCGATTGTTTCATGGAACCTTGTGAAGGTTGCATATTATTACAAATACATGAACATATATGAAAAGAATGTACACAGTGAAGATAGCAAGGCAGTTGCTCAGCAAAGGTCGGTCACTGATTGCCTCGCCGCCGTAAGGATGATCACTCGTCGATTTTGATACCGTACTCCTGCGACAATTTTTTTACTTGAAACTATGTGCGCACTAGGTCTAACAAGGTCCTAAATATGTCCTAACTAGTTTAAAGTAAAGAAAGAAAGAAAAGTAAAACAATCAAATAGGAATTCCAATAACCAAACCTTGTGACCGCTTATTGTAAACTGTGCTTGTGTACGCCTCCGTTGTTTGTTGTTTGCCTACTTTTCTTTCCACCAATCATTCAATCACCTCTTACTAAAATCTATTGCTGACATGTTTACTAAACCTCTGCTCTCGTCGAACCCCAGGACTTCAAGGAGCCTAATGGCGCATAAATAGACCACTGGGCAGATATCTTCACATCATAGTAAAACATGCTCTATCATTTCCCTAGCTTTACTGCACTACGCACATGCTTCATCTTCCTTCTTATATCTCGCTTTATAGGTGCGTGTTCTAAGGCATCCAGATCTCACTTCGAAAAGTAGTGAGCTTCCCTTTGAGTTATCCTAAATTGTTTCTTCCCTGATTTCGTTGTTTCCTCTGAAGTAGTTACTCATGGCAGGTTTCTTTTCCTTTGCCGCCACCCATGAGATTATTTCAGCCTCTAAGACTTTCCGTTTGACGTTCTCTGTTGCTGTGTTGGTCACCCTAAAGGCCGCATAATTAATGGTAAGTTTCCTAGTTCTTTTCCTCCACTGTGAATCAACATTTTTGCTGTACAGATACCTCAACACTCTCACAGCCATTTACGCTCTTCCATATTTCTCAGTCGTTCTTCATAATCAATCTTACTGTGCGCTTCCCTCACTTAAAAGCTGGTCCAGCCCATATCACCCTGCACAGGTTCATTTATAGTCTTCCCGTGAGCGCCCGATGCGAGGACTCCCACTGACCTTTGGTACCCATCGAGTCCTGATTAAACCCCTGATTTCAAGCAAACAACCGCATTTCCAAATGTTAGTCCTGCAACCATTACACTTTTCCACATACCCCGGCGCACCCAGTACCTATTGTATCCCCATAGCGCCCTGTGCTTCCTTATGGCTACATTTCTCTTCTCCTTTACTGTTATTCTTTTTTCCTGTGTTTTCATATATCTATTGCTTTCTTTTATCCATATACAAAGGTATTTATATTATTTTACCCGAGGTATTTCCTGGCCCCGTATTGCCACCGTATGTTGACTGTTTTCATTGAATACCATAACAGCTGACTTTCTAGCACTAAAAGTGGAACCTAAATTCTTTCCTTCCTGTCCAAAGCCAGACTTTGCGAAATATTTTGTTTGTTAGCTGGCAACAAAATGTCATCCGCATAAAATAAACGTGGAAATGCTGCTCTTCTATTGTACCCGTCTGTTTGTATGAGAGATTAAACCCGACATTACTTACTTCTAGCGCACTCTCCATCCTCACCACTTACATCATAAACAGCAGTGCGGATAACGTGCACCCCTGCTTCAGTCCCTTGTTATTGCTACGGGATAGTATTTCCAGTGAGGAAGAACCAAGCAGTAAGAAGACGACAGCGACGATTGAAAGCTAGCGCGGGCTGTTTCCTCTCGGCCAACTGCGGCGTATTGCCTTGTAAATATACTTGTAAATAGCTTTTAGTCAGTGTCTTGCTACGTAACATATCTGGTGGAGGTGGACGTTACCTGTACCTCGTCACGGAGTTTCGCAGTGGACGGTACGTCGAGCCTTCCTTCATGGCTCCCGGCGACGACAACTCGACTCCGCCGGCTCCCACGCCTGCTGCCACTTCGACGACCTACAATCGCTCTCCCCGCTCCCCGTGATCCTGGCGTATTCTCGGGAAAAGACGGGGAAGACGTCGAGGACTGGATCAGCCTGTACGAACACGTAAGCCGCAATAACCGGTGGGACCCTACTATCATGCTTGCCAACGTAGTCTTTTACCTCGGTGGCACACCACGAGTTTGGTATCGGACGAACGAAGATGAGCTCACCAGTTGGGATTCGCTTAAGCAAAAGCTCCGAGACTTGTTCGGCAACCCCTACGGTCACCAACTTGCCGCGCAGAAGGCGCTTTCCGGTCGTGTGCAGACATCAACGGAGCCCTACGTCACGTACATTCAGGACTTCTTGGCTCTGTGCCGCAAAGTTGACGTACACATGACTGAGTCCGACAAGGTCTCCCACATCCTCAAAGGCATTGCCGATGACGCCTTCAACTTGCTCGTATTTAACAACGTGGCGACAGTGGATGCAGTTATAAAAGTGTGCCGCCGCCTGGAACTCGCTAAAAGCCGACGTATCGACCAACAGTTTGCCCGTCTGCCCAACACCCCAGCGACATCTTCCTGTGCCGACGCTCCTCGTCCCAACAACACTGGTGAGGTTACCAGGATTGTCCGGCGTGAGATCGACGCCGCCTATCCGGCTGCCTTCGACTCCAGCCCCTCCAATGCACCTGCATTCACTGTTTCCCTGATCCGCCAGGAGTTCGCCAACATGGGTATTCACACCATCTGCTCGGCCCATCGCCCTGATACCCACCCGGTTTCTTCGATACCGCCCCGACCCGCACCTTACCCACCACGTTTCCGCAACCCCACTGAATGGCGCACTGCAGACGACAAGCCAATTTGTTTTCACTGCCATTGAATTGGGCACATTTCTCGGCACTGTCGCAGTCACTGGAGTTCCCCGAACTAGTCTACATATACTGCTTACTCTCGCCCCCGAGGTGGCCTTTCTTGTCCTTATGCTGCCCGCTCAGATAATGCCGCCACCGATTCTCCTGCGCCGAACCGCCCCTATTTTCGTTCGCCTTCGCCCCAACGACGACAATCTCGCTCCACCCAGCCCCGTCGCTCCTATTCGCCGACTCCTGTCGGACGCCGCTCCCAGCCGGAAAACTAGACGATGCAGAGCCTCGAGGTGACGCTGCATTGCTCATTACGCCTCCAAATCCTCTCCTGACGTTGCCCACTCATCTGAACCTTCTTGACGTGCAAGTCGACGGTGTTCTTGTACCTGCTCTCATAGACACTGGGGCGCATTTGTCGGTAATGAGCGCTGACCTTCGTAACCGGCTGAGGAAAAAAACCACGCCCGCCACGACGCCTGTTGTCCGTGTCACCGACGGCGGAACAGCCCCTGTAAGTGGTATGTGTGCCGCCCGCGTCTCCTTCGCCGATCGCTCCACTACCGTGCTATTCACAGTCATCGCTCACTGTCCCTACGACATCATCCTCGGCTTAGACTTCCTCTCCGCACATTCTGCTCTCATCGATTGCTCCGCCAGTACTCTCCGCCTCGACCTGCCTGTTCTGGATCCCGCTGAACAACAACCCAGTCGCCTCAGTTCCGTCGACTTCGTTCGTTTGCCACCTTCGGCACTGACTTACGTTGACTTCGTGTCATCCCCACCAGTCCCCGACGGTTACTACATCGCGGCTCCTATGCAAGACGTCCTCCTTACACACGGGATCACAGTACCTCATACAGTTTTATCTATTACGGCGAATTGCGTCTGCCTGCCAGTTGTCAATTTTGGCTTGACGACACAAGTGCAGCCACGCGGGATGTCTCTCGCCCAACTTTGCTCATTCGAGTATCACTCTGTAGCATCGATTTCAGTAGACGACAATTCAGCCGATCCTCCTCTACCATCGCAGTCGGCAACTTGTACCATCGCCAACACACAGAAAATGATTGCACCCGACATGCCGTCCGAGCACGCTCGTGCGCTCTACTGCGTTCTAATTTCCTACTACGATATTTTTTTTTACTTTAGCGATCGTCCTTTGGCCCAAACAACAGCTGTTAAACATCGTATTAATACCGGCGATGCCGCTCCTATTCATCGCCGCCCGTATCGAGTATCACCGGCTGAGCGTCAAGTTACTCACACCGAAGTTCGCAAAATGCTTGCCAAGAACATTATTGAACCGTCATGTAGTCCATGGGCGTCACCTGTTGTGCTGGTAAAATGAAGGATGGCCATGGTGCTTTTGCGTGGATTATCGGCACCTTAACAGGGTTACCAAAAAGGACGTGTATCTCCTACCTCGGATTGATGACGCCCTTGACTGACTCCACGGTGCTCGCTATTTCTCCTCTATTGACCTTCGCTCCGGCTATTGGCAGATTGCCGTGGACGATCTCGACCGCGAGAAGACTGCCTTTGTAACACCCGACGGTTTTTATCAACTCAAAGTGATGCCGTTCGGTCTATGTAACGCTCCTGCCACTTTTGAACGCATGATGGACTCCCTTCTTCACAGTTTCAAATGGTCCACGTGCCTGTGCTACTTGGACGACATTATAGCATTCTCCCCAACATTCTCTACGCACCTCCAGTGCCTCTCAGCAGTCCTCAACGCATCGAAGTGCCAATTCGGCCGTCGCCAGATTACCGTCCTTGGACATCTCGTTGACGCAAACGGAGTGCAACCGGACCCAGGCAAGCTCCATGCTGTTACACACTTCCCTGTTCCAAAGTGTGTCAAGGATGTGCGCAACTTCATCGGCCTTTGCTCGTATTCCGCCGTTTCGTGAAAAATTTCGCGGCCATAGCGCGACCGCTAACCGAGCTTTTGAAGAAAGACGTCCCTTTTCAGTGGGGCGATAACGAGTCCTCTGCATTCTCACTTCTAATCGACCTTCTCACAACGCCTCCCGTTCTGGCCCATTTCGATCCTTCTGCGCCTACCCAAGTCCGTACTGATGCCAGCGGTCACGGAAGTGGCGCAGTACTAGTGCGACGCAAGTGTGGCCACGACGGTGTTATCGCTTACGCCAGCAAACTCCTCTCGTCCGCGGAGCGTAAGTATTCTATCACTGAGCGTGAGTGTCTGGCCCTAGTTTAGGCGGTTGCGAAGTTCCGCCCATACTTATATGGCCGACCCTTTTCCGTTGTCACAGACCATCACGCGCTTTGCTGGTTATGCTCATTGAAAGACCCTACAGGAAGACTTGGTCGCTGGGTCTTACGCCTCCAAGAATATTCGTTCTCTGTCACCTACAAATCTGGCCGACTACACAAGGACGCTGACTGCCTGTCTCGCTACCCGGTAGACGAGCCTGACGACGCCGACAGTAGTAACGCCGACGGCATTTTCTCTGTGTCTGCCTTCGCTAACATCGCCGATGAGCAGTATCGAGACCTATCGCTGCGAGTACTCATCGAGCGTCTGCGCTCTACACCTACCAACGCATCCGTTCGCCGATATGTCCTCCAGGGCGGCATTCTGTACCGAAGGAACTTCCTTCCTGATGTCCCTTATCTTCTTCTTGTCGTGCCAAAACATCTACGACAGACTGTGCTCTTTGAGATGCATGACCCACCCACTGCAGGACATCTTGGGGTAACTCGCACGTACGACTGCGTCCGCCGCCACTTCTATTGGCCTGGTCTCGCTCGCTCCGTCCGACGATATGTTGCTGCCTGTGATCCCTGCCAGCGTCGGAAAACACCACAGGTGCTACCTTCCGGTCATCTCCAGCCGATCACCGTACCTGTGGAACCGTTCTTTCGTGTTGGAATAGATCTCCTCAGTCCCTTTACCACATCATCCTCTGGGAACAAATGGGTAGCCGTCGCAACTGATTACGCCCCCCGATACGCTATCACGCGGGCTCTCCTTACCAGTTGCGCCACTGACGTCGCGGACTTTCTATTGCGTGACAGTATCTTAGTGCATGGCGACCCGCGACAGCTGCTTACTGACCGTGGTCGTAACTTCCACTCGAAACTTATCGCCGACATTGTGCGTTCCTGTTTTATTCAACACAAGCTGACTACCTCATACCATCCTCAAACCAATGGCCTGACAGAGCGGTTAAACCGTACTCTTACCGACATGCTGTCCAAGTACGTTTCGAAAGACCACCACGACTGGGACGTTGCCCTTCCTTACGTCACATTTGCTTATAATTCTTCCCGGCACGACACCACCGGATTTTCTCCATTTTATCTACTCTACGGTCGCGAACCGACCATGCCCCTTGACACGGCACTTCCTCCTGCTGCGATCTCAACAACCGAGTTTGCGCGCGACGCCATCGCCCTCGCCGACCACGCACGCCAGCTTGCCCGTGCTCGACTTCCGGACTCGCAAACCACGCAGCAGCGTCAGTACAACGCCCGCCACCGTGACGTACAGTTTTCGCCTGGTGCCCTCGTGCTCCTGTCGTCACCCTCTCGTCATGTCGGACTTTCAGAAAAGCTCCTTTCGCGATATACCAGGCCCTACCGCGTGCTGCGCCAGGTGACGCCTGTGACGTACGAAATTGCTCCTATGAGCTCAACCTCGTCATCTACTCTGGCATCTAGGTATGTCGTGCACGTCAGTAGGCTCAATACCTACTACACTGCTTCAGAGTCCGGTCTTTAGTCGCTCCGGGACGGCGCTTTTGCCGCCGGGGGTAGTGCTACGGGATAGTATTTCCAGTGACGAAGAGCCGAGCAGTAAGAAGACGACGACGACGATTGGAAGCTAGCGCGGGCTGTCGCCTCTTGGCCAACTGCGACGTAATGCGTTGTAAATATACTTGTAAATAGCTTTTCGTCGCTGTCTTCCTACGTAAGAATATCAACTCTCCCCTCGCTCCTCATCCCTTCCCATTCAACGCAAACGGTATTTTCTAGGTAAATCTCTCCCAAAAGTTGTGGATAGTCATTGCCGTAGCCTTCCTCGTCCAAAATATCCCACATAATGGCGCGGTCTACGTTGTAATACGCTCCTGCAATGTCTAAAAAGGCGAAATATAACGGTCTGCTTTCTACTCTTGACGTTTCAATACACTAAGTAAGAATAAATAAGTTATCATCCCAACGCCTACCTATTCCTAAGCCATTCTGAAGTTCTCCCAAAATGTCATTATTCTCTGCCCATGCTTGCAGCTTCAATTTATTTGCCTGCATTGCTAACCTGTATATTACGGATGTAATGGACAACGGTCTGTACGAGTCAATTCCATCTTTCTCCCCCTTAACCTTGTCAATAAATTCATTCTACTTTGTCGCCAACTGCCTGGTATTCGTCTGTCTTTTGAAGTTTTTCCACAGCTTGCACTTGAGCTTCCTTACTTTTTGGTCCTAGTTGAATAATCAGCCTAACGGGAAGCTCGTCTAGCCATGTGGCTATGCGCTTAGGAATTTTCTCTTCGGCTTTCTTTCAGTTGAAAATTTTCAGCACCAGCTCCTTTCCCATCTGGTTCTCTTTCATGCTCTTTTTTTCTTCAAATGCAAACTCGCCATTGCCTTGGAAAGATTTGGCTGTTATTTTGCGGATGTAATTTAATGTCACGCCCCCTTTCAATATGTGTCCATGTTCGTCTAGGATATGTTGTTGAATTGTTGTTGACTTCCTGCCTAATAACTTTATCTGGTTCGAAAATATTATCCGTGTGGCCTTCTTTCTCTCACGTATTTCTGACACCGCACGTTCACTTTCGCCTTTCATCTTTGCTTGCGCCAGTATTTGAACCTCAATTTTTTTTCTCGGTACATTTACCATTTGCTGGCTACTACATCCAGCGGCAACTGCTCTTTTTTTTTACAGCCTCTGCTCTCGGGATGCTTTCCTTCGTTCGGCGATCACTTCTTGTATCTCCCTGATCCACCAGATTTTCGGTTTCTTTTTTGCTTTCCAACTAACATGCTGTTCCTCTTCCCGTATTTCTCTCGTAATCACCACTTAGAAGCTCCCTATATTCACACTCTTCGCCATTTGCCAAGTTCTTCCTCGACCATTGTGACTATATTTGCTATTTGCTCAGCGCTGAAATTTGGACTGACCATTTCAGGCTCCTTGCTCTTTGCCAACTACATAACCCATTTTAAAAATTATGCGTTTATGGTCACTCTCTGTGTTGCTATACCCTTCCTCGTCAATGACCATTTCTCTCAGCTTATTATGAATTCGTTCTGTCATCAGACATTAATCAATCGTCGATTGCCGGTTTCCCACTTCCCACGTGGTCTGCCCTTCACACTTAGACCCTGTATTCACGGTAACGAGGTTATGTTGCTCACAAAAATTCAGGATGGACTCCCCGCTGTTGTCCGTATAGCCATCTAGATCCTGTATGCAGCCATTCATATCACCTAATATGGTAATTTTGGCGTCATCCTCAAAACCCTTAATATCAGAACTTAGGCATTCCACTACCTTTTTATTCTTCTCTGTGCAATGATTTCCTGTCCACAAGTACGTTAAGCCCAGCCATGTTTTCTTACCAGTCATTGTACCTGATAATGACTGCCAACTTTTCCTTTCCTATGCCGCCTTGTGTGTTGATGTAGCCTATTGCATGGCGAGCTCTCTTTCTTGTTTTCCTCCTTTTT